>NC_138548.1:115808303-116495461 GCF_964273705.1 Natrix helvetica | reverse complement strand
AAGGCCCCCTGGTGACTTTACAGCTGTATTTTTATTGCTTATAATTTCATCTGTCATTCTAGAATGATAACTTCTGAGAAAAGGAGGCTGTGGAAAGTGAGGTGGCCCACAGGATGCCTGACCCCAAAATGTCCATGTTTCAAGAGGTTTGAAGCGTAAATCCAAAAGTTGGTCCTGCTGTCCAACATTTCTGTTTTTATCTTCCCTGTGCAATATAGCTCTAACCTTTAGTTCACATTAGCAAACACATTCACATGTGTTTTGCTAGTGAAAGTTAAGTAGTCCACCAAAGCAAGTTATCTTTTCAAGTAAGTGGGGTTGCATTTTTAAAAAGTTATTAAATACATTGATAGTGTTTTGTAAGTTCCCTACTAAACTACTGTTATGCCAACCTTGGGAGAAAGTGTGTCCAATACTGATAAGAGCAATAGCAATAACACTTAGGCTTATATACCGCTTCACAGTGCTTTACAGCCCTCTCTTAAGCGGTTTACAGAGTCAGCATAATGGCCCCAACAATCTGGGTCCTCATTTTACCCACCTGGGAAGGATGGAAGGCTCAGTCAACCTTGAGCCGGTGAGACTTGAACTGCCAAACTGCTGGGTGGCAGCCGACAGTCAGCAGAAGTAGCCTGCAGTATTGCATTCTAACCACTGCGCCACCATAGCTCTTATAAATAATAAATAAGTAATATATAGCCGGCTTTGGCTCATTTGTTACCTCTTTATAAAAGAAACTTTCAGCCTATCCAATCATCTCAGCATTTTCCTTAATGTTAGCAATCTGGACAGGGATTTGGGGATACTGTACTGTACCCAGTGGCATTGAATTTTCAGAGAGTGGTAAAAGCTAGTATCTCCTTCCTAGATGCAGGAACCTTGGAAAAGATCACTGCTTGGCTATGGCATTTACCATCCTTGAATCATCCTTCTATGGGCTTAGAGTCGTGGTTTATCATTTGCTTTAGTGAAAAATCTCATAATAAAGCACTGAAAGATCACTAATGAGTGTAATTTTATGGTCCTTTATTGGCCTGTTGCTCACTATTTGATTGCCCTGTTTTATTGCTCTAATTATATTGTTAATCGAGTTTATTACTTGTTCCTCTCCCCACCTCCTTTTTTTGATTAAATGTAGATTTATGACCCCTTTACTCTCTACCATACGGTGCTTTCATTCTTGCCATATTCCTGGCTATGAAATCATTGATTGCAAGATGTGTGTTTAAGAAATGCAAGTCTCTTTAAACTAGAGAATTCCCATAGGAGTTTCCTTGTTGGTGAAAGGTGGGGATTGCTAGACAAGGACTTCAAGAAATGAGAGGCAGTGGTGACCATTTATTTACATTTTACGCTAAACACAACCAGGACAGCTCTTTCCACTGTGGGTCCCTTAGACTAACATGCTATCTGTTAGAATTCCTTTTCTCTGCTTGCAGATAAAAACTTTAAGACGAAAAGAAAAGATTTTCATGAAGACCAAGGTTACATGTTAAACAAAAATTCTGTAAATTTAAAAAAGTCATTTTTTTGTGATCTTGCAAGGAGAGTTTGGTTGCATACTCTTATTTCTATTCTCACTTGTTTCTATTTTAGTTAATTTCAGTCCTGAAATCTACTAGTACTTAATGCCCATTGGGGGATGTTTAAAGTCCATTTGCTAAAAACAGTTGTCATCTAAAGAATGTAATGCATATGGTCCAGTGGTGGGTTTCAAATTATTTTAGAACCTCTTCCGTAGGTGTGGCCTGCTTTGTGGGAGTGGCTTGATGGCCATGTGACTAGGTGGGAGTGGCTTGCCGGCCATGTGACTGGGTGGGCGTGGCCAACTTGTAAAATGTGGTGAAAGTCACTTAACAACACTCTTGCTTAGCAGCCAAAATGTTGGCTCGGAAACTCTGGCATTTGAAGCAGGCAAGTCTTAAAGCTGTCAAATTACAAGACCCTTGCACCCCTAACCCTTTAGAAAAAAAAGCCCCAGGGGTGTTCAAACCTGTCAGCTTTAAGACTTGTGGACTTCAACTCCCAGAATTCCTCCTCTCGCTCTTTATCTTGATGATGTGCGGATGGGCGAGAGGGGGGAGGGAGCTGGAACCGGTTCTAAATGGCACTGTAGATTTGTGGAACCTCTTCTATAGAAGAGGTTAGAACTGGCAGGAACCCACCCCTGATATGTTCTGAAAGAAAGAAACTAATGTACCTGGTCTGAAAAAACTGCAGATGACTACTAGATGGGTAAAGAAAGCTAACTTTTGCTGCTGGGCTTTTGAAGCCTAGTGCAGAAACTACTAAAAAATCCAAAAAAACCCAACCCACAAATGTTTCATGGTAACTAACACGAATGGTTCCAACCATTTCAGATTTGATTGCCTTTGTGTTCCATTTATAAGTTCATTTTCTCCATTCTCTCTCCCTCTCCCTCTTTCTCTATGTGTGACAGAGGTGAGTTTCTGCCGGTTTGCCCCAGATCGGGCGAACCGGTAGTGGTGGCGGCAGGAGGCTCCGTCCACCCGCCTGGATGCTTCTGTGCATGCACGCACACACTAGAGAACCAGTAGTAAAATAAATTGAAACCCACCACGGATGTGTGTGTATATGTGTGTCTTTCTCTCACCTATTCATAGACCAGAATATAGCTGTATCTGGATTTCTTGTAGTTTCACTGTTTTGTTTTTTCATTTGTTGAGCAAAAAAAAAAAAAAGACATAAGTCATTAAATGAAGTCAGCACTCCAGATGATTACAACTACAGTTTTGGAGAAAGATTAATTGTATCAATCAGAAATAGGAAATCTACGGCCCTCTAGATCCTGCTGATTTATCAGCCTCAGCTACCATGGCTAGTGTGGTCCATGGAAAGAAATGCTTAGAAGTCAATTCTTGGAAGATCTGGGGAAATCAAAGATTTTTCAGGTCTGATATAAGAGTTGCAGAATAGAAATAAATTTGGTTATTTATGGAGAGGATCATGTGTTGTTAAAAGAAAGGAAGATCTACCTTATGTTGTGTCTAGCAATTTTAGGAATAGCTGAAAAAATTAGATGGGAAGTGGAATTTTGCATTACAGTTTATCTCTAGAGTATGCATATTTGGAGAAGAACAATATCACAACACACCTTGCCTTATCCATTTTGCACAATTCTGGTCATCACCCACCCTACAAATATAGGCTTCACCTACAGAGTAAAAATGTATACTTCTAAAAACAACCACAGACGGGTCATAAAATTCAATCCAACTGCTTCTTAGTTAGGGCTGACATCTTGGGTGGGGGCCTATTATGCATACAAAAGCACTGAGGCCTTGTAAGTCATGTGGACATCTCGTGCTAGAACTGCTTCACTTCACATACCATTTTTAGAGGAGCTTAGAAGACTGTATTTTCAATTGTTGGTTTTCCAGGGGATTAAAATGTGACTGTACAACAAATTTTACATTTGCTGATAGCTAGCTGTTCAATGAAATCTTTTTTAGGATCCTTAATGATGACATTTGCCAATTCCACAACTGCAACATCTGACTCTCTGGCATCCATATTCTATGGATTTTGGAAGGATTAGCTCTTTCCATTTTCCGGAGCGAGGGACAGGAGGCTCCAGCAGATGGTATTGACACGCCCATTTGGCCACGAGACTGGGATGAAGCTGAAGACATGCCTCTCTGCTCTACCCTTTCTTCTCCAGTTCATCTCAGTCCGGCCAAATAATGAGTCATATTTTAAACTTCTCCTGCGATTTCTATCTCTACTGGAACCTTCTTGCCTCTAACTCTAGCTCTCTGCTCTAGCCTGTAATTAGCTACCCGTTGTGAAGAGGTTCCTTCGGGGGGGGGTCTCCAACCTGCACCCCCTCAGTGGTGCATAGATTTCCCACGTGGAATCTTCCCACTGTGCTACGAGCCCTTTGAGCCGTTGAGAACAGTCAGCTTGAAACACCTAACCCTTAAGGTGGTATTCCTAGTCGCTATTGTGTTGGCTAGAAGGGTGTCAGAGCTAGGAGCACTTTCCTCCAGGGAGGACTTGTGCAAAGTCCACAACAACAGGGTCGTATTGAGGTTAGACCCAGCCTTCCTTCCTAAGTTGTATTCCATATTCCACCGTTCCCAGGAACTTGTTCTCCCCGATTTCTGCCCTAATCGGGCTAGGGAACGGGAGCAGCAGTGGCACCGGTTGGACATTCGACAGGCCCTGCGTATTTACTTGAAATGGACGGCCTCCTTCCGGAGGTCAGAGGCACTCTTCCTATCCTTCCAACCTTCGTCTCTGGGTAAGAGGATAACGCCTTCCACCATTAGCCGGTGGATCCGTTTAGCCATCTCCTTAGCACACAAATCCCAGAGGTTGCCGGTGCCAGCCAGCATCACAGCACACTCGATGAGGAGCGCTGCCACCTTGGTGGCTTGGGCCTACCAGGCCCCGATAGATGACATTTGCAGAACGGCTACATGGGCATCCCCATCGCTGTTTATCCAACATTACAGGTTGGATGAGTTCGCATCGGCTGATGGGGCGTTTGGGCGCAGGGTGCTACAGCAGGTTATTGCAGAGCATGAGTTCCCCACCCATGGGACTTAGCTTTGGTAGGTCCCATCCACTGGAGCCTCCTGACCCTCGCTCCGGAAAATGGCAGTTGGTCTTACCTGAACTGCTATTTTCGGGGCTCGGACAGGAGGCTCCAGTTCCCGCCCTAGGTAGTAGGATAGCTGGGGTAGTGGGAGTTCTCCTTTGTGCCTTGTTTTCAGGTCTGGGGGGAGCTCACTTTGATGAACTGGAGAAGAAAGGGTGGAGCACACAGAGGTGTGTCTTCAGCTTAATCCCAGTCTCCAAATGGGCCAAATGGGCATGTCAATACCATGCACTGGAGCCTCCTGTCCCAGCCCTTCCTCAGAGTCATGAACTGACACTGTTCAAGGCAAAATAAGAGGCAATATGCAACTTGTCTTTTTATAGTTGTTAACTGGCTTTTGGCCATTCTCCTGCCTTGTATTGTTTCAAACAACACAAGTAACGTTCTCCTTCTCAGGATGTCTGTATTGTTCCCTTTTCTTCCATTCTGATTTGATTGAGTCTGATGCAATCATTAGTATGGCAAGAACCTGGGAAATTCTACGAACCTATGAAAAATGCTTTTGTACTGCAAGAATTTTCAATGCAACTTTGCAAAAATTAACTATTCCTTCTCCCAGCAGGGGAAAAAATTGTTTCCTGATTTTGTTACTTGCAAATAATCTTTTATTTATTTTCATTATTGATTACATTTGTTTGTTGCCCGTCTTGCCGCGAGAGATGATAATTTAAAATGTCTGCCTAAGGGCAGGTCCTCCCCTGAAAGAAATAAGTGTCATCTAGGATTAATAGATTGCAGATATTGCATTGAAACATGCCTCCCTAGAGAAGATAACTTACTTCCTTGCCCTGTTTCTGCAAGATTTAGAGTAGGAACAAGAGGTATCTTGTCTTCTCACTGCTGACACTTGGTGGTTTTTTAGATTTTTGGGGGGTACTAAATATGACTTTGGCCAAAGCTATCATTCTAATTTCACTGTGAGCCTTGTATAAATGTATTCATCTTGGCTCTCTCCCCAAAAACCTTGGGAAAAATAATTTGATTCAGATATTTTTCTAATTAAATTATAGTAATTCTTTCCTAATTTTATATCAATGCATATAACATAGCACATACTGATTTTTTATCCTCTTTTCAGCGATCTGAAAGTTGGCTATCTTTTCAAATCTTTTCAGCTTCTAAAATTAAGTTTTCAGAAAAATATTGTTTCAGTTGTTCCTTGCAGCCTAGTTTAAAAGGGGGGGGGGGAATCTCCAAAGTGGCCTAGAGGCAATAGCATGGCAGAGAATAGAACAAGGAAAATATATTGTGCATATGCCATGCCTGCAAGGCTGTAAATTCCATTCTGCAGCCTTCTCAGGAGCTTCCTGCTTTCCTCAGAAGGACCAAAGCAACATTCCTGCAAGGGTGGACCTTCTAACTGGATGCTGCTTGAGCCATTCTGATTTTTCTTGCTGCACCCCATTCTGTATATGTCACTAGTTTTCTATTTGGTTTATTAAGATTCTTTTTTTTTTAAAAAAAAAAGATGTACTTAATTCAGTTTCTCCCATCCTTAAAACACAGAGTCACCAACTCCCAGGCCACCTCCCAGGCCACTGCCCAGTACCATGGCCATGACCCATTTAGAACTGGGCCATACACGTTCCACTTGCATGAGCAGCAGATGAAGGCGCATGAGCTCACTTTGCACAAGTGGCATGGAACCATCCCCTCACCCCTCCCACTGGTCGGCCAAACTGGAAAGGGAGGGGGGACCATTGTTTTAAACTACAACCCCTATCATCCAATCCATGCTGACTGTGGATTATAGGAACTGTAGCCTAATAATATCTGGTGAATCACATTTGAGGAACCCATGTAAGATCCAATCTGGGTTGGTCACTCGGATTAGAGGTTTAGTCTTCCGAGTTTTTGTGCCAGAGCCCATCCACAGGGAACTTCTCCCTCACCAGAATGTTGTGTTTAATTATTTATATATTTAAATATCTAAGTATTAATTTATCTATGTATTCTTTTTATGTATTGACTGTACACCGCCCCGAGTCCCTTTTGGGAGAGGGGGCGGTCTATAAATATGAATAAAGTAAGTTGTCCCGGTGACCGACCCAGATTGGTTCCTGCAATATAAGACACATATATTTGCCTTCAGTCGTGGACCCATGTAAGTTCAAAGGTCCCATGGCTTCTTAATGTCAAGGCCAACATATAGGAATTCTTAAGAAGAAAAACAGGCAATTGGCATCTATTTCATACTAAATTGCCTGGTAGGTTTTTTTATGCTTATTATGGAATATGACACATTGTGTTACTTGACTGTGTGTAATCATCTATTGAACAGAATTGAATTTAAAGTAATAAAAATGGAAAACATTGCTAGCAGGGGGTCTCAGAAAAAAAGTAAATTGACGCTTCTAGAAACACTCCACGGGGATACAAAACTGCAAAAATCCAATCAAAGGAAAAGGTTATAATAAAAACCTAGAGTATACAGCAAACAAAAGGGAAACAGAACCAGAAAATATATTCGAGGTGGGGTGGTAGTTTCCACCCAATTTAAATACAGATCTAAAAAATTGGATTTGAAGATAGTATGTATGTTTTCCTTAAGAACTATCATCTTGCTTATTTCTTTGGAACCTTTCTATAATGGTTTTGCTGTAAAAGCCACTGTAAAATAATCACTTTTATTGACACCTATATATTAGCCATCTTGTAATTGACTTGGGAAACAAAATATATGAAGGAACTCAAGGTTGAAAGGACGGTTCTTTTAGTCCCAAGGCAAACCTCTTGGAGGGTGTCCCAACATTTTTAAAAAGAGTTATTGGCTGCATCAGAAGGAACTATGCCATTCTCAAGGGGAAGGGCAACATTTTTGCCATTTCTGTTTTTATTGTTTATTTTAGTAACATAGTACACTTCTGATTATTATTTGATCTTGATTTACCAAGATGACTGTTGCAATGATTGCAAATCTTACAGGTTGGATCGAAATCCAGTCATGCTTACAATGAGAATCCTTGAAATCAGTGGAACTATGCCAGAAGTGATTTGTCTGTCTCCCTGTTTCAGTGTGTCTGTTCTAAGCAGTTGTATCTGCAAAGTAGCTCTCCCTTCTTCCAAAATTGGTCTGACCCTAACCCTTAATCTTCAAGAACAGATTAGGTTTTCTGCCAAAGTGAGAGAAATAAGAATCAGTTCTGCTGGCAGAGACAGACTCAGACTCCAGCTAAATAAAACCTTACATCTGATTTCAACCAACTTATTGAAAATTAAAGTTCTTATGGTTTTTTTGTAAAGAAAATAAGATAAGCAGTAGATGGGAAATCTCAATATTTCCAATGAATGTCACTCTTATCAGGAGTAATCCTTTTGGTTTCTGTTGTATTTGAGCTACATAGTTACACAGTGGGACTCACAATTCTGGAGACTGAGTGGAATTATATAGTTTTTCTTTGATTGCTATACTCATATGCTGCCAGGCATCAGAATATTCAAAGGCAATTGGCAAGCCAAATTAATTATGAGCTAATAGACTTGATTTTAAAATAGAGAAAAGAGGGTAAGGAGAAAATAAGAAGTGAAATACCAAGACCAGCTCTTACATAAAGGATGTGCAGGGGAGAAGTTCAGAAATAGGAGGAGTAAAATAGTAGCTAGAACTAAATATATAGTAAAAGACCACTTCTAAGGAACAGGACTTTAAGCTTCTTCTTAGACTCCTTCATTGCAAAGAAAACCAGTCTTTACTTATTGAGTGAATCAAAATGTGGATGAATCCTGATAGATTCACTCATCGTAAGGCATTTGTTAAAGTAGACCATAACCTACTACTAGATACAGTAAAGTAGAAAAATGTGGGTTAGATAGCATCACCACCAGATGGATTCATAACTGGCTGACCAACCGCACTCAACATGTAGTTCTCAATGGAACTGCATCTACATGGAGGGAAGTATGCAGTGGAGTACCTCAAGGCACTGATTTAGGCCCAGTACTCTTCAACATCTTCATCAATGATTTGGATGAGGGAATAAATGGGGAACTCATCAAATTTGCAGATGACACCAAGCTGACAGGAATAGCCAACACTCCAGAAGATAGGCTTAAGATATAGAAGGATCTTGATTTTAAAGAATAAGGTTCTACATTTAGGCAAGAAAAACGAAATGCACAGGTACAATATAGGTGGTACCTTGCTCAATAGTAGTAACTGTGAGAGGGATCTTGGAATCCTAATAGACAACCATTTAAACATGAGCCAGCAGTGTGCAGCAGATGCCAAAAAAGCCAACATAGTTCTAGGGTACATAAACAGAGGGATAGAATCAAGATCACGTGAAGCGTTAATACCACTTTATAATGCCTTGGTAAGGCCACACCTGGAATACTGCATTCAGTTTTGGTCGCCACGATGTAAAAAAGATGTGGAGACTCTAGAAAGAGTGCAGAGAAGAGCAACAAAGTTGATTAGGGACTGGAGACTAAAACATGAAGAACGGTTGCAGGAACTGGGTATGTCTAGTTTAATGAAAAGAAAAACTAGGGGAGACGTGATAGCAGTGTTCCAATATCTCAGGGGTTGCCACAAAGAAGAGGGAGTCAAACTATTCTCCAAGGCGCCTGAGGGTAGAACAAGAAGCAATGGGTGGAAACTAATCAAGGAGAGAAGCAACTTAGAACTGAGGAGAAATTTCCTGACAGTTAGAACAATTAATCAGTGGAACAGCTTGCCTCCAGAAGTTGTGAATGCCCCAACACTGGAAGTCTTTAAGAAGATGTTGGATAGCCATTTGTCTGAAATGGTATAGAGTTTCCTGCCTAGGAAGGGGGTTGGACTAGAAGACCTCCAAGGTCCCTTCCAACTCTGCTATTGTATTATCCTCCTTTTGTGAGTACCTCCATTGTGTGTTGGCTTTCAGGTATTTGATTTTCTTCAAAGTTCAGTTTTCCACATTCCCCTTATGATAGCTTAAAGCTCTTAAAAAGAAAAAAAAACCTTACAATGTTAAATTATGAATAAGAAGCACTTTGCAGCTCTCTTTTATAAGCAGATATCAGGCATAACCCTTCCTTGCTTTCTGCAGAAATGAGAACTATCTAACACTAACTATGCAGCATTTCCTCACAAAAACCCAACTTTTCCACCCTTGCTTTTCCTATCCATGTTTGATCCCAAGCACAGCTGATCAGACACTGTATCTGAGGTACATTTACTGTGACACTAATATTTCCATGTTAGCTTCACTTGTATTATTGCTGTTCCATTATTTATTAGTTAAGATGCTTATATTCTGCAGCTCTAGATCTAGGAAGGACATTCAAGGAACTACAGTTGTTTGAGGACAGGCTGGTTGGTTTGGAGGAGGGAGGAGTAAAAGACATTATAGGTCAAAGTCATTGGTTATGATTCAACGCAAATTAAAGAGAGTAAGGTATTTTAAGAACATAGCTTTTGTCCTATAGATATCACTGGGGTTCAGACAGCTGCTTTATTTGTAAACTCTTATGATGAGGAGGGCTCATAAATATGTATTATCAGTTGTGCCAGTATGAACTTTTGATAATTATGTTAACATCAAGTATTTTATTTCTTAAGCATATAATGGCACTTAAATCAAGAACTCAAATAGAAGTCTTTCCCTATTTTAATGCATAAATTAATAAGGAATAGTTATGAGAATCAGTTTAATGTAGTGGTGTACTTTGCAGTACTGAAGTAGGGAGACCCACGTTCTGCAATAGTCTTCCCTTGGGTACAGAAGGTAGCTGGGTCACCTTGGGCCACATTCTCTCAGTCCAAAACAGCATCAGATTCTACAACCAGCTGGTTGGAAAATGCATGATGCTGCATTGATAGCTTTCTTCTAAGAACTCACAAGCACAGTGCAGGCAGGCAGAGACTAGGTTTGTCCAGGTGGGACAAACAAAGAATGCATTCATAAAGAATAATGAGATTTATATGAGTAATTATAAATTTGTATTCTGTGTGCTGTGCAAACAAAACAATATCATCTTTAGGGTTGAGTCATAGAAACAGAAATGTCTCTTGGATTATGTTTCTCTACTCCAGCTATGCCCAGTTGCCAGAGATTTTGATCATAGTCATTGGGCCAACACGTTTCCTCTTTTCCATTCACCATCTCTTATTGCATGCCAGTTCTTGGAGGTTAATCAAAGTCTTGTGCAGCAGTCTCGTTGTCTGTGATATATTGGAAGGAACCATGGCTTAAGCTCATCTTTTTGAATAAGGGTCTTGAGCTAGAATCAAACTGACTTTAAATGTAATAACAAAACGCTGTTTAGGAAGGCTAGTATCTCATCCCAAAGTTGGTATATAAGGAACTGAGGCTCATTTCTAGCTACATGCCAGAGAAATTGTGTCAACCTCGGTGGAATGAATCTGATGTAAAATTGGAACAATGGATTTGAGCCAAATTTGTATGCATTGCATTCCAGAAGTGTTGGATTTTCACGGGATGGGCAGCTCTACAAATGGGATGAATGAATTAATAATCTTCATGCAGCATAGCCACTGCTTGTACACCAATGAAGTGTATGGGGCCTAAAGTACAACAATTCTGGAAGACAGCAGGTTAAGTTGGGTTAGACTCTTCTCTTGGATATTCTGCACCCCAAATTCTTGCCAAGGTTGGTAATGATGGAGTTTTTCACCTCTTCTGTAAAGCTTTTCAGCAAAGGTTGCAATTCCGCTATACAAAGCATTGCTAATTAAAGTCCAGACCTCTTTTTATTATTATTTTACCCCTTTTCCCTTCATTTGCTCAGGCTTGATGAATTTAAAATCATCCATAGGGCATTGTGCCTTTTAAATGCAAGACCTTTGTCACAGCAATCCTTGGGATCTCTTTCCTACAAGGAGAGAGGGCACCTGGGGGGCACCTGATGATAAACGGGTCCAAATTTTTGCAGCTAATTGTGGCTTCCCGACTGTGATACTTTTCAAGTTAGACTTACTATTTGCTCTCTTTAGTTAAAGATAATTAGAGAGTCTGGAGTCTTTCCGGAGAACCAGTCTCTTCTTCCCAGCTTGAAATGAAAAGAATTTATTGCCATTTTTGACAGGCGTGCATGATAAAAAAATTTTTTAATGTGATGTTTGATAGAAGAACAGCCAGTTTCCAGTCCTCAGGAACTATATACATTTGTTGGCAGGAGAGGGGCAGGAAGGAGGGCATCTCAGATTTTAAAATGAGAAAGTAGTATGTATGTATGTATGTATGTATGTATGTATGTATGTATGTATGTATTTATTTATTTATTTATTTATTTGCCTTTGATTTGTGGTGACTGCCTGGATAAGTCCCTATAGTTTCCTTGGGAAGGTTCTTCAGAAGTGGTTTGCCCTTGCCTGTTTCCTAACACACAGAGAGAGAAAGAGAGAGAGAGAGGGAGGGAGGGAGGGGGAGGGAGGGAGGGAGGGGGGAGGGAGGGAGGGAGGGAGGGAGGGAGAGAGAGAGAGAGAGAGAGAGAGAGAGAGAGAGAGAGAGAGAGAGAGAGAGAGAGAGAGAGAGAGTCTGGTCAAAGGCCAGCCAGCATCTCCTGCCCTGTTGCCTTAATTGATACACCAAACTGACTCTAATGTAAATTACATTATGTAAGCATGTTACATAGTGTAATTTACATTACACCTTACATAAAATTTACATTAAAAAGATTTTTATAGGTATCTTTGAAATGTATGATGGTCCAG
This sequence comes from Natrix helvetica, assembly GCF_964273705.1. Lineage (NCBI taxonomy): Eukaryota > Metazoa > Chordata > Lepidosauria > Squamata > Natricidae > Natrix > Natrix helvetica. The sequence goes on along the minus strand of NC_138548.1, from coordinate 116,483,180 downwards.
TTGTGAGATATATCATCTTTGCCCACCAGTTTCTATCTTTCATGGTGCAGTATAGAGAAGAGCTGCCCTCCTTTCCATTTCTATTCTGTTGTCATTATTTACAGTGCCATATTGTATTATTCAGAGATACTTCCTTATCTAAATAGAGAAACAGAATGAACATGAGTGGGCAAAAAAATCAGTGGGAGTAGGACAACCTCTGATTTCTTGCCAGTTTCTCTACTGAGTTTCCTTCTAGGAACCTTCCTTCCTTCCTTCCTTCCTTCCTTCCTTCCTTCCTTCCATCCATCCATCCATCCATCCATCCATCCATCCATCCATCCTTCCATCCAACTTACCTATCCAACTTACCTACCAACCAACCAACCATTTCATGTTGAATTCTATTACTGTGAAGTATATTCATTCTCAATTCTATGCTATCCTGAGCCTCCATGAGACGAATTTGAATACATTTGGCTTGCTGGTTGGGGTCTGGCATTAAATGAATGGTGTAATGATGGATTTGTCCTTGAATAATCACATAAGGATTTCATCCATTCCTCATTGGAAGGACTTCTTTGGCACCAAAGGATTTCATTGGGAAAAGGCAGTTGTATTGTCTGATGTTCTTCCTGACTTTGTTTCCAACTGATTCACCATTGCTATATGAACTGAGGATTTCATTAGGTAGAGATGGCATAATGCCTAATCTGATGTTTCCCTTCATACAGCAGAAATTGCTGGTTTTTCCAGAGAACAGGAATGCATGACAGTGGGGGAAGACTTTGACCATGGCACCAACACCAGCAGAAATTCTACATTGTGCAAGTCCTGCATTTTGATTTGCTCTTTCTTTGTTGAGGACTTGTTGTTGAAGGTGGATATTGTTGGGTTGAGGGACTCTTGCAGAAATTAGTGGTTGCCACATATTCCTAAATCGATCTTCCGCTTCCTCCTTCATCTTTATCTTCTTCTCATTCTGTATTTTTCCTTGTGATTCTGGAGATGTGCAGGCCTTTCATCCTCTGTTTTTTCATCTCTCTCCTCCTGGCCACACACTGACATTTGGTGTCATGTCTGGACCGTGATATCCCCCCTCTCTTTAAACATGTCATAAGCATGCTGCTGATATTTTTACTGATTTTTACCACACTATTGCACATGACAGTTCTCACTGCAGAAATCTCTGCCGACTTCTTTAGTGAAGTGTAGGAAGTTGTTATGGGCAGTTTAAAAATACGATCAGTGACCTGCTGAGAGCTAAGGTGGGACTGGTCTACCTGATCTCCAGTGACTGAAGAAGGGGGCTAGTCTATACTCAGTTTTAGATTAGTGGTTGAAAAATGAAACAGTATGGGCAAGAGCTAAGGAATACTGGTTAATGTATTTGAGTGACACCAGAACGATTTAGTTTCCACTCCATCTGTAGCCCCAGCAGCACAGTTGGTGACTTTCAGCCTAAACGATCTGAAAAGGTTGTGAAGAAATATAGGAGGATGAACACTAACTATGTGCCTTGAACAAAGATGGGATATAGATGCATGTTTGGGTCCCGGTGAAGGGACAGGCAAAGTAATCAAAATATCCAGATCTTTCTTCGGTCACCTTAAAATTGTTGCTTCTTTAAGAGCCACATGATGAGTGAATTTCTTGCTGCTGGGTGGGGAGGGAGTAAGGGATTGTGGGACTGGCTGGGAAACTGTCACAGAAAGTTTAAGAGGATCATGATGTGACTGCAGGAGCAGCTCAACCACAGCGGCAGCTGAAACAGCTGCAATTTCCTCAAATTTAATTCCCTTGGGAGTCATGGGTCTCAGATCTTTGATGCTTTGAGGTATCTTGTTCAAAAGTTGTTGCTCTATGATGCACTATTCCACCCAATTAATGGTAATGACAACAAAGAGGGTGTGTGTGTATGTGTGTGTGTGAGGAGGGGGGGAAGGGAGATTTTAAAGGAGTGAGGCTGGAATAACTAACACTCTGGCACTGTGCATGTAAATTACCACACTATTGTTTCCAGTGGTTCTGAAAGTACTTTTTGGTATAAAGCTAGAGATACACCAAGAATGTAAATTGTTTCCTTTTATTCATATATCTCTCCTTGCTTTTGCCTGCTTGAAGTCCCATAACATTAAGCTATAAGTTGTTGCTTGGACTGAATGACCGCATGCTTGTTCTGACGTGGATATGGGAGGTGATTGAAAGTTTGCTGTGTGCAAACTAAACTACCCACAGTTTTCCAACAAAAAAAAATTATGGATCCAGCAGGGAGCCAGAATTAAAATCTGATCACCCAAAGCATACCAGTTACAAACATCCCAGTTTATTTCCAGGATCTTAGCCAAGCATACAGCTGAAACAGCATTCAGAAGCCATGATTTGTGATTATTCACCAAGGGCTTGTTATAAATTAGGATATCTTTTCATGCCTTCAAAGCTAGCATAACATTTCTGAAAATGGTGGTGACTTTGGAATTGGAGAATCTCATGGTTAAGGAAAAGAATACAGCAACTGGAACATTAAGATGAAAGCTCTATTTGAAAAGACTGGACCTTTCTGAAGGCCTTGGAGATGCAGCGTACAGAGGAAGCCCCAGTGAGGAGAGTTGGGATAAAAAAGAATAGGTTACTAAAGCCGGAAATAATTCTAGGGCTGAACTCAATAAATTGTAAGTTGATTCAAAACTGCTTCAGGGTGTGAAATCTGGGACACGTTAAGAGAGACATGATCAAGAATTGCAATTGTACATTTATATTCAGAAAATTTGTAAATCTGAAATTATTAGGGAAAAGAGGTTTAACAGAATTGCTGAGTGGGGGGCGGGGAATCAAGGCCTGCTAAGCATGAAGCTATCAGATGATTTCTGGGAAGAAAAGTTTTATCTAGCTAACTTTCGCAAGACCATTGACCAACAAAAGGTGCAGATAAGACAATGTATGAGTTATGGAATAGGAGCAAGCTGGATCTGACACACACATAAAGGTTTTGGAATGCAATGCTTATGCAGATATTTCTACAGAAGACTAAAAAGTCCTAAAGAAGAAGGAATAAATTAAAATACAGAACTTGATTAGGAATGGTGCTGACCTATCAAATAAAAACCAAAGGCTACAGGCATTGCGACTTAAAAATTGAAATAGATAAACTCATGAAGTGTTTTATAGAAGAAGAAGAAGAAGAAGAAGAAGAAGAAGAAGAAGAAGAAGAAGAAGAAGAAGAAGAAGAAGATTATTATTATTATTCCAGATGAGTTGTAATATTTAAATAATAGCATACACCAACCATTTTTAACCAGTACCACCTGGATTTACCCAGGAAGCTTTCAAAGAAAAGCAGTACATAATAATAGAGATACAATAATGAAAATGATATTCAACAGTCAGAAGGGGTTACGGAAAAGAGTCAAGAATCTGAAATAACACCAGATTCAGAATCAGAACCAACCCCACAATCAGATGATCCCAAAGATCTGGTAAAGGAATTCCACCTGCTAGAACATGCCTCATAGCTAGAGCAAGGAACGGGCCTGATCCCAATTCATAGAAAGAGCAGAGTTCTTTAACTGAGAGAGAGAGAAAAATGGAAGGAAGTGCATGAGATGAAAAGGAACCCTTCCACAAAAACAAAAACAAAATAGTTTAACAGAACTATCAAATAGCGAGAAAGCCATGAGTTGTAAATAGGCTTTTCAAGCGAAGCATGATACTCACGGAAATGTCAACACCCTGTAGGGATTGACTGGGAGCAGAAACTAAATTACCTATAGAAATTTTCCAACCCAATGTTGGGCTTGCTTTACAGATTTGTTGGTGTAAAATATGAATATCGCTATAAAATTAGGAAGAATAGGCTAGGAAATATATTCATGCTGCAGCCTTGGAAATCGGAAGCATGGTCTGTTAATAGGTTTTCTTTTCTATCAGGTCTGTCTGAAAAAGTAACTAAATCGTGCAATTTGGGGTTATGACCTTGTCTGCCATCAGAAGCTGGGAGAAATTTTATTCCATATTGCACGCTGATTTAATGTGATCAGTGTCACTGCCTTGGCATTACTTAAAGCTCACTGTCGCTATGTCTTAATTGCAAAACTTTATGCAATTAACTCTTATTCCTCCTTATTGCTTGGTGGAATTTCTCCAGCCTATTAGTGGGTAGGACAACAGGGCAAAGCAAGTTTCCCTTCTCCCCATTTAGTTGTCAAAACTCCTGGTACATTAACTCTTTGAAGCAGAAATGGCCTCAATATCCCTGCCCATCACTGATAATCATTGATTCTTATTGCTAAAGGACCTTGTTTAAACATCTTTTGTGACCTACTTTAACATCACCAGTTCAGCAGCTTTAATAGCTATTCTGCCTGGTAAAGGACGGACTGTCATTAGTATCCTGCCAGCCTCTAGAATTACTTGGCCTCCTCTTCTTTCAGATTAGGTTTTCTTCCCCTGCCCCTCTGGTTTTTGCCTGTTGCCCTTTATTAGTACAGTTTGGCAGATAACCTTTGAGAATATGGTAGCCTATTCACCCCCCTACCTATCTATACCTCTTATTTCTCTCTGTCCTATGCTGTCCCTTATTGTTCTGACAAGTTGCCCATGAAGCCATGCAGCCCCGTGGTCAGAACAAAAGATAACGTAACAGGTAAGGCGACAGCATCCATAGGAGCCTGCTGCTTTCATCAGAATGATGCAGGCAGTGTTGCAGGGCAAGCTCTGCCCCTTTCCATGCATGTGTGCAGCCATGACACTTGTACGAAGTAGGTAGGGCTGATACCTGGGCACTTTGATGCGGCTTTTGCTGCATTGCTACTTCAGATGATGCCCTGAAACAATGGAGAGGGGGAAGGATGTTGTAGAATTCTGCACACCATCCTTTAAGCTGAAAAAGTGTTAGACCTTGAGAACCAAAAAAAGACTTGTGGAGTTACTTCTAAGCACTTTCCCTTTTTGTTCCTCACCTATAAACGGCAATCTTGCCAGGCTAAAGCAACTATACTGTAGATATAGAATAGAATAGCTATTGCATCACTATACTGTAGATATAGAATAGAATAGAATAGAATAGAATAGAATAGAATAGAATAACAGAGTTGGAAGGGACCTTGAAGATCTTCTAGTTCAACCCCCTGCGTAGGCAGGAAAGCCTACATTATTTCAGACAACTGGCTCTCCAGTCTCTTCTTTAAAATGTCAGTGTCAGAGCATTCACAACCTGTTCCACTGGCTAATTGTTCTAACTGTTGTTTCTCCTTAGTTCTAAGTTGCTTCTCTCCTTGATTAGTTTCCACCCATTGCTTCTTGACCTACATTGCTTTGGATAATAGATTGACTCCCTCTTCTTTGTGGCAGCCCCTGAGATATTGGAACACTGCTATCATGTCATCCCTAATCCTTCTTTTCATTAAACCAGACATAACAAATTCCTGCAACCATTCTTCATATGTTTTAGCCTCCAGTCCCCTAATCATCTTTGTTGCTCTTCTTTGCACTCTTTCTAGAGTCTCCACGTCTTTTTTACATCATGGCGACCAAAACTGGATGCCCTGGGAATCTCTAGGGAGGAACACTCTTAACTCTCTTTCTCCAAGCCAAACTTTCCATGCTTTGCTGCCTCTTTGTCCTCTGGAATGCAGTCCCTCCCTCCTGGGAATCCAGTCTATATTCTACCATAAAAAGGGAATGAAAAAGTCATACATGGAGCCACTATCATGATAAATGCATACATGTTTTATTTGCCTTTTCCCAAAGTCTTCCTTATAAATGTTTGAAATTATACCAGATGTATGAAATGCCATCATATTGCAGATACCCTCACACTGTTACAGAACAGAGACATGATATGCAAGAGGTACAGCCTGTGACATTTTTAAACAACTGTCTCTCTATAGTGGTGTAGATTTGCTGCATATTATAGCAGCAATAATCAACTATATTTTCCCCTGCTCTAACATGGTTATTGCGTACATCTGCTGGGAGGAAAAAAATATGGGTTAATCTGATCCTTTGTGAATAAAACCAGAATTAATTGTGATGGTTAAATCCGAAGAGCTCAAATTACAGTTCTTCTTTGAAAACTACTGTCTCCTGAATGATGGTTTCATGCAGATTGTCTTGGGAGAAAATTGTGTTTTCCCAATAGATTCCAAATGTGTTTGCTTGCTAATGTCTACTCCATATTAATTTACTCCTTAGATAGATACTTTCTGTCATAAACAAACAAACAAACAAACACATACACACACACACACATACATACATACATAAATGGAGGGAGGGAGGAAGGGATAAAGAAAGGAAAGAATAGAATAGGATAGGATAGGATAGAATTTTTTATTGGCCAAATGTGATTGGACACACAAGGAATTTGTCTTTGGTGCATATGCTCTCAGTGTACATAAGGAGAATAAAATACATACATCAAGAATAAAAGATACAACACAGTGATAGTCAAGATTACTAATAAGCTATCAAATCATACTAGGAAACAAAAAAAAACATACTAGGGAAAAGAAGGAAGGAAGGAAGGAAGGAAGGAAGGAAGGAAGGAAGGAAGGAAGGAAGGAAGGAAGGAAGGAAGGAAGGAAGGAAGGAAGACATAGTCAATGGGTAATATATGGCCATTTGACTTATGGCCACAATTGGAATCAGAGTTTCTGTTACTAAACAAAGAGGTTGTTAGGTGAGTCCTGACCACTTTTACAACCTTTTTGCAATGGTTGTAAGTTGTTCAATGCATCACATGGTCATTAAGTCCAGTTTCTCCCATTGTTGTTGGAAGGGTCACAAATGGGGGTCATGTGACTCCAGGATGCTGTAACCACATGCCGGATGCCAAGCACCTGGATTTTTATCACATGACTGTGGGGATGCTGCAGGAGTCAAAAGTACAAGGACCAGTCACAAGTCGCCTTTTTTTAATGCCACTGTAATTTTGAATGGTCACTAAATGAATGATTGTAAGTCAAGGACTACTTTTACTATAGATCAGGTTCAATGCTGAGGCAATATATAAATCCTTAACTGCAGGTGTTATTAGATGCTGGGAAGAGAAGCAGTCCAAGGTGGCACCTTGACTTGTAACAGTTGGTTATCAGAGTAATGGACTGCTTTTTTGATGCCCTCTCCAAATGTGCAAGAAATAATGTATTCATATACCATTGGTTATAAACAGTTCTCCTACAATCTTCAACCTTTCAGCCTTTGCCAAAGGTCATCAATTCTATAAAATCTCTTGTAAAAACCCAAGAGTCTTTGCTCTCATTAATTATTTGTCTTCTCAGCTAAGGACCAACCATGCTTCATGTATTTAGAACAATTAATCAGTGGAACAGCTTGCCTCCAGAAGTTGTGAATGCCCCAACACTGGAAGTCTTTAAGAAGATGTTGGATAGCCATTTGTCTAAAATGGTATAGGGTTTCCTGCCTAGGCAGGGGGTTGGACTAAAAGACCTCCAAGGTCCCTTACAACTCTGCTATTGCATTGTATTGTATTATTTGATGAACTTCATTATGCAGTAAGAGTAATATTCTTCAAGATGTGTACCTGCTTGCTGTAACCTTCATTGCTATAAACTCTGGGAAAATCCAGTCTTGGTCTGATAGAGTATTTGTTGCCCAGCGCTACCCATAGCAAACTCCTGAATGTAAATAAAGAATTAAATTTTGATGTTCACTGAAAGCTGATATGATACATTAAAGATGCTTGAAGGGTGATGTGGCTTTTACCAAATAATGTGATTGCAAATAGCTTGCTAGCATGCTTAGATTAGAATGGACTAAAACAATTTTTTATGCAAAAATCCAGGCTGTGCAGCAGATTCTGGATCCTGAAAGAAATGAAACACCCATGCCTATGATGTTTTATTTATTCTGTCATCGGGACAAGAATAACCAAGACTTTAAGAAAAAAAAGTGGCCAAGGAGTATGATGGGTGTAAAATTGAAAAGAGAAGGTGGGCATGAAGATTATTAGAAAGCTTTTAACAATTGTAAATTACCCAGAGTCACTAGGAGTTGGGTGGCAAATAAATTCAATACATTTATTACTATTAATTATTATGGTTGGTTGCACAGCCAGCCAGATGTTTAGACTAGTTTAGCATTTTTATCCACCTACCAGGTACTTCTTAAGGACCTAGAATAGGAAGATGTTGTTTGATGGTGTTAAAAAGATCACCATAGGATGAAAGATGTTGCAAATAAAGCTGCCTTTTGCAATTAACTGATGTTATTATTAGGATTTATAGTTATGTTATTATAATTATTATAGTTATTAATAGTTGTGATTTTTAAAAATGGCAAGAAGGTTTAACAGCAATTTGGTATATGTATGGCCTTTATGTTTAATGGCTAGTAATTTCTTATCTAGAGAACGTCTGAATTTATTTGTGCCTTTAGAGGCTTGACATATATCAATTTGAAATGAAAGGATTTGATGTAATATGTGAAGCATATTTTCTTGATTTATTTTGTCTCATGCTTTCAGAATCCCAGTTCTGAGTCAAGCAGATTTGAATTATATACATCAATTAAACTGGGCAAATTGCACCTGAGTAATTTTCAGTAATATGGAATATTTATTAATAACCATACCTGGGATGGCTGGTGTCTTCTAGGGGTTGCTAAAGGCTGGTTCTTCTTGCAGGAGTCACCTAGAAAACACCTGATCAGGCCATCCCAGGTATGGTTTTAATAAATAAAGACAAAGAAATACTAATGAGAGTTGTGGGCCAAGTGGAAGTGCTATAGCTTTTGGACTGTATATATCTGTATTTGTTCCATACCCAGATATAAAATGTGACATGAAATACAGTAGATGGATGGGAGGTTGATCCATTATAAAATGTGCTAGATATCCTAGTAAACCTTGACTAATTTTTCAGAAGCCAATAGGATCAGTTGGGTAATTCTGAGTAATTCTTGGATTTATTTTATTATTTTATTATATCATTTCATTTATGTGCGACCCATCTCGTCTAGATGAAAAAGCACCAGAAAAAACTAGGTCCGTAGGATAGATTGGGAAAACACCCCGAAAGCCTTTTAAGAGAAGGAAATGGCTCGCTCCTTCCATATTGCTGTTAAATGGAATACATGGATTTGTCCTTGAAATCACCCGAAGTAGAAATTAACTTGAAGAAAAAAAAATTACTTCTATTGCACAAAAACGTACCCTGGGTGAAACTTATGTGCATGCAAATGCACAGCAAGCAAACAGCTCTAATTATAGCTTCTGGGGAATTGGATATTGTAAAGTCCAATAAAGTTCAGAATGATTTTATCCTGGATAGTTTCCTATTCCTGAGTAGAGCAACATGATCTAGAGCGGTTAGCTTGTCTTTGGGGCACAGAGCTATAACTAACGTTTTGAGCAGTAGCTGGGCAGAAAATACTGCAGGAATGGGGGTTGACAGAAAATCTGCTTCTTCAGAATGCATGCTCTGTCTGCTTCATTGCTAATTGAGAAGCATATCCTAAGGAAAAGAGCCCCATGGGGAAAATGGGACGGGTGTGTGCATAAATCCAAGCCAGACTGGTATGCAAGACAATTGCTGTCTCTGCTCCCCAGAGGCAAAATGTCAGGTGCATTCAGCGGTAGCAAGTTTCTTTTCTTATAGAAGAGGACAGAGCTAAATTTGAGGAAGAAATGCCCAGAATGGTTAGATAAGCATCCATTTAGCCCCCAAGGTGTAGGTGGGAAAGAAATGCAAAATAATCCCATCTTAATTCTCTTTGGTATATAGGGGATAGATAGAGGGTATCGATAGAGGCACTCAGGATACACTGCCTACAGCAACAAAGTAAAGTTCGAGTATTCCTCATGGTTTATTTCCAACATAGCTTATCTCCAAGGGCTGAGACTTTCTTTTGAGGCTGATTAGAATACTTATGGGCTCTATAAGATCAAAATCCCCGAAGAATACATTGGCAAGCTATGACTTCTGTATTGTTCTTTAAAAAAAAAATCCATGTAGTCACTTTAGTCATGGAGCTCCAGTGAAAGAAGACTGTTTTATATTCTACATGCTGAAAAACCAAACTCTCAATTCTGACAATGTCAAAGAAGGAGAGGGGCTCGCTTTAAAGAATCAGGGATTGATCTGATACTTTACATCCGACCGTGTCTAAGAGATTTTATTCCGACATGCACACTTAATATGGTGATTGAAAAAAAAGAGGAAAAGATCAAACATTCTAGTTTTGTCCACTGCTCCAGAGAGAAAAAAATATCTACCATATTTTAAAATGCAACCTATTAAAACAAAATATTGATTGTCCCCTTTTTATGTGCCTTGGATAAAAAGTAATATTTTCACCGAGTAGCAAAAGAGAAAGGAGTAAACTTTTTTCTCTTTTTAAAAAATCAGCATTTGACTAGGCATTGCTTCCCGTTTTCCTAATGAGATTTTAATTTAAACAGCATATGCACTGATCTGATTTTGTGTGGCAAAAATAACGCTTTACAAGATGTCCTGATTTCTTGCTTCTTGTTACAGCTCTGCATTTTGGGGTGGTGAGGGGGGGCGGTGAAGAGGGGCAGCCTTGTCTTTGTACCTGGATGGCTCTGAAGAGAAGTCATGTACTTCCCTAGTAAGCAATCTCCCGACTGTAGAATTGTACTTGTTAACTGGGAAGAATTTCATTCATCTCCTTATTTGATTGTCAGAACAGCAAAGTGTATCACTGGAGGGGAGCTGGTAGAGGAAGCGTTTCATGTTTCTGTGCATTCTGCAAAATTTGTGATTTTTTTTTTAAGACAAAGAAAAAAAGACAATAGACATTGTCTAGATTGATTTAAAAAAGAAGCAGCAGGTACCTGTCCAAAAAAGGAGGGAGGGGAATGTGCCTAGGCATGGATAAAAGATTGAAAGCAGCCGTGGGCATTGCATGGAATAATCTCTGTAGGAGAGAAGAAGGATCAGACTTTAAGTGCTCGGATTGGATGACTTCACTTCACACAGGATGCCATATTCAGTTCCTTATGCTGACGTCCTCCGTGCCTTAATCATAGGAAGCTTTTTAGCAGTAGCAATGCTGTCTAATCTCTTTGAAAAGGCGAATCTTAGAAAGATAATAAATTATGCAGAGTAAAAAGGTGTACATAAACTAAATTGCTTGAACACAGGAACAGATGTCATGGCTTTTATCAGAGAATTGAGAAACGGTTCTCAGCCTTGATTGCATACAGCATGTACGGACTTCAGATAAGGGAAGAAACGGTGGGCATTCTCAAATGTTAACCTACAATGTGTAGTAGCTTGAAAAAGGAACAGCATCTTTCATAAACTATGATGGCACAGTGGTTAGAATGCAGTATTGCAGGCTGACTCTGCCCACAGCCAGGAGTTCGATCCTGACCAGCTCAAGGTTGACTCATCCTTCCGAGGTTGGTAAAACGAGGAGCCAGATTGTCGGGAGCAATATGCTGACTGTATAAACTGCTTAGAGAGGGCTGTGAAGCAGGATATCAGTCTAAGTGCTATTGCTCGAAGAGATGCTACTGCTTTGGTGTATTCTAGCTTAAGTCAGAAGCTTAAACATTTCCAGGAAGTGTGTCAATGATATTATTGACTTTTATGATTTTACTTCTATACATAGATTATTGAGAATCCTTTTTACAACATCTCTGTGAAGGAGGCTTCAATTATCTCTCACCTGTGTTAAACTTGAAACTAAGAATAATTTGCCAGGAGCCAGCCAGCCAATTCATGACTAAATCTAACCACACATCTTTGAAATCCAGGTCCATCATATTTAATCAATTTGTGACCAATCTTGAAATCACAATTGTCTTCAAAATGCTTTTGAGCCACCAGCCAAATAAGCCATGGGCTTATTCATGAATCAGAGCACACACTTATAGAGGTAGTCTTCAACTTACGACCACAATTGAGCCCAAAATGTCTGTTGCTAAGTGAAACATTTGTTAAGTGAATTTGCCCCCTTTTATTACCTTTCTTGCCACAGTTGTTGAGTGGATCACTGTAGTTATTAAATTCATAAAAGTGTTGTTTAGTGAATCTGGCTTCACCGTTGAATTTGCTTGTCAGGTCCCAAAGGGGGACAACACGACCACACGGCAACTGTCATAAATATGAGTCAATTGCCAAGTGTATGAATTTTGATCTCATGACCATGGGAATACTGCAATGGTCATAAGTGCGAAAAATGGTCATTAAGCCATTTTTTCCTGCACTGTTGTAACTTTGAACAGTCCCTCCTAAACAAACTGTTGTAAGGCGAGGATCACCTGTAATTTCAAACCAGAACCAGCCAACTCAGAATAACCTGTCATTTATTCAGCAATAAAAGAGCAGTCTCTGTTTCAGAATCAGCAGTCATGACCAAATGGGCAATTTTTAATTGGTTTTGTCTGCATCAAGTGGTTCCCCCAGGAGTGAAATGCTTCCAGTTCGGGCTGGTTTGCCTGAACCAGTAATTAAAAAATGCTAGAAATCGTGCGGCACAGCTGATTGTTGGAACTTTTTAAAAACTTTTTTTTTTAGCTTTTTCCCCCTTACAGTTCCAACTGTGACAATCAGCTCTGCTGTGTGATTTATATTCGCTAGAAATCGCACAGCACAGCTGATCATTGGAACGGAAAAGTTTGAAAAAACTTTTTTTAGCAGTCTTATACTACCGGTTTGCCTGAACCGGTAGTAAAAAAATGTTTTTAAAAAGTAAAAAAAAAAAAAAAGTTCTGATGATCAATTGTGTGACAATCAGCTGTGCTGTGTGATTTATATTCGCCAGAAAGCAGGAAATCCGGCTTTCTAGCAAATCTAAATCGCACGGCACAGCTGTTCCCCCTCCCCTCACTGTTCTACTCAGAAAAGGCTTCTTAACCTGGTGCGCATGCACGCAAACTACGTGTTTGGCACACGCAAAGCAAACCAGTAGCAAAGCGAACTGGTAGCAAAGCGAACCAGTAGCAGACTTCAGAGCATTTCACCACGGGGTTGCCCCCAAAGTCTTCCATGTCTTGGGATGGAGCAGTGATATCTATTATGGGTTGCTTTTCATCTTTTTCCAGGCTGGAAGGAAAAAGGAGTCGTTCTGTCTGTCATATTGGTGGCACTGATCCCATTTCCCCCCCTTTAATCCTCTTAAAAGATATGAGGATTTAAGAGAGCCTCTGAGCAATGGTCAGGCTTGCTGGCTGTTGGCTTGCCTTAGAAGTGGAGATGGAAATATTTGAATTCTGGTTTTTAAAAGCTGCATGAAATAGAAAACTTACACTTCAAGATTGCTTTATGTTCCTTTTCTTTCAAATTTCCTCAGTGCTTAACCCAGAGTTTTATATTTGGTGTCAGTTATAGCAACTACTGTACGGTTAGAGACAGTAATCTTAAGGCTATTGCTGGCAAAATGGAACCATGTTATATTTAAGTCTTTAGCTATAGATATATATAGGATATATGAAAAGGTAACAGGTCTGAAGACTCAGAGACAAATGGTGCATGAAATGAAAATGCTTTTATATAACCAGGAAGTACATGAGTATGGTTCCTAAAAGATAACTTTTTATTTAGTTATTTATTTTTTTGAGAAAAATGTTCCTTTCTGGAATATTGTCTGCTTTCCAAAAAAAGGTATGCTAACTTTGTTTTTGCTTTTCTACTAAAACATTCAAAGTGCTAGATGAAAATGCCATTTAACGGAACTATTTAAAAATATAGAATACAAAAACCCAAGAAACGATCAAAATATTAAAACAGTAAACGTATTACTCAAATTAGCTGAAAATTAAAAGTTTGGCAAGCAGAGAATGTGGCAGTCAAATTCCTGGGGGTGGGGGGGAAAAGGAGTCCTACAGCGTAGGGTGACACAAGAGACACGATCGTTTTTTTGAGTTGTATAAATGGGCCTTGAAAAGCAGGGATCAGTAATTGACAAAGAGACTAGAGCAATAACTAGAGCCAAGACTGATACCTGCAAGAACAGTCTTTTTCAGCATGCCAAGATTAGCCTACTATATCTGGCATATTAAAATTTGAGTTATATCCTTGGATTTTTCAGGTAGGCATGATTGGAAAAGGAAAGGAAGGGAGTCCCTGCAGATTTTACTCCTTTAGTTGTTGCTGACCATAGGGGGCAGTGCTCATCTCCGTGAATTTGAGGCCCTGAGTTGGTGCTGTCAAAGACATTTCCATGGTCATGTACCCAGCATGACAACACCAAGCACTGTTTCCTCCCCAGTGAAATGATACCTATTTATTTGCTCATATTTGCATGCTTTCAAACTGCTAGGTTGGCAGGATCTAGCCGAAGACAGGAGCTCAGCCCATCGTGCAACATTTGGGTCGTGAACCCAGGCTGGCAGCTTTCCGACTAACAAACCTAGTATCTTAACCACTGAGCTATTGTGCCACCCTAGATATGATTGGGCTGGTTAAAATTCCATAGCAGATGTGCAAAGGATTCCTTACTACGTATCGGGAAGAAGCTTGAAATCCAATAAGGTATGCATAGGCAATGGTTAGTTTTCTACTAACCTGAAGCAAATAGATGCTCATTGAAAGTCAGTTGAGGCTACAGCTATTTAAAACTAAATATATTAGTAGGTTAGATGAAGTTGATATGGAGTGAAAATTTATAATTTATAATTTATATGGCAACTTAGATATAATGCAAAATACTGCAGTTGTAACTGTTCCTGTTGCTAGTCTTCAAGTGTTTCTGATGCTGGCTGTTGTCCAAAAGACCTTAGATAAGATAGACCATTATTTCTGGACCAAATAGAATAGTGTGGGTGTTTATACATAAATCTGTCTTTCAAGTGCCATTGCTCAAGAATAAGGAGGTGAATTGTGGATAGTAGGCATTGGTGTGACCAGCCATTGCTTCAAACTTTTTATCTCCTGGGAAGTGGGTTGAATCATGTGTTAAACTTCTCAAACCTGACTCCCACAAGTGGAATTGCCTTATTAATTAATAATAGAAATACAGAGTAAACGCAATGCCTCAGGCCCTGAGGCTACACTAAGATCTAATTGCATGTAAACATCTTGCATTGCAGTGGTGGATGTGAGGCGGTTATAAATGCTTCACCATTAATGCTTTGGGCTTGTTTCCAACTCATGTGCCACTCTTTTAGCCGAGAACTGG
The DNA here is from genome assembly GCF_964273705.1 of Natrix helvetica. NCBI lineage: Eukaryota > Metazoa > Chordata > Lepidosauria > Squamata > Natricidae > Natrix > Natrix helvetica. The sequence continues at coordinate 116,468,093 of NC_138548.1, read as the reverse complement.
TGAAACTTGTTTCGTGCTACATTGATTCTAGAGAAATCCCTAAACACCTGATTTCCTTGATGTCTGTGAAATACTGGGCTATTAAAAAAGGCCTTGAGGCAATTTAGAAACCTATATTTTTCTGTTAGAGAACTCACAGTGGAACATGAAGATTGGTTTGTGCTTTGTTTCCATTGAGTCCCTTCTTGTTCCAGACATTAGCTGCTCTGTACTTGCTTACACATTATTTTCCTAAGTACTTTCTGCTTCTTTTCTCTCATAATGGTCAAGGACTCCCATGTATTCACACAAGGATGAAATAAGACTTATAGAATGCTCATGATTCTTGGAGCAGAGAGATTCCTATCATTGCATCTTTCTAATTCCACAAGGATCAAATTAATCATGTCCCCCCTGTGTCATCTCTTGCCTTCTACTCTGAAATGAATAATTGCTGTTAATTTCTTTGTGCTACTCACTCTTACAAAAGAACAAACTGCAAGTGGGAGAGATTGCTGTGATGGAAACCAAGTCAGAGCTCTTCTCAGATTGTTGAGCGTTTCAGCAGCAGATAAAACAGGAAGATGGTTTGAGAATGCAACCTGCACATTTCAAAATCATTTGTGCCATATGAAGCTTCCTTTCACATTTACTTTCTTGTGGATGCTGTTTTCCTCACATCTGAGCTGCCACATTTCTTCAGTTGAGATTTTGCATTTAAATTTTTATTAGTTTATCAAAATATAAAATTCAAAGAAAAATGAAAGTAAAAGGAGGAAAAAGGGAAGAGGAAAAAGTGTAGGGGGAAAAGGGAAAAAGAAATAAAAGCATGGACTTCTGACTTTATTTTACTGCAGTAGAATAAAGTAATACGTGGCATGATGGCCTAGTGGTGAAGATGCTTACCACCCACTGGGAAGATTGACAGTTCAATCCTAGATAGTAGCAGATGTTTTTCTCCCAGGGCGCTGTTGGAAGTTATCACCCAGCCCTCTCCCAGAAAAAATGAAATATCCTAGGAAATATTGAAAAGGCAGAATATTATATTTTCCTGGATGTGAAAAAGGGAGAAACACATTTTAAACACAAAGTAAATTCCTGCAGCTTCCTGCCCATCCCCACTTTGTCAATGGGCCATTAAGAAGGCCAAGCTAGTCCACTTTACATAATAAAGAGTTCTCCTCTTCAACTCCAGAGTGATGGGATTAGGGCAGGATAATATTGCCTTTTACTCAACTGACCACATTTTATTTCTTGTATTTTATTTATTTCTTGGATTTCTAAACCACCCCCTCTCCCAAAAAGGGACTCGGGGCGGCATCTGAGAACATGGCATCTGAGAACTCAACCAAACCTGGATTCAAAACTCAGCCTAGAGGGTTGCCCTTGCCCGGGCCCATGGGAGTCTGGCAACCAATCAGAATACATTTCTTACACAGGAACAGGAAACAGATAGGTGGGGCCGAACAGATTATAAAAAGCCCCGCAAGTCCTTCTTCATGCTCTTCTCTTCCCTTCTCTTCTTCTCCACCAACATTGAAGCATGTGATCACCTTTTCTGTTCAGGACTCAAGCCATGTGGTCATGTCCACCATTAAAACCATCTTTCCAAGCAGCCTCCATGTCTCCAGTGTCTTTTTCCCCACTTGGAGCCGAACCCAGAAGGACCTTTCTTCCAACAGCGCAAAGAAAAAAAATATCTACTGCATGTCAGGAAGGGCATCTGGCCAGCTTAGCTCCATCCAGTTGCCATGACTCTACATCAAATTAAGGGACTTCAGGGTCATAAAAAGAAAAAAAAGGTAATAACACACAGCCTCAACTTTTGGCTTTTACATAATACAGGTAGTACCCGAGTTACGACCACAATTGGCTCCAAAATTTATGTTGCTAAGTGAAACAATTGTGAAGTGAGTTTGCCCCATTTTACAACTTTACTTACCAGAGATGTTAGGTGAATCATTGCATTTGTTAAATTAGTAACCCAGTTGTTAAGGGAATCTAGGTTCCTCGTTGACTTTGCTGAGCAGAAGGTCGAAAAAGGGGATTGCATGACCTTGAGACACAGCAGCGGTCATAAATATGAACCAGTTGCCAAGCATCTAAATTTTTGATCAGGAGATCATGGGGATGCTATAATGGTCGTAAGTGTGAAAAGCGGTCATGAGTCACTTTTTCAGTGCCGTTGTAACTTTGAACGGTCACTAAATGAACTGTTGTAAGTCAAGGACTACCTGTAATATAACTAGCCATTTCTATAACAACAAACCTATCTAATCAGCAAAACCACACCCAGTCAATCTCCTCAATTGAGGGGAGGGGGGCACCCATTTGGTTAATTTTTCATCAGATCTAAAACCATAGTACTTCTTCTTGGTTTGTAGTTCCAGATTATGAGTTATTGGTGTAAGTAAGAATTTTTGTTATTTTTTTCCTGCTCTGCTTTTCACTGAAGTTTTTAAGCATCTAAAATTTTCTTTACCCTAATTACTTTCCCCATGAAATTATTAATCACTGTTAAGAAAATGAAGACAGAATAGGTAGGCAATGGAACTAAAAAGCAAGGTTTGGGGGTTTGTACTGGAGTAGAACTACTCTTCCTTTTGATATTTATTATACACCAGAGCCAGTTTGGTGTAGTGATTAAGAGGCTAGAAACGGGGGAGACCATGAGTTCCAATCTTTCCTTTGGCACAAAGTTGGGTGGGTGACCTTAGACCAGGTACTTTCTCTCAGCCTTAGGAAGAGGCAAGGGCTGAAACCACTCCCGAAAAATCTTGCCAAGAAAACTGCAGGGACTATTTGATTTAATCCAATATCTACTGGAACCAGTCACAGAGATAGGAGAGAACCACCCCAAAACAGTGCCTCCTACTCTCAACCCTCAGAGCTGGTCCAGAAGGATACCGTGTTGATGGTATTGAAAGTCATCAAGAGATCCAGGAGAGATAGGATGAATGTACTAAACCCCCTCTCCCCATCTCAAGCCCTCCGCTGGTCATCCACTGACATGACTAATGCTGTCTCAGGGCTGTAACCTGGCTTGAATCCTGACTGAAAAGGGGCCCAGATAATCCGCTTTATCCAGGTCCTCTAAGACGGAGTGTTTACCACCCTCTCAAAAACATTCCTCTGAAAGGAAAGGAGACCAGACAAACTAACATCGTCAAGCCCAAGGATGATCTTTTGGAAAGGGGACATACCGTTGCTTCCTTCAAGGCAGGCAGCATCCCTGACCCCATGAGGTGTTTATCATCACTTGGATCCAATTGCATGACACCTCCCAGGAGGACTTTATCAGGTCCAAAGCTGAAATTCTTACCAAAAAATAAGCTCAGACATGCCCTGGTCACTTAAAATGGTGGTTTCCCAGTTCTTGGATCACCACTGGTCCACGGCATGCCAGCAACCAGGCTGCACAAACAAGCTAAACCCCATCGGTGGGATGCAGGCAGCACACAAAACCACCTCCCCTTTGGTCCATGGAAAAACCTTTCCCTGGTGCCCAAAAGGTTGGGGGCCGCTGACTTAAAAGGACCTGTCCAGCTGATGTCCAACTCTAGTATGTTCACTCTGTTTTAAGAAATGGGCAGAGGGCATTAATGGCTAGCCCACTCATTGCAGGGAGTAAGCCTATGTTGGGGCCTGTCCAAGCAGGGGAAAGAGGCAGTGGGGCCCCTGTTTCAGACAACTCATCTTTGGTATCGTGAAAGGACTGAAAATCATAACTGTTTTTTTTACTTTTAGGGAGAAAAGTACCTATGGGAATTTCACTGAAGCCATTACAATTTGACCGGATTTAAATAATTTGCACTTCGCTACTCAATCTGGGGCAGGAAAATATCTTGAGCCGGATCTGCTTCTAGTGATATAGATTTGGGTATATTGTGATAGGCTTAAATGTGAGTTTTGCAGATAATTTGTTTGTTTTTCTTTATAGCATTTATATTGCTTGTTTTGCATGGTTTTCATTTACTTTATACTTTGTTGTTAGCTGTTTTGGAAGTGAATAGATTGCAAATACTGTTAACCAATCAAATGAATGCAGAGTATCCGTTTCTTATACCATCTCGCTCTCTATCTTCATCCTATCAATCTGTTTAACTGTTGAGCGGATGAGTTGGGGAGGTATGTGTGTGTGGTGTGGTTTACCTTTTAAAATTCTTGATTTTCTTTACCTTTTAAAAATCCTGGTAATTTCCTTCATTTATGCCATATTTAACAGATTCATAGCATGTTTTGAAGGTGAGGCATGTGATGAGTAACCTAATTATCCCAAAGGGGGAAAAAAGAACATTGGTTTGTTAAGGCTCAATGATGGCTAGAAACAGTATACAGGAACTTGAAGACTTAATTTCCTGTTCCTGTCATGCAGCTTTTGCATGGGTGAAATTTCTGCTCCTGTTGCCTAGGAGATGGGTTGGGGCTGTGGAAATTGGAAGGGAGCATGTTGGTTCTGGAATACTAATGGGAGTATAGGGTTAGGTGCTGCTGCTTTGGGAGAATTGGGGTTGGGATATTAGTTGTGGAAGGTATCCTTTTTGTAAAAAAAAAAAAAGTCAATTTGGTGAAAAGTACTTAGCAAATCCCAGGAACGAGGCATGCAGTCTGCCTCTGTGCTTCAACAGTTTGTTCAATTTATTTTCTTTCAGTGGTGGATTTGTACTTGCAGCTAGCTTGATCAACCAGAAAACTAAAATGGGGAATAATGCTAAAGGTGCTAAATAAAATAATGCTTTATAGCAAACTACTGCAGGCTCTATAAGATTAAGGGATCATGGATTGGAACCTGTTTGGGCTTTTCCATCATATGCTGCGTCTTGTCAATCAAGAAATGTCAGCTGACGGGCACTAGGAGATGTGCCTTCTTTGCCATAGTCCCTTCCTTCCCCTCAAAGTTGAGGATGACCCCTATCCTGTTGACTTTTCACAAGGCCCTAATGACCAGGCTTTATTCTCAGGCATGGAAGCCCAAAGGTTTCTATGATGACATTTTTTCCCTTGGCTGCCATATATATTTAATTTTGTACTTTATTGTAACAGGTTTTTCATTATTTTGTAATTGTTCACTGCCCAGAGCCATTTGCTTGAGATGGGCAGCTACAGAAATTGAATAAATAAATACCTTTTACTTCCTTTCTCACAATCCTAACTCGGCAAACATTCGCCCTTGGTTTTGCACAGTGAGACATTAAGGTGCAGGAATAGCTTGGCAGCAGACTTAAAATTCCTAATTTAACAAAGGAGATTTTTCTCCCTTCACTTCTGTGTTGTCTGGTTGAAACGAAGCACTAGATGAAAAATGGTATGTGTTCATCATGGTATCTGCAGTCTTGGGCTCAAGCTGCAAAGCCTTGGACCTTTCCCCAGTGGGGCCACCATCTGGTATCTTCCAGAGATTTTGGAGTTAAGCTCTCTGTCTTCTATCGCTGCCATGCTGGCTGGAATTGGAAGAAATTGAGTTTCAAACTTCTGCAAGGCAGTAAGTCTTTTTACTCCACGTATTGCAAAGAGAGGTAATCTACACTATCACTCTCCTTTTTGTGATGTTCAGAGCCTGCTTTTTTTGTAACTATGATTACTAAACCTGACCATACAACTTAGGGACACAATTGAGTCCAAAAGTTCCATTGCTAAGCAAGGTAGATGTTAAGTGAATTTTGTCCCATTTTATGATCTTTTTTTGCAAAAGTTGTTAAGCAAATCAATGCTGTTGTTAAGTGAATCTGGCTTCCCCCATTGACTTTGCTTGTTGGAAGCCAGCCGGAGAAGTTACAAATGGGGATCATACAACTCCAGGAACTGACATAAATACATGCCAGTTCACAAGTGTCCAAATTTTGATCATGTGACTATGGCAGGGGTGTCCAAACTTGGCAACTTTAAGACTTGTGGACTTCAACTCCCAGAATTCCCCAGCCAGCTGGCTAGGGAATTCTGGGAGTTGAAGCCCACAAGTCTTAAAGTTGCCAAGTTTGGACACCCCTGGACTATGGGGATACTGCATCAGTTGTAAGTGTGAAAATCAGCCATAAGTCACTTTTTCAGTGCCTTTGTAACTTTGGTAAGTAAATGAATGGTTGTATGTCAAGGACTACCTGTAGTTTCTTGCTAAGGTAAGTGGTAGAGCAACTGAAATTGTAGAACAGGGACGGGGAACTATGGCCCTTTTATAAAAGGCTGGCTGGCTCAGGAATTCTGGGGCTTGAAGTCCACAAGTCATAAAGGGACCATAGTTCCCCACCTCTGCTGTAGAACAAGCGCCACAGTAGGTTTGGCACAGTTCCCTTTAGTCCTGCCATCCATAGCCCAATTCTGGTGAAGTTATTTCTTTCTAAAGTAACTAAGAAAAATGGTTATTTCTATTAGAAAAAAGTTAAGAGAATGTAAGGGACAGCCAGGGCAGCTGAAATTCCAGATATTGGAAGATTTCTTATGCTCCATTCGCAGTCCTATTTAGTCTGGTGCCTAAACATATAATGGTGGCACTTAGGAATCTGAAATACCTTCTGCAGCTCACTAAATGTATATTTCAGCATCAAATACATGAATAAATAACCAGTCAAAATGGGCTGTTAGGGAAAGAGCTGTTCATATCAGCAAAGGCAATCGTTTTTAAGTTTGTGTGTTTTCCTAGTTTTACCGGGGAACATTTCTTCCTAAGTAACATCGCTCTATAATGATGAATTTTAAACCTCTAACTTTTGTTTATTTTGCTGACATATACATTGTGCAAAGTGCTAGTGCTTTTGCTGTATGGTGTGTTTGTAAGCCCCAGTTTTAGATGAACAGTTGCCACTTGGAATTCTCTTTGGATGTGTGTTAGTGATTGGTTGGTCTCTGGGCTTCCAGAGCAAAATTTAACTTTGTTCTCTTTGGTCCCCCATTCCGATGATCAAGAAAAATGCAACATGTCAACAACGGCAGTTGCATTCCTTGCAGTTTCTTCCACATTGTGCTGAGATGTTCAACATAGAATAGCTTCACTGTTCAGAGGAAAGAGGTTTTAGTTGTTCACTTCACAATGAAGACAGACTGTGTATAAAACATCGGGTAATGAATGGTAAAGTCTGTATTTTGGGGGGAAACAGAGTATTCCTAGCATAGGTCCAGGCTTCCTGAGGAACCATCGTACTTCATTAGGATTGGACTGCCTCGGTCCAGCAGAAGGGGCATGCTGCAGACCCTGCCAGCCAAGAAATTCCAGCTAGTGGGGTCCAAGAGAGGAGCCTTCTCTGCCATAGCTTCAGGAACATCCTGCCTTTTGAGGTGAGATCTGCTCCAGAGGTGGTATTCAGCAGGTTCTGACCAGTTCCGCAGAACCAGTAGCAGAAACTTTGAGTAGTTTGGAGAACTGGTAAATACCATCTCTGTCTGGCCCCACCCCCATCTATTCTCTGCCCTCCCGAGTCCCAGCTGATCGGGAGGGAAAGGGGATTTTGCTTCCCCTGGAGTGAGGAGGGAATGGGGATTTGTCTTCCCCTGGAGTGGGGAGGGAATGGGGATTTTGCAGTAACCTTCTCCTGCCATGCCCACCAAGCCATGCCCACAGAACCAGTAGTGAAAAATTTTGAATCCCACCACAGATCTGATCTCTCCCTCTTGGCCTTCCAAAAGGGCCTGAAAACAGTTCTGACAACTGGGTTGGGGCCCTGTTGGGGGTGTCTCACTCTGGAGTTGGTTAGATGATTAAGAGAAGATTCACCCTCCACTCGGTTTACGTTTACGTCGCTTTTTAAAGGGGTTTTTTGGTTAATTTTTAATGTTTCAAATTTTAATGCTCTCCGTTTTAAATGCTTTGATTTATATGGTTGTTTGATCATGTTTTAACCCGCCTAGAGTCTCTTGGCAATGAAATGGGTGGCACATCAATTTAATAAATACTTGTATTTTCGCAAAGATGCTTGGTTGTAGGAGAAATTCTTGGGTTAAGGCATATCTAAGAAGAAGATTCTCAGAATTCCTTTGGTAGAACAGCAATCAGCAGATACCAGTACTAAGTCCTACAATAACCGCTAATTGACCTCATCTTTCTGATCTCTTCTTTTTTCTTCAGTTATTTTTTTTAATGGCTAAGACTAATCTTAGTCAGGAGAAGATCATCTGAGCCAGAAATGAAAGAGAAACCAGACATTATCTGGTCAATGTCCTCCATCATTTCTAGTAAGGGAGTAAAAATAACACATATTGGATTCCATTGGTGTCAGGCAGCCATAATAAATTGTAATTAATTCATTAATATGCAATCTAGTTAACTTTCATTCAACTTTTATGAAGATAGAACCAGAACAACTTTTACTATTTTACAAAGAAATAAGGGTGTTTATTTAATCAATTTATTTATGAGAGTTCTATCTTACGCACATAAACAACAAACTGGATGGCTTTCAACTGAATAATGTAAGTACCAATAGCTTAAACCTCTACTGTCAGCAATAGAAAAGTAAGATTGAAAAAAACTGAAATTCTAGTAAAATTAAACTAAACATATAGTGAAACCTTGATTTACCAGATCTGGCTCAATGGACTTTATCTGCAGCAAGCCAAATTATACTTCAATTTGCATGATATGGTCATTACACTAATGATGCAAATTGCATCATTTGCATCAATTTATACAGTTGGCATAATGAGATTGCTTAAATGATATAACATCTCCTTGGTTGCATAAATATTCTTCAATTTTCAGGAGTTTTATTAAAATGACCACATTCTGTGGTCTATGTGGGGGGGACGGGGGGACACTAAATCTGTAAGTGATTAATGCCTTTGTGAAAAAGATCCCTCTATCCTAAGTTGAGCTAAATTTCTTTAAAAAACATTTTTATTGAGTTATAAAGTACTATAAAATACAAAATGCAAAAGTTAATAGAAGAGCAGTGAGGGGAAAGGAGGAAGAGAAGTGAGGAAAAATAGGGAGGAAAAGAAAAGAAAAAGAAGCATTGACTTCTGACTCTCTCTGTTACAGTGAAATAAGGCATTAACATCAAATCACAACTTTTTGCTTTTTCATAATAGTATGAACAAGTCGTTTCTGTAAAGATCTATCAGTCTAATCTGTAAGACCCAAAGCCAGAGTTTCATTCTTTTCCACATACAAAACAATACAATAGTAGAGCTGGAAGTGACCTTGGAGGTCTTCTAGTCCAACCCCCTGCCTAGGCAGGAAACCCTATACCGTTTCAGACAAATGGCTATCGAACATCTTCTTAAAGATTTCCACAACTTCTGGAGGCAAGCTGTTCCACTGATTAATTGTTCTAACTGTCAGGAAATTTCTCCTCAGTTCTAAGTTGCTTCTCTCCTTGATTAGTTTCTACCCATTGCTTCTTGTTCTACCCTCAGATGCCTTGGAGAATAGTTTGATTCCCTCTTCTTTGTGGCAACCCCTGCACAAAGTTCAGAAGCAGTCTCCATATGGAAACAAAAGCACTTACCTTCTTTTCTTTAATCAAAGTAGTCAGTTTTGCAATTTCAGCCAACTCCAACAACTTTTCCAAGCATTCTTCCATGGTAGGAATTGAAGTGCCCTTCCATTTTGTGCAGTCTTTATTTATTTATTTTTTATTTTTTGGATTTGTTAACCACTCCCTCTCCCCTAGGGGACTCAGGGCGGTGTACAGACAGAATAAAAACATTATAAAAAACATTATATACAGCAAATTACAAAACCCCATAAAAACAAATTAAACATAAGTCTGTACAATAATGCCTAGATTAATTAACGATTAAAACCAAATTAAAATACCCCAATTTAAAATAACCAGTCAGGAAGATCAAGGGATTAGATCATGATTGGGATTGGGTCAGGCCAGTTAATTGGAACAGGTGGGTCTTGAGTTCCTTACGGAAGGAGCGGAGGTTAGTAATGATTCTAATGTCAGGGGGGAGGTCGTTCCAGAGGGTCGGGCCCATCACAGAGAAGGCCCTACTCCTGGGTGTCGCCCGCTGGCATTGTTTGGCGGACGGCACCCGGAGGAGTCCCTCCCTGTGAGAGCGAATTGGTCGCAGGGATGTATGGGGTAGGATGCGATCCCGGTCTTGCTGCTGAGTTGAGCTAAATTTCTCATAGAAAGCTCTGTATTCTTTTCTTGGCAGAAGTACCTAAATAGTTTGCAATTGTTTTCTTCCACATTGTTTTTTGATATAACTGTGAATTGAAACCCTGCCCCAGAGGTGGTATTCAGCAGGTTCTGACCAGTTCTGGAGAACCGGTAGTGGAAGTTTTGAGTAGTCCGTAAAACTGATAAATACCACCTCTGACTGGCCTCTCCCCCATCTATTCTCTGCCTCCCGAGTCCCAGCTGATCAGGAGGGAATGAGGATTTTACAATATCCTTCCCCTGCCACTGCCCACCAAGCCATGCCCACAGAACCAGTAGTAGAAAATTTTGAATCCCACCACTGCCCTGTCCCTTTCTAAATGCATGCAAAGTGAATGAATGTACAAAGTAATTCTGCTCCATGTTGAATCTGTTGCAGCTGGTTCTTCCAGTAGGTTTCCCATCCACATGCTAATCAGGTCCAACACAACTTAGCTTTTTCAAGGTCAACCAACTTCACTTCTACTGTTTTCTTTATTAGGAAAACCCAAAATGGATGAAAATGTGCCAGATTTTTGTCAGGCCAGATAGTGGTTTAAAAACAAAAAAGCAGCACAGAAACAGAAAAGTTGAAAACTCAGGCCAGATGGTTCAGGCACAAAATCTGTATTTCAGAGTCAGTCTACAGATTGAATGTAGTTGTTAGTGGCAGATATCATTAGTGTCATTTTACAACCGGCATTCAGAGGCAAAGAATGCTTCCCCCAGCTCTGAAAATAAAAAGTGTCACCTTTACTGTGGGTGTAAAATACATCAACTGAGAAATCTTGTGTTTGTTTTTGTCTCATTTTTTTTTCCTGGCTGGTTATTTGAGCTGCCCTTAATATTTGTCTTATATCTGCCTGATAGATTTTTATAGCTATGCTATACTCTCTTGCCACTGTGAATGCTTTGTTTGTACGTCTCTCTTTATATATGTAATGATTGTATTACTTGCATTGTTTCTTATATAGTGTTACCCTCCGGAATTCCCAGAGTCCTGTTTGGAAGAAGTACAAATATTAAATTGAAAATTGTACATATTGTTACATCTGTGCTAATATCAGATGGATTTGAAGTTTTGTTTATTTCTCTTTGTTTATGTGACTCGGCTGTCTTTGTCTGCACATTTGGGGAAAATGCCATATATTACTTATCCAGATCAGCATGGTAGTGTTGTATTTGGTTCATCCAAGGCCAGAATTGCCTTGCTTGTGCCAAATCTTAGGCTGAGATCAATAGATGGATTGGATAGATCATTTAAACTGAGTGAGGGCTCTGTTTGTAGTGTCTTCATTCCAGAAGCATTTATTGAGTACTTTTCCCCTTCAAGAGTGGTAAATGTGAGTTTGAGTGATGGAAGCTCTCTTTGGCAATGGGATTTGTGTTACACAGGAGAGCAGTTTCCTGCCAATATACAATTAAGATCCATCTCTGATGGTTGCAGCCTAGCTGACATCTAGTGCTCTAAAAATACTCTCTATTGTATCTATTCCAGTTTTAACGGCTGGAGTAGTAGGCACTTTTCCTGTTCTTTTAGGTGGCCCTACAGTAGTTGGCATGATTGTTCTCAACATAAATGAAGTTTCCAGCAAAGCTTGGGGCTGACAAAAATCACAGTTAAAGGTGAACAAGAATCCTGCATTTGTAGCCAATTCAAATGACCAAGAAGACAGCATTCAATATGAGTTAGCAAAAAGACTATTTAGGTATCATAAGGACAAAAGATGCTCCAGCTTCTCCGAAGAGTCTGCTGAATAACCATGTCTGGAGATGAGGTCTTGCTCAGCCATTCTTTATTTTTTCAGGCCTTTGAGTCAATAAACCAAACATTGGTCAACAAAAAAGATGTACAGTTTTTATGCAGCACTAGTTGCAGAACTATTTATGTGAGGCAAGATTGCTGTGTGATAATGTTAGTAATAATAATAATAATAATAATAATAATAATAATAATAATAATAATAATAATAAATATTTATTTCTTAGCCGCACCCTCTCCCGAAGGACTCGGGGCGGCGTACAATGAAACATATGAAATAAATATGGACAAAACAAACATATAACAGAGACATATACCGAGACATACACAAGGAGGAGGTCGGCTGATAAATAAAACAATTAAAATACAGTATTTAAAAACCCCTAGATAATTAAATATAATTAAAATACCCAGTAAAAGCCCGTCAGGAGCGATATGGTTAGATCAAAGTTGAGCCAGGCCAGCTGCTTGGAATAGGTGGGTCTTAAGCTTAATACGAAAGGAGCGGAGGTCAGAGGTATTCCTAATATCCGGAGGGAGGTCATTCCACAGGGCTGGGCCCGCCACAGAGAAGGCTCTACTCCTAGGCGCCGCCCCCCGACACTGTCTTGGTCGCAGGGATGTATGGGGCAGAATACGATCCCGCAAGTAACTAGGTCCTGAGCCATGGAGCGCTTTAAAGATTATTATCAAAACCTTGAAACACACCCGATAGACCACAGGAAGCCAGTGCAGCTCGCGCAGGAGCGGTGTCACATGGGAGTACCTAGTACTCCCCATAATTACCCGCGCGGCTGCGTTCTGGACCAACTGTAGCCTCCGGGTGCATTTCAAGGGAAGCCCCATGTAGAGAGCGTTACAGTAGTCCAAGCGAGACGTCACCAGCGCATGAGTGACTGTGCGTAAGGCGTCCCGGTCCAGTAGGGGGCGCAATTGACGCACCAGGCGAACCTGGTGGAACGCCCCCCTTGCCACGGCTGTCACATGGTCATCCATGGACAGCCGGGCATCCAGGAGGATGCCCAAATTGCGCGCCCGCTCCACAGGGGCAAGTTGAATGCCCCCAATGGCCAATGATGGAATTAATTGGCTGAACCGGGGAGCTGGTACCCACAGCCACTCCGTCTTGGAGGGGTTGAGCTTGAGTCGGTTGTCATCCATCCAGATCCGTACGGCTTCCACACACCGGGACATCACTTCGATGGCCTCGTTGGGGTGGTTCGGGGTGGAAAAGTACAGCTGAGTATCATCAGCGTACAGATGGTATCCGACCCCGAAACCACGGATGATCTCACCCAGCGGCTTCATATATGTGTTGAAGAGGAGTGGCGAGAGGACCGACCCCTGTGGCACCCCACAAGTAAGGGGGCGTAGGGTCGACCTCTCTTCTCCTGCCAACACACGCTGCGTCCGGTCAGAAAGGTAGGAGCCGAACCACCGCAAAACGGTGCCCCGGACCCCCAGCCCCTCCAGCCGGCGCAGCAGGATACCATGGTCGATGGTATCAAAAGCCGCCGAGAGGTCTAATAGGACCAGGATAGAGGAACAACCTCTGTCTCTGGCCCTCCAGAGATCATGCACCAACGCGACCAAGGCCGTCTCCGTGCTGTGACCGGGGCGGAAGCCGGACTGGCGCGGGTCTAGATAATCATTTTCCTCCAGATGTCGTGGAAACTGGTAGGCCACCACACTCTCTACAACCTTCGCCAAAAAGGGAAGGTTGGAGACAGGACGATAATTGGCCGGCTCCAAAGGGTCCAGGGAAGGCTTCTTGAGCAAGGGTCTCACCACCGCCTCTTTCAAGGCGGCCGGGAGAGACCCCTCGCTCAGCGAAGCATTCACTAGGCCCAGGAGCCAGTCTCGTGTAACCTCCCAGGATGCCAGTACAAGCCAGGAGGGGCACGGGTCCAATAAACATGTGGTGGGTCGCAGTCGTCCACGCAATCTGTCCAAATCCTCGATGGCAACCAAGTCAAACTCCTCCCAGATCGATACCTCAAGACTCGCCATGGACGTCTCCATTGGATCACTGACAGGAACCCAATCTCTCCGGATTTGAGCGATTTTATCCTGCAGATATTTACCAAATTCCTCTGCCCTGCCCTGTAGGGGGGCCTCCCGTGGCCTCTGAAACAAGAGGGAGCGGGACACCCGAAACAGGGCGGCAGGGCGGTTCTCCGTGGATGCAATGAGAGTGGCACAATATTGCCGTTTGGCCACTCTCAATGCCACAAGGTACGTCCTTAAATGGGCTCGTGCCTGTGTTCGATCAAATTCGGAGCGAGAGGATCTCCAACGACTCTCTAGACGTCTCTTGCGGCACTTCATCACCCTTAGCTCCTCGGTAAACCAAGGGGCTAGGGTGGATCGTTGCCACCGGAGAGGCCGCAAAGGCGCCACCCGGTTCAAGGCCCCGGTAGTTGCATTATTCCACGCAACCACCAGGTCCTCTACCCGGGGGCGGGTCAAGGTTACAGGAGGTGGCCCAAGCTCCGTCTGGAACCTATCAGGTTCCATCAGGCGCCTGGGGCGGAACCATCTGGAACTTTCCGGTTCCGCCTCCCTGCAGCGGGAGGTAGCACCAGGGAAGTCAAGACGGAGGAGTCTACTGTACAAGTCTTTGGCTAGTATGAAGGAGCTGGTGGAAGAATTTCAGGTATCTCAAAGTGGCAGGATTCTCAGATTGAGCCACCTGGATTACAGAAAAACCCTTTTGAAAAGTGCATTTTTATTATTTAATTCAACATATGTTTACTCAGAATTTTTAAAAATTAGTTAAATTTATGTAATTAGCCATCTCACCAAAGGTGGCATAGATTTCACGGCAGAGCCCCTTCATAAATAAGTTGCACCCACATTTTAACATTTTCTTAGTTACGCCTTTTTACACCTTACCATTCATCATTATTTTGACATCATTTATGACTTCTTTTTTTATTTAATTTTTTTTCTGAGATGTTAATGCATTTAGTTTTTATTTGGATTCCCCCTTCAATGTAATTCTGTTATTCCTGTTCAAATCTCTCAAAGACTGACTTCCAAGATTACTTCACTTCAGTTTTGTCTCAAAAATCATTTTTACAGCTCCCATCTCATATTTTTAAAACAGCTCTTTATTTCCAATCAAAACTATTTTTTATTGGCCTCCTTGGATCTTAGCTACCTTGTTATCTTTGGTTATATTCAATCATCTTTCTCATGTCTTTCTTGCTATACAGATGATATTCCAGCTTTCTCACACCTTCATATTTTGCAGCTTTTATGCAGTTTATCCACAGCGTCTTTCACTTCCTTACTCTACCCAGCATCCTTTTTACTATTTCCTATTAGTGTAACCCCGTAGGCATCTTTGGTGCTTTATTCTTTTTACTTCTCCAAGCAGCTTCCTCATTCTTTTTTCTTGTCTTCACTTCCCATTCATCTTGTGAGGAGATGAATCTGTCTTTAATATTGTTTCGTTCAGGGCTTGAACTTTCTATTTCTACAGTAATCCCACTTTCACTCTAGTTTATTTCATATATTTCATTTTCTTCCATGTCTTGGAAGTACTAGAAAATGATCTGTTGCACAGTCAACACTCTCATCACTTTCACCATCTTGGTAAATTCAGTCTTTCTTCATAAACAGAAATCCAATCAGTTATGTTTTAAGAGTTACATTAATTCCTTTGTTCTGTGTATGTACACATAGGTTTATGCTGAACTGTGTATTGTGAAATAAGCAAATATTTCATTAAAAAGTCACAATTCTCATTAATACTTGGGTTTCTGAATGACCCAATATCTTTTTCTCAACTTTCTCACTCCTTTCTCATCCATCCATTCATGTCTCCAAGCAGAATAATTTTCCCAGTAGATCACATTCATTCAAAATATTGCACAGTTATTCCCAAACACATCCCGGGTTCTTTTATTCTAACCCTTCACTGGAGCATAATAACATGCACTGAAGTTTTGTTTTTATATGGTTCCATGACAACCCAGATGATTGCAATTCACTTTCTGGCATATAGTCTAGCTCTCACTAATTAACCTGCAGCTTCACTTCCCTGTGTTCATCAACTCCACTGAACATGATCTGACCTCCTTCATCCAGATTTATTATCTACTTGGCTTTTCTCTTGGTTTGACAGGCATACAGCATGTCCGTGTTCTTTCTTTCATTTCATTCATTAATTTGTGGTGTTTACCATTTCTCCTTTTACACTCCAGTCTCAATCCTCTATATAGCAAGGCTCATCAATAGGTAGACAGTAACCTTCAGCACCCTTCATTACTTTCATCAATCAGTGCTGTGGTTACTGTGTGCAAATTCTTAGACCACTTAAAACTGCCACTTAATAATGCCTTCTGGTCCTCCCGTTGAGTCTTACTTACTCGAAGGATTCTATTGGTCAACACTGTCAGGGGAAGATTTATTTCACCCTGAACTAAAACGAGGCTTAGACCGCGGCTGTTTCCAACAGCATATTCTTTAAGGTGCGAAGAAAAAAATAAACACTCTGTAGAAACATATTCTAATTAATAAACAAACTTTAATACAAAAATAATAAATGGAAATAAAACAAAACTAACTAATTGTTACATTTTGATAAAAGAGTTCCGTCTCCCAGTTTTCCTGGCAGCTGGACAAAGATCAGAAGTAGCTCATGAATGTGTGAATCATGCGCAGTACATCACTGTCAGATAAGAACTTTTATGACCTGCGCAATAACTCTTTTTCAGTTTAACTATTTAGTGTCAATGCAGTCAGTTCAGGCTAGCAAACAATTTTAACGCAGTGACAAACACAAAACATTTCCAGTCATCTGTAAAATTGTCAAGCTTTACAAGACCATCCTAAATTAGGTATGCTTTTAACAAAGGATAACTTGATTTGTTTTATTTATATATTTATACTTAAGAGCTGCCTTTCAAGCTTCAGCTGGAAGGATGATACATAATCACTGTGTGGTCTTAATTCTGTTCCAGAAAAGCCAGGTTGTCTATTATATTCCTTTATAGGCCTTCTGTTTGTAGTTGCAAAAGTGTTGATTACCATCTTTAAAGCGCTCCATGGCACAGGACCTAGTTACCTGCGGGATCGCATCTTACCTCATACATCCCTGCGACCAATTCGCTCCCACAGGGAGGGACTCCTCCGGGTGCCATCCACTAAGCAATGCCAACGGGCGGCGCCTAGGAGTTGAGCCTTCTCTGTGATGGGCCCAACCCTCTGGAATGACCTCCCCCCCCCGATATTAGAATTACTACCGACCTCCGCTCCTTCCGACAGAAACTCAAGACCCACCTGTTCCAATTAGCTGGCCTGGCCCATTTATAGTCCCATTTATACCTCCTGGCAAATATTTTGTTCTGGGGTAGTTTTTTAGGGGTAGTTTTTAATGTATCTTTAATTCTAATTTTAATTATTACTGTACAGTTTCTATGTTACCTCCTCCATCTATATTTATCTATATTTATGTATTTATAGTGTTGTTTTAATATGACTATACACCGCCCCAAGTCCCTCTGGGAGAGGGCGCGGTTTATAAATTAAATAAAAGTAAAGTAAAAGTAAAAGGTGAGTAACATGCTATTTATATGTAAACAATTAAGAAATGTCTCGTAGACATTCCAGCTGTCCTTATTGTTGAGATTTGGAAAAGCCAGTCTTGAAGTTCCTGTCGTTTGGTTGGGCCTGTCGTCACAAATGTTACTAAGCTTTAAACCCTGCACTCAGTTGGCTTTTCATTGACAGAACTGACCTTTGGTTGTGGGAAATGAAGGTGTGTTTTCTTTTCATTTGCTGTGCACATCTTAGATCACATATACCAGTGGTGTCCAAACTTGGGAACTTTAAGACTTGTGGACTTCAACTCCCAGAATTCTGGCTGGGGAATTCTGGGAGTTGAAGTCCACAAGTCTTAAAGTTCTCAAGTTTGGACACCCCTGACATATACACAGAAAAGTTGCCAATCTGTTCAGTAGCAAACCAAGCTTCTGCCATCTTATACTACAATTTAGGGACAGATGGAAGAATTACTATCAATGCTGAGTCACACATCTTTGAATGCATCTACAAATTGCTTGTTTGCTGCTATTTTCTCTCTCTCTCATCTGTAAAATACTTTAAGCTACTTGGTACAATTTTTCAAATTTGCCTCAGTATTTGAGCATTAGTAATCACCTGAAGAAGAGTGGCTATTGAGTAGGTGGAAAGACTAAATAGAAACAAGGGGGAATGGAATATATACTATTCTTCATAGTGAGGGGAGGAGTATCCAGGATGAGTTAACTTCATCCTCGTTGATTGGACTGAGTCCGATAAGCTCTTTAGACCACACCCTAGTCACCAGGTAATACCCAGTTATTGACTCAGTCCCCAACTAGATGGCTGTGTCATCCTAATTTCTGTGAAAAATTGCAAAGAAAGAAAGAAAGACTGATTTAAAGTGCAACTTGCTATTCCTCAGAGGCATGAGGACCTTGGTGGCCAGCAAAACCCCCCGGTGGGGGTAGCGCCTATCGCTATTAGCCTGCAAAGGCGGCGGGCAGATTTGGCCACTAGGATAAATCCTGCAGCCACTCAAGAGGGCTTTAAGACCCAGGAGAAGGAAAAAGCCTCATGAGGTGCCGGCACGCTGCTCCTTTAAACAGCAGCCAGAAAAAACCCCTGAAACAGCGCCAGAGTACTCCGCTGCTCCCTGCAAGGGTGGAGCGACGAACCGTGGCATTTAAGCATTGCGGAGTGCCCGCGCTTATCCTTAAGCACCGGAGGGGGGCAGTGAAGCTGTAAAATGAGCGATGAAGGTTGGGGGGAGAGAGAGGTTTCCACCTGCAGAGAGAGGCGCGTGGCAGCTCGAGGGCATAAGCCACTTTTCAAGCATGCCGGAGGAATGGAGTTTTGAATTTTGGTGCGAATTGCCATTTTGAACACGTGATCCAAGATGGCGGCTGCCATTAGCCCAGAGGACATAAAGCTTTAGAGCAAATAGGTCACAAGGCCAACAGCAGGAAGACTCTGCAGAGTCTGGGGTCTGATGAGAGGTTACCAGAGCATTCCTCCCCCAGCAGAGCTATAGAAGAGGATCCCTCCCTTCAAGTGAGGATTCCCTTTGACAACTCGGGGATCTGGGGCGCAGCTCAGGGATGGCAATCCCCTCCACGCACCATGGGGCCTTCGCCACAACCTCTCCCTCCTACACCTGCAGGTATGGGGGCTGGACAAGTACCCATCTCAGGGGTACCTAACTTTCAGGACATGATGATGTGGGCGTTTCAGCAGTGCATGGCCACTGCTTTCCAACAGCCCCAGATAAAGCCTCACGTGGCACACTTACCTATGGTTCCTGAGGGGCTGGAGGCCCAGGGGGCAGACCCCACTGACTCCCCCTTGTCATCCCAGGAGGACAGGGATTCAGAATCTGAGGAAGGGGAGCTCAGAGAGGATAGACTCTCTGAGGACGAGGGCTTGCCTCCCTCGAAGCCCTCCTGCTCTGGACTGTTCCAGTCTTCCTTATACAAATCCTTGCTCTTCAAGGCAAAGACGACTGCCAAACTGGGCAACAGACCTTCAGAACCACCAGTGCAACCTCAAGGCTTCTCAGCTGAGACCATTTTTTTTTTTTTTTTGTAATAAATTTTTTATTGGTTTTTCAGAATTTATAGGGAAAAGGGTAAATGGACAGGTATACAAATTTTGGCAGTTGCAAAATGTGAGAGGCATCCCTCCCTCCATACCCGTAACATACATTTATATATAATGCATTAGTATATAATTGTTTATAATCAGCATATTAGTTCTATTATTAAATTCGATCAAATTAAACATTACAATATAAAATCCAAATATAATTCCATTTTCACTTTCGGTCAATTTATAATAATATGATTTTCTTATTTATTTCTGTGATCTGAGTCTTCTTGCTATTGCCCCATCTCCCTCCACTGGCAGAGCTCTGGCCCCTCCCGTGTCCTGCGTGTCCGTTGTAGTGTCTGGTGGTTTCTCTAGGAGTGTTTTATTTTTTTCCATAAAGGCCTGCGCCTCTATGGGTGAATTAATTCTAATTCTTGTCTCCTCCCAGAATATCAGCATACCTTCAGGCATCAACCATCTAAACCACACCCCTTTCTGGTATAATTTATTCGCTAATTGCGAATAATTTTTTCTTTTTTCTCTAATCTTCTTAGAGCTGAGACCATATTTGAGGAGCAAATCGTGGAGGCCGACATGGTATCCACACCCAAGTCCTTCCTTGACCTGATAAAAAGGCAATGGGCATCTCCCACCTTGAGGCCGATGCCCAAATCCGCAGACAAAGCCTTTTTCAATGTGGACAAGGACATGCCTCAGGTGCTGTCGCAGCCCACCATTGACGCACCAGTCACGGCTCTGCATCCACCTGCGAATATGCCTGGAGAACCAGAGGACACTCTGAAACCAGAGGACAAGAAGGCTGACCTCACCTTGCAGAGGAGCCATCAGGAGCCTGGGCATTGAAAGCAGCCACCACTGCCTCCTTCTTCAACCGGTCTTCACTACTGTGACTACAGGATCTCCAGCAGCGGATCCCGATAGGGCTCACCAGGACATCAACAAGTTGGCGGCAGCCATCCAATTATCTTCGGATGCCATCCTAGCAGCAGCCAGATTTGCATCTAGGGCGATCTCCTCCTCCATAGCATCCTGCAGGTTGCTTTGGCTTCGGCAGTGGCAAGTGGATGTACATCACAAATGGTGTTTGGTGTCGGCGCCCTTCATGGGGGGGGGAGCTATTTGGCGCAGCTCTGGACCCCTTCTTGATAGAAAACAAGGACAAGTGGAAGGTGCTTCCCACTGCTCCAAGGAAGAACAGCTTCAGAGCAACTTCCTATCCCAGATGCTCCACCGTCCATGGTCAGGACTATGGGTCGTCCTTCCGGGGTCAGGATTTGTTCAGGGGGTTGGATTTTGGTATTCAGGGTTTTGGCAGTACCAGGAAGGTTACCCCTCCAGGCAGAGATACCCTCCAGATAGGCAGCAAAGGGGCAGGCAGCAGAAGCGGCACTTTTGAGGGGGTGGAGGAGGAGGAGGCGGGCGCTCCTTCTGCAAGAACTAACCCTAGGCCCAACTCACCTCCCATTGGGGGACGCTTGGCGTATTTTGCCGACCATTGGGACCTGTCTACCTCTGATGCGTGGGTTCAGTCCACCATCCGATCTGGCCTTTCACTCAACTTCCTCTCCAGCCCCCCCGAGCTTCTTCCGGACATGTCCTATTTCAAATAACCCGACTTGGAGGCTACTGATGCAGGAAGCCATTCAACACCTGTTGGACATCAGGGCTATCCAACTGGTGTATCTAGACCAACAAAGTCAGGGTTATTATTCCATTCTTTTCGTGATCCCCAAGTCCTCGGGCGGCTGGAGAGCGATTCTATACCTGAAGAGGCTAAACCGGTTCATATGCTACCAGAGGTTCAAAATGCATTCACTGCATTCTATCGTAGAAGGCATTAGACAGGGGGATTTCCTCAGCTCCATAGACCTCACAGAGGCCTACCTACATATACCCATAACTCCTGACCACCGTAAATATCTCAGGGTCTACTACCTAGGGCACCACTTCCAATATCGGGCTTTACCCTTCGGGTTGTCTTCTGCGCCCTGAGTTTTCATGAAGGCAATGATGGCATTGGCAGCATAGCTGAGGTTAAAGCCTATTCGAATCCAATGCTATCTAGATGACCTGCTGTTACAATCATCCTCCTTTAAGGGTGCCCTAAGAGATCTAGACATCACCATGTTAGCCCTAAGAGAGCACGGATTCTCGGTCAATCTCGCCAAAACCATCTACACCCCTCCACTAGGCTGATTCATTTAGGAGCCTTGATAGACACAGTGTCAGGTATAGTGTCCCTGTCAGCCAAAAGGCAGCACAATCTCAAGGAGCTGGCCTCCCAGGTATACAGGGAGCAGAGGGTATCCCTAGCTACATTGTCCAGGTTGCTAGGCACGATGGTGTCTGCCATCGGCATTGTCCCTTGGGCGTGCCTTCACACCAGAGACCTCCAATGGTTCCTTTTACCATTCCAGCGAAGGCGCATGAGGTGCTCCCAGATCAAGGTCCTCCTACCAGCAGAAGTATCCCACTCCCTGATATGGTGGACATCCCCAGTGTTAACAAAAGGAGAAGTCTTCAGAACTCCGGACCGGGTGACAGTCACAACGGACGCCAGTCTGTTTGGATGGGGGGGCCCACCTGTGGTCTCAGATGGCACAGGGACAATGGAGCCAGGCAGAATTGACTCACAACATAAACTGGTTGAAGCTCAGGGTGGTCTGCCTGGCCCTCAGACAATTTCACAACTCTGTCAAGGGGTGTCATATTCTAATACTCACAGACAACATAATCACTAAGGCACACATAAACATACAGGGGGGGACCAGATCAAAGTCCCTCATGTTGGAGGCCAAGAGACTGGGGCTTTGGGCTGAAAGAAACCTAGTCTCTATAACCACAGAGCATATAGCAGGGGTGGACAACATCAGGGCTGACTGGCTCAGCCGGACCGAGGTGGACAATTCGGAGTGGAAGCTGCAACCAGCAATCTTCGAGGCAGGAATGTTTCGGCCATCCGGAGGTTGATCTATTTGCCACCCCCCTCAATGCTCAGCTCCCGAGGTTTTACCCCAGGTACCCAGCTCAGAAAACGGAGGGGGTGGATGCTCTCCAATGCATGTAGCCTCGGAGACTCCTGTATGCCTTTCCACCATTGCCTCTGATTCCCAGGGTCATCCAGAAGATCTTACGGGAGGGAGTGAAAGTGGTACTGATTGCCCCACATTGGCCCCAACAGCCTTGGTTCGCCGACCTCAGGTCTCTCTCCATGGACAAGCCCTAGGAGGATCCCCCAGGAGAGGATCTCCCTCAGGCAGGGGTCGCTGGAACACCTGGACCCTCAGTGGCTTCAGCTAACCACCTGGCGCTTGAGTGGAGCATCCTGAGGGAGGACAATTTCTCCTCCAAGGTCATACAGATGATCCAGGTAGCCCACAGGCCTTCCACAGAGTGTATCTACAGTGCTTCGTGGCGTGCCTTTTGCACATGGTGTGCCACCAGGAACCATGACCCAGTTCAGGCCTCGGTGTCACAGGTGCTGGACTTCCTTCAGGCGGGCCTGGACAGAGGGTTGGCTCCGAACACTTGTAGGAGACAGGTCTCCGCCATTTCCTCAGTACTCCTGTGCAGTAGGTCTCAGATACTAACTCAGCACCCCATGGTCAAGCAGTTTCTCAAGGAGGCCTCTAATCTTAGACCGCCCATGGTACACAGATACCCTTCCTGGGACTTACACAGGGTGCTGGACGCTCTGACAGCCCCCCCACCCTTTGAGCCACTACGAACAATTTCATTCAAATTCTTGACGCTCAAGATGGCCTTCTTGGTAGCCATTATTTCTGTGAGGCAGATATCTGAACTTCAGTCTCTGACTGCCAGGGAAGATTTATGTGTATTCCACATAAATCTTCAGGCATAGGGTTGAGCATAGACCTACATTGATATATACAACAGGTGTGAACCCTTCCTAGGGATGTGTGGGCTTTGGTATGTCCCATCCTGGATAGTCCTCCCCTCACTATGGAGAAAGGGCATTGGTACTTATGTGATACGCCTATTCTCATAGTGGGGGAGGAGTATCCAGCCCCTCCCTGACTTGTAATGTATTGGAAACATTATGTTTTGGTTGTATCTCTAGAGTGTTAAAGCGTGTTAAAATGTTTTAAGATTATTGACACTTTCTTGGAATTTGATGGTGGACAGCAGTAGATTGGGGAGACATCAGCATACTGATAGTGAACCAGTTTAATCACTAAATGATCTTCCCTAATGGTTTAATGTACATGTGGAACAGCATGGAGAGAAGATGGGCTTAGATGGAATAAAACCATACTGTCCCATATAAGCCCATCAGTCAATAGTTTAAGAATGAAATATCAGTCTCACACATCATCATGGCCTGACAGGAAGAATATGAACTATCAAGCTCAGGACTGAGAATCTGGAGAAGAAGCTTCAGGTATGTGAGCCTCAGGAAACATCACATGAGGCCAATTAAACACAAGCAACATCTAAGCAGCTCAAAGAGTCTCTCACGATGTTAAAAAGTTTGCTAGGCCTGAACTGCCTGAATTGACACTCAAGAGTTAAACTAAGAAAGCTTTATTGCGCAGGTCATAAAACAAAAAGTTCTTATCTGAAAGTGATTTATTGCACACCCGTTACACATTCCAAAATTCCTCTCTTCTTTGTTTCGGCAGCCAACTTGGCAAACGTAGCTTTCATTATCAAAATGTAACCAATTAGTTATTTCTGTTTCATTTACTTTTATTATTTTATTATTAAAGTTTGTTTATTAATTAGAATATTTTAAAGACTTATTTTTCTCAATATCTCAAAAGATATGCGGAAGGGAATCAGCCACGGTCCATTGATCTCTAACAGGGTGTTTTTCCCCTGACAACTTGGTAGCAGAGTTTTGGTTTTGATGATACCAGCTGAGATGGTTACAATTTATGGCTGTATTTTCCCTTCATGCTATCTAAAGATAACCGACTAAGCCTAATTAGCAATGTCGAAAAAAAAAGAAAAAGAAAGACGGGGCGAGCACAGATGGATCAGCTTCCTCTGACAAGGAGGCTCCCTCGGACACAGAGAAGCAAGATCAAAACGTGCTTCAGGAACAACAAATTCCTTCAGGTGCCGAGCCAAATATGGGAGAAGGAGCTACAGGACGCGACATCCACGAAACGAGGTCAGTGGTTCCTCCTTCTAAAATATCTCCAGGAGATTATGAATTTTTGGGGGCCAAGCCAAAACTTCCCACTCTGCCAGAGCCACTCCATTCCCAGACCCTCGCAGATTATCAAACGATTGATGAATGGCAACTGCCGGCACAAAAAAAATCCTCCCACGCAGAAAGCAGATTTTATGAAATCCCCCCAGATGATGAGCAAGAAATGCAAAGCTATCTTGATCAAATAGAACGTTTCGAAAGATATGCTAGGGAGGCGAGAGTGTGTTTTGAAGAGATAAGGCGAAGTAGGAGAAGCTCCCCCACTCCCAAAATGTCTGAGGACGCCATCTTGTCTTCAAAACAACAGCCTAAGACACACCCCACAGAGTTCATTGGTCAATTAGAACAAAGAGACATGTACACGTCACCGAGGTCACGTGGTCCCTTTGAGTCAACTGAACTTCCGCATACGTATAGAAAGGAGAGGCAGCCAAAAAGTGAAGCTGCACTGCCATCTGCTGGCGGAGAAAAATTATTACAGCAAAAGATGAAGCAATTGGACCAGATTTTTAGAGATCTGTCTATGAGTTTTACAGAAGCCCAAACTTTGCCCCCAAAGGTTAAGTCTTCAACACCCCCTGGCAGCGTTGAATCCTCCCTAGATGGAAAAAGGCAAAGCCAAAGGCGAATTCGAGGAAGCCAATTTGATGTTGCCACGCAAAGGCCAATGATGCAACCCCAGCATCCCCTGGTTCAACAACCAGCTTTGCAACCTGCGCAACAAATTGTTCCGATCCACATTCCTCAGCAGGTATTCACAGTCACCCCCTTGACTGGTGAGTCCAAATTAAAGGAGTCAGGAGAGAATTATAAAGCCTGGGTCAGTGAAATTGCGCTCTTGCTTCGAAGAGAAGGCACATATTCCATGGTTTTTAATCCTCCTCCTCCACCGTGGACGCCTGCAATAAGAGACCTCGAAAACAGAGCAATCACGACTTTACTCATGTCAATGGAAATTGAGATCCAAGGTATCTTTCCACCTGATGCAACTGCCCAAGAAATATGGGCTATTTTGGAAGATTGCTACAGGCCCGTTTCAATTGAATCTTCATGTTTGCTTATGTCTGAGTTCCATGGTTCGAAGTTGAAACCTGGTGAACGAATTGGTGGACATTTGACCAAACTGAAAAGAATGAGAAGTGAATTGAGACAAAATGGCCATGTAATCGATGATATCCAAATGATTAGCATCATCATTAACTCATTGAATTATGAATGGAAAGATGCTGTTGCAAAGATTAACTACGTGCCTATTGCTCAACGCACAGTTAACCACGTTTGCAGACTTTTAGTGGAAGACGAAACTATCAGGTTAGCTACCCCACATCTGCAACGACCTCCAACGTCAAAGGCTCCAGCCAGACGTCCCTTCCGAGGAAGAGGCTACGCTCCAAGGATGCCAAAGTGCTACACCTGCAACCGTGTGGGACATGACACCCGGGATTGTCCCCAACGAGTTCCAGCTCCCGTCACGTACCAGCCCAGAGGAACAGATTCCAGAGGCAGAGGTAGAGGCGGAAGACAAGGTCGTCGTGGTCCAAGGCGTGACCCACAAGCTCCGCTTGCAACACTGGCCATAACCAACGTTCCACAACCTGATCCAAAGTTCGACAGACGTCTTTTGTGGACTTTAGATAGTGGAGCAGCTGTGCACGTTACCCACAGAAGGGAACTTTTCACAGAGATGGGCGAACCAGAGCCCGAGTATCGAGAACTGTATTCCTTCACCAACCACACTTGCAAGGTTATGGGAAAAGGAACTGTTTACATTGAAGAGCTCGATACACACATCCCTGATGTTTATTACATACCTTCAGCAACCAGTAATTTGCTTAGTCAAAGTCACTTGTCTAGAGAGTTAAAGTTCCAGGTTCACCACCTCGAAAAAGCAAGTTACTTAGTTAAAGATGGAGATATTGTTGCTGAAACCATGCTGATTGGTGGTGTTTATTACTTAAAGCCAAAGCCTAAAGGGCAAGCACAGGCAAGTATGCAAACTCCAAAAAGGCACAACGCAAACCCAGAGAGAGTTGTCCCAGAGAGAGAAAGCGTTACTGTGCCAAAGGCTCCTAAAGCCAACAAACAAAGAAAACAAAAACAGATTGCTCAGAGCAAGCCTGAGGGTCCTCATGAAACTGTTAATGTTGAGAATTCACTAACTGGTAAACCTTTGCATTCCAGGTGTATTCACAAGTGGCACAGAAGATTGGGGCATGCCAGTTTCCGTGTTCTTAGAAAGATGCCGGAGTTCGCAAAAGGTTTGGATCTAAAGGGGTGTAAGGTGTTTTTGGATTGTGCGGTTTGCAAAAAGGCTAAATCCAAGGCGGCTGCAATTCCCAAACACGCTACACGCCGGTCAACACGCATTTTTGATTTGGTACACACTGACATAGTGGGTCCTTTCCCACCAACACTTGGTGGCAGAAAGTATTTTTTAACAATTGTAGATAATCATTCTAGATATGGATTTGTATATCCTATGAGAGAGAAATCTGAGACCTTTCAGATCTTTAAAGACTTTGCAGCGTTTGTTTCTACACAATACCAAGTTCGCATCGCCAGAATCCAGAGTGACCGTGGTGCAGAATTCATGTCTCAGCGTTTCCAGGACTGGATGCGTAAGAATGGAATTCTTCATCAGACATCTGCTCCATATACACCGGCTCATAACGGAGTCGTAGAAAGAAGACAAGGGGTTCTACAAACCATGATGCGTTGTCTTCTAGAAGATGCCAATCTCAGTAACGCATACTGGGGTGAAGCAATCAAATATGCAAATTACATTGTCAACCGTACTTGGAGCAGTGTAATCAATCAAACTCCTTTCTACATGCTGTATGGCTACAAGCCTGATCTCAAGAACCTCCATATTTTTGGTTCATATGCTATGGTGAACACTCCCTTAAGTCAAAGAAGAAAGGGAGGTACAGTAGCAAAGAGACTGAGATTTATGGGTATTGATGATAATTCAAAATGGTACAAATTCATTGATACTAAACGTGATTGTCATTTCACAATCTGCTAATTTTGAGGAAGACATTGACTGGTCCAGGATTCATTCCAATGATCCTGAAGTTTATTTTCCCAGAGATGGTGTTCCAGATGCCACGCAGCCTGATGACAATTTGCAGGCAGATGTTCCTTCTACCAGTTCTTCACAACCTGATGTTCCGTCTTCGCAAGCCGCGGATGCTGATGCTAGCGACGAACGTGAGGACGAGGATGATGATGAAGAAGAAGACTGGTCTGTTGTTCCTAGACGCTCCAAGAGGGCCACAAAAGGAATCCCTCCACAACGTTATT
The DNA here is from genome assembly GCF_964273705.1 of Natrix helvetica. NCBI lineage: Eukaryota > Metazoa > Chordata > Lepidosauria > Squamata > Natricidae > Natrix > Natrix helvetica. Next base: position 116,440,150 of record NC_138548.1, on the reverse strand, counting down.
CATGGCAACTGACAAAAACACCAGTACCTTTGATTTGCAACGTTACTCTTCCTCCAGAGACATTCACACAAATCAAACAGCTTCCTGATTCAGAACAAGACAAATGGTATGATGCAATGCAGGATGAAATGGACAGTTTAAAGAAACTTAATGTATTCACACCTGCAAAACCTCCAGCAAATAAGAAAGTCATTGGCACCCGATGGGTCTACAGAATCAAGAAGAAACCGAATGGTGAGTCTTTATACAAAGCCAGACTTGTAGCTCAGGGTTTCGCTCAACGTTATCCTGAGGACTACACAAACACTTACTCACCAACAGTCAGAACTGAAAGTGTAAAAATTGCTTTAACCACTGCAACTATTCTTGGTTTAGAAGTTTTTCAATTTGATGTGGACACAGCTTATCTACATGCAGACCTAGATGAAGAGATCTACGTGAGAAGCCCTCCAGGATTCCGAAAGCAAGAAGGGGATACCTGGTTCCTGAACAAAAGTCTTTATGGTCTGAAACAGTCAGGTTTAATGTGGTATTTATGTCTTACTGACAAACTAAATTCAATGGGCTTTATTAAGTCCGAAACTGATGAATGCGTGTTCACAAAAAGATCTAACAATGCATATGAGATAATTCTTGTTTATGTTGATGATATTGTTTATATTGGTCCAAATAAGAAAATGAGTGAGATTTTTGCCAAAAGTTGAGGAGAACGTAAGTAAGACCTTCCAGCCCACACACACAATGAATAGAGAGGAGAGCAGAATAGAGGTCTATTAGGCTTCTCACCAAGAAGTAAATCTTTCTATTTTTGACAGCTGGCTGCAGTCTATAAAATAATCTATTCCCCCTTTGTTCTCTTTGCTGGAGACAATATCTGACATCCAGCTTGTGCATGATATTTGTCTGTGGATTTCTGTTTCTTGGATCTCTCTAATCTTTGGATTGGCTGACAACTTTGACCTGGCTCTAAACTGACCTTTGTCTTCATTTGGGACCTGGACAATTCTTCAGCATTCTCCCATTCTCAAAGCAAACCTTGCAGGCAAGCTTCAGCTTTACTGAAACATCTTCAGCTGATAATCACCCAAGATTCTGTGTTTGTATGGGGCTGAAGCCTGCAGCAGGATAGGTTTGGCCTTCCAGATGTTCTAGAACAATATGATTCATGATATTGAAAATTGTTCAGCAGCCCAGAAGAACTACGGCAGTAGGGCTAGTTTCCATTCAGTCCCCAACATAGATGATCCTATAGTACTGCTCTGTTTTCTCTGGATGTGATGGAGGCAAAGAAAGAAGGATTCATTTCTGTAAACACTGTGCATTTATTTATTAAACATATATGTCATCCACCTCGCCATCAAACAACTCTGGGCAGTTTATTTGTATTATTCTTGATTCATCCTACAATTTCTTCTGTTTGTCATATCTGTATCATTCCACACCCAGCGTCTTGATAAACCAAGGCATTAATTTGGTAAGAGGGTGGTTAGGAATACCAGTCAACCCCCTAAATTGTCTATATAGCCTATAGATCAGCCAGATTAATGGCATCTCTGACAAAAAGGAAACTTTTCAAGCAAATTTAGGATACCACTTGGATCCAGATCTAAAGTTTAAGTCACTCATCCATCTTGCAAAAGTCTGTATCAGCCTCTAGTAAAAAACTGATTCATCTGTCCATAAATATACAGGACTTACTGACTTGGGAAGTATGAACCATTAACACATTAATGACGCTGCCTAACCCTGTCCTGTCTAACCAAATGCATAACAAATACTCAAAATTGGCAGTCTATTTGACAGGGCATTTTATCACTCAGAAGGAATCCTCCAACTTTAGCCTAAGAATAAGCTGGCCAACGGAGTTAAGGAAATACCATAAGCTTTTACTATCCTAGTATATGAGGCATTTTCTTGCTGATTGGTTACTTAAAACTTTGTTTAGGTGTAAGGATTCCTGTCATATTGTTTTTTGTAAAATGGTTGTTAACTACCCAGAGGTATAATTTAAGATAGGTGGCCATATAAAATTTCTAATTTTTTTTAAAGAGGGCAATAATCATGCAGACAATGATGAGTCATTTCTGTCCCTCATCTTCCTGATTAGCTTTTTCTGGCTCCTCCCAGACCTATTTGAATGACAGCTTGTGCTGCCATTCTTTGAGGCTCTTTTGTTAGAAGACTTTCTGAATCAGCTGCATAATGTCAGTCCCTGAAACCGGGTCTGAATCCCATAGAATGAGATCTGGCTGGGTACGACTGAAGGTTTCTAATAAGAGTGAAAACAATCACGTGCCACCTGCTAATGGTGAATGTAACATCACTCAGTAAGTTTAAAACAGAGTAAATATTCAGAACAGAGTAAAAGAGAAATCCCTCTGTTCCTCAAGAAGGGGGAGAAATATTGTAAAACCTCATACAGAGGCAGGATATACCGTAACATCTGCACAACTCTGTCCATGAGAGCTTAAGGAAATATATATATGCTGGTTTTGTTGTATTCGGGTCTTTTCCCGTGTAAGGTTGAGATTGTCTTTGCAACGTTTCGGCAGGATCTCACCTGCCATCTTCAAGCGTGGGCTCAAAATGTGGGCTTAAAATGGGAACGGAGCTGCCGTCTTTCTGTAAGTCTTGGTGGGAGGGGATGGGGTGCTGGCTTTGTTTCAGTAAGTGGAATGATTGGTTGTGTGGTTGTATCATGATTGGTAGATTGGTGCTGATTGGTGCAGGCTGTATGTGCATTGTTGTTTTGTATTGTAACGGCTTGGGTGGTGGGTGGTGTTCGTTTGTTGGCTAGGGCTGGTTTCCAGATGTTTGGTAGGCGGGAGGTATCATCATGTTTGTTCATGCTGTGGGGGTGTTTCTCTATTTCTATGGCTTCCATGATTATTCTCTTGTGGAGGTGTTCTGTTTTGGAGATTAACCTGGCTCCTTCAAAGTTGATTTCATGTCCTGTAGCTTTAAGGTGCTGGAAAAGGGAAGAAGTTTTTTCTTTTTTTCTTACTGCGTTTTTGTGTTCTGTGATGCGTGCATTTATTCTCCTGTTTGTTTGTCCTATGTATATTGCTGGGCAGATTTTGCATGGTATTTCGTAGACTCCTTGGTTTTCTAGCTGGATTTTGTCTTTGGGGTTTCTTAAGATGTTGGCTATTTTTTGGTCAGTGGTGAAGGCTGTCCTGATATTGTGCTTGTGGAGAATTTTGCTGATTTTATCTGTGGTGCCTTTGATGTAAGGGAGGAGGGCGATGCCATTGTCCTGTTCTGTATCTTGGTTTTTTGGGGGAATCTCCTTTTGGATTAGGTTGGTGATTGTTTTACTTTGGAATCCATTGGAGATTAATACATTTGTGAGTTTGTGTAATTCAGTTTTCAGGTGGTCTTTGTCGGCTAGGCGTTTGGTTCTGGAGATGAGGGTCTTGGCTACAGAGTTGATCTGTGCAGGGTGGTGATGGGATTGTGCATTTAAGTAGCGGTTGGTGTGTGTTTTTTTCTGGTAGATGGTGTGTCCTAGGGAGCCATTGGGTTTTTTGTAGATTAGGACATCCAGAAAGGGAAGTTGGTTGTTTGCTTCTATTTCCATGGTGAATTGTATTTTGGGGTGTAGGTTGTTGAGATGTGTGAGGAAGTTGTCCAGTTTTTCTTTTCCATGTGGCCAAATCACGAAAGTGTCATCAACATATCTAAGCCAGAGTTTGGGTTTGTGTTCAGATTTGTCTAAGGCGTTGGTTTCAAAATGTTCCATGTATAAGTTTGCAATGACAGGTGAGAGGGGTGATCCCATGGGTGCTCCTTCTATCTGTTTATATCTTTGTCCATTATGGATGAAGTATGTGTTGGTTAGGCAGTGGTTGGTCAGGTCTAGGATGTGTTTAGGGGGGTTATATATATATATATATATATATATATATATATATATATATATATATATATATATATATATATATATATATATATATATATATATATATATATATATATATATATATATATATATATCTATATCTTTCCAATAGAATTAGCACAATGCTTGATTACAGAGAGAGAGAGAGGAGAGAGAGGAAAAAGGAGAGAGAGAGAGGAGAAAGGAGAGAGGAGAGAAGAGAAAGGAGAGAGAGGAGAAAGAGAGAGAGGAGAAAAGAGAGAGGAGAGAGAGAGAGAAGAAAGGAGAGAGGAGAAAGGAGAGAGAGAGGAGAAAAGAGAGAGAGGAGAGAGAGAGTGAGCGCAAATACATTCTTCTCAGGCTTGGTGAGAGCCAATCCCAAAGGGCTGCCCTAGCACTAGTCTCAGTAATCCTCATCTCACAGACAGTTGGGTTTACCCCATCAAATGGCAGTGGTTCTGTCAACATCTCCTTTCTTATGGTGATGCTGAGCTGCGTGCCTTTTCTCATCCATCCATTGTTTAATTACACATAACACAGAGTAAGAATTAGGAAAGGTTCCAGCCAGTGCATTAATAAGTACTCTCTCAAGCACATGGGCAAGTGCTCAGCAACACCATTCAGCTGGTAACACCAAGGAGCTTGGCATTCTCGGGCAACCCTGCCTTCCTAACTGCTGTCAGCCAAGACTGCTGCTTTCTGAAATTGGCCATGCTCTGAATGACTCCTCTTTATGTTTAGGTGTTTCTTTATTCTCCAAAGAATTCAATTCCGGAATGGGAAACGAGTACAAATGATTGCAAAACATGAGTACCATGGAGGATTAGCTCTTGCTTGGGAAGAAGCCATCTGCCTGCCAAAATCAAATCATTTTTGTAACATCTAAACAAGGTGCCTCTTTCTTTCTTTCTTTCCTTCCCTGTCTAGTTACTTTCTCTCTGCAATGTCACCTCCATCAATTTTGTTTCCCCCTATTCCCCCCCTCCCCCAGTTTGCAGCTATTCTTTCCCCCATTCTCTTTTTATCCTTCATTTGGATGGTTTCTGCTAGAAGGATGGAGAGTAAAATGTGTTTGTAGTTTTTTAAGTGGAATTTTTTTTTAATAAGGCAAATTTTTAACACTCTTTAGTGATTTAAACTGGTTCACTATCGGTATGCTGATGTCTCCCCAATCTACTGCTGTCCACCATCAAATTCCAAGAAAGTGTCAATAATCTTAAAACATTGCCTATGTTTCATAATAGGCTGAAGAAAGATAGATGTGCTACTGGTGTTAGCTCTTTGAGTAGTCCACATAAGAAGCACAACCAGGAACATCAACATTTTCTTTGCTGTAAGATTAATATGTTGCAAGACCCAAAGTATTTCTCCCCTCCTTGAGACTCCAAAAACTTGGGAGGATTCTGTTGAAAGAAATGTCCTTCTGGGTTCGGCTCCAAGTGGGGAAAAAGACACTGGAGACATGGAGGCTGCTTGGAAAGATGGTTTTAATGGTGGACAGGACCACATGGCTGGAGTCCTGAACAGAAAAGGTGATCACATGCTTCGATGTTGGGGAGAAGAAGAGAAGGAAGGACTGAGATGCTGAGTCCCTGGTTTTATGCCCTCTCTGGCCTTTGATCTTGAGCTTGTCTTCTGATTGGTTGTCAGACTCCCATGGGGCCATGCAGGAGCAACTCTCTAGGTTGCGTTTTGAATTCAGGTTTGGTTGAGTTCTCAGATGCCATGTGACGAGTTGGGTAAAGGGTCAATATTGACCTTAATCCCATCCTCCTGGAGCTGAAGGGGAGAACTCTTTATTATGGCCACCTTAATGGCCAATTGACAAAGTGGATGGAGGCAAGAAGCTACAGGGAGCTATTCTCAATTCTTCCTTTTCACATCCAGGGAAATATAATATTCTGCCTTTTCAATATTTCCTAGGATATTTTATTTTTCTGGGAGAGGGCTGGGTGATAACTTTCCACAGTTCTGAAATGCTTCCCATGGTTTCCCCCTACCTGCAGACTGAACTATTTCTTATTAGAATATTGTCTGGGCTGCAGGTCTTCCTCCTGCCTACCAAAATCATTCCCATAAACCATTACACCTGATTAATAGGAAACTGGATTCAAAGATTAAGTCTGTCCTGGACACTGTTTCTTCTGTGAAGAACTTGTTTGAACAGTCTCTTTTGAAGATGTACCTCCTTTCAGAAACTTCCCTTATCCCGTGGTAAGGTTCTTCTAATGAGTCCTTTCTGGGCTATGAAATGCATTCTTTTGGGAGCTGGATTGGCTGCTTGCATTTAAAAAAAACTTTAAAGACCAGAAAAGTATTTAACCAGGCCTTTAATCACATAATGTTGGAGTTGGAAGCTTATAGGTAAACTCTAGTCCAACCCATTGCTCAGTGGACCGGAACTCCCCAGATGGGGAGACAGACTCACCCCTATTTGGATACTTTCAACAAACGTAATTGTTTACCCCTGTTCTTGGCAGCTTCTTCCACCACTTAATAGTTTTTCCACCAGGAAAGTCCTCCCAATATTCAGCCTTTCTTATTATTTCAACTTGTTACTGCTTGTTCTGCATTGACTTGAACAGAAAATAAGAGTTGCAGCTCACAAGCTTTTAGATGTTGGGCCACTGTTATCATAACTCCCCTTCATCTTTTCTTTTGCAAGCTATATGTTCAGCACCTTTATCCCTTCCCAAAGCTTGGATTCCAAACCCCTTATTATTTGATACTTCTCCTCTGAAACAATTCCAGCTTCTGCATTGTAATTTTCAAGGCGGGTGCACAGAACTGAAGAGCGCTCCAAATGCAGAAGAGCCAAGGCAGATTATAATGGAGCTCTTATTTCCCTTGACTATTTGATGGCCAATTATTTTATTATTCATGTTTTAATTTACTTGGCTTTTTTTGTACTCTGAGTGTTTTGTTTGACCTTTAAGCTTACTTGAATATTCATTTTCCACAGAAAAATGGCACATCAAATAAATAAGCTCAATAAATGATAAGACCTATTTCCTTTTCATTTACTCCATAATTTTTACTTGCATTTCAATAAACCAGAGAATCTAGAATATTCCAGATGTTCCTGTTTCTCAACTCCCAACCTTGTTCACCACTGACAGTGGGCAAGGTTGTTGGGAATTGTGATTGTGATAATGAGATTTTTGGCTCAGTAGTATTTCAAGGAACGCTAGTTCCTTACCTCTGTAATAAGTCTTCACAGAAGGGAAGAACTCATCAGATTTTACAGGTATCTTCATTACATGCCAAAATAAATCAGTAAAACTAATGTATAAAGGAAGGGGTGTTTGTTTAGTACTTATGCTGCCATGCACATACGTTTTGCAAAGTCTGGTCCAAAAGACTGAGCTACCTCTAGAACAGTAAGTAGCAGATGTTTACATGAAACAGATGATGGTATTGTGATTTTGCATGGATAATTGCAGTGTCTGTAATCTCACCAGCTGTGCTAGTTTCAGGGGTTTCGTATCCTGTATTAAAGGGGGCATGAAAATGCATGAGAGAATGAAGTCGAGAATATCAATGTTAATTGGCCTAATTTAAGATGAAACAATGTCCTCAGAGGAGGGTTGTATGGCTCATTCTAAATTTGTCTGCTCTTTTAATCTTAGAAGTCCAAGAAGCTATTTAAATCTATCAATGTTTGCAGAGCACAAGTTCAAGCATTATTTCATGTTATCATTGTTCACGAATGATTTAAAGTAACAATAAACAAGTTGTTGCTGCTGTAACATTTTTTGTAAACACTCTTCCCTAATACATGTCGAGGTGGATACTAGCAAATTCCATAAATGTCCAATGGTACTTCAGTAGATTCAATATGTTTTTCATTTTGATTGAAAAGAAATATCTATATCACTCTTAACTAGCTCAAGTGAATTTCTGTTTGTTTGGACATGAACATTTTATTACTGTAGATTTTTCTCTACCTGTTTTCTCTACCTGTTTCTCCCCACGTCCTAAGGTTATCACTTTGCAGGAAATTTCTCCTGTTAATGTTGCACAAACGCTAGCCTATTTCAAGTACTCATCACCCAATGTCCCCCCACCCACCCACCCCGCACAATAAATTTATAAATTTTCAGCTTTGTTGCAGGAGATCTCGTCCTGCTTTTCTTTTTATAAGCTGGAAGAGACAAAATTCAGTGGTTGGGTGGGTGAGAGAAAGTAAACTCCCTTCAAAGAATTTTTAAAACTCTTGAAAACAAAATCAACTTTATAGAATCATGATGCATTACTGGGAAGAACTGTACGGTGTATACTATAGCCTTATTTTCTCTTTGCTTTTAAATTACAATGCTAAACACCAGAAAGAAACCTGGGAGAAACTGGGGAGATAGTTGACATAGTGCTTAAAGTGTTGGAAAATGTCTACAGAGATCCAACCATGCTTACCACGAAAACTCACCAGGCAATTTGGGTGAGTGATTCTGTCTGAATCCAAACCTATTTCACAGGATTATTTATTTTGTTGATAAAATGAGGTGACATTCTAGTGTATATCCAGTTCTGGTCGCCACGCTGTAGAAAAGATGTGGAGACTCTAGAAAGAGTGCAGAGAAAAGCAACAAAGATGATAGGGGACTGGAGACTAAAACATATGAAGAACGGTTGCAGGAACTGGGTATGTCCAGTTTAATAGAAAGAAGGACTAGGGGAGACATGATAGCAGTGTTCCAATATCTCAGGGGTTGCCACAAAGAAGAGGGAGTCAAACTATTCTCCAAGGCACCTGAGGGTAGAACAAGAAGCAATGGGTGGAAACAAATCAAGGAGAGAAGCAACTTAGAACTGAGGAGAAACTTCCTGACAGTTAGAACAATTAATCAGTGGAACAGCTTGCCTCCAGAAGTTGTGAATGCCCCAACACTGGAAGTCTTTAAGAAGATCTTGGAAAGCCATTTGTCTGAAAGGGTATAGGGTTTCCTGCCTAGGTAGGGGGTTGGACTAGAAGACCTCCAAGGTCCCTTCCAACTCTACTATTGTATTGTATTGTATTGTATTGTATTGTATTGTATTGTATTGTATTGTATTGTATTGTATTGTATTGTATTGTATTGTATTGTATTGTATTGTATTGTATTGTATTGTATGCTGCCTTAAGTTCCTGGACAGAGGAGGGGGAAAAAAGGAAATAAATGTAACAGAAAAAAAAAAGCCCCAATGTAGTGAGGAAAAAACATTCTAGCTGGAGTATTGAACAACACTACAAAAGCATTACTTTGAGGGACAATGCATTCAGATTTCAAATACAATATGAACAGTAGCATATTTATTGCATTATAAACTCACCATCTGGAAGGGATCCAGAGTAGCCCCCCCCTGAGAGTTAATGACCCAAGCACCCAGGGGCCTTTTGAAGAACTATTAGGTTGTGATTGTTGTCACTGGAACCCTTGCAGAGTTTATTGTTTTTGCAGATCAATTTCAGAAAGGGTAACGTATGTATTTATTTATTTGCAGGCGTTTGTATTCTGTGCTATTCCAAAGGCTTCAAGTGGCTAAGCATTCCAATATTAAAAACATAAAACATACAACGAGACATAAAAATGACAATAATCATATGGGCGGCTTGCTCAATAATGGATTAATTCCTGTATTCACTCTCACTGGAGGTGGAAGACTGGCATCAGACAGGGTGAAGGTTGGTGCAGCCCTTGCCTCTGTGCGCTGTCTTCTCATGGATTGCAATGCATCTGCTTTTTCTTTTGCAGATGGTGAGCGACTGGGAGAAGAGACAGACCCTGGAAAGCGAGCAGCTGGGGCCCATGTGCCCTCTCCTCATAGGAAGGCTGAGGACTCCAGTGAGAGCCGGGAAGATGAGCAGATGGTAACTTCATTTGTGCCTGGCTTTGTGCTTTTTCTCCTTGTTACTTATTGAGAAATAAAGATCTCTAATCATGATTGTGTGGGGAGTCGATTGCTAGACTAGTAGAAAAATAAGGAAGCGTTTTTTCCTGATTCCAGTAGGCTTGAGGATTGGGGGGGGGGGTGCTTATAAGGAAGTGCTTTGAAGTCTAAGCATGATGTAGACATCAGCCAGAAAGCCAGAAGTGCCAGGACTAGGAAGACTTTATCAATATTAAGCAGAAACATATGTTAATGGTGTCTAGATGAACTACTTGGGATGCACAGGAGACTGGGTCAATGAAAATTTGTCTGGGGAAAATTGTGATTGCAAAATACTCCAAAAGAGGAGAATGGTATGCTCCTGCTCCCACCATCCCCAAACATGATAGATTGTTGCTAACAGGAATTTGAGTTCATTTTGGATGGGTTACAGGTCCCCCATTGCTCCTATCTAGAGTTTCTCTGAAGTCCTGTATAAGGCGATGGATGGTGCTCCATTTCTCCTCCATTTCTGAGCATAGATACAGCCAGAAGATCAGCCTCTGTCACTATCTGCTCCAAAAGTTATTGGTGCAAAGAAGAATCTGCATGTCCCAAATGTGCTTTTTCAAGGGGCAACTGGACTTTCTGTGGCAAAAACAAGAAAGTCCAGTTGCCTCTGAAAAATCACCTTTGGGACAACCATGACCTAGATGACCGAGAATCTCCATAGGCAGAAGAATCTGCACCTTCCCTCAAACTTGGAGACCAAAACTCTTTTTCACCTTCTGAAGGTGCAATGCTTTGGACTCTGATTTTTGTCTAGAACTAAAAAAAAATCAAAGACGCTTTCTGATCTCAGACTGATTAGGTTCATACACCATTATAAACTGTTATTTGTTTTGGTAATAACTTATTGAACAAGATACAGTGGCCAAAATTACTTGCCATGCTAAGCAATAAACTGTTTTTTTAAAAAGCCACAGTTTCTGGGTTCTCACATCATGGCTTAGTACAGCGGTAAGAGAGCCAATTTGGTGAAGTGGTTAAAGGTACCAGCCAAGAAACTGGGAGACGGGGGTTCCTAGTCCTGCCTTTGATGCAAAGACAGCTGGTGGTGACTTTGGACCAGTCATTCTGTCTCAGCTCTAGGAAGGAGGCAGCGGCATAGCATTCTCAAAAATCTTGCCCAGAAAAACATAGGGACTTGCCCAGGCAGTTTCCAGGAGGCAAGACTGACTTGAAGGCATCCACAAATAGCCTAGCCAAACAGTGAGAAATTGTATTACTGTACTCTGTGAAGCCAGAATGGTTGAAGGAAGACTCTCTTTTCCAGGATGTTAAGAAGGGCAGGGGTTATTAGCACTACTGTCAAGCTGTCAGATGCAATTACAGACCCCTGCAATATTACACAGGCGGTAAAGACTAAAATACAAGCATGCCTTGGTTTTATTGAGGTATTGATATATTGTCTGAAAGTCAGTGACACCTGGCTTAGACAATTGGCTAGATTTTTGCCCTGGTTATTAGTAAAGGGTGGTTTAGCAAGATATTTCAGCCTGTTGCATTTTACATAATGTATTCCAGCATGATTAATAATCTGTACGGATTTGTTCCTGACCTCCAGTATTAACATTTTCCATGTTATTTTTCCCCCCTTTCCCCTGGGAAATTTTCTCTAATAATGGTTTGTGGCTCTTGCAAAGGGTGGGAGGAAGAGGGTTGGTTGCTGAGGTCAAGTTCCATGACAATTTAAAATTGGAATTAAAGTAATTGTGACATCAACATCCCTAAAGAAATATCTGTGTCAATTAAAGAGACCCAAACTTTAACATATTGGACTTCTTTTAAAAAAAAGTTTTTTGGGGGGCTGGGAGGGATAGTTCTTTACTGGAGCAATTTACTGGACTTGGCAGCTGGCGCTTGAGAGTGGAAGGAAAAATTAGCAGGGCTTTTGTCAGCTGAAGTTGCAGAGCTACCTTATTAAATTGTCTCATAAGGCTGGTTAAGAGAAGACATTAGCACTCCTGTAGAAGAGAATATCTATAGTTCAGGACTGAACGGTGGAGTCCCTGGTACTCTCTGATCTTGGTTGTTTCTTTGCAGAATGTTTCATTCATTACCTAATGGAATGTCTGCAAGCAAATAGCTAAGTATAAAGAGCACCAAGGACTCCATTAAAGCTCCTGTTAGCACGTTGCTTTATGACAGCGATGGCGAACCTTTTTCGGCTCGCGTGCCATAAGTGGGGGGAGCGCAGGGAGGTAATGTGTGGGTATGCCACACCCATAATGCAATGTGTGAGCCCCCCAGTGCGCATGCACGCACTACAAGCGCGACCCCCCATTTTTTGCATGCTTTTTTTGCCCTCCCCAGGCTAAAGAGGCTTTATAGGAGCCTGGGCAGGGCGAAAATAGCCTCCCCCGCCCCCGGAAGCCCTCCGGAGGCTTCAGAGACCTTCAGGATGCTTCCCTGAAGCCTCCGGAGCAGTCAAAATAAACCTCCGAGCAAACTGGTTCCGTTCCTGAACCTCTGGTTTGCCCGTAGGGCCGGTTTGTTGTGCTCCGGAGGCCTCAGGGAAGCTCATGAAGCCTCCGGAGGGCTTCCGGGAGGGCGAGGGAGGCTCTTTTCGCCCTCCCCAGGCTCCTATAAAGGCTCTGGAGCCTGGGGAGGGCGAAAAATGGCTTTAAAAAAGGGTGAACTCAGCTGCCCAGCGCGCACATGCGCGCTGGCCAGCTGACAGGGCAGCGTCTTGCGTGCCCTGACAAATGGCTCTGCGTGCCATCTGTGGCATGCGTGCCATAGGTTCACCATCACTGCTTTATGATAAAACTTTGGCTCTACCAGAACTGTTCTTTAACCTGGCGGGAAATGGAAATCAAATTGACAGTTAAAGAGCTTGATCTGAAAGGGAGGGGAATGATTTTGTGCCTACCAGTGATACTTCCCTTGTGATAGTGGTGATCAGTGGTGGGATACGACCAGCACACCCTGTTATGGGCGTACAGGTGCCTGCTGGGAGCACCAGGTACCGTTCCAGTATGGTGCTCCGGAGGGCCTGCCTGCGCTCCTTACCTGTATTTGAGCTGTTCGGGCCTTCCACGCATGTGCACGGAACATACGGCGCCTGCACGATGCTCCACCGAGCAGCTGGAGCGTCACGGAGGTGTCGTGGGTGATTAGTATGCATGCATGCCCTGTGCACATGTGACGCCTGCTGCGCATGTTCATGTGGTGGATGCCCAGCCCTGTTGCACCGTACTGGTTGCACCGGGATCCGGAACCCACCACTGGTGGTGATTATCTGAAAGGCATCAGCATCTCAGGATAGAGGTAGTCCTTGAGTTACAACTGTTCATTTCGTGATTGTTGAAACTTACAACGGCACTGAAAAAAGGGACCTATGACTGTCTTTCACAGAGATGTTCCTTGCAGTATCCCCATGATCATATCATCAAATTTCAGATGCTTGGAAACTGGTCCATATTTATGACCATTGCTGTGTCCCAAGGTTGTGTGATCACCTTTTGCGACCTTCTGACAAGCAAAGTCAACGGGGAAGCCAGATTCTCTTAACCATCGGGTTACTAGCTTATCGACTACAGTTATTCACTTAGAGTTGTGGCAAGAAAGTTCGTAAAATGAGGCAAAACTCACTTCAAAAATGTCTCGCTTAACAACATAAATTTTGGGATTTATTGGGATTTATTTGGTTATAAGTTGAGGACTATCTGTAGAAGAGAAAATATTGACAAAGTTGGATGTGTTAATACAGAATAGTTAACAAAAACTAAAAGAGAGGGTTGTATGTTACTTGGCCATGGATAGAAATGCCAATTAAGCCCCCATTTAACAGTATGTTGATTATGTGTCTTTAGAGATAAGGGTAGAACATGACTTCAAGGGAAGGTATAAATCCATGCAGAAACATATCTCTCATAGCAGTTGGCATGAAAAAATAAAAGAAAACCAAAAGTATATTTCCTGTCATTTTACTACCCATTTAATCTTTACTTTTGGCTGCCCTAATTTGGATGGGAACCTGGAAGCATGTGGCCTTAAAACATGGTACTCCTAAGCATTCTGACTTACTAGTACTACATCTGGTATCGTGGATTCATCTGATCAAATGGGAGAAAGACATATGAACGGTGCCTGCAGGAGTTTCCAGTTCAGATCATGTCTCCCAATGGTGTTCCTGCATTTTCCCAGTGCGTTTTCAATCATCTTTCTGCTGCATATGACTAGCTTCATAATCTTTTGATTGATAGCATGGTGACTTGTTCATTTGGAAACAATATTGGGCTAGACTTCCCACAGAGCTGTGAACAGAAATTAGAACTCTTGAAAGCCAGTTTATCTCTAATAGTAAATTTTCTGGAATAAATATTCCATATGCAGATATTTCATTGTTAATTAATTATGCATATTTGAATTAAATTGCCAAGTTATATATGACATTGGCTTTTCAAAGAACCTAGAATTTTGTTTCGCTAAATATATGTATTTCACTAGCAGGCATATATGTTCAGGATTAATGATAAAAGGACCTTAGTAAGAGTTCATCAATAAGAGGAAATATATGCAATAGAAAATCTCTTTCTCCCCATTCACACACACAAAGACAGACACATAAGGGCATTCCAAGGACATCATACATAAGCTTATATTCTTGATCTGAGGTCAGAATCTGTCACCTTTTCTGAGGAAGGAGTGTCTTGCTGTGAAATATCCACAGAGATTGAATTTTTTTTAAAAAATCAGCAATTTTATATCTCTTTGGCTCCCCCTTCGAATGCTATTTAGAATTAAGGGAACACCTCACTGTGTACTGCAGCTTTTCTTCAACCCAGCACAGAAACTAACTTGAGAGATGATATTGTGTAGAGAAGCAATTCCAGTCAGGAATGCAACATTCGTAGGAGATTTGCACTGTGACGCAGCCTGGATTCAGAATCATGGCAGCCAACATATTAGTTAAAAAGTTGGTCCCTCACAAGATTATTATATGCGCCAAGAGCAGGGGTGGACTTCAAAAATTTTAGCAAGAGGTTCTCTGCCAGGTTGCTAGGTGGGCGTGGCCATGGTGGGTGTGGCCTATTCAGCCTCCTGCACCATGGCAGAGGGGGTGTTTTTGCCCTCCCCAGGTTCCACATGTGCCCTGCACTTAGCTGCATCCAAAATGGGCCAAGTGGGGACTCCTGGGAGGGGAGAGGGGAGGTGGGCAGGGCTAGCCAGGAATGGGATTTGGGGGTTCTCCAAACTGCACAGTATCTTAGCTAGAGGTTCTCCTGAACCCCTGGGAACCCCCAGTATCCTATTCCGTACTAAAATTCCCGCAATAGAGGAATGGATTATAAAAATGCCTTAACTGTACTGCCAAATTTAACCTCTTTGTCAAGGAGAAAAAGACAAGTGCATTTAAAAAGAGTTGGAAACCATTTATGGGCTTTTTACTAAAAGAAAAAAAAGTGAAATGATAATTTATGGATTTGATGATTGAAAAGATGGGAATTAAATTATGGATTGAAGGTACAGTATTTCTGGAATAATAGTCAAGAGGGAAGGGAGACAAAGGGTTTGTTAATATCTGTTGAAGGGAAGATTGGAAGTAATTAGTATAATTATTAACTTTAGTTTATTTCCCCCTTTTTCCTTTTCTGGTGCCTTTTTCCTTTTCTATTTTTCCCCTTTTGGATCTGACTTTTACTGTGTGTAAAATTCTTAACAAAAAGCAGTGAAAAGTTGATTCTTAGGCTTACCTTCCTTCCACTGTGATCATAAGCATAAAGCTATTTGGTGACCCTAGCAACCATCTTTGAAGAAATCAGGGACAAAAAGAAGGCACAAACAGACATTTAGGCACAAGGTAAAGGTTCCCCCTGCACATCCATGCTTGTTGTTTCCAGCTCTAGGGGACGCTGCTCATCTCCATTTCAAAGCCCAAGAGCCAGTGCTGTCCAAAGACGTCTCCGTGGTCATGTGGCTGACATGACTAAACACCGAAGGCACACAGAATGCTGTTACCTTCCCAACAAAGGTGGTCCCTATTTTTCTACTTGCATTTTTTTACGTGCTTTCGAACTGCTAGGTTGGCAGAAGATGGGACAGTAATGGGAGCTCACTCCGTTACATGGCACTAGGGATTCGAACCAGTGAGCTGCCGACCTTCTGATTGACAAACTCAGCATCTTAGCCAATGAGCCACCGTGTCCCTGTTTTAGGCACAATCTGACATTTAAATCTCAGCAGCCTTTCTTCCTTTAAGATACTTAAGCAGCAGCCCTACAGGTCCCAAAAGAGGTCTGGACTCCTTTAGTAGAGAAACACTCTGATCCTTCAGCAAGTTCTCTGTTTTACTTTTTATTCAAGTCGCAGTATCTAAAAGCCACTGTTCTATAGAAGTGTTTAAAACAGCCCCTAAAGGCCATTGGTTCTATCAGCTCCTATTAAAGAAGGCTGCAGGTATATTGTCGTTGAATTTTTATTCATTCTTGACTTTTTTTTTTAAAAGCTCCCTGCATGAAGTAAACAAGTGTGTCTCGCCCAGCCTGTTTCCCCTCTGAAATGCTAATTTCCTGTGCAGGACAATATTCCAATAGGCAATCTCCTTACCTGTATTCTGCATAGATAAATGTTCAAGGGGGCTGCATTTTGTGATCCAGCTGAGCACATTTCCTGACTTGCTTTGATGTATATAAAAACATCCTTCCTTTTTATTTTCCAATTAGATTACATATTGCTGCACTAGGGGAAGTAATTGGCAAAAAAATAGGTGTAAATGGGTCATTTAAGACTCATTTTAAAACCATTATGCTGGATAAAATTCCAGGAAATAATTTAAAATTGATTATTTTGGTCCTTTCCAGGGTTCTTACTATAACAGCCTTCTGTTTTAGTTTATCTGGCCTCATGGCTTTTGTTCATTACAAAATTAATTTCTCGTCTCCTGGGGATTTCCAATATCTGCCAAATCTCTTGGCATGGATTCATTTTGCCTTGGCATAAAATAGCTATTGAAAGATCTTAAGTTTTGTCTGGTCTTACCTTAGAAATGAACAACATCTGTAGGAGTGCAGCTATTCAAGATGGAAGTTCAAACAGCAGGTATTGACTCTGCAGCAAGAAAATTATCCAGAGTAGAATGGTAAAGGAAACTCACTCTAAGCTCTTTAGCTCTGCTTTGAGGAAATATACCCACACAACCCAAAATGAAGAGAGAAAATACAAACTAGACTGCCTTTTCTAACCCCTACTGCTGTATGACCAACCCCTAATAACCATTTAGAATGAACTGTGCTTTTATGTTCCTACTGATTGGAAGAAGTAGTAAAAGGAGGAAAGGAATATGGATAGTTTTCATCTTTCATTCATCTTTCAGCTTTGTGTGCGTGTTCAGGAGTGTTATGAAGTGCTACCATCTGTGATGCTTTGAAAACTGTCATATTTATCCTTACAGTATTTATACTTTGCTGGTCTCATTGTTTTTGAAAAAATAAAACAAATAAAGTAGCCAGTGCCAAAAGATTGCCCAAGGATGTAGTGATACTAGCAATGCTTGGTTTTCTGGCAATCTTCTCTTTTGTCATTGAGTGCAATCATTGTTATTCTCTTTTATCCAGATTTCTTACCATTAACATTCTATTGTTATATTTATAACAAGAAATATTATTTTTAAATATTTCTCATAGTATATGCCAATAGACTAGTTTCCCTCTTGCATAAAAAATATATTACATTCTAACATTATTTGTCAAAGGAAAGAAGGAAGGAAGGAAGGAAGGAAGGAAGGAAGGAAGGAAGGAAGGAAGGAAGGAAGGAAGGAAAATTTTATTTAAAGGATTCACAACTGCATGAAAGTGGAGGATATTTATTATATATACAAAATGCAAATACCTTAAATAAACTCTTATTATTTATGCAAAAAAGGGATGTGGTGGCTCAGTGGCTAAGACGCTGAGCTTGTCTATCAGAAAGGTTGGCAGTTTGACGGTTCGAATCCCTAGCGCTGCGTAATGGAGTGAGCTCCTGTTACTTGTCCCAGCTCCTGCCAACCTAACAGTTTGAAAGCATATTTAAAAAATGCAAGTAGAAAAATAGGAACCACCTTTGGTGGGAAGGTAAAAGCGTTCCGTGGGCCTTCAGCGTTTAATCATGCCGGCCACATGACCATGGAGATGTCTTCAGACAGCGCTGGCTCTTGGGCTTTGAAATGGAGATGAGCATCCCTCCCCTAGAGTCGAGAACGACTAGCACATAACCAGGTGAACCAGGGGAACCAGGTACCACACATCAGTCGCAGAAGAAGGTCAAGGTATGTAAAAAGAGAAGTCACCTTCTGGTTGGTGATTCAATTGTAAGGGATGTTAATTTAGGAAAGGATATGGAGGTTTTAAAAGAGGTCAGGTGTCTGCCAGGTGCTACTGCCAGCAGAGACAAGAGGCGTATTCTTAAGATAGTCAAGAATGCAAGTAAGGACTGTGACGTTGATGCTATTATACATCTTGGCACAAATGATCTGTCCCAGAAAGATGTACTTTCTGTGCAGAATGATTTCCAGAACTTGGGGTATGAACTTAATAATATAGGCTGTAGGGTTATCTTTTCAGAGGTTTTACCTGTATATAAGGAACAAAAAGGGAAGGGCCAGCGTGTAGCAGAGTTTAATGTTTGGCTAAAGGAGTGGTGTAAAAGGGAAGGCTTTGGTTTTATTAGTCATGATGTCTGCAGCTGGTCCAATGAAAAACTGTACAAAAGAGATGGGTTGCACCCATCCAAGAAAGGGACTGAGTTACTTGGCATTAAATTCACAGATTTTCTTGATAAACATTTAAACTGAAGAGCGGGGACAGAGAATTAATAGATACAGAACATCTCTGTCCCCAGCAAACTAAAATTCATAGGGTTATAAGTGCATGTAACATAGATATGTGTGTGGGTAAGATTATCACTCCTGCTGTCAAGCAAAACCAAGCATGTAATAGTGATTGCCATACCACATGCATGAATCACATGCATGAATCCAGTGACGTGTGGTGAGGGTTATGGCTGGGGAGGCTGGTGACGTCATCAGGAAGGCGGGGAATGGGACCACGTGTGCAGCACACGTGGTCCCATTCTCCGCCTTCCTGAGTGAACATTAAGGGGACCGCGGAGTGCACTGATCCGTGTAGCATTGCTTCCTCCACCTGCGCCAGTCCCTTCCCCCCCCCACTCCTTCAAGGTCTCCCTCTCCCACCAACCCAAAGCCCGATCCCCAGCTCCCTCGGGCAAGGCTTGAGCGGGGTGAATGGGAAAGCAACGAAAGGGGCTGCGCTTTCACCCCGCTCAAGCCTTGCCGCCTGCAGGCACCGCCCGCCCTCGCTGCCCCTTTTGTTGCTTTCCCACCCGCCTCTAAGGCGCACCAAAGCCTCCTTCGTCCCCCCCAGCGCGCGCCCTTTTTATTTCCCGTGACACCCCCCCCATTTCAGGAAAGCTTTCCCCATTGCCTGCGGGGTGAGGGGGGCGGCTCCTCTCCCCCCACTCCCTCCGTCCCTGCCTCTCTCCTCAGCCCCAAAGCTCCGTCCGCGTGACTCACTTCCAAGGCGGTGGCTGGAGAGGCGCGCAAGAACGGCAAGCGGTTTCCCACCAAAGCGGCGTTCTGCGCGCAAGAAGGTGCTGCCGGAGGACAAAGGGACGCAAACACACATCTACCCATCTATCTTTTCCAGCCTCCTAGTGCTCTTTTCCACCGATCGCGCATGTTGTGCGCGCAAGAAGGAAAAGTCTGCGGCGAAGCCCTTGTCGCCCCGACCTCTTGTTTGCACTTCCCCCCCTTTTTCTTCGCTCCATCCCGCTCCGGCTCTGGAAGGGCCAGCGAGGTTGGCTCCAGCCGAGATCGAGAGGGAGGAGAGGAGGGGGTAGCTGCGGGCTACCTTCCGGCCAAATGTGCACGAAAAGCGTGCGCGATCGGTGGAAAAGAGCGCTAGGTAGATGTGTGTTTGCGTCCCTCTCTCCTCAGCCTCAAAGCTCCGTCGGCGCGACTCACTTCCAAGGCGGTGGCTGGAGAGGAGCGCAAGAACGGCGAGCGGTTTCCCACCAAAGCGGCGTTCTGCGCACAAGAAGGCGCGGCCGGAGGACAAAGGCACGCAAACACGCATCTACCCATCTATCTTTTCCAGCTACCTAGCGCTCTTTTCGACCGATCGCGCATGTTGTGCGCGCAAGAAGGAAAAGTCTGCGGCGAAGCCCTTGTCGCCCCGACCTCTTGTTTGCACTTCCCCCCCTTTTTCTTCGCTCCATCCCGCTCCGGCTCTGGAAGGGCCAGCGAGGTTGGCTCCAGCCGAGATCGAGAGGGAGGAGAGGAGGGGGTAGCTGCGGGCTACCTTCCGGCCAAATGCGCACGAAAAGCGTGCGCAATCGGTGGAAAAGAGCGCTAGGTAGATGTGTGTTTGCGTCCCTCTCTCCTCAGCCCCAAAGTTCCGTCGGCGCGACTCACTTCCAAGGCAGTGGCTGGAGAGGAGCGCAAGAACGGCGAGCGGTTTCCCACCAAAGCGGCGTTCTGCGCACAAGAAGGCGCTGCCGGAGGACAAAGGCACGCAAACACGCATCTACCCATCTATCTTTTCCAGCTACCTAGCGCTCTTTTCCACCGATCGCGCACATTGTGCGTGCAAGAAAGAAAAGTTCATGGCGAAGCCCTTGTCGCCCCGAGCTCTTGTTTGCACTTCCCCCCCCCTTTTTCTTCGCTCCATCCCTCTCCGGCTCTGGAAG
This sequence comes from Natrix helvetica, assembly GCF_964273705.1. Classification (NCBI taxonomy): domain Eukaryota; kingdom Metazoa; phylum Chordata; class Lepidosauria; order Squamata; family Natricidae; genus Natrix; species Natrix helvetica. The sequence continues at coordinate 116,419,671 of NC_138548.1, read as the reverse complement.
GGCCAGCGAGGTTGGCTCCAGCCGAGATCGAGAGGGAGGAGAGGAGGGGGTAGCTGCGGGCTACCTTCTGGCCAAATGCGCACGAAAAGCGTGCGCGATCGGTGGAAAAGAGCGCGAGGTAGATGCGTGTTTGCGTCCCTCTCTCCTCAGCCCCAAAGCTCCGTCGGCGCGACTCACTTCCAAGGCAGTGGCTGGAGAGGAGCGCAAGAACGGCGAGCGGTTTCCCACCAAAGCAGTGTTGTGCGCGCAAGAAGGCGCTGCCGGAGGACAAAGGCACGCAAACACGCATCTACCCATCTATCTTTTCCAGCTACCTAGCGCTCTTTTCCACCGATCGCGCACATTGTGCGTGCAAGAAAGAAAAGTTCATGGCGAAGCCCTTGTCGCCCCGAGCTCTTGTTTGCACTTCCCCCCCCTTTTTCTTCGCTCCATCCCTCTCCGGCTCTGGAAGGGCCAGCGAGGTTGGCTCCAGCCGAGATCGAGAGGGAGGAGAGGAGGGGGTAGCTGCGGGCTACCTTCTGGCCAAATGCGCACGAAAAGCGTGCGCGATCGGTGGAAAAGAGCGCGAGGTAGATGCGTGTTTGCGTCCCTCTCTCCTCAGCCCCAAAGCTCCGTCGGCGCGACTCACTTCCAAGGCGGTGGCTGGAGAGGAGCGCAAGAACGGCGAGCGGTTTCCCACCAAAGCAGTGTTGTGCGCGCAAGAAGGCGCTGCCGGAGGACAAAGGCACGCAAACACGCATCTACCCAGCTGTCTTTTCCAGCTACCTAGCGCTCTTTTCCACCGATCGCGCACGCTTTTCATGCGCATTTGGCTGGAAGGTAGCCCACAGCTACCCCCTCCTCTCCTCCCTCTTGATCTCGGCTGGAGCCAACCTCGCCGGCCCTTCCAGAGCCGGAGCGGGATGGAGCGAAGAAAAAGGGGGGGAAGTGCAAGCAAGAGCTTGGGGCAACAAGGGCTTCGCCGCAGACTTTTCCTTCTTGCGCGCAGAACGTGCGCGATCGGTGGAAAAGAGCGCTAGGTAGCTGGAAAAGACAGCTGGGTAGATGCGTGTTTGCATGCCTTTGTCCTCTGGCAGCGCCTTCTTGTGCGCAGAACGCCGCTTTGGTGGGAAACCGCTCGCCGTTCTTGCGCGCCTCTCCAGCCACCGCCTTGGAAGTGAGTCGCGCGGACAGAGCTTTGGGGCTGAGGAGAGAGGGACGCAAACACGCATCTACCTAGTGCTCTTTTCCACCGATCGCGCACGCTTTTCGTGCGCATTTGGCCGGAAGGTAGCCCGCAGCTACCCCCTCCTCTCGATCTCGGCTGGAGCCAACCTCGCTGGCCCTTCCAGAGCCGGAGCGGGATGGAGCGAAGAAAAAGGGGCGGAAGTGCAAACAAGAGCTCGGGGCGACAAGGGCTTCGCCGCGGACTTTTCCTTCTTGCGCGCACAACATGCGCGATCGGTGGAAAAGAGCGCTAGGAGGCTGGAAAAGACAGCTGGGTAGATGCGTGTTTGCGTGCCTTCGTCATCCGGAAGCGCCAACAACATTTCTGCCTCTGCAGCTCCCGGGCGCGGCCGGACAAATGTATATAATATTATAATATTATATATATATATAGTAAATAATATTATATACTATTATTTCATGAAGAGAGGTGAGGCCCTGCCTCCCCTGCCTCCCCTGACCGCACGTCACTGCATGAATCACACAAATGGCAAGAAAATAGGGGCAGTCAGGCATAACATAGGTTATGTAGACAGTAAACACAAGGTCAATCAAAATGGACTCAAATGTCTATACACCAATGCACAGAGTATGAGGAATAAACAGGGAGAATTAGAAATCCAAGTAAAAGAGGGCAGATATGATATTATTGCCATTACAGAAACTTGGTGGGATGAAACTGACAAATGGAACATACAGCTAGAAGGATTTAAATTATTTAAAAGAAATAGACCAAATAAAAGAGGAGGTGGAGTTGCACTATATATAAGAAATAATTACCTCTCTACAGAAATAGAGCACAGCAATGATGAGAACTATCTTGAATGCATTTGGGTCAATATTAAAGGTTGTGGGGGAAATGACATTGCCATAGGTCTATACTACAGGCCACCCAACCAAGCAGAGGAAGTAGATGAACTTTTTGCTAGTCAGCTAACTAAGGTATGTAGGAAGCACACCACAATAGTAATGGGAGATTTTAACTACCCTGACATCAACTGGGAAACAAACTCTGCACCAAGTGGAAGATCCAACAGGTTCCTAACAAACCTAGCAGACAACATTGTTTTCCAAAAAGTAGAGAAGGGAACAAGGGGATCAGCCATATTGGACTTAATTCTCACTAACAGAGAGGAAATGATAGAAGGTGTTGAAGCCATAGGAACCCTGGGGGCAAGTGACCATGCAATATTGGAATTCAACATTATGCAATCACAAGTAGTAGAACAAAGTCAAACTAGAGTCTTGGACTTTAAGAAAGCTAATTTCAATAAACTTAGAGAGAGCTTGGGAAAAATTCCATGGATGAGAATCCTCAAGGGGAAAACAACTCAAGAAGCTTGGGAAATTTTGAAAAATGAGATTACAAAAGCCCAGTCTAGCACAATACCAATGAAGAAGAAAAATAACAGCTCCCAAAAGAAACCAGCATGGCTGCATAAAGAACTATCTGACAAACTGAAAGACAAAAAAGTTAAGTATAAAAAGTGGAAGGAGGGGGACATAACTAAGGCAGAATATCAGCAAATAGCCCGAGCCTGTAAAGATGAAGTGAGGAAAGCTAAGGCTCACAATGAAGAAAGGCTTGCCACAAAAGTAAAAATTAACAAAAAAAGCTTCTTCCAACATGTTAAAAACAAGAAAAAAGTTAAGGAAACAATTGGTCCATTGCTAGGAGAAAGTGGCAAGAAGGTGACAAGCAACAGGGAGAAAGCAGAACTATTTAACTCATGTTTTGCATCTGTCTTTACACAAAGGGATAAAACAGTCCAACCTATCAAAAGCAGCACCACAAAAATCAGATTAGGAACACAAATTGAAATAGGGAAGAAAATGGTAAGTGAGCACCTGTCTACCCTAGACGAGTTCAAATCACCAGGACCGGATGGATTACACCCCAGGGTTCTGAAGGAACTAGCAGACGAGATCTCAGAACCACTGAATTATATCTTTCAGAGATCCTGGAACACCGGGGAACTACCAGAGGACTGGAAAAGAGCTGATGTGGTTCCCATCTTCAAAAAAGGGAAAAAATTAGATCCAGGAAACTACAGACCTATCAGCCTAACCTCAATACCAGGAAAGATTCTGGAAAAAATAATCAAGCAACGAATTTGCGAACACCTAGAAGCAAACAAAGTAATAGCCAAAAGCCAACATGGATTTGTCAAAAACAGATCATGCCAGACTAATCTTATTGCATTCTTTGATAATGTGACAAAATTAGTGGACCAGAGGAATGCCGTTGATATAGTTTACTTGGACTTCAGTACGGCTTTTGATAAGGTAGACCATAACCTACTACTAGATAAAGTAGAAGAATGTGGGTTAGATAGCATCACCACCAGATGGATTCGTAACTGGCTGACCAACCGCACTCAACGTGTAGTTCTCAATGGAACTGCATCTACATGGAGGGAAGTATGCAGTGGAGTACCCCAAGGCTCTGTTTTAGGCCCAGTACTCTTCAACATCTTCATCAATGATTTGGATGAGGGAATAAATGGGGAACTCATCAAATTTGCAGATGATACCAAGCTGGCAGGAATAGCCAACACTCCAGAAGATAGGCTTAAGATACAGAAGGATCTTGACAAACTTGAACATTGGGCACTATCTAATAAAATGAAATTCAATGGTGAAAAGAGTAAGGTTCTACATTTAGGCAACAAAAATGGAATGCACAGGTACAGTATAGGTGATACCTTGCTCAGTAGTAGTAACTGTGAAAGGGATCTTGGAGTCCTAGTGGACAACCATTTAAATATGAGCCAGCAGTGTGCAGCAGCTGCCAAAAAAGCCAACACAGTTCTAGGCTGCATCAACAGAGGGATAGAATCAAGATCACATGAAGTGTTAATACCACTTTATAATGCCTTGGTAAGGCCACACTTGGAATACTGCATTCAGTTCTGGTCGCCACGATGTAAAAAAGATGTGGAGACTCTAGAAAGAGTGCAGAGAAGAGCAACAAAGATGATTAGGGGACTGGAGACTAAAACATATGAAGAACGGTTGCAGGAACTGGGTATGTTTAGCTTAAGAGAAAGAAGGACTAGGGGAGACATGATAGCATTGTTCCAATATCTCAGAGGTTGCCACAAAGAAGAGGGAGTCAAACTATTCTCCAAAGCACCTGAGGGTAGAACAAGAAGCAATGGGTGGAAACTAATCAAGGAGAGAAGCAACTTAGAACTGAGGAGAAATTTCCTGACAGTGAGAACAATTAATCAGTGGAACAGCTTGCCTCCAGAAGTTGTGAATGCCCCAACACTGGAAGTCTTTAAGAAGATGTTGGATAGCTATTTGTCTGAAACGGTGTTGGGAGAAATGTCCTTCTGGGTTCGGCTCCAAGTGGGGAAAAAGACACTGGAGTCATGGAGGCTGCTTGGAAAGATGGTTTAATGGTGGACAGGACCACATGGCCTGAGTCCTGAACAGAAAAGGTGATCACATGTTTCAATGTTGGTGGAGAAGAAGAGAAGGGAAGAGAAGGGCTGAAGAAGGGCTTGCAGGGATTTTTATAATCTGTTCTGTCCCACCTATCTGTTTCCTGTTCCTGTGTAAGAAATGTATTCTGATTGGTTGCCAGACTCACATGGGCCCATGCAAGGGCAACCCTCTAGGCTGTTTTGAATCCAGGTTTGATTGAGTTTAGATGCCATGTGGTCAGTTGAGTAAAAGGCAATATTATCCTGCCTTCATTGCCATCCCCCCTGGAGCTGAAGGGGAGAACTCTTTATTATGTAAAGTGGACTAGCTTGGCCTTCTTAATGGCCCATTGATAAAGTGGGGATGGGCTGGAAGCTGTAGGAATTTACTCTGTGTTTAAAATGTGTTTCTCCCTTTTTCACATCCAGGAAAATATAATATTCTGCCTTATCAATATTTCCTAGGATATTTCATTTTTCTGGGAGAGGGCTGGGTGATAACTTCCTACAACGGTATAGGGTTTCCTGCCTAGGCAGGGGGTTGGACTAGAAGACCTCCAAGGTCCCTTCCAACTCTACTATTGTATTGTATTGTATTGTATATGTGTTTGTTTTGTTTGTTTGTTTTTATTGGATTTATATGCCGCCCTTCTCCCAAAGGACTCAGGGCGGCGTACAACATTAAAAAACACACATCCCAAAAGTTTAAAAGAAATTACATATCCAAGGTGAGGGGAACCTTTACCTTTATTTATGCAAACTAAGAGCAATGTGTGAAATGACCCTCAAGAAAGACCACACATTTAAGGAACAAAATACTAAACATTAAAACATTGTTAAATGTTTCAAGAAATACAGAATCTCCTCCCCATAAAATGGATCTTCTTCCACAATCTGTCCTAATTTATTCAGAAATATGGTTAGCTGGACTTCATGCAAAAGATAGCCTGGACCCATTGAAAAGCTTGCAAAAATTAGACAAAATTATCCCAAAATGCATTATTGCAAATCAAAATGTAATAAATCTTATGACGCAGGCTTCTCATTGGTGACTGAGAGCATAGGAGGAAAAAACAGATATTTAATCACACCCCTGATCATTTACACTTCTATCAAACGTTAAATGTATTTTGGTAAAGAAGTTAGAATTGGAGAGCTCTTTCTATTTACTGGGTACTGCTCCTTCCCAGCTTTGTAATTTTGCACTAATTAAATAATTTCTAATTCTTGATTCCAAGCATTAGTGTTCAGCCTCATCATCCTTGTTAACAGGAAGAAAAAAGGCTGTGGGATGCTTCAGGTACACCACACACTCTAACTCCTGTAGCTATGTAAGAATCAGAGCCATGGGCTGGAGAGTTCCTGGATAACCATGTACACTCTCCCCCAATGCAGGCTATGGAAGGAGGTGACTTTGTTATATTGCAAAGATTGCTGGGCTGCTGATCACTACGGGATTGGCTGCCACACAATTTCCTTATTCTCCTTTTCCGCTCAAGCTTGGTTTGAGTCCCCCGCCCCCCGGCCAACTCCTCTTACTGGAATGCTGCTTTTTGGCCAGTCCTGGTAGACTGTGTCCCAGAGTCTTCCATGGATACTGCAGTTCTGAGGATGCTCCAAACTGGATCCGTTGCAAAATGGTTGTCTAGAAGAACCTTGTGCTATTTTTGCGAAGTACCAACATCCTGAAAAATTTGGTATTTTTCATAGCACTGGCTGTCTTAGTGTCTACCTGTACGGGTCCCAGTGCTCCCTTCTCTTATGAAATATATTTTTCTTTCACTGCTACTTCCAAAGTTAGTGTCATACTATGAATAAGGGCTTTCCCTGTTTGTCTTTGACTCACAGGTACGTTCTCTGAATTGTCTGAGGTCATTTCACATAGGCTTTCATTCAGGGGTCCAGGTAATGAATCCATTCACATCCCAACAAGTGTTTTTTTTTTTAAAAAAAAAAGTTTGTTTCTCAGCATGAAGAATTGAGGCCAGGAAGAAGAGAGGCAGTGACTGATAATAAATACTGTCAACAAAAGGGAGTCCATTAGGATGCATAGTGCCAAAGAAATAATTAGTGAACTTTGTTGAAGTGAGCTAATTTAAGCCCCGGGGGAAGGGGGGGAGCCACAATGCCTTTTGAAGGCATTATTAAGAGGATGGGATAATAGTGATGTGATTTTTTTTTTCAAAGAAAAAAATATTCTGGTGCCTTGAAATTTTTAACTCCGAGTGGCTATGAAAGAGATTTGTCTGCTGCTTTGATGATGGGGGAAGGAAGGGTGGGCTGCCATTTCTGCTCCTGAAGATTGGGTGGGGGTGAGGGTGAAGAAAGAATGGGGACGGACAGACAAGGTGTCTCTGCATCTCTCCCAAACACTCATTTTCTTTGAAAACTTTCCTCATGGAACAGCCTTAATTTAACTCCAAGGTCCAATCCCTCTCCGAAGAACTCTGTTCTCACCTAATTTGTATGCCCTTTGCGCTTGGATATTAGTGTATGAAGAGTAGCACAAGCCTGGTGAAAACTGAATGCATTGACTTTTTTCTTCCTCCGTGTGTGTGTGTGTGTGTGTGTGTGTGTGTGTAGTGTGTGCGTAGGGTGTGCATGTAGCACTGGCAGATCAAAAAGCCTCTGTGTTCCTCAGTAATAAAAGCCAAACCTCCCCCTTTGCAGCTGCTGGGAGAAACTGAGTGTGTAAGCTTGCAGGAAGAAGCCCAGACTACACACCACAGCTATTATATCTGGGTTTTTTTTAAAAATAGAGAAAGTCCCTCCCTGTTCATGCTTCTTGGAGTTTAATAATAATGAAATAAAAGTTTCCATATTTACAATATTTCTCTCCTGCATCATTTTTTTTTCCTTTAATGCTTCTCGGTTGGATCATGTTTCAAAGTGTTTATTATTGAAACAGCATTTTTTCCTCCACTTCTGGAATGTATAGAGGAAATTATTCAGAATTAAGTTGTTCTGATTCAACTCACTCCTGTGTGGGAATTGCATATGTGGAAGAGACAGAGGCAAAGGGGGGAAAAAAAGGCCTGGATTCTAACTCGGATGCTTGAGCCATTGCAGAGTTTTCTCTGAGCCGCTGCCAGTTTCTGGATACCAAGTGATAACTTGCAACCTTAGCCATTCTTACTAGAGATTTATGGGGCTTCTTAGCTTTTATCTATGCATCGTGTGAAACTGCAGCCTTTTATTTATCATCTAAAGGTTTTTATTTTTTTTCCCTTTTGCTCTCTTTAGCCCAGTGTTTCTCAATCTTGGCAACTTGAAGATGTCCGGACTTCAACTCCCAGAATTCCCCAGCCAGCTGGCTGGGGAATTCTGGGAGTTGAAGTCCGGACATCTTCAAGTTGCCAAGGTTGAGAAACACTGCTTTAGCCGGTATAGCTACTGCAGTTTAATGTGTCTGAAATGGATTTTTTTTTCATTAACATCATGTCCCCCTATTAGCTCCTATTCATAATTTTACATATGACAAATGACACCCCCTCCTGCATTATTTTGAAGATCATAAATAATCATCTTTGGGTTTTTTTTTAATCTTTCAAGAGCCTCTCTTTGGGAAATAGGGCAAGAGGATCTAAAAAAGCTACTCTTCTCTGTGCTTTAATATATATTTTTCGTCATAAAAACAGGAAAAACACATTCATTCTTTCTTTCTTTTCCTCACGTAGTTAAATTAGTAACTGAACAGAAGATTGTCAGTCATCCCAGGTCATGGTTGTCCAAGGGGTGGTTTTTTTTAAGAGACAACACATACACGTAGGGTTTACAAATACTAATATGTCGCTTTGCTAAAATTCCTGGTGACTGTTGTCTCTGCTATCTTACCTGCCTTGTAATATTGGCACGAGTTGCAATTATTTGTACTAACTCCATCCAGAAGAGGGCAGTGAGGCACACATGGTAGACATAAGAAAGTTATACTATTGGGCTTTTTTTTTAAAAAAAGTATTTCTTTACAAAAACCAAAATGCTATTCTCAATTCTATTTCATCAGCAAGCTAAGTCTTTAAATGACATTTACATTAAACCCTTAGGATTTACTAGCTTATTTTGAATTTTTTTTAAAATACACACAATAAAAGAAATCCTTTGAAGTTCAAAGTTCCCTCCATAGTATATATGTGGAAGATGCTTTATCTCCTGGGACTAAGTATGTATGACTAAATATGATACAGATAAGTTGAGCTTTCTGTATAAATTTTGTTATTTCCTGAAGCAAAGAGAAGTATTTGTTCTTCTACCCAGCATTGTCGAGTACACACAGTACTAATTGATGCCTTGACTTGTGCTTCCCTCCAACCTCAAAAGTAGCTTAAAAAGCCACAGGAGCTTTGATGAGTACAGGAGTATGTTCCCTCTCTTCCCACACTACATCTGGTAATAGCATACACCGTACATCATGTACACAGGCATACCTTTGCACATTCCAACAGCATTTGTGTATGTGTGTAAGTCTTCTAAAGAACAGAAGGGTTTTAGAACGACCTTCCCCAACACTATGTTGGTGAATGTGTAATTTGGCTTATAGCTGTCAATTGGCTCCATGAGGTGTATTCAATAGATACCCTGACTGAATGATAGGGGCTGTCATCCAGCACATCTGGAGAACCACTGGATTAGAGAAGGTTTATGGTACAATGTGTTGCCCAACAGACACACAATTTAATCTCCACTACTAACAAGCTTATGCTATTGCCATTTGTATTTCTATCCTGAGGGGAGATTTGAGAAATTATTTCAGTGTACTCTGCAAGAAGCATGTTGAAATAATGTGCATTATATTCTCGCCTTATTTATTACATAAAGGAGAAGTTCAGAGTAATTTATTTCCATTGTGAGACAAAGTCAGATTAATTTCCCATAGGATCTTCCTAGCCAATTCAGTTTGCAGAGTTGGCCTGCTCTGGATTCCTTCAACTAAACAACAAGGGCCTTAAAGTCTTGTCTCTTAACCATGGCATTTGAGGAGGAAGAGTGAGATCTCTTGCTTCATCGTACTTCCCATTTTTTAATCTTTACTTCCTATTGATTTTATTGTAATTTGATTGTTGTGAGCTGCCCAGAATCATTGAAAGCTGGGAAGCATACAAGTTTAAAATCACCATCACCATCCTCCTCCTCCTAATTTTTTTTTAAAAAGAAAGGAGATCTAGGGAGGCACTTTTGGTGATGTTTTTGCTGTGTTCAGCTAGACATAATGATTTACTTTTGTTCACTCTATTTCCATTCATTGGCAGATAGTTTATTGATAGTGTATTTTCTTTGCCACACTAGTCCTGATCACAGAGTTGAGGGAAAGAACTCCGACAAGTCTTTCTAAGTTGCACCATTTCCACTATAACATGGTTAGGACAAGAAACATTTTATTGTTCAAGGTAGCAGTGAATCAGAGCATGAGCCAAAAGTTCTCTTCGAATTTCCTAGGAACAGATGTTAGATTGGGTAATGGATAGGCACACACAGGCTTAACGGTAACAACAGCTCTTTATTAAATACAACAAGTGAGAACAATCCAGCGAAGGTTGAGTCTGACAGCAGCCCTTTTATAGGGAGCTGTCAGACCCTTCGACCAATAGGATTAAACCTCTGTTCCCACCGGAACAGAGAACCTGGGTGGAAACCACTGAGGTTAGTACAAGTATCTAACAACAGGCATGTTGCTTATCTTGAAATTAAGTAGAACAGAAAGACATTTTAGTGTCAAAGTCTCACAGTAAAAATTGTGCATAATAATAATAATAGCATTCCAAGTATGATCTTGCAGGCAATTTCATACTGAAAGTGTTTTAGTTCTTATTTTAAAATTATGATACAAAAGTTGTTACATAAATCATCCAGCCTGGTAAAAATTCATAGAATGAAAAGCTCCAAAACCTGAGACTGATGTATCTTTGGAGACAACCCCGCCTCTCTCAGCAAGTTAAGGATGCTTTTCATGGCAGGTGAATTTAACAAAGCCCATATGTGATTAGAGCTGCTGCTTTATGAATAGGTGGTGGAAGCAATGATTGCATGTGCCATTTGCTTCCTATTAATTATCACCAAGGCGATCAATAAGCACCTCTTTGCTGCTTCCTGAGTAAATCTGTTTCAGTGCAAAGTTGAAGAGGACATAATAAGGAAAGGAGAAAAATCCGCAACACAAAACAAAGCTGAATAAAAGTATGTCTCACTGTCAGTTTTGCTACTGAAGATCTTCAAATGGTACGCAGGTATTTAAAAAAAAGCATCTTACTATGGTTGGGAGGTGCTGCAACATATTTGGCATGCTTGTGTGATCTCAGCAGCAGGCGAAATAGCTTCGTTCCGCATTGTTTGATTATTTATTTGCTTATTCATTGGATGTCTATTCCACTGTTTCTGCTAGAGCTGAAAATAAGATAACAGGCTAAAGCTTTGGACTCTGGTGAAGGAGTGATTAATATTATTTGGTGATGGTGATTATTTTTTTAGATTTTGATCCTACCTTTCTCCCCCTTGTGGCCTATGGCAAGGAAACAAACTAGAACTCTGGGCCCTATGAAGGAATCGGTTCTAGATTTCAAAGGTACACTTTTACTTGGGGATAGCAACAACAGCAGCAGTAACTTAAAGGTAATTGAGAGATTGCCTTTTCTCAAATGGGCCTCAAAGCAGCAGACATGACGTCATCCCAAAGGCATTGTGAGAAATGAAACTGAAGGATCATCAAGCCAGCGGCTCAGCATGGAGGACCAGCCAAGTGAGAAGCTGGTGGGTCCTTGAGATCCAACAACTGCCCATGCCAGGTTTATCCTGGCATGAGAAGGAATGACAGAATGGATTCCATTTGTCTGGTCCCGAGTTTTTGACATTATTGTAGAAGTGCAGAAAGGAACAACCATCCCTTTGGCTCTCTCATCGCTGAAGTAATTCCAGCAACCAGTAGTTCAGCCAATTCTTTCCATGTTCATTTAAATCCTGGGAGTTTCCAGGAAAACTTGTATAAGATTGCAGAGAATAGAGGAAAAGAAATTTAGTAAGACCATTTTGGTGGGGCAAGAAAAGCATCAGGGTATGATATCCATATATATATATATTTTTAAATTGAGTTTCCAGCTACGACTGATATCTTTTTATGGATGCCAAAAAATTTTTTAAAGGGTGGATCTTTGTGCAGTCACAGCCCTCATTTTAACATCCTTCACAGAAATCACTGTTAACTTTGGGTTTAAGGGAGTTTCCCACATTTTTGGAGCTGGCTTATTAAATGCATTCTGGTAGCGCCCTAATGCCTACGATAAGTAATTAATACACAAATTGATATCAAATAATTTGCTATGATTTATTCTGCTTTTCAACAGAATAGTCTCCAAAAGCAGCTTACAATCATAAAATGGAATAGAATAGGTGCTGGGGTAGAGGTGGCCAGAAGGCCTGACGTTCAATAGAAACTAAAAGATAAAATTAATGTGAGAAGGGAAGACCAGAGGAAAAAACAGAGATATCATTTTGACAATGGTATAACAGTAATTTGTTATACATCAGGCTGGATTCTGGTAAATCTTCCACTTCTTAGGGGTATAGTGGAATGGAAAGGGAATGTAATTTCATGGTGACTCTTATCTTGGCAATGAAAGTTAAATTTGTGAAGAGCCCATCAAAATCACTGCAGCAGGGGAAAAGGAATCATAACCTTCATGAAATCTCCCTATATTCCTCTCTGGTTCTATGGTAGGGGAAAACACAGAATTCTGGGGGAAATGTGATATTTATTTATATTGAGAATAAGATCGTTCATTTTATAATATGGTGGTGTGAAAATTGTGCACAATATGAGGAATTCTTCCTGATCCTGTCAAAGATTGTGAACTTGGATGGATCTGTCTTTATGATGTTAAACATTTAGTGCTATAAATGCATTCAACAAAAGATATATCCACACTCACAGGAGCGTATGGGTATAAATCGGTCAATATCAGCGTCCAGTATTTTGAATCTGATGGAGAATTTTTTTTCCCGCTGATTCACTTCTGTAACAGAAACCAGTTCGTCTTTTAATCCTGTGTGTGTGTGTGTGTGTGTCAGAAATAAGGCTTTGCTAAAGATCTCTTCTCAAAGCATTAAAGCAATTGCATCATTTAGATGACTGTTTGAAAAAATTTTTGCAAGGCATCTACATCCACAACACCAGATTGCCAAAGACAACTTTTGAAGCAGTTGCATAAGTCTGTTGCCGCTTTTGGATCTTTTCTATAGCCCTGCTATTTGTTTTTTTTTAAATGAAGAATTGCGCTTTCTTGATAAGAAGTGGTGTACTTAAAACTGGCAAAATAAAAGAGGCTGCCAGTTTCCTCCACAACCCCTCGCTGTCACCTTTCATGTCTTCGTTTTTATTGCATGGATACTTTCATGTAGGAAGTGGAAATAACAAATGTGATTAACATGCTTCAAATCCTTAAATAATGTACAAAATGCCAAAAGAAGAATATGGAATGTACACAATCATAGGTGGCAAACATACAATACGCTTTCCCAGACTGCCAGTTTTTCAGCTTCCTAAAATTTAAAAATACACATTTAAATGTTTCCAACTTGTACTTATGTTTTTCAAATCTATTTTGATACTAAGATACTATCATCAAGGGCGTGATTTTATTTTTGGAAGTATAAAAGTTGGAAGAGTTTTTCCCTTTTTACTTTCAAACTGGGCAACAGCTGCATGTTCTATTTTCTAAGGCTCTAAGCTTTGGACCACGAGTTTACAAAAACCCCTTATCCTCCCTCCATAAGAAGAAAAATGTGTATCTCTCCACCCCCACCCCCACCACAAAAAGATCTGCAATTTGTCTTTATCTCCCCTCTAAAATTCAGCTCTCTGAGAGGATGCTGTGGGTGGTAATGGTTGGGAAATGGGAAAAATGATTGCAAAAACTGCAATGTATCATTTGCCATGGTGCTATAGCAGCACACCTGGATAGAAAAGCCTGGATAGGCTTTCTAATAGGGGCATGACTCCATTTAAACAGCTTTCTGAACAGCTGTAATTGTGGAGGCATTTTACTCAAGTGGGAAGTAGGCTGAAAGAAGGTCCATTTTTAACCATCTATACCTGAATGCCAGAGAGTAGATTGAAGATGCTGTTTATGCCCAAGTTTGACTTTGACCACACGGGTTAAACACAGGAGCAGCAGCAGATTTCCCTGCAATGGAAAATAGGCCAACACTCCCCCCCTTCCACACACACACACACACACACACACACACACACACACACACACACACACTACTTGTAGAAGTGTGGCTGTGAACATAATAGTAATACTGATAATGTTAAGAGGTTAAAGCTAAAATGTTTCTTTTTCCTCATCAGGAGAAATGTGGTAGGAGAGGAATCTTATTACAGATGGGAAGGCTATGGTGTCATGAAAACTGCCTGAAGGCAAGGCATTTGGCTGGTAGATTAATATAGGCTGTCTGGAAGTGTACAACGTGTATTTGTCTGTGGTGAAAAATTAATTGGCCTTAGGTTCCTGCACCATGAACATGAGGCAAAATAGACATGAATAGATGTGATTGCTATACATGAGACACATATTATTTATTTCATAGACGTGAACGCATCTTTAGGGATGTGACACAAACTGTTGCATTTTGCTAGAACATGTCCATCAGTAAAGTAAGCTGGGATAAGGGTTGATATATTTTTAACCATTTTCCACTGCCTTTTTAAGGATACTTTCCAAGGACATCATACTCTGTATTATTCATAATTCATTAATAATGGAAAATTGCGTACATAGCTGAGTGTTTAGTAAAATACGGTAATCAAATACACATCCCTTACCTCCTCTTTTCCATAATAAAAGTCACTCAGTGGTGAGATGGGAAGCACATATAATTAATAAATAAATAAAAATAAGGATATTAATTCAGGCCACTCAAAAACTGGTAACGGGAACTCTGAAATTGTATCTGCGCAATGAAAAGGAATCTAGAATCAGGTCAGATCTAGATTTAACAAACCAAAAATAAGAGTAACTTGTATCTGGATTCCAACAGAAGAAAATGTATGTAGCCCAAGGTTAGGTTCTTTGTGGTCTCTGAGTTTGGATACTTGGCTTTTTTTTTTTTACCAGGCTAGGTAGCATCATTAGTGTGAGGGACAGTGAGGTTTGCTGCTTATTTATAGTGTGCATGGTACTTTGCCCTGTCACTCCTTGTGCAAATGTGGTTTTCTGCTTGATAGTCCCATTATTAGAATACAGGACTGTTTTTTCAAACATTGTTTATCTGATGTTGTTTCATGCTTATCTGAGTGTTGGCCACTAGAAGATATATTTCTCAGCTGTTTGTTTCCTTCTTAGGCTTCTGATTGTATCTTTTAAATGATATATAAATGGGATTTATGTCTATAGGTATATTGATTGCTGATTTGTCTGAAAGCCAAGCTTCCAGGAATCCTCTAGCACAGGGGTGTCAAACTCAAGGCCCAAGGGCCAGATCTGTCCTGTAGGGTGCTTAGATCTGGCTTGCGGGGCCGCCCTGGAAACAGCAAACGACCAGCCTGCAGTGTCTCTGCCAATGAAACGGAGTTCGGGAGGGCTGCATGTGGCCCTCTCGAGCTCCATTTTCATTGGCAAAGTGTTGAAGGAGGCCGTCACAGTCGAGACAGAGCTTGGCAGAGCGCTTGGACCACCACAGGCGCCCCTGACATGAGTGACATCAAGATGACCACACCCACCAATGCCCCCCAAAGTCAAACACAAGCCTGATGCAGCCCTCAATGAAATCAAGTTTGACACCCATGCCCTAGCATTTTTGTCATTTGGCTTGATCTAAAATATTAGCAGTTTCCCAGCAGAAACTCTGGTTGAGTCTCTCCAGATTTAAATGATTTTTAACTTTACTTTTGGCTGCCAGTTGGTGCTCATGAATGTGGTCGGCCAAATCGGGGTTGAATTGTAATACTTCAGGCTGTAGACTGCACTATATAGACTGTCGGCTTCTCCATTTTGTCTGCCCTTTTTAATTTTGCCAAGCAAGTAAAGGTTTTGGAACAAGTTAGTTGCTGCAATGCATCTTTGTCTTCAGAATATTTTCTTGGTTTCATTGTGTACTACTATTAGAATCCTCTTTTAAGAATAGAAAACCTTATTACATTCCGCCAAAGCACGGAGCTGAAGTGAGAATAATGAAATAAAACATCTTCATGCCAGTCTTCACCCATTTAAAACACACACAGAAGAATTCAAATCTCGGGCAATATATTCTTGGCTTCCACATAAGAGGAGCTCACTTGCTTCTTTTCATGAGTCACCTGTACTAGGTGAAAGCCAGCTCAAAAATAATAGCATTAAATACAGTTGAGGGTTGCTGTTGTTGTGGTTATTGTTGTTGTTACAGGCTCAGTGATGCTGTAATAATCTCTTCATCTGTGAAGATTTAACTTCGGAGGTTTGAACACACCTGAGATGAGGCTGGAAAACACAGAGCAATGTTTGAGGGAAAATTCCAGTTGTCCAGCTAGGAGTCTTGCTGAGAAACAAAGGTCACAGCAGCCTTCTTGTTGCTGGTGCCTGCTGGAATGTACCTTGTACAACAGGATCTTGAAGTAGTTCCGTCCATGCACGGTGGCTTCCTCTGGGAGTTAAACTCCTCTTCAGATGTCCCCCGGGGGCTCAGGGGAGGCTGTTTTTGCCCATCCCAGGCTTCAGGAAAGCCTCTGGAGCCTGGGAAGGGGTCATGCATTCATGTGCAGGTTGGGTTGTGCATGCATGCGCAGGTGGGCAGGGAAGATTGAATTGGTGTGGGCACGCATGTGCGCGCAATAGCGCATCCACATACAATTTTGGCACACCATAAGAAAAAGGTTCGACATCATTGCCCTAGCATCTGTAGGAAGTTATCACCTAGCCCTCTCCCAGAAAAATGAAATATCCTAGGAAATATTGATAAGGCAGAATATTATATTTTCCTGGATGTGAAAAAGGGAGAAACACATTTTAAACACTAAATTCCTACAGCTTCCTGCCCAGCCCCACTTTGTCAATGGGCCATTAAGAAGGCCAAGCTAGTCCACTTTACATAATAAAGAGTTCAGCTCCAGGGGGATGGATGTAGAGTTCTGGCAGTGACAATGAAGGCATGATAATATAAGCCTTTACTCAACTGACCACATGGCATCTGAACTCAATCAAACCTGGATTCAAAACAGCCTAGAGGGTTGCCCCTGCATGGGCCCATGGGAGTCTGGCAACCAATCAGAATACATTTCTTACACAGGAACAGGAAACAGATAGGTGGGGCCGAACAGATTATAAAAATCCCTGCAAGCCCTTCTTCACCCCTTCTCTTCCCTTCTCTTCTTCTCCACCAACATTGAAGCATGTGATCACCTTTGTTGTTCAGGACTCAAGCCATGTGGTCCTGTCCACCATTAAACCATCTTTCCAAGCAGCCTCCATGACTCCAGTGTCTTTTTCCCCACTTGGAGCCGAACCCAGAAGGACATTTCTTCCAACAATTGGCGACCCAGATGGGACTCCAAGCTAGCCTAACAAATGGATATGGCCCAGGTAAGCCTCCCATGCCGGCACAGACCCCATTGAGTCTGTGGGTGGACTTTATCTTGGCCTTAACCATTTGGATCTAGGCTTTAAAGGGGTTTTGAGTTTGAGCTCAAAGGCTGCCTGGAAAGAAGGTGAGTACCTCTAAATTTTAATTCTCTAAAATTTAATTTTAAAGCATGGGAAATGTGTGTATGCCTGCCTGTGTGTGACTAGTGTGTGTGAAAATGGATGGAAAAGTGAATGGATTTTTTATTTTTTGTTGTTGCTGCTGTTTTTGTCCTGTGAGAGAAAAAAAAAGCTAAAGCCCATAAGAAAGTTAGTGAGAAAAATGGAGGTACTCATACCCGCTCCGACAGCACCCCTCCTGGGTCACTGTGCGGCTGGTCCTCCGGGTCTCTTTCCCCAAGACTTGAAACTGTAAGAAAAGTCCCTGCGTGAAAGGGCGCGAATCGAGAGAAGGTTCCCGCGGTGAGGAACGCGTCAAAAGTCCCTCCGAAGGGCACCCCCAGAAAAGTCCCTCCGAAGGGCACCAATAAGACCCTCCGAAGGGCAAACAGAGAAAGTCCCTTCAAAAGGGCGCGAAAGGTCCTCTAAGGACGCGAAAGTAAAGTGGGGAAATACGAAGTGGCAAACCCGGCTAGGACGAAGTGAACCCACATCTAAACGGGATCATGGGAAGCGGTAGCTCGAGGGTAGCCATGGAAACCCCCCTAGGGGAGTTGTTGGGGGCCTGGGACGAAAAGCAAATGCCCGTCCTGGCCGGAATGAAGAAAAAAAAGAGCAGATTGTAGAAAATGGGCTTTGCTGAAAGATGATACAGGAAAAACTAATTTGGCTGAAAAGGTACTTAAAAGGAAATGGTGGGATTTCTTTTTTTTTTTCTCTTGTCTGTCTCTTTCTCTGTCTTCTATATAACCACGTGGTTTTTGTTTCTTAAGATTTGTGCCTTCCCCAATTTAACTGAAATTCATGGTGGGAATGATTTTGTTTTTCCCTCTTTGTCTGTCTGTGTGTATATCTAAGTCTTTGTGCACCCTCAAGGTAATTGTAACTAAGATGTCTCCAATCCAAAAGACAAGAATTTTAAAGTGTTCAAAGAAAGAAAGGAGTAAACTGGCAGAAATTGCCTTTGCTCAGTTTGTTGGGCCTAGAAAACTAACTGAAGCTGGGGAGGGTCTTTACTTTGTGTCTGTTCTGGCCAGCAGAAACAGAGTAAAAATATTTTTTTCCTTCCTTCCTTGCCTATACCTTAAAGTAACAACCCAGGAAATGTTTGCAAGAAAAGTTTCATCCTTGCATTTATTGTGTGTCTAAATGATTTTACCTGTCCATTTCTTTCCTGAAGCATGTGAATCCAGACTCCATTTCTCATCTGTGATATCCCCATAATGTTTATCTGTTTAGCTGCTTAGTAACTAATGGTTTTATTTTTTTTTTCAAACTCTGCCTGCAAGCTATCTACCCCCCCCACGCCCCTCCCTTACCTCTAATCCTCCAACAATGCATTTTCTGTGGGGGAGGGAACCTTGTTCTCATGTCTTTCAGCCCTAGAAGATTGTACTCTTCAGGTGAGTATAGATTTTTTTTTCCCTTTTGGGGGGAGGAGGAGAGTGTTGCCTTGTGTGTGCATGTATGAAATGAAGGAAATTCCTACTAAAGGTTTGCCTTCAACCTGAGTAAAAACCCTCTGCACATTTTTCTGACAACCTACTCTATTAGTCCTAAAGTAAAAACCTGGCCTCCAGAAGGCAGTTTTGATTTAGATTTTGTCAACAAATTTGCTGATTTTCTGGCCACCATCAGATGAATCAAGGGCCCCACCCAGATGCAAATGATGTGTTAATGAAAGTCTCCATACATCTTGATATTTAAAAATGCCAGCGTGTGCTGGGATATCAAGATAGAATTTGGATCTTTAAAAATTAGCCAGCGTCCGCTGGCAGGTCCAAATTAGAAACGAACACCCCAGGGCAGAGACAGGCATTAACAATCTAGTGCGTGATCATTTCCAGACCTGGAGGGAAGTTGAGATCCTCTAATAAAAGAAAATGAAGCTTGGTGGCTTGTAAAAAAAAAGCTTCTTGAAATACATATGATTGTTTGGCATGAGCAAAAATGAAGGTCTGATTGCAGTATGAATATGAGTATGTGTCCCCCATGCCCCAAGGAGTGATAAGTGAAGGGATCCAGAGAACCACGTGATTGCCTGTGTGAATTCCCCCCCCCCCAATCTTGCTTCTGGGTCATTCTTTGGAGGGAAGTAGGAAAGGCGGGGAGAATGAGTGTCTGCTCATTTTTACCATGAGTGTGTGTTTTAAACGCCCCAGTGATACCTGTGAATGCCTCTGGGCATCCCCCCTCCTTCTTTCCCTCCTTCCTTTTGGGTCATTAAAGGCTGAAATTTTTCTCCTCACTTTAACCACTTTTTCCCCCCCTCTCTCTTCTGAGAAATTTGGAGTAAATGGGTGATCTGCTCCCGCTTACCTTTCACTATTGTGATCTTTTATCTGCATACAAAAATTATGCAGTTACATTTCTTTGCTCTGAATACAATTTTGATTTTTTTTTCTTCTGGAAATTTTTGTGGTTTAAAATGCTTAATTAAACCTATAAAAAGAAATGATTTTGAGATATTTTGCTTACATTTGTAAATGTTTTAACATACTTAATGAGAATTTGCTTCCATCTGAATGGAATTTGAGATTTTGGAGTGTTGACTCAAAGTACCTTTTTTTTTAATTGCAATTTTTTTAAAGCTGTTCTTCTTACCTCCCTCTTTTACACCTGTGCATTTTTAAATGTTTATGAGTCAAGATGCTGTACCCTATGATATTTTATTTGCTTGTTTGTTTGTTTGCAACACAAGTTGTTGTCCCTCTTGGAAATTTACTCATCTTACTGCAAAAGTGTTTCAATCATACAGGCAGTGGGAATGTCATGTTCCATGAAATTTACATCGTCTGCCTCCTGAAATAATGTTTGGATTTCCACACTTGCACATAAGACTAAAGATATGTCTGTAAAGAACTGTATTCTTGGCCTCTTTTTTTTTTTACCTCAGAAACAAAGGACTGCTAGCTCAAACCATAACTCTCCAATTTGCTGCTGGTGATTGCCTCCTGATAAAACCTGACATGAGGGAAAAAAACTTAGCCAAACCTGGGACAGACTACCAAGACTGACTGACCACTCTTACCAGCCTTACCACCAAACCAAGCATGCCACCCTAGCAGACATGAAAGAACCCTGAAGGAGATGAAGAAGTAAAGACCAAAAGACTCTTTTCAATTCCCAGAAGACAGCTGAAAAGATTATGGGGAGGGTGGAATTTGATAAGGTTTTCTTTCTCTGTTTCATTCACACAAATTTATTATGCTTTCTTCCTTGCCTCATTTATATTGTAATCAGTTTAATGTACTCATGTAAGAATTGTATTTGAGAATGGCTAGCACAGCAAGTTCTGAACACCTTAGATTTCTGGCTGGTGGGAGGGAAAATTTTGTCCAAAATGTCTGTATTTTCTGTATTGTAGAAGCAGCTACACACACACACACACACACACACACACACACACACACACACAAAGAGAGAGAGGGAGAGAGGAGGGGGGGGGCTCTATTCAGAAACTATCTCCTTGACCCAACTCCACAAAGCTTTTCCTAGGTTGATTTTGCCTTTGCACAAAAGCCTAAACAGTGATATCCCCCTTTTAATCCCATGGGGGAAGGGAAGTTCCCCTCAGGCAATCCCCCCACTTGAAGAGCTAGCAGAGAGGATCTCCAAAAACCCCAAGCTCTCACACGGTGATGAAGAAAAAAAACCACACTGCCCAGTAAAGCAGGATATGTTGCACTGGTGGTCTCAGGAGGAGGAATCCCAGGGCTCATTGTGTGTAGTTTTAAAAATACTAAATAGTCTGGATTGCACACTAGCTAAACTCAATTTGGCCTCACTAAAATAGGAGCCAGGGCAAGTTAAAGAAATCCCTTGGAAATGGGCAGCCTGTACTTCTTTAAAAGAAAGAATCCTTCAATGGCTGTGAAGTTTTTTTTGGGACTTCTGCTTGCTTGTAGTCTGGAAGCTCACAGAAAGTGATATCAAACACCTGAAAATAATTGGCATGGTAAATTGGATATTGTAAATTTCTTTCCAGAAATTGTGCCCTGGTTGCTAAGACCTTCATGGTTGAAAGCTCTCTGGGAGCCACTGAAGTGATCCTTCTGCTGTCTCTTTCAATGCTTTTCCATCAGAAAAATTAAGTTTCCCTGATCTGACCAATTTTATCTTTTGTCAAAAACATGTGCGTTCCACTCACATTTTTTTGAAAAAAAAAGGAGGGATTGTAGGAAGTTATCACCTAGCCCTCTCCCAGAAAAATGAAATATCCTAGGAAATATTGATAAGGCAGAATATTATATTTTCCTGGATGTGAAAAAGGGAGAAACACATTTTAAACACTAAATTCCTACAGCTTCCTGCCCAGCCCCACTTTGTCAATGGGCCATTAAGAAGGCCAAGCTAGTCCACTTTACATAATAAAGAGTTCAGCTCCAGGGGGATGGATGTAGAGTTCTGGCAGTGACAATGAAGGCATGATAATATAAGCCTTTACTCAACTGACCACATGGCATCTGAACTCAATCAAACCTGGATTCAAAACAGCCTAGAGGGTTGCCCCTGCATGGGCCCATGGGAGTCTGGCAACCAATCAGAATACATTTCTTACACAGGAACAGGAAACAGATAGGTGGGGCCGAACAGATTATAAAAATCCCTGCAAGCCCTTCTTCACCCCTTCTCTTCCCTTCTCTTCTTCTCCACCAACATTGAAGCATGTGATCACCTTTGTTGTTCAGGACTCAAGCCATGTGGTCCTGTCCACCATTAAACCATCTTTCCAAGCAGCCTCCATGACTCCAGTGTCTTTTTCCCCACTTGGAGCCGAACCCAGAAGGACATTTCTTCCAACACATCTTCTCAACATGTTAGACTACTCCCTAGTATTCCCACCTGGAGAAGATACCACCTTCCCAGTATTCCTACCTGGAGAAAACACCACCTAGAGAAGATGATTTTCAATTATGATGTAGCTCAGTTCTGCAAATAGCTCTTTTCTCTTTCGGAGCTCTGTGGCAGTTCCTGTGAACAACAGTGGCCCACATCTTTCTGTGTGTTTGCCAGACAGATAAAATACCTGTTGTCATTTCAGACAGTCAATCCTTTTTTATGATGGATGCTCATGAATGAGATCAGAGCCACAGATGGGAGCAAGTGCTTCCAAGAGCCACAGCTCACCTTTACATCCTTCTAACCATTGCACTGATTGCCTCAGTGACAGCAACAGTTTCTTCATAAGGAAGAAGCTAGTGAATTAGAGGCCAGGTGTAAAAGTCCCAATCCTGCAGAAAGCAGCCACCTGCCTCCCATCTTTATGGGCATTTCAAACAAAAAGAAAAACCTTTGCTACTGGAGGGAAGGCCAGGTGTGACATAGCTAATCTTGGGATCTTTTCCCTTTCTTCCTTCGTAAGTGGCAGCTGGCTGAGAATTAATTCTGCCAGAAGAGGAATTTGACAAGGTGTCATTGATCACAAGCTAAGGCTTTTGTTCCTTTCTTTGAATACCCTAATTGCCTAAGTAATTTGTCTCTTTATAAGGAAGGATGGTTGACATAAGCTGATTGGGCAGGTCTGAGTCATTTCCTGCTGATGTGTCTAATCTGGATGTGTCTCAGGAGTGATAGCACTGTGTAACTGAACAGGCCTAGAAGATTTTCTTCCTCTGCTGCACTCTTTCTATATCTGCTGTAGTGATAGATTCCTGTACACAGGAAGGTGGTCTAGAGCATGGGTGTCAAACTGGACTGTGTTATGTGACATATTGTGACATTTTTTGCCTTTGCGGAGCTGGGGTGGGTGTGGCCACCAGTTTGACAGAACTGGACCAGAGTGTCTCATTCAACACTTGCATTCTATTATTATCAACCAATTTTCTCAAAGCTTTTGTATTTGGCACTGGTATCTTTTGGAATTATCAGGCATAATTCCAAAAATATGTTTCTTTGGTCCTTTACGCATCCTATTCAATATTTCTTTTGTTTACATTTCCCTTTTTTAAAATTACAGGTAGAAGATCAAGGAGTTCATGGGTGGTTTTCTAAAAGGTATAGTCACGACAGAACTGGAAGAGCCTCAAAACCAAATGTAACAAGCCATGTTCTGCCTTGGAATGAGGAGGTAAGTGATACTTTGGCCCAGAACAACTACAGGGAATGCATTGGTTTCCACTACATTTCTGATATAGTTGAAGGTGATGGTTGTTATTTTCAAAATCCAATACGGTTGGTCCAGTCATCCAACACTGGCTTCCCAACATGAAGTTAAAAGCCCTTCCCATGTAAGGTTTGAGGAGGGAAGCAAGGGAACAATGTTCCTCAATCAAGTTCTCCATGCCTATGGAGTACTTTATTGCAAAAATATAGAACCTCTGGCTTTTAGAAGCATAGTTAAAAATGGAATTTTTCTGGAGAACATTTGGTAGCTCCAGTGGGGGGTTGCAGGCAGTACGCCCCCGGTACGGGTGTACCAGAGCCTTCCCAGAGCACCGGGTACCGTTCTGGTATGGTGCTCCAGAGGGCTCAACCGCCTGCCCGTGCTTCTTACCTGTCTTTAAACTCTTCAGCGCTTCCGCGTATGTGCACGGCGCATACAGCGTCTGCGCGACGCTCTGCCGAGCAGCTGGAGTGTCTCGGAGGTTCATGGAGGCGTTGCTGGACGGTAAGACGCATGCACGTGCTGTGTGTGTGCGCGCGCGCTGTGCGTGCATTCATCTGGAGGACACCGGGCCCCATTGCAACTGTACCAGTTGCAACAGGATCCGGAACCCACCACTGAGTAGCTCATATAGATAAACTTGATAACAAAGGAGTCATTGTTGCTATAAGATTTACTGTATGTTGTGGAATTTATTTTTATTAGATTCTGTGTAAACCAACAGACCAACATGGAATTAGTGGCATGCAAATGCTATGATACATAAAGATTCTGTACATCTAGCTTGTCTATGGCCTCAGCCTTTATTCTGGAATTGATCGGTCGACTATCAGGCACAACTTGGCTAGTGTAGATATCTTGTTATAGATAAGAATGAGGCTAAGTATAATAGATGTTTATTCAATATGCAACACACAAAGCCTGTATATATACACCAAAATTTAAATTCTAACCTTTTTTCATTCTGTGTTTGATTCCTGCTATGCAAGTTATCATTCCCATCAAGAGGGAGAGAAAGTAATTTAGAGTTGGTGCTTTTGCAGGGGGAACATTTAGAAAGTGTTATTAAATGAAACATTGAGG
Source organism: Natrix helvetica (assembly GCF_964273705.1). NCBI lineage: Eukaryota > Metazoa > Chordata > Lepidosauria > Squamata > Natricidae > Natrix > Natrix helvetica. The sequence continues at coordinate 116,395,141 of NC_138548.1, read as the reverse complement.
TCATTGAATTGTTGGAGCTAACATGGTTCAATAAATCAGCCAGAGCAGTCTGGTTTGTAAATGACACTAAGCCACAATAGCTTCAAAATCGCATAAAACCAACATCAGCCTAATCATCTGATGTTTTACGTGTATCAGCCTGATGCAATCCACTGAAGTGAATGGGAAGTGTAAAAGAAAATTAGAATATTTGCTCTGTTTCTATTCCGATGCTTCATAGACGTTTCATAATGGATTTCAGCGTTTGATGTCAAGCTTACGTTCTCTGCCAAAAGGCTGTAACAGCCCGTGAATAGACTAATTCTTGGCTGAGGAGACCATTGTTTTATGAAATGATCTTACAATAATTGAACCTTTCCTGAAGGTTTATGTTCATAGAGGCTAAACAATGTTTTTAAATGCTGCCAGGGAGGTTCTACAATTAGTTCAGGCAAATAAATAAGATTTAATTGATTCAGTTTCCTCTTCTTTGATCCGGCTCACTCCTGCTGAATCTTTAGCTGAGATTTATTTACAGGATTTGGAGTAATACTCCTCATTGCAACACAGATACTTCCATCTGGGCATTTCAGATGCTGTTTGGCTGCCATTATGACAGGAAAATAGGCAGAGAAGCTATTAGAAATGCATCCCACTGGGATTGGCCCATTCCACTCGTGCCGACAGAGAGGCATGCTGTGAGCCCCATCAGTCCGATTATTCCAGCTAGCGGAGTCCAGGAGAAAGGCCTTCTCTGTCATTGCACCTGCCCTCTGGACCATCTTGTCCCATCCCCCCTACCCTCCTGACCTGCACTTACACTCCACATATTTGGATTTTAGTAGTTGGCATTAATATGCTGGTCTTGTTGTATTCGGGTATTTTCCCATGTAAGATTGAGATTGTCTTGGCAACGTTTTGGTGAGGTCTCACTCGCCATCTTCAGGCTGGGTTTTGGGCTTAAAGTGTGGTCGGAGCTGCCGTCTTTCTATAAATCTTGGTGGGGTGTGTGGAGTGCTGGCTTTGTTTCAGTAAGTGGAATGATTAGTTGTGTGGTTGTATCATTATTGGTAGATTGGTGCTGATTGATGCTGGCTGTGTGTCCGTTGTTGTTTCGTGTTGTAATGGCCTGGGTGGTGGGTGGAGCTTGTTTGTTGACTAGGGCTGGTTTCCTGATGTCTGGTAGGCGAGAGGTATCATCATGTTTATTCATGTTGTGGGGGGTGTATGTATATGTACAGTATATGTATATGTATATGTATATGTATATGTATGTACAGTACATGCATATACATGTACATGTACATGTACATGTACATATACATATACATATACATATACATATACATATACATATACATATACATATACATATACATATACATATACATATACATATACATATACATATACATATAGAGAGAGGGAGGGAGGGAGGGAGAATCTTGTCTCCTGTTCTCCTGGGATATGTCACAAAGGATAATAAATTTAGTTACTTGCTTTATTCATTACTTAGGTTTGCACAGGAGACTGATCAGCATCTTACATTAACTTCATGCAAAATAACAATAGCATGATATGTGTTGTATTTATTGAAGCATCAGTTCTGAAACACTGACTTTTATGTGAAGATACTCTGTTGGGTTATATCAGGGATTTACTTTGATATTATTTCATTTCAGCCATATATTTTTTTTGTTTCCATAATACCCTCAGCTCCTATGACTTTAATGAAGCTTGTGGCCAGTCCTCTATTTCAAGAATTACAATGATACTAGGGAGCAGCAGTTGAGGTGTGCCAGCTGAGGGTTGAATGCAAGAAGCAAGGACATTGTGAATCACTGCTGGATGGGATTATCATTGCAACAGAGATGTTATGAAAGGGAAAGGCCCATTTTCAGCAAGATTGTGAATTCAGGAATTGCTGTAGTTCATAATTGTGAATGGTGGATGTGGGATGACTGCAATGACCTCTGGGTTTGACCTTCAGCTGCAGATGCCAACACTCTTGGAATCAAATATTACCCATATTATGTGTAGTAGCTTTTTCAGTGTCAGGAGGAATTTAAAAAATGTTTTCTCAGCAGAATCATCTCAGGAAATGGACTTCTTTTGTATGAGTATGTTTGGCATCACCTCCCTATGATTTTTAACAAACTGTTGAATAATATTTCATTTTACCTGGCATTTTGAATAGGAGTTAACTGATTTAATCTTTTCATAGCCTATTATACATAATTTTACATTGTTTCTGTTACATTAGAAATACTGGATATTGGCTGGTAGATGTTTTCAAAATCTATATATATTTTAAAAAATTCAAAAGGAAGATAAAAGCAAGAAAAAATCAACAGAAATCTTAAAGTGCAAGAAAGAAAAACAAGCAAAAGAGAGAGAGAGAGAGAAAAGGCATACAAAGAACTGACTGCCAATCTTCTATGCAACAGTTATATGTACAATTATAAATTTACTTCTTACTCTATGGTTACAACATGCCTTTCTTCTTTCTATAATTTGCTCACTTGTTGTAAATTCATTTTTTTCTGTTTTACCCAAAAAAATCTAAAGGGTTTTCCAGTCAGGGATAAATGTTGATACTGTCTCTTCTCTGATTAAACGAAAAATCAATTTAGTCATCTCATCAAGTTCTACCCTCATCATCATCCATTTCTCATTGTGGGTAGTGCTGAATCTTTTCATCTTTGTGTGCACAATAAACTCACTGCAGATATCATAAATGGAAACAGAGTTCCATGACATTTTTTAAAATTGTCCCATCAGTACCCAAAGGGGGAAAAAACCTCTGGTTTCAGTTGTACATTAATCTTTAAAATCCTCTGAATCAGTGTGTATTTAAATCCCAAATTTTCTAGCTTTTTTTTTAACCCATCCATCAAACATGATAAAATGTCTCTTCTTGTTCACATTTCCAACATAAATTTAACATAAATGTATATATTGTAGACAATTTCTCTTAAGGATCTTTTCAAAGTCTAAATGATTTTGTGGGAATAAGTTATATGTTCTGCTTAGAAGATGTGTTAATATATGCTAATGAGGGTTAATAATTTTTCAACATGCCTAAAGGACCTCTATAAAAATGGGATATCCAGTTTATATGGAACTGCACTAAAATGATAGAGTACCTATCTTGCAACTTCTGGAAAAGTATGTCAAATAAAATTTAGATGCTGCTAGTTAGAGGTGATACCAGCTGCTTCTTTTTTTTCTACTATCAGTGGGGTAAAATAGCAGAGGGCATTTCTGAGTAGCAAAGGAACTTTTTTATTCTCTACATTTCTCGTTCATGTAAGTCTGCTAATTTTAAAGGTGCATAACATACATGCTTATCCATGATAGAGCCCTATTTCACATGGCTCTATATTACTCTAGAAGACACATCAAGAGTATGTATTTGAAAGTGCCTTCAAGTGAAGTTCCCTATGCTCAAGAGTGCCTGGATGTGGTAGAGAAGACGTATAATGCTAACTTCTCCTTGTTATGTAATTTACATGAGTAGTTGGTGATGTTATTATTTTAAATTTATTGGCCACCAAATCCAATAGACTCTGTGTAGCACACAACACTAGAAAACCCCCTATTAAGACAGGTATTGGATTTCCATGGGCTAACTAGGTGGCCCCAAACTTATTAAATTATAAATATGTTCCTTTTTCATTGAAAAATTGTCATAATCTTGCTAATGCAAGTCATTAATAAAAGTACATTTTATTGTGTCTTCAGTGTGCTATCCTATTTTATAAACCAGAATCACTATTGGGGAAGCCAGTAGTAATAATGAAAGAATAAATAAAGTCTTAAGTTGGTGGCAGTGCTTAACTAGCAAATGAGCCTCAGAGGGCAGAAAGAAATTACAAAATAATTAGAGAAACATGGGGTGGAGATACAAGGACAAAACTAGCACATATGTTCAACATAGACTTTAACCCTGGCAATAAGAAGCTCAGTGTGAGTTAAAATTCTCTAACAAGAAATTCTCAACCTTCTTATAAAACAGTGATCTCCATACAACTTTGAGATTACTGTACTATAATAATGTTTTCGTTCAACACAATTATCTGTTGGATTTGGAACTGCTTTTTCCAGTGGACTTGTGTTGATAAAAACAGCTTGGGAAATATGCATCAGTTGCCAAATATCTTGCTCTAGCTGGACAGACTTCCTCTTTTTAGCCAAGACAATATTTGGATGGTACAAATGATGTGGCTTGATTATCAGTTATGTTTAGTAGCAATATTGGCTTGGCTAATGTTAAAGTGTAGCTGTCAGCAGTAGAAAGAGGCCATTACTGCTCATGTGGCTGTGACCCACTGAGTGGGTTTGTATTACAAAAACGTAATATGCAGGTAGCCCACTGTGTTTCTAATGCAGTTCTAAGGAGGGAGGCAGAGCTGTTCAAGGTTGAAACTGGTGCGTGATCTTCCCTACAGATCTGAGCCCTTTCCTTAGGGTGGGTAACTATAAGCCAACATAGATTAGAACCATTTTATTAAAACTCCCAACATCCAGGCTCAAGGTTGACTCAGTCTTCCATCCTTCCGAGGTCAATAAAATGAGGACCCGAAGTGTTGGGGGCAATATGTTGGCCTCTGTAAGCCGCTTAGAGCAGGGGTGTCCAAACTTGGGAACTTTAAGACTTGTGGACTTCAACTCCCAGAATTCCCCAGCCAGCTGCTGGCTGGGGAATTCTGGGAGTTGAAGTCCACAAGTCTTAAAGTTCCCAAGTTTGGACACCCCTGGCTTAGAGTAAACGACTTAGAGAGGGCTGTAAAGCACTATGAGGCGCTATATAAGTCTAAGTGCTATTGCTATCTCAGTGTCTCCAAGGAGAAGTTCCTGATGATGGGTTATGAGCATGTACTTAATGCATTTAAACGAAGTATTAAGGATCAGGACATGCCTGCTTTACCCAAGAATGTTTTCTTGAACATAGAGTGAGATATTTATATCATATAACTATCTCTCAAATTTCAGAGGACATTAACTTTGCCCCGTAATGTTTTGCCCACAGCAGTTCTGGAAGACCAATATTAAAAAGTTCCATATGAGCCGAGTCTGTGACCCTGTAGACAAGGTGGCCATTGAAACTACAGCTCATGCCCTGTGTATTGCCTCCCCCCCCCCCCTATAGGGACTCAGGGACTCATAACACCTTACCTGATTAAATATTCCAGAAATTCTGGTTGCTTTTATGTACAACTACAATTGTATGATCCAATTTTTCTGAATGTAGCTAGGTTTTGTTACACTGTCTGTAAAATTAGGCTGAGTTTGATCACCTTCATCATCAATTGTAATATATTACTATGCCTTGTTCAGTTTTGCTTTATTTTAATGTTAATAATAATAATAATAAAATTTTATTTGATTAGCCGCACCCTCTCCAGAAGGACTCGGGGCGGCGTACAATAAAAACACATAAAATACAAATATAGACAATACATACACATAAACATAGACGTATACATGGAGGAGGTAGACAGATAAATGGAAATAGAATTAAGATTGCAATTTAAAATCCCCTAATTAAAATTACAAGATTAAAAACCCGTCAGGAGTTTATTTTTTTGTGTGCTGTTTCATGACCGTAATATAGATTGACAATTGACAAAAAGGCAATACGAAGAGGAAAGATTTTCATCAATTGTTCTGGCTGTCCAGGAGCAATACTTTCCATTTTATGCTTCTTTGTCTAATAAGAGAATATTATATCTGTTTTCCCATAACCAAGACTGACTGGAATGAGCCTAGATCATTGTTTCTTAACCTTGGCAACTTTAAGCTGTAGGGCATGCTGGCTGGGGGAATTATTGGAATTGAAGTCCATACAGCTTAAAGTTGCCAGAGTTGAGGTAATAGTATTAATCTAGGATGGTAATATCACTATTGGCTAGAGTTGAGAGGCCATAATGTGCTCCAATACTTTATCAAACACATCAAGTTGCAACTGGCTGTCTGAAAATATAGCACCTACATTTGTTTTCAGCCCTGCTTTGTTCAGATCTGGAGATTTCTAAGTTTTCAAAAAGGCGTTCTTGATTTCTAAAGTTTATTCTGCAACTGTTCACATTCGACATTCTTTTATTATAGTTAAGGGTTTTTTTTTAATCTAAAGCCAGAACTTTCAGTTATTTAATTTTTTATTTGCTGATAAACAAATTTAATTTTTTTTAGATATACATTAATATTTATCCTTTAAGGAATCTCAGATTTCTCCCATGTGCCTTTATTTAACATATTTATAACTTACCTACAATGCAGAGGATCCTGTAGTAGATTATACTACATAATGCATTGTACTGATAAAGGAGAATATTTGTAGTTCAGGGTTGAAAGGAGGTGTCTTTGGTACTCTCTGAGCTTGGTTGTTTTCATGCAGACGTTTCATTACCCAAACTAGGTAACATCATCAGTACTAGTAAGACATGGCTCTCAATTTATATTCTAATGGTTTGCCCTGCCAATGTTGTTGGGAATTGTCTTGGCAGTTCTTTGGTTGAGCTGTTTACTGTTTGCTTGTTTGGCAGTCCCTTGATCGGGGCAATGTTTAGTTCTTGATTGTTGGTCTGATGTTAATCTGATGCTCAAATCATTGATCTGATGTTAATCTTGGTCTTAGTCCATCCATTTTGTGGGAAGCTCTTGTACAGATTATCTGTTTCCTTTTTTGCTGCTCAGGGTTTATCTGAATAGAGTTCTTACACAAGAACAAGCCAAGTTCAACAACACTAAAGATGTACTGGAAGCCTGGCACTCTGACAAATTGGCCATCAGTAGATACAATACATATAAACAATATCTACATACTCTGCAGAAGAGAAAATGAACAATCCAAAAGGGAACAAAAAGAGTCAAGCACCTCACCACCAACAATAAATACCCAGTTGAGCATAAATTAACACCAAGACCAACAATCAAGAAGTAACAATACCTCAGTCAAGGAACTGCCAAATAAGCTAGCTGTCAGGCCTGTAGTTATATTCTTTATAGGATCTTTGGCCTGCCACACTTTCTTATAATTTTCTATGCTGTTTCAATAGTGTAGTAGTTGGGAGGGGGGAATAGAAAGGAGTAGGATTGTGGAATGTATTGTTATGGATTTTCTTAGAAGCTCAAGGTCGTCTTTTGTCTCCGCACCTCGACACCTGGCCGGAAGAAGATGGGTGTACATGCCAGCGTGGAAGATGATGATTGGAACATGTGATGGATTTGTGGGTGTGGGGATAGATCATGAACTTTCAACTGGGTGAACCCACAGGATGTAAATCAGAGTTGGTTTTCCATAGAGGTGCTAACTTGCCTGTAGAATAAATTGGACCTTTAAGGATGTTTTGCCTTGGACAATGATTTATTTCTGCATGGTATTTAGAACCCTAACACTAGCACTAAACAACCCAACCAAATACCCTCCAAAATCATTCCCACCAAATGCTGACAGGGCAGGCCACTAGAATATAAACTGGGAGCAAACCCCACTCTTTACTAGCATTGATGGCGTTGCCTAGTTTGGGTAATGAGACATCTGCAAGAAAGCAGCCAAGCTCAGAGAGCACCAAAGACCCCTCATTTCAACCCTGAACTACAAATATTCTCCTTTATCAGTACAATGCATTATGTAGTATAATCTACTACAAGATCTTCTGCATTGTAGGTAAGTTATAAATATGTTAAATAAAGGCACATGGGAGAAGCCTGAGATTCCTTAAAGGATAAATATTAATGTATATCTATAAAAATTGAATTTGTTTATCAGCAAATAAAGGACCTCTCATAATGCACAGTATTATTTTCATCAGTAAGTGCTCGGTAATATTTACCATGTAAAATATAGAGGGATGCTCCATTTTATTTAATAACATTCATAGTCTTTCTTTTTTGCTAACTGATGAATATTATCAATAACGTAGGTGACTACCTGGCAGGAGAAAGATACCTTACATACTAAACTTGTATTTAAGAACCACCACCCCCCTAGCCATTTAATATTGGTTTGGGGTGATACAAGCTAAAATCCATTTTTTAAAGAACTCAGGTTCTTTATTCTTATTTTTTGCATGCCTATATATATATACCATAAACTACAAGACCTCCAGAGAATTTATGTATAGCCTAAGTGATGCCATTTTATTTTGCAGTACAAAGGGAGAGCAAACTTGCACGTATTTGAAGATTGGTGTGGAGGAGCTGTGGGACATCTAAGGAAGAATCTGCATTTCCCCCTATATCCTCATGTGAGTATAATCTATTCTCCAAAAAGATGCCAGTTCTTCATAGCTTCCAAGAGAGTGCTGCTTCTCTTTTTCTATGCAGTAAATATTCTTAATCACTTCTGAAGTGAATTTACATTTTGTTAAATGTAATTTGGCTTTATCTGAATGATAGTGAATACCAGTAATAGCTTTCATTTAATAGTATTTTTCATTCATTCATTCATTCATTCATGCATTCATTCATTCATTCATTCATTCATTCATTCATTCATTCATTCATTCGTTTACAACATTTGTAAACTGTTCCTATCATTCTGACTCTTTGTATACAACAAAGAAAGAAAAATCAAAGTGTACAAAAGTGAAATAATCACAACCAGTCTTTTCTGTTGGGTTCCATCATGATTTGCTGGGCTACAGGTTCTCCTAATTAAAAATTGTGCTGTCCAGAAATTATTGGAATTGAAGTTCAGTACAACCTAAGGACAGAAAATTGAGTGAAAATGTAGTCTATACAACTTCTTGTCCCTATGATTGTGGCCAAATATGGGAACTCTCACAAAATTAGAATTTGGTAGAGTAAGTTATACAGCAGTGTGGGAAGACCAGCAGTACAATAGAAATTCCCACTTGACTTCATTTATTCTTATAATGGTGCCTTTAAATTCTTACAATAGTCACTTTGCTGGATGAGTGAATGAATTTTATAGCCAAAGGCCAGCAATGTAAAAGAGCTTAGAAGAGGAAAACACCAAGATAATAGTGAAACACATAATAAAGCAGACAGTAACATGAAAGTAACAGGACATTATTTACTGTATCTAAAGAGAAAGTTTAATTGGCATTACCTCACTCTGCTGATGTTTTATGTAATGCTTTGAATTTGCACAATACATAGGAGAAGCTCATATACAGCTCATTTACATACACACTGGTTTTCCAGTGTGCTATCACAGTGAATACAATTGGATAGCATTTGTCCAACATTCCACTTTCCCACTGTGAAGTGGAATGTTACATGCAAAGAGCCTCTTTTTTTTTCCTTTCTAACTTTTAGACTCGTACAACAGTAAAAAAGTTGGCTGTGTCACCCAAGTGGAAAAATTACGGGCTGCGTATTTTTGGCTACATTCATCCCTTCAAAGATGGTGAGTACAATAACTTTTCCTTCAAGGGCAGAGCTTCCTTTCTGGAGTTTCTCTCCCCTAGCTTCATGCCAGAATATTTTTATTCAAAAAATCCCCTATTATTGCCTTTCTCCCACAGTCTCACCCTGGGCATTATTGTGCGGCTCCAGAAGAAGTCAGATTATCTAAGTAATGATTGTAACACATTTTGCTCCTCAGTGCCCTTCCCAGATCACAAGTTTCATGCCTTCAAAAAGCTTAAGAGACTTTTTTGAATAAAGTATTTCTTTCTCCCCCCCCCTTCTTAAAAATAAACCAAACAATAAGGCACTGTCACTCCAGGTTTTTTAGATCAGATAGTAACATTTAAGATCACATAACAATGTAGGTAGCTTGCCAGGACAGGAAACAAATTTAAATTTCAACTTTCCTGCTCTTACCAGCTAAATTCTCTTTCCTTTCTTTATAGGAGATTTTCAGTTTTCTGTAGCTTCGGATGATAATTCTGAATTTTGGCTCAGCTCTGATGAGACCCCGGCCAATATACGTCTGGTGGCATTTGTGGGCAAGGTGGGCAACTTTTGATAATAAGATGGTGATAAAAGTGTCGTAGCAGCTTTCCATGGGTCGATCTGCTTCTTACAGCCTTCTTACAAACAGTACCATTTGGCACCATCTCTTTGGTTCCTTGCTGAGAGAGTTAAATGTAAATGAAACCGTAGTGTTGCCACTGGGAGACATATAAACCTTGAACCAACTCAGTTGTGAGTTTTACATCTGGAGGCTGCATAATTAAAACCTGGATGTATTGTACAAAATTCAAATGTGTGTGTTTGAGGGTCTGTTTGAAATTCTCATATGTTGCAATAGTGATATTTTATATGCAAGCCCCCTTCTGCTCCTGTGGTTCACAGCTTGAGCCCATTTGGTTTCTTCACTAACACTGCCTTGCATTGTAGGTCTCTTGTCTGTGGCTATAGCACAAGGTTTATGCTTATTTCTCTTAGTTCATTTAGAGTGAAAATAGAGTTCTCATTTCCATAGTATGTATGGAGAGTCTATTTACCTCTATGTTAGAGAATAAAGAAATGGTGGAAATAAGACATGTTTTCCCATACAAAGTAGGAAATTTGCAGTTTGATTTCAGGCAAAATGCTTTGGTTTATTGAGTTAGTTAATTAGTTATTACATTTATTTATGCACTGCCAAACTCCCAGATTCTGGATGATTTACAAATTAACTATCGTAAAAGCATCATATAAAATTCCAAACAATTACTCTGTCCAACTGCTAGACCAAACCATCATAACCCAAAACACCAATCAAATAAAAAGAAAGCAGGAGCCCAGTGTCACAAAAAAAAAAGTTTCCTAAAGCACACGTTGTTTTTTAAAAGGTGATAAACAAAACAATTCTGGCGGATTGGAGGAAAATCTGAATTAGACCTTCAAGGTTAAATTACTCCATAACATTAAGGCCACCGGAAGACAGTTTCTGAGTCTGTGACCCCTTAACTTTGTCAGGGGTCAGGGCCCTCAGCATCCCTTCCCTGCATGCATGAATAGGTTGGGAAGCATCCAATTAGGAGAGGCAGGTCCTCAAATAATTTAAAGCCAAATCACAAAGGGCATTACAGATGGGGGGGGGGGATTGGATTGGCTCTGGAAAACTAATAGTAACCACAACATCATATTACAATTCTCACTAACCAGGCAACTGCATTTTTACCAATTGAATTTTACAGATAGAGATAACTCCCAGATTATAGTCATTTAATTGTTGGATGTGATCATATGGTAAAGTTTCTTTACTCAGGAAAGACTGCAAATTGCACACCAATTTAAGATGGACAAGAGCTCCTCTGGTCCTGATATCTATCTCTTGTTCTAGTAGGACCTGAAGGTTTTCAGGAAATTGCCTAAGCCACAGATCTTTCTCTTCAAAGGGGAGTGTAACCTCCTCAGATCTATTAAAGGATCAGAAATAAAGGAGGATTCAGTCTGAGCTATGAGTCCCTTACAGCATAAGTTAAAGACTTCTCTAGCACCTCTGATTTGGCCTAGGACTGGGTATCATCATAAGTGGCTGTTGAACAGTGGTGGGTTCCTGCCGGATCGCACCGGATCGCGCGCGCTCCCTTTCGGCGCTAAACCCGGATCGCGCGCTCCCTTTCGTCGCTAAACCCGGAAGTACGGTCTTGCCCCGCCCCTGGCGACGCGACGACGCTTGCCTGCGCTCCACCAGCTCGGCTGGGAACGGAGACGTTTCTCTGCTCAGCAATGTCTTCAGTGGAGTGGTGGCAGCCTGGCAGGCTGAGCCTGCGTCCCTTTCAGGCGCTCCGCTCCGCTGAGGAAACGTCTCCATTCCCAGCCGAGCTGGTGGAGCGCAGGCAAGCGTCGTTGCGTCTTCCGGGTTTAGCGCCGAAAGGGAGCGCGCGATCCGGTGCGATCCGGCAGGAACCCACCACTGCTGTTGAAGGACCTGAAAGCTAGGAGGGCATATATCTAGCAGAACTATATTGCCTTCTTCACTTGATCAGGTTTTAGTGATGCATGCTGAGTCTGTCCATTCATGTGCTACCAGGTCATGAATGAAAGAGGTCTTGCTATGAACAAACTTGATATTTACTAAGACACTCAGAAGTCTAATCTTCAGGTTCAAGGAATCTGCACCAAATTGTGCTTCCTCTTTTTCCTATAACAGCCAGCCCATTACCTTTTGTCAAATCTATCTCTTCATGTGACCCAAGCAGTTGGGCATTCTACTAAAATCCAGTCACTACTGTGAACACTTTGCTGTGTTGGGAAAAAGTAGCATAAGAAGCATAAGCAAATGTACAAAATAACTTCAGCAGAGAAATCTTCAATGCTTGTGAGTTTTAGCTCAGCTGTTCAACTTTAAAATGTTTGAAAACAGCTAAATAAGTGCTTCTGCCCCCATGCTGTCAACAGTCCCTCTGTAGATTTTTCTGAATCTGGGAAAAGTGCATTCCTGTGCATTTACTGACCCAAATGTAATGGACAGAGAGAGAATTAATGCAACGCCTTAGGCTATTTTGATTTCTACAATCGTAGCGCTGTTTTGCTGTTCAGCAAAATCTGTATCTTTGACAGAAGCAGCAAAGTTATGATAGAGGCCTCAAGGGCTCCTCGTTCAATATTACTGGTGTGTTTATATGTTAAATACTAATGGTGTGTTATACCTTATATGGAATCAGCAAAAGATTTCAAAAAAAGGTTGCATCAGTGAAACAAATCCAGAGTTGTCTGACTGTGCCCTTAGCCTGGGTTCTCACAAATAGGATTTTTTTTTAAATCCGGAAACCTAAAGGGTATATTTTGAGCAGTTAGAGAATTTGGTAATACCTGCTATATAATGTTTAAAGATGGAGATGCAAATTGTCTTTTATTTGAGCAGAATTCTCACACACAATGAGAACGAAGTTCCTACTTTATTCCCTAGTTATCAGAACTATTATATCTTAACTACTTCAGTCTAGCCACTCCTGGTCTATGCCTTCAGGAATTGCATCTCTCCAACTTGCAACCAGCAAGATCAAAGATCAAAGACACATCTGGACAACACCAGCTAGGCAGATCCAAGCAAAGAAATAACTTTAGGCAAAAGTTTCCTGTGCTTGGAGTTACTTCTCTAATTCCAATAAGGAGTTACTCTCCTTATTCCAACCAAGAGTATTAGAGAAACAGAGGAATTTGCAAAAACTCTTAGTTACGTTCACAATTGTTTCAAGAAGCCAGGAAGGACTGGGTTTTTTTAATAGCAATGTGAGCAAAATGTTTTTGTGCCAGAAAAAAGATGTGAAAGGGTTAAACTACACTTCCTGCACCATTTTTTTCTGCCCTGAATTAAAGCCTCTGAATTTGCTGGTCAGTAAAGAGCAAAGAAGAAAGAGAACTCTTGGGAGAAAAACACATAAAAATACTGTATGTATGATTAATAGCTTGGTTTTAAAAACATTAGGAAGTAGGCAATTGCTAGGAACACTCTTTCAAGACAGAGAAGTTTTCATATGAAATTGATCAGATTTCATACCTGTTTTCCCATCCTCTGAACATGTGTTTTTATTGCTTATCTCACTTATATTTCAAAGACTGTCTCTCAAACGCTGGGAAGTTTTGAAATGCCCAGGATATGCAAACAGATTTATAATCTGTGCTTTTGACATCCTGTTAACAAATTAAAGCAACACAAAATTAAATCTTCCTTTATGGTCATGTTTTAAAGTTGCATTACCAAGTCCCAGAACAGCTGTAGTTCTCTCAATGTGTATATTTGTAATGCATGCACAAAGGCTAGGGTCAAAACTTGCACATTTATGCCTCCTTTCACATATAAGGAATACCCAGACCTAGGATCAATGCCACATTCCTGTTCTGTGAGAATGCTGTGGAACTTTCTGAAGCTATTGCCCTCTGAGATTATTAATTTACAGTTTAGTTGTTACCTCATAACAAATGCTTCAAAGGCAGTTTCATAGCTTTTCCTCTGGGTGTCCCATTGCTCTGCCTCCCACCCTCTTGAATTTTTCCTCTCCTGAAAACAACATGCTGTAGTGCCTTTTTCATCCCCCATCCCCATTTTCTTTAAGAGTAATTGGAAAAGCAGATTTGGTGTTACTTTCACAAAGCTACCATTTTTATTCCCTTCCCATAAATGCAAGTACAAAGGGAGAAGGAATGAGATTGGGAGGGATAAGATGAAGGCTGGGGCATTGATTTTCTTGTAATTTCCATACTGTTCCATCTTCTTTGATTCCAGGTCTAGGTAGCAGAGATGGGAATGCTAACAAAGACACAAGTAATTTTTTAAAATAATTTGTGGGGTGAAACTGGGACAGTGCCTTTAAGAGAGGAAAAAGTTGTAGCTTTTAAGTAGTTGTAAAGTTGCAAGTATTTTTACCTCAAGCATTATTTATTTTTTTAGTTTTATTACTTTACTTGCTGATAACCCGGCATTGCCCAGGAATTTATTTATAGGGGGAAAATGTCCGGAACAAACGTAATTTCTAATGTTGGATTTTCCCCCTTACCAGAAGGAGCCCTCTTGTGGAGTACTGTGAAGCCCTTACCATGGCAACGCCACTGCACTGTACAGTAGAAGCCATTTTACGGCAATACAGTAGAAGCCATTTCAAGGCACAACAGGCTACATCTTAGCAAAACACACACACCGAGGGGTGTTAGGGGTGTCGGACCGCCACATTATTTTTCTCCAGAGAATAAGTCATCTGTATACCATGTTTGGTTGAAATTGCTTGAGGCATTCCAGAGTTATGCTGGAACATACATACACACACATGCGCGCGCACACGCAGAGCCATCTATCTATCTATCTATCTATCTATCTATCTATCTATCTATCTATCTATCTATCTATCTATCTATCATCTATCTATCTATCTACCTAACTCAAGTCAGGGAGCATACCTAATACTCCTGCCTCCTCCTATTTTTCCCACAACAGCAACCCTCTGTGGTAAATTGGGTTGAGAGAGAGTGACTGGCCTAAAATCATCCAGCTGTTTTTCATGCCTACAGTGGTATTAGAAATTCATATTCTCCTGATTTCCTGTCCACCTGCTCAACCACTACACCAAACTGACTGTCACTATTATAGAGATTGGAGACTCTGTCATGGGACAAGCTTACCATTTTTGCATTATCACAGAAATAACCACTTGCAAACCACTCCTGTTTGATCAGTCCTTTTCAATCTTGCCTATTTGCAAAAGCCAAGCCTGGCTGAATTAGATTAGTACTTAAATAGGAGAGTATCAAGAAGTAAGTGAGACTGGAAAGTAAAAAAAAAAAATACTGAAAGAAGCCAATAGTAACAAATTTCTCCGAGTAGCTGCTTTTTAAAGCAGATGTCAGTTGTCGCTAATGAGGTTATGAAGAAACATCTATACATCTTATTTCTGCAAAAAAAATGAAACAATATATTTATTTCTTCTTCTTTTTTCCACCTCCTTAGTTGGGCTCTGAGTGGACTGCTCCAGGAGAATTCACAAAATTTAGCTCTCAAGTCTCGAAGCCAATCCGGTAAGCGCTCGCGCCATTTCCTTCCATTTTTCATTTTGATGGATAGACTGATCCTAAGAATTAAAGGAAGAATAATTCACTTCTTTTGAAACTGACAAAGGAGAGCAGCCAAGTCATGAAATGGAAGAATGGCTTTTCATTTTTCTTCGGGCTGGTTTGTCTTTGCTTTAATTCTCTCCCCTAAAATCTGTGGAAGTAGAGATTACTGTAGCCTCAAGAGTGCATAATCCACGGGCTCAATCTGAAATCATTTAACACAGGTAAATTGAACTTCGGAATTGGTAAATCCCAGGCCAGCCACAGAGCACTGTGTTTCAGTTCCTGTTGTGGATGGGAAGATTTTCTATGGGGAGCTTTGCGATCTCCAGGACAGATTCAACCCAGCAGAGAGTCTTGTTCTCTTTCTTCAAACACTCTTCTGAATTTCCCAATTTTCTCACAGTCCCCCACTCAGGCCTCTAGGAACTGATGCTTAAAGGCTCTAAAGGAATCTGTTCAAAGGACTCTCCCCAACAAGTCATGCAAAGAGCACATTGCAGAAAGACTTCATGTGCATTTCAGTATATTATATCAGAGTCGGTGTAATCTCAGCTTCAGTATTGAATTAGATCCATGAGATGGACAGAACTGGCCAGTTGAAGCCCTTGTCCAAAAAGTGTTGCTCTGGACTTCTTGCCTGACTAGGTAGAATAATGACCTCCACATTGGAGGTATGGTTGAAGTGGGGGGTGAGCTTGCTTTTTTTCAAAGAGCTTACGGATTCACAACTATCAGGTGGTCATGTACCATCTGATTCCACATTTGGAAGTAACATATTGGGTATTAAGGATGGTTGACTGTTTAGAAGAAACAGGCTGCAGAATAACAGCTATGAAAATATATCGAGGCAAGCAGGGAGTCTGCAGCAAAGCAGGATTAGTTATGGCAAGCCCTTTCCTTTCATACCTCTGTTGTGACCACACTATGGAGCAGGGATTGCTCAGTAATAGCACTGGACTTACTTAATGCTATGAAACCACATCTTTCTCCTTCCTTGCCAGTTAATCAGCCTAGTGGGTGCTTTTTTGCTGGTAATTGCCGATTGCCAGCTGAAAGCAGAGTTGCAACTGACCTGGCTTCTGTTGTTTGTTTTGCTAACAGCAAACAACTAAAGTGTTGTTGTTGTTGTTGTTGTTGTTGTTGTTGTTGTTGTTATATGGTTAATCTTTAGTGAGATTCACAGCCTTTGGGGTTGGTTGGTAGCCTAAGAGCTCGAGTCCTAACCAAGGGCTGAGGAACTGTTAAGGTAACGTCGGAGGATATAAGTTGTTCCAAATAGGGTGGTTTTTTGTAGAGTCAGAATGTTCAAGTCAGGTAAACTTAGAATTTTCAAATAGCGAGGTAGCCCTTTAGGTATTGCTCCAAGGCCTCCAATTACAATTGGGACAACACATGATTTCTTTTCCCACAATCACTCAACCTCAATTTGCAAGTCCTGGTATTTTGTGATTTTTTTCTTGCTGTTTATCTTCTATTATTGTTGTTGTTGTTGTTGTTGTTATTGTCATTGTTATTATTATTAGTATTATTAGTATTAGTATTATTTATACTTTATTCATTAAACATGAATCTCAGCCAACTGAACATTCAAAAATGCATCACAAATACCATTGACAGGTGCTAATGGTTGATACGGTTGGCTGCCAGCGTCCTTGGTATCAACCAAGTATCTTCTTAAAATATAAGATGTTCCGAGTAGCGCAGTTTTTTGCAGTTCCGCTGTTATTGCAGGAAGCTGCAATTTGTTGGTGTATCTTGTAAAATTCTTGGGCATGGTGCCAAGTGCCCCGATGACAATGGGTATACTGTTATATGCTTCATCCATAGCCGTATAGTTTCGATGGCCAGGTTGTGATATTTCATTATTTTTTCTAGTTCTTTTTCTTCGATTCTGGCATCTCCTGGAACAGCAATATCAATAAACTGTACACTTCGGCCCTCTACAACTGTGATATCTGGCATGTTGTGCTCCAAATGATGATCTGTTGTTGCTGCTGCTGCTGCTGCTGCTGCTGCTGTTGTTGTTGTTGTTGTTATTATTATTATTATTATTATTATTATTATTATTATTATTATTATTATTATTATTATGTTAATCTTTGGTGAGATTCACAGCCTTTTGGGCTGGTTGATAGCTCAACAGCTCGAGTCCTAACCAAGGACCTAGGACAGTGATGGCGAACCTTTTTTGGCTCGCGTGCCACAAGTGGGGGGGAGCGCAGGGGGGTCGAGTGCGGGCGTGCCGCACCCATAATGCTACGTGCGACCACCCCAGTGCGCATGCACGCAAAATGCGCGACCACCCCATTTTTACATGTTTTTTTTGCCCTCCCCAGGCTCCAGGGGCTTTATAGGAGCCTGGGGAGGGCGAAAAGAGCCTCCTCTGACCCTTCCGGTTTGCTTGGAGGGTGGTTTTAAGCGTTCCAAAGGCTTCAGGGATGGTCCCTGAAGCCTCCGGAGGGCCTCCGGGGGGGGTGGGGGAGGCTCTTTTCACCCTCCCCAGGCTCCTATAAAGCCTCTGGAGCCTGGGGAAGGCGAAAAATAGTTTTTAAAAAGGTGAACTCAGCTGGCCAGCGCGCGCATGCGCGCTGGCCAGCTGACAGGGCAATGCCTCGCGTGCCCTGACAAATGGCTCCGCGTGCCACTTGTGGCACGCGTGCCATAGGTTCGCCATCACGGACCTAGGAACTGTTAAGGTAATGTCGGAGGATATAAGCAGTTCCAAGTAGAGTGGTATTTTGTAGAATCAGAATGTTCAAGTCCGATAAATTTAGAATTTCCAAATAGCGAGGTAGCCCTTTAGGTATTGCTCCAAGGGGTCCAATTACAATTGGGACAACACTCGATTTCTTTTTTCACAGTCGTTCAACTTCAATTTGCAAGTCCCGGTATTTTGTGATTTTTTCTTGCTGCTTATTTTCAATTTGCACATCACCAGATATTGCAATGTCTATGAAACAAATGTTTTTCTTTTCAACTATTGTTATATCAGATATGTTGTGGGCCAAATGCCTGTCAGTTTGAATTCTGAAATCCCACAAGATTTTGACTTTTTCATTCTCTAGAACCTTCTCAACCTGATGGTCCCAGTGGTTTTTGCTGTACTCAAATCCAAACTTCTGGCACAGTTTCCAGTGAAAGATTTTAGCAACTCAGTCATGGCATTGCAGGTAGTCAGTTTGTGAAATTTTGCTGCACCCACTGATCAAATGGTCGACTGTCTCATCTTTCTCATTGCAGAGGCAGCATTTGCTGTTGGTGGCAACATGCTGAATTTTGGCCTTCATGCAATTTGTAGCTAAGTCTTGTTCTTGAGCTGCCAAAATAAAGCCTTCTGTTTCTTTTTTCAGTCCTCCTGATCTTAACCAGTTCCAAGTTAGCTATTGGTCAGCTTTGCCTTCAATACTTTTCAAATATTGGCCATGCGTAGCTTTGCATTTCCAATTTTCAGCTCACTTCTCAATTACTCAATTACTTCTTTCTTGTATTCATCTTTTGACTTTTTTATTATTGTTGTTGTTGTTGCTGCTGCTGCTGCTGTTGTTGTTAGTCACATAGTCAGCCAGATGTTTAGACTGGATTTGGCATTTTTGATGGTGTTTAAATGCTGATGCTGTTTAAGTGGTGCTCCAGATGTTTTAGGATTGCACCCAAGACACCTTTCACCATTGGTACAATCTTTGCTTTATGTTGCTATAGTCATTCTATTTTCAGGTCTTTTTATTTTGTGACTTATTATTATTTAATTTTCTGAAAATTGAGTTAGGTCAGTTGACTTCACTGGCTGTAGATGGTTAGCTTTAGACCCAACTTTCTTGACCCAAGGCCTGTTTTCATCCAAGTTCACAAAGCA
This sequence comes from Natrix helvetica, assembly GCF_964273705.1. Taxonomy (NCBI): domain Eukaryota; kingdom Metazoa; phylum Chordata; class Lepidosauria; order Squamata; family Natricidae; genus Natrix; species Natrix helvetica. Next base: position 116,375,850 of record NC_138548.1, on the reverse strand, counting down.
ATTTGCTATGTTCTCATAACATTGTAGTTCCAATCAAATAAATCACACCACAACTTAACATGATAGTCTTGCTTACAAGGTGTGCTAAGATTATACCTAAACTTCAACAAACATTGAACCGTAAACTGCTCATCCTCGTTTTAGGCTGTGCAAATCCAGTTTGCCTCTCAAAGCTGCTTAAAATGGCAATTAAACTTAGTTTTCTATTAGCCCTTTTCCTTTTCTTACTACGTGCTCTGTATCTTCTCTGTTTCCTTTACTGTCTTCTCTTCTCTCCCTGTTTTACGCTAAGGCCTGAAGTTAAGCTGCTTTTTGTCAAATTAGAAGTCTGACAGCTTCATTCCCATTGTTTTTATTCTTCTTTCAGTGAAGCTGGCAACTCTCTTATGGCTGCATCTTCTCTTGCTCCATTAGTTCATTGTCAAGCTGGACCTCTCTTGGCATTTTGCTGAAGAGGTGTTTCCCTTATACACAAAATCATTTTCTCTTTTTTTGTACCCTGTCAACAGAAAAACAGGCCATTTGAGTAAGTAGGTGTCCTTAGAAGATATCTGTTCCAATTCGTACAGAATTTTCAGTACTGGAACCTTTTCTCTACTTCAATACAATGTACCATGTGAAGGAAATCTGTAACTGCCCAAGGCAACAGCTGTTACTTTAGGAAACTTCTCCTAATGTTGAATGGAATGGAATGGAATGGAATGGAATGGAATGGAATGGAATGGAATGGAATGGAATAGAATAGAATAGAATAGAATAGAATAGAATAGAATAGAATAGAATAGAATAGAATAGAATAGAATAGAATAGAATTCTTTATTGGCCAAGTGTGATTGGACACACAAGGAATTTGTCTTTGCTGTCAGTGTACATAAAAAGACAAGGTACATTTGTCAAGAATCGTAAGACTATCACTTAATGATAGTCATAGGATACAAATAAGCAATTTGGAAACAATCAATATCAATATAAACCATAAGGATACAAGCAACAGAGTTACAGTCCTGCAGACATAAGTGGGAGGAGATGGGTGATAGGAACGATGAGAAGACTAATAGTAATAGTAATGCAGCCTTAGTAAATGGTTTGACAGTGGTGAGGGAATTATTTGTTAAGCAGAGTGATGGCATTCAGGGAAAAACTGTCCTTGTGTCTAGTTGTTCTGGTGTGCAGTGCCCTAGTTGTTTTGAGGGTAGAAGTTGAAACAATTTATGTCCAGGATGTGAGGGGTCGGTAGATATTTTCACAGCCCTCTTTTTGACTCGTGCAGTACACAGGTCCTCAATGGAAGGCAGGTTGGCAGTAATTATTTTTTTCTGTAGTCCTGTTTATCTTCTGACATCTGCGTCTATCTTCTTGGGTGGCTGAACCAAACCAGAGAGTTATAGAGGTGCAGATGACAGACTCAATAATTCCTCTGTAGAACTGTATCAGCAGCTCCTTGAGCAGTTTGAGCTCCCTGAGTTGGTGCAGAAAGAACATTCTTTGTTGTGCTTTTTTGATGAAGTTTTTGATGTTAGATGTCCATTTTAGGTCTTGAGATATGATAGAACCTAGAAATTCGAAGGTCTCTACTGTTGATACTAGACACTGTGTTATCTAGTATTGTAAGACGTGATAGTATGGTAGGGTTTCTCCTAAAGTCTACCACTATTTCTACAGTTTTGAGTGTGTTCTGTTCCAGATTGTTCCAGTTGCATCACGGGGCTAGTTGTTCAACCTCCCATCTGTATGCGGTTTCATCGTTGTCTCAAATGAGACCAATCACTGTTGTATCATTTGCAAACTTCAGTACTTTAACAGAAGGATCATTTGAGATGTAGTCATTGGTATATAGAGAGAAGAGAAGTGGAGAGAGCGCACAGCCCTGGGAGCTCCTGTGCTAATTGTACAGGTATCTGATGTGATTTTGCCTAGCTTCACCTGCTGCTTCCTGTCTGTTAGGAATCGACATCTTTTTGGAATCTTCAGTCATTAGTTCTAGTTCTCTTTCTGAACACAGAACTTATTTTCCTGGTTCTTCTCATGGAAGAGTTACCATGCCTCCTGTCAACACATTATTTTCACATATGGTAAAATGGCTGCAGTGTAATGCAGAGGTTAGAACCTAAGATTCAAATTGATCCTCGGCCAAGGAAATTCACTACTGTCTTTGCGGAAGTCACTTTCTTTCAGCCCATTGTATCTCACAAGTTGCTGGGGGGGGGAGATAAAATGGGTGTGTGTGTTTTGTTTTGGTTTTTTTGCAGAGAGGGTCCTCCTAATGTCCATTCATGACATTGTGAGTTAATGCTCTTTTAACACATATAAACTCCATTGTCCTTTTCATGCAGTGAGTAAGGAATTGTTTTGCACATAGTTGTAATGGCGTAAAAGTAATATTTAAATAGATCTCTGTGAAGGTTACAAGCTTTTTTTTTCTGGAAGTCACAGCCTATGCACTAGTTTCATTTCCCTCTCACCCCCAATATATATTTGTCTTTCTCTCTCTCTCTTTTCTTTGCATAACCTCCTTTTTCTCTATATACAGCCTATGCTGAATCATCAGACGGGAGGTGAAGTGTGGGTCTTTTAGAGTTTCCTCACTAGTGTCAAGACACTGACCGTTCCAAAGTAATAATGAAGATGTGTGCTGAATGCTTATTGCTTTTCTCTGTTGCTAGAGGAGCGTGATGAGGACAGTCATTCAAATGGAGAAACAGAATATGAATGGACAAACACATGCTTAAAGAATAGAGGAGCTGAGATGAAGCTGATGACTGGCATGATGGAAATTTTCCAGCAGCAATACCATCATGCTGGTACTTCAGCAGAATTTTAAAAATGTAAATCTTTCAATGATCTAACACTGATTCATGCAGGGAGGAATATTAAGATACAGCATGTATTTGTGTCAGTTAACAATCAAAGCACTCAGCAGGTAATGAAACAAAGGCCAATATATATTTTACCTCAATTTCTCTGTTGGAGACATAATGAGACTGAGAGTAATTCACTATTTCAACTCCAAAAAGCTATGGATTTAAAGTTCCCTGAACCCCTTGCCCAAAATTTCACCAGAAATAGGAAAGCTCTCTTGCACTGGAATTTGGGTCAGTCAAATCTTTTTTTTTTTTAATGAATTTGTTTTTCCGTTCCCATGTGTCCCATTCTTGAAAACATCTCAGGTATGTGTTCTTGGGTGTTCTCCAGGAGTGGGTTGCTGCCGGTTTTACTACCGGTTCTTAACCCCTGCGTGCGTGTGCATTGTTCAATGTAAATTGTTCTGCGTGCATGCGCAGAACAATTTACAGTGAACTGCACATGTGCAGTCACTAAAAACCAAAATGGCTGCAGTCCAGCAGTGGCGAGGGAACCGGTTCGGGGGCATGGCCGGCCTGGGTCGCTGCCAGTTCTGAATTCCACTACCGGTTCGGCTGAACTGGGCTGAATCAGGAGCAACCAACGTCTGGTGCTCTCAAATCCCACGAGAAACAGGAATGAACAGAGTTTAACCCTAACCCATGAACTAAAGTATTGGCTCATGAATTTTCTTGAAACTAAAAAATAAATGCCTTTGTTGGATTTTCTCTGAATACTACAAAGCCTAAGTCAGGAGCAAGCTAGCAAAGGTATTTTATAGCCTTTCCATCATTACTCATCCATCTCACTGTATGTTCAAGAAAACATTCTTGGGTAAAGCAGGCATGTCCTGATACTTAATACTTCGTTTAAATGCATTAAGTACATGCTCAAAGCCCATCATTGGGAACGTCTCCTTGGAGACGCTGAGATAGCAATAGCACTTAGACTTATATAGCGCCTCATAGTGCTTTGCAGCCCTCTCTAAGTCGTTTACTCTAAGCGGCCTACAGAGTCAACATATTGCCCCCAACAATCTGGGTCCTCGTTTTACTGACCTTAGAAGATTGAGTCAACCTTGAGCCAATCAGGATTGAGCTCTTGGCAATCGGCAAAGTTAGCCTCAATACTACATTGTAATCACTGAACCACCATAACTCTTATATGATTCCATATTTATGTTCCTGGAAATGGTTTGATACAATCCATTCTTGAGAGCTTGTTATATTTTGGTTCGGTGGTTTTTTTTTGGTTTTTTTTTCATTTTTCTGGAAACTGTGATTTTAAATGAAAGGGTCTAACTTTTTATTTGTTTATTTATTTATTTATTTTTCTCTTTGTATACAATCAGTGCTTAGTGAACTTAGGGTCTAACTTTGGAACATTTGGCATTGGTTGGCCAAGGGATATTCACTAGTTGTACAGCATTTCTCCTGTGGCTAGTGTTTTCAAACTGATGGGGAGAGAGTTGTTACGTTGCTGCAGATTGCCTTGCAGATGATTAGCTTGGGACAAAGTACTGTGGTAATTTAATTAAAAGCCAGTGGGAAAAAAGTGGAAGGGAAGGGTGGGCATCATTAGCAGGGGTAACAATTGTTGGGACTTATTTTCCATGCCCAGTTCAATGAAACAGCTGATTGGAGACTAGCCAGCTTTGATAGCAAGAAGTCTGTTTACCTCCAGGATTTCTCAGGGGAAATTAGAGGAGCTTTTTATCCTTGCTCAATTGAAGTACAGCTGTGATGAGCAGGACTTGACATTGCTAGTTTACATGCCCTGCTTGTATGTATGAGTATACACACATACAACACATATATGCTATAAAAAGTGTCTATGTGTCTGATTTGGGACATATTTTAGTGTTTGTGTAGGTGTGGGTTTAATGGTATTATAAATCACAATGGTTCACTGTGTGGATTAATATTTTTAAAAATCCATTAAATAAAATGAAACAAATACAATCACATGAGTTTCCTAATCTACACCTTTTTTTGTTGCTTTGTTCCCAAGCCTTATTGAGCTCTATTACTGAGTGCCTCTGCTGGATCATATAAACTTCCTTCATTCATGTCTTAGCCAGAAATATACTTTATTTTGCCTCTTAGGTTGCAATGTGCAACTGTTCTAAAGTATTGCACTACTCCTATTTATTTTTTAAAAAAACCAAATGCATAACTGCCTTCCACTAGACCTTATCCTGTGATCTGTAATCTTAGAAACAGTAACTTCTGGCTTGAGAAAACTCCAGGATCTCCTCTTTTCTTTCTTTCTTTCTTTCTTTCTTTCTTTCTTTCTTTCTTTCTTTCTTTCTTTCTTTCTTTCTTTCTTTCTTTCTTTCCCTTCCTTCCTTCCTTCCTTCCTTCCTTCCTTCCTTCCCAAAATACTATATCTTCATAAAGAAAACTAAGCTCTCTTTTAGTTTGAACAATTTTTTATCCAGAAGATAGGATAAACAATATTAGTTTTAAATTATAGGAAGGTAAATGTTGGTATAAGAGCTTTTCAAATCAGAGAGTCTCAAAGAGTGAACTCGCCTCTATTGGAGATGTTTAAGTGAGTATTGGATGCTCACCTGTCAGGGATGCTTCACTAGTGGATTCCTGTATTGAATAGGGAGCTGGATTTGATCATATCTAAGATCCCTTTCAGTCATTCCATTTTGTAATTCCATGTTTGCTTGGAGGTGGGTTTTTTTGGTAATCTTAATTAGCATTATACATCATGTAAAATATACGAGATTGTTTATTGGTTAAAATGCATAAACATGCTTTCAAACTTTGTAAGATCTTCATCCCACTCTAAGAGAAGAAAGAAAGGAACAGAAATATACAGGTTCTAAACAACATTTGTGTTCTTGAACTGAAGCAGGTGTGCAGTTTATGTTAGGGATTTGAATTTTTCAGGAACATCCTTGTTAGAGGATGTGCTACTGAACATATGTAAGAGTACTATATACCAGTTAAGTCATTGAATCCTATTCAAAAGAAAAAGTGCTCATAACATACGGTACTTTTCTTGGATGCTGAGATTATGCTTAATGGAGCTATCAGTGAATGCTAACAGACACAAATATTTCAAATAAGAGTTAAATGTATTAAGATATACATAGAGAAGAAAATTTTCATTGGCATTTAAACTGCATCATTAAGTTTCCTATTCTTTTAAATACATTTATTTGACTTAAGGGCCAGCAAAGAGGTAACTTTGTACCTTTTATCTATCACTCCTTTTATGTTTATGTGATCATAAGGTTCATAGGTGTGAAGAGATCGTACAATCTCCAACATTTAGATCCTGAATTCTATGTTCTGACCCATCTCCTTCTTAGATGATAACATATACTATATCTGTTAAATATTTTACGTTTTATGGCCTGTCTGAGCTTCTATCTAAAAATCTCAGCTGGGTATTAATGAACCAGGAGAGGTAAATGTAGTGTCATTGCCCACATTGAGTTATACAATTCGATGCAGGTCATTCCAATCTTTAATAAAAATATGTATGAAAATTCTTCACCTCAGACCAAGGGCAGATGGAGATTTACTTTCTAAACTTTATGAAAAGACCCAGAAGTCTCTCTGTTCTTCTTTTTTCTTAACGTTTAATGCCCAACATGCTTACCACAGCATGGGGCTCTTTGAAAAGGAAAGCCTTTGTACCTACTTCTTCCTTGAATAGCCCTGTGATCATGTAAAGGAAAAAGGATAAGAACAAAGAATCTAAGCTTGATGTAAACAGAAAATCCAAGGATAACCTGGCAACAGAGACAGGCTATTTAGGGCATTTAAAAGAAAAAAAACCCAGAGCTTAACCAAAATAAAAAAAGGTTTTCTATAGTGCATTTCAGTCAAAAAGCAGTATAATGCACTGTATTTATAAAAAGAAAGATAGCCTTGAATGTATGATTTAACAATGAGGAAGAATTATGGACAATTGGAGCACATCCACAGAGAAGACAATTCATCCATGGATCCTAAGTGTTTTTCTACAGTTCTCACTCTTACTGAATCTCCTTGTCAAAAGGCATCTGCCTCCATTCAGTGCACCTAAGACGATCCCCCTACTTCATAGATAATTATTTGGAAAGGGGACTCATATTCCTTTTGGAGTGGTAGAGAATTAATTTAATGAATCACTATGGGAAGTGAAATAAAGGGACTAGGAAACAAAAATATCAGAAGAGAGTTCAAGTCTCAACTGGAAACCTGTTTTTCAAAGATTCATTAAGCCCTTTTGTACAATTGATCCGATAAGGAAAAGGAACTTTAAATTTATTTAAGCATCTGTATAAACTAGTGGTTGATCAATTCTTTCCCATTTATCTTTCCAAGACCAGAGTTTTTTGATACTCTTATTTACTTTCCCTAGGCAACTAAAGTTTCAGATGTGCTAGTTTGAACTAGATTTCCAGAAGTACTTATCTTTCAAATGATATAATTCAGTAAAGAAATGGTGCAAAGCAGGGGTGGTATTTACTTACCTTCCCTACTGGTTGGCAAATGTGAGCGCGCCAGTGGTGGGTTCAGACCAGTTCGGCTGACCCGGTAGTAGTATGGCAGCCAGGGTCCCTGGAACGGTTCCTGCCACACCCCCGAACCAGTTCCCCAGTTTCTTCTCCCATCGCCGGCATGTTTCTGTGCATGCACAGAACAGTTTTCAGTCAACTGCACATGCACAGCAATGTGCGGTGGGCAGGCACACGAGCGAAGTAAGTAGTGTGCGTGCAAAACGCCCTCTCAGCAAACTGGTAGTAAACCAGTTAGAAACCCACCACTGGAGGTTGCGCATGCACGAGTGCATGTACTTTGTTCATATGCTCCACCTCCGTACATATGCTAAGCCTTCCACGCATGAGGTTTTTTTGCTTAAAAGGGGCCTAAATGGGATGCCATAGAGTCAGTGGGCAGAGCCACCCATGATTTCTGCTACTGGTTTGGGCGAATTGGTCCGAACTGGTAGAATACCACCTCTGGTGCAAAGTGCCCATTTTGTTTTTTCTGGGTTTTTTTTGGGGGGGGGGGAAGGGGTGGAATGTTTCTGAAGAAGGGTAAACTAAGAATGTAAAGAGCTATCAACCAAGTACTTTCTGAGCATCTGAACTCTGTTATTTGGAATGAAGATGCCAGGGATTAAATATGACTTCTCTAAGTTGACTGTGGCACATTTGGGCAGCTCTTTGAAGTCATTTATATCGTGGCTTCCTGTGATCTTTGAAGTAAACTACCTATAATGCCCCTGTTCTTAGCAAGTTCTGGGTAGCCCAATATTGTTGCTATTCGAAAAATGTCCATCATTTCTGCCAAGATAGTGCCATAGCTCAGTTAGCAAGCCTCAGCTAAAGTTAGTAACTCTCCATCTTATATTTTGGGAGGCTGGGCCTTGTTTTTCCATGGAGAGTCTTCTTGTTTTCTTCCCAGGGCTTAAACATCCCTAGCTTACAAAATTATCAAACTTCATTGAACTCTGGGGAGTTTGTATTGTTATTAAAATGAATAACATACTGCATTGATTGAGTTTCTTAGCTAGTTCAAAGCAGTCTTCTGGCTCCCTGGATGGAAGATGGATATGGTTTCCATGGCAGCAGCAGCAACATGCAGTGCACCAAGCCAGCAAGGAGGATTTTAGGAGTCTTCTGCTCTCACCAATCAGAACTGACAGGCAGCACTGATACCATGGCAGGATCTCTGCTGTAGCTGCAGCTCATCTATCTCCCCTGTGTCAGCTGGGGGCGGTCATCTATTATAGCTGGAATTACTGACAGCATCCTCTTTGCTTTTGTTCTAATTCATCTTTTTATTCCTTCAATGCTTCATCTCCTTCATAGGAAAGATAGCTTTCTGAATGCTTGAAGTTTTTCCTTAGATGCTTCAGTACTGCATTGTATTTGACATTTAAAACTATGGTCAAAAGTTATACATATGTGATTTGGAAATACATACAGGGTTTGGGTCACTTTTGAATGAATGATTGAGGTCCAATTTTATTTGCACAAGCAAAATCAGAAGACACATGGTAACACTGGGCAGCTAACAACCTACAAGTAATTGAACCACAAATAGGAAAAGTTGAATATATATGATCAATGACTAAGCAAAGTATTTATGGCAAGGTCCCATTCTTTCTCTTGACCCTCCTTCTTCCCTACTCTCTGGGCAAAAAGTTCCTCTGTCCTGGGAAGCCTTGTAAGCTGTTGCAGCTGCAGGCAAGCGGATGGTGGGAGGGAGTGGGCAGGCGGCCACAAAATAAGACATCCCCCCCCCCAAATAAGACCTAATGGGTCTTTTGGTCAAAACGAATTATAAGGCTCGGTCTTATTTTCGGGGCAAGATGGTAATAGTATTAGTAAGGATTATGTTAGGTTCCATGATAATACATTGCTGGAATATGTGGTAGGGAGGTAAAGTTTTATTTTAGCTTGCTCAATCCCCAGTATTGGATGCCTCAGCAATCTTTACAGGTTATATGTTTCTGCACAAAGAGAACAAATATTGCTATTCAATCTTTAGCATTTATTCAGCCCATTTCAAGCAATCCCAATATTTCTACAATAACCCTTCAAGGCAGCCTTATAACTTAAATTATAGGGTTAAAAAAAACCTGAGGCTGGAAATCGGGGCTTTTCAAAAGGACATTTGCTAAATTTAGGGCTGAGATAAAACCATTGTCGTTTAGATCTCAGCTGATACACTTAATCCTTGCACTCCTACCTCTTATCTTTATCTTTTGTTACATCCACGATTCCTAAGCCCATGAAAATACAAATAGTTGTGACAAGCTTATGCAAGTTGATGAATTGCAGCATTTTTCTCTGAAAATAGAAAACGGAAAATGGGAATGGCCCTTTGAACTCTTTCCTATTAGCCTGTAGGGAACTATGGTATTATTCATTATTCCTGTGATGATACTGTCTGTTCAATACCTCTGTGTAAAGAGAGACCAAAATGTATAGCCAATAGGACTCCTATTCTGCAGTCTTTCTCTATTCCTGGGAACACACGAGGTCTCTTGTTGGACAGTCCATATGAAACAGGGTCAATGGCAGCTTATTTCATCAGCACCATAACTTCCTTCCCCCACCTCTTCAGTCTCTAGTTTGTGCTACCAAAGAGAATTCCTTCAGGTCCTGTAAAACTGCGACTATAACCTCTTTCCCTTTTTTTTCTCTTCCCACCTAGTGTCCTTTCCTCCAGGCGCTACTACTTTGAGCTCCTCCATAAGCAGGATGACCGTGGATCAGACCATGTGGAAGTGGGTGTAAGTAAATCCCTACAGATTACTTTCCCCATCAGGTACAACAATCCATTAAGAAAAACAAATAGCTTTTTTTAAAAAAAAATAGCAATAACGCTGACTTCCAGCTTTTGGGTTATTGACTTAAAATATTGTCATTGAATACATATTTGTATCATACGAAACTGCCCTAGCCCCAAAAGCATTTCTGGCAGAACATTAACTGGACTTTCATTAACGCAGGCTATCTGACGTATGAGTTGAAAAACAACCTGTCCATGTTTATCAGATCAATGTTTATCAGATAAGACAAGCATATTTTCCCCTGAACTCCCTTAATTGGGTCTATAGTAAAACAAAGAATAAGGGAGAAAGAGATAAGTCCCATCTTCTCATGCCTGTAATGGAGATTGGGAAGGGTCTCTCCCCCACCCCCACTTCAAATTAATTGCAGTCTTCTCTAGGGAAAATGGAGAGAGTGAGAAAGAGTTCCTAGCTGCTAATTTCTTAAACACTTTTATTCTCAAGATAAAATGTCTCAAAAAACCAGGCTCATTTTCTTGCCTCTTAGTCGAGTTGTATTCCTTTTGTATAAGGCTTCACTGCACTGCAGGCTGCTGAAGGTGAAATATTAGTCTTTTAAAAAACAGGCTCCATTTCTAAATTAAAAGGAAGAATGGCTACTCAGCGTAAATGTTCCTCCCTCCCAGGGATTGCCTGTACCTACTGTGAAGTCTTTCTCAAAGGATTTTGGATCATCTTGGGAGGTGTAATACCCAGAGAACAGGCAATGAGCAAGAGGCTCCATGGGATTATCTTGGGTTTAGCATCATGTATACCATCCTTTGGCTGCTCCAAGAGCTGAAAAGCACCTGGGCCTGTAAAACTAATGAGGTGACGTGCCTGGGTCAATGTTAAATTTGACGAATGAACAGCATATGCCCTATCTAAAAGCAAGTCTATAAAACAAGCAGGTAAACTCAGACACATGAATGCTTTTGATACTTTTCCACAGTGTCCAAATGCTTATCAATTATTCTCAAGGTGCCCTTCCAGGATTAAATATAGCAACACGAAATATTGAACCTATAAGAGCAGGAAAAGGAAATAGATTTTTTTAAGGGGGACTCAGAGTAACTGGAACTGCTTTGTGTTCAGATATTTCAAATGGAAGCATCATAAACAGGACAATAACTCTCAGGCCAACTCTAGGAATATTATCAGTGACCTTCAATATCAGTTCTCTGAATAATCCAGGTTCTATTTCTCACATATGATCTTTATTTAGAGGATTCTCTGACACATATTATTTTAAGGTATTCACTAGAGGGAGATGAAACTTTGTTAAAATGACACTGCCTTTACAGTGTTATTCTGAAACCATTTTCCACATCCTGAGCAGTTTTGCGATTGTTTATCATTTGCTTTGTTTAAAAAAAGTGAACGAATAATATTGAAACCATAAAATTGTAGGTGGGGCTACGATTGCTTTTCGATGTTAATATTTGCATTGCTATTTAGAATACTGTATGCAATATTTGCATTTTGAAATACAAAAGATGAGTTCATAAGACAGGCAGAGGATGGGAAGCAATTATTTTTTAGTACATTTATAGAAACACTTAGCTTACATTCTTTGAAAGGAAATAATAACACATTCAACAGAAGGATAAAGGATTTGACTGCAAGTCAAAAAGCACTGAGACATCACCCAAGAGAATGGTATTGCCTTTTCCTACAATGCCTGGATCATTTCTCTCTCTCAAAAAAAAAAAAAAACAACCCTTAAATTTGGGGGTAGGAAGAAGATCCATGTTTGGCTCTGCAGATGTAGATTTATGCCAATGCTCAAGTTTGGTCTTCTCAATGCAAACAAAATAGATTCTAGTCACGGTATTTACTCAAAATCATCAGTCTTTTATTAAGGAAGAAGTTTTGTTTTCAAATTATATCCTCAATGCATTTTGAAGGAAAATTCCATAAAGCTCCTTTGAAATAGGATTTGCACCTGTTTTTAGTGAAGAATTGCAGCCATTATATTATCTGCTGTCCCATTTATAATATGGTACCACGGAGACAAACATTGGATCAGATGATTGAAATGGGTTCTGAAGTGAAATGTATAGGTGTGTGTGTGTTCTCTTACATTAGTTACTAAGCAGTCGATCTTATTTTGTTGTTGGCTTGAAAGAAATATAAATTAGTCTAAGATCCCTGGGAAAGCTGCAGTTTTAGAATTGGTGACTCTTAATGACATTCATGTTGTAAGTTAGGATAGATATCTACATTTGCTACAATTGTATTCAACCAATTGTATTCACATCTAATCATGTTTGCATTATATTTTATATATTATACTTATGTGATATAATCTGTAGTTTCAGTGGTAGGCTTTATTACTTATGAATATAAATGCATGCAAATTAAAGTACTTCTCTTGTTTCTTTCAGTGGCGAATTTTCCTTCCCAGCTTCAAGTTTGAAGTCATTGATTCCCCTTATATCTCACTCTACACAGGTAAAGATTCTCTGAAACCCTAGAAAACCATTTCCCCCTGCGTACTAATAAATAGGATTGCAGTGTTTATGGTTAATGAGGACAGTATGCAAAAAAAGTGAAGGGCCATCTGTATGTACTGTCTAATCATTTATTCTGATTTTTTTTTCTTGTATTGAACCCATGTATGCCAATTTTGTGGCATATGGCATCATTGTGATAGGTGAGAGGATCATCTTTTCAGTATAATTAGTGTTAAGAAATGTTGATCAGCACAGGATAGAAGAAATCCCGGAGAAATACAAATACCCTTTTCTTAAGCAGAGGAGCAGCTTTGCCTCTCGATCTTCCATCAGACAATAAGAGAAGAAGGCATAAAACTCTGAACTTGGTTTAGCAGTCTAAGGGTCATATTTCAACTGTATTGGATTTATTATTTTTATGTGTCACGTAGAGCCTGTTCTATGTGCTCAAGCTTTGTTGATTAAATATTGTGGGGTTCCCCCCCAAAAAAAATTTACATTATATTTTGTTACTTTCTGAAACTGCTAGTCAGTTTGATTAATTTTGTTGTTGGCTGTTTGTATTATTGCTTGATTTTGTTAGTTTATTTTTCTCCGATCTTTTATCATTTTAAAAGTATAACCGCTGTGTTTTTATTACTATTTCATAATGCTGCTCTTTACAGACTATGTAAATAGCAAGAGAGGCCTCAAGGTGGAATAGAAATCTTCTAGATAAATTAATTGAATAAATTTTTTCCTGAACTTTTTCCTTCATATTCATTTCTCTCAAAACTTTACTAGCTCGTTTATTAATACTGTAGAATATTGGCTTCCCTTCTCTGCTGAGTTATCATTTTGCATTATAGCCTTTTTTCCAGTCAGCCTTCTAAAACTACATCTTTGAAAGCCTTTCATTCTAGAAAGGGGAAAAGTGGTTGGTTGTCTTTCGTACGAACTTTAGATGGTGGGACTAACTCTCTTGTGAGCACTTACAGCTGGATAAACCAAAATGGGATGGAAAGATATCTCACTTTTCCTTTTGTAAGACAAAGGTGAAATATTAATTTGAAGAGTGTACATTATCTAAAGTTATTTAATTAACCTTGCATTCTATCAGTCTTCAATTTCTTTGGATACTTCTGATAGTATCTTCTGAACCTAATACAAAATAGCTCCCTGTGTGGGGATTAAATGGAGGATTTCTGAGGTCAGAAGCTAAGAAGCCCAAGGCAGATATTCGTCAAACTGCAAGAAGGGTAGGAGAAAAGTGCTGGAATTAAACCACAGTGGGTATGATAACGAACCGCACCTTCATGTTGATTGAGGCAATCAACTATTTGAATAATGTCTTTCTGATTTGCAGCAGGGAGTAATATCTAGCCATGCCATGTCATGTGTCTAAGACTCCTTAGCTGAGTTTAATTCAAATGAAGCTGTGCAACTCATGTCTAGAATCACTGCTGGCCTTTTGTCTATGAATCTGGCCGCATGCTTATGAAGCTGTGAGTACGCTCCATAAAATAATACCAGATGGATCAAGCATTTGAGCTATGAAAGGCATTTCACAAATAAAGAAGGCACTGTAAAACAACATGAAACGTTGATGCTTTGCATAAAAGCAAAAGTGTATATGTGCAATATTTATCGGGCAGCAGTATATATAAATAAAATACTTCTAGGTGCATCAGAAGCTTCTAGACGCTTCTTTGGTCTCTGGGCAAAAGGAGAAGAGGCTAGCATGAAAGCCCCTCCCCCACATCCCAGCAAATGTCCATCAGATGATGCTTCCTGAACTGAATTATGAACAGCTGTCTTGTAAGCAAGGATGGATAGTGCCAGATTTAATTAAATCCATAGATCTTCCACTTCCTGCTCATAACTTGGTCTGGCAGCAGGAGGCGCTTGATGAATAGATTTCTGCCTGGCACTCAATACACAAGGTGCCTGTAATTAAGTATCCAGCAGAAGGTATAGATAAAGCAGAGGGCGTGTGTAAGAAGTACAGGGGGCATGACTGGTGCACAAGGGATCAGGGCAATTGGGGTATTGACAGAAGTGCCTGTAAGATAGATGGGCTGTGAGGGAACGTTTCCTTCTGGAGACATCAGTCACTGTGAATTTTCGCCTCTGTCCTCTGGTCTACGTCTACCACACCATGAAAAGTGATTTCCTTAGTATCTCATTCTTTGCCTGAAATTCCTTCCTTTGCCAAAAAGATAATAGAACAGGAATCATTGCATATGGACTTATAAGAGATGGGAGGGAAAAGAGTAAAATACTACCATTTAATATTTAATATATTTTTTAACCATTGCACAAATTATCACTGGCATAATTTTTGCATTTGATCGTTATTCAGCTGTGTCCAGGGATGACTAAAATAAGCTTTTCTGTAGATGTATTCCGTACAGGGAATTCATGCAATTCTCACTGCAGATTTTATTGTATTTGTATTGTGTTTTTCAAAATTTATGAAGCAGTTTAGGGATAACAACAGCAATAATGCAGAAATTAAGCCCAATTGCAAAAACAGAATCAACAACTCGCATTAAAATCAAGAAGCAGCTCATCAGTCACTAACTTCAAAGGCAGTTGGAATAAATGGGAGGTTATATTTCCCAAAGCAGACTATAATAAGGAAGGCTGTACCTCATTACTCTATATTATTAGAGAAGTGCCTATCTAATGAACTTTTCCAGCCTACCTCACAGTATGAAGAAGGGCAAGACTCTTGCTACCTAAAAACCAGATTAGTAGCAATACAATTCTTGATAGACCAGTATCATTTCCTGCCTTTAGGTTGTCTTAGTTGAAAGGCAGGTAATAGTAACTTTCTAGGAAGGCAAAGCTCATGTAGGAGATTTGTTTTGGAAAACCCCGAAGCATTTAATAACAATAGCTATATTTAATCATGTAATTTAGTTGCCAGATACAGACGAGTGGATGAATACTGTGGATGTTATCACAGATTTTGCTGCTGTTTTGCATCTGGAATTACCCTTCTTGAGGGTGGAGTATGGCCACAGATTGCAGTCGTTTGCTTCTACTCTGCCCATCTCCTCAAACTATTCCTGTCTGGCTATTTATCCCTGTCTGCTTTTCCTTTTGCAGCATTACCTATTTAATCTTCTTAGCCTATATATTTGCTTTCCCGATCATTTTTTTTTTAAAAAAAATAATGCTTGCTAAAAGAAAAAAAATTTTTTAATTGTAGCACCCATTATTATTTGCAAAGCTTTGATCAAGAAGAGTCTAAACACTTTGGAAAGAAAACAGCCAGCAAGCATGTATGAAAAAATGCAAGACAACGCAACAAAACTATGTTGTAGTTAATATGTACCAGCTATTCAAGAGGGATTTCCATGGGAAAGTTGGTGAAGCAACTGAAGTGCAGACTGAGTGACATGCACTCTTGTCCTTCTGGTATCGTGCTTCCCCTAACATGTCATTGCATTTTTAGTGTAACTGGAAGAAAGGTCTGTAAATAACTGCTCTCTTTTATATATATCAAACCTAAAATCTATGGGCAATAATGATACTATTTAGAATACATTAAAGTATTATCTTCATATTTCTATTTTATACAGCTAAACAAGTATATAATCCTCTTAAGACAAATTAATTGCCATGGCACAAAAACAGAGCAAAGTGTCCTTTTGTCAAACCCAACACAACTAGGCAAGATCAAGGAAACAGAAACTGTGCAGATTTCAGTAAAGTATCTTTAATGCTAGTCCAGCGTAACTACAGAAAGTTGGACAATTCCTGCCTCAATCTGTGGTCTGTTTATTAAGGCAGAATCTCTTTACGTTATTTGAAATACTTGTAAAAATTCATGCCAGCTTGGCTATGTTGTGATTTATGAAATAAGGTACCAGTAAACTTAGCTTCTATTTTTTGATAATGTCTACTCACTTTTATATTTCTTTTCCACCCACCCTCACACCCATTCCCAATATCTCATATCTTTACATCATGATTGACATTTCTGGCCAATTTTTTGGCTATTCTGAAATCTAATAATCAAGATTGTGATTTCAGCTGTCAGCCAATGCAAGCTGTATTGTCTTAGAGGTAAACTTGAAAACAAGTGAAATATTATTACCACTGCTTGTTTTTAGTGTGATCCAAACATGCAAATGATTGCTTCGGTTCTGAATTCTCAAGGCTCCTTCCGATCCTGTTGGGCTGGAAGATGGTGTCGCCACATGGAACTCAGTTGACATAGGAATCTAGCCAGAAGATGGTCTCCTATTTTTCTACAACTGTAGCAGCTTCTTAGTATTGATCTGGATGAAAACCTTTGCTAAACAGATGTGACCATAACATCCATGAGGCATCTTTTTATAAGGAAGAGAGAAGTGACCTCTATTTTTCAGGGCTGCAAAATACATGGACTTTGCTCTTTGGTGATAGCTCTGAAATTCCCAATGTGTCCTTTATTTTTGTGTTATTATCAGCATGTGATTCTGTACAGCAATTTAGGCCACTGCCCCAAAGGGGCAAATTAAATTTATATTTCTGCACTGTTTAGTCTATATTGCCTGATGGAAGGCCTGGAAATTAGAGACACACATTAGGCATTCACATTAGCTTCACATCCGATTCAGAGAATTAGATCGGATTATTTTCATGTTTTGAAAGTGTAGTTTCTCACTGTAGTTAGGAAACCTTTAATCAAGGCGAGTGTTGAAAGCTTTCAGAATTTTTTTCCACAGTATCATAATGCATATTTTGGGGGTTTTGTTTTGTTTAATATGGCATTGTGCTGTCAAAGTTAGTGCCTTGGCAGTAATTAGCAAAAAAGAGCAAATATTTTCAGAAATAAGCTGAATTAGCCAAATAATTGTGGTCCTGGTTAGAATTACTTGAAGGCCCTACTCTCTGGTTGTTGGAGCTGGCCATCCACTGGATCTTACTCTTTGATATATTCTATCAGTAACCAGGCAACCAATTCTCAGGCCTCTCACCTTCTCTTTGTGTGTTTGAAACAGTGATGAATGAATCAGACTCTTTTCAGCCTGGATATGATAACACAAATGCCCATCCTATCCTGCTTTCTTATGAGTTTGAAAATATTCTGAGGCTTGCTCAGAATACGTATTTTAAACTGATTTTACCTCAAATCATTACTTTGAAGTAATGATTCCCCCTTTTTTTGAAGTATTTTCTGATGCCCCTTTTGAACTGAATATTGTGCTGGCTCATTTAAGGGATCTGAAGAGGTACAAGCCAGGACTGTTCACAACAAAATGCCCAACAGTAATTCTTGCCCCCCACCCCCACCCCAAGTGCCGGCCCGGAATGGGACAACTCAGTGCAGCCAACTCACCATGGCTTACTCTCCACGGTTAACTCACCATGGGCCAATTCAACAATTCAGTTTAATTATTTAAAATATTTTTAAAAAATTAATTTTTGTCATTCAGAATTTATTTTGTCCCTCCTTCGTCATCCTTTCTTTAATTATTCTACTCAACTATTTCTTCGACATTAGTGTAACTCTTGTCCTGTGGCAAGTTGGCCATGATGAGTTGGCCACAGCAAGTTGGCTGTGGTGAATTGGCCGTGGTGAGCTGTCATAGACCCGTGCAAGCCTGTTAGGGTGTAACCAACAAGTTGGGTAGACAATATATTGCACAAGGCATGTTATGTATCTTTAAGAGAGGAGCTCTGCTAATTAGTAGATTACAGCCTTTAAATTGCAGCTGATGTTGTTGCTCTCTCTCTCTCTCTCTCTCTCTTGATTGCTGTATGATAACTGCTGCCTAACTGTTACTACTGTTGCTACTACTTACTGTGTGTAAGTTATTTGCTACTTGTATCCAAGTTATCTTGGTAGTATTGGACTGCTTTTTCTGTGTATGACTTTTTGGCTGTGTTTATGGATTTTGCTATATTCTTCAAAAAGTAAAGATTTATTTTGTTACTTTACTATCCATTATTCTGTGTGGTTGCTTTATCTATCGCACGCTGCGTATACTTTACAGGGTTGCTCTGTTATAACCTCGACCTGGGGTTCATTGCTAGTGCTTAATCGCACCAGTTCCTAACAAAGCCCATCATTTTAAAGACTCAGGTCAATTTCATAAGCCACTTTGTCAGCAAAAGCCTCCTTAGTGTCTGATGTCATGGAATTTCTACAAGCAACAGACTCTCCTTATACAGAAGCACAATACAAGATGGTGGAAAGGAGATGACCTCAAACCGCAAATGTTTTGCAGTTCTGACAGAATATTTCTAGGAACATCAATCTTCTGTTTGTTTTAACAGATGGAGTTAGTATGGTTTTAAAGACAAATTGTTAAAAGGTGTCTCAGGAGAATAATGGACATGCAGACATGCTGAATAATTTAAAGCCTCAATTTCCGACAAAACTTGTTTGACCTGATATTTTGTGTTTTGGGGTTAAAGTACTTTAAAGCAAGAGGCTCTGCATAGCAATGGTCGCTATTGATTTCTCTCGTGCAAGGGGGGGGGGATCTGTTGTTATGAAGAATCCTGGATTGTATCTCTCAGGTTAACTGGCCTGAATAACAGAGTTGCTTCTTATAAAAATAATACATGAATAATAGAAGACTGGATTTGTATGGTGAATATCAGGGGTAGGTTCTGGCTGCTGCTACTGCCAGCTTGCTCAGGGACGCGCCCCCTACATGTGCGTTCTTGATGTGCGCTATGTGCACATGCGCAGTACTAAACAAAAAAACAAGATGGCGCCGCCAAGAGAACCAATTTGGGGGCATGGCAGGCCAAGTTACTACCTATTCGGCCGAACCAGTCTGAACCGGTAGAAACCCACCTCTGGTGAATATAAATAGTTAAAAACAACAATAATAGTCTGGTTGAAATAATCTGTGCTTTTTGCCTCCCCCTTATGACAGTTAGAATTACTTTAATTAGTTCTTCTTTCATAAAGTATAATAAGAGCAGCTTTTATAAACCACCATTTTTACAGAAATTGTCTCCCCAAGATCTCTGTTAAGCTCTTTACCGCAATCACATTTGCCCTTTCCTTAGAGAGCTTAGCCAAGCCTGTATTCTAAGCATTAGTTATCTTGGCACCAGAGAATCAGAAGCAGATAAGAACGGAACCATCTATTCTTCTTTGATGGGTGAATCTGCCTTATTTCCAGCAGACTTGCCAGGATCTCATGCTGATCCAAGGAAAGAAAACTAATATTGACATTTCTCTCCCTCCACTGAGGTAGCCATTGCTCTTTCAGCAGTGTGATGCACAGTGCAATTAACATCCTCGGTGCATTCTATATCACTCTTCCTTCCCTACTAACCCCCTCCCCCATGTTAAAAGATGCTTGGCTTATTTATTGGCTGAAATAGACCAGCATCCAGAAAATTGAAGCTTTAGGTTTGTAGTACCGAAAAAATACTGCTCTTTTCTAGGAGATCGTGTAGGAGAGAAATAATTGTTCCCCCCACCCTCCCAAAATGTAAATTCTAACATATGCTATATGAAGGAAGTTCAGAAAAAGGAAGTTTCCATTCTATCTTCTCCAACCCAGAACTATTCTGGGATTCACAAAATAGGGCAAGGGACAGAGTAAATAGCACATTGTAAGTCTAAAAACCAGCAAAGAATACAGACAATAAACAGTCAATATCCCATCTATAGCTGAAGTTAGCAAATTCCAATATAAAGAGCAAAAAATTGTGTTGGGGCAGTTGAGAAGCCAAGTAAGAAATAAGTGATAGAATCCCTTCTGGAGATCTGTGAGGTGCTTGGATTCTTGTGGAAAAAAGACACTGATGTAGCACCACAATCCTTCCTGTGTGTTACTCCAGATGTAACACACTTGGCACATGAGCAATTAAGGATCCAGTCTCCCCTGCACTGATATCTCTCACATGTGATCAATATCATATGTTCAGCTGTATTATATGATCCTGGTTCATGTGAAAATCTTGGAAATGGAAATATGTCTTTAGCTTTTCTCCTGATGGACAGCAGTGCTGACTGCATGATGTGAAATTAAAGCTCAAATTCAAACCCACCCTCAGCTATGAAAGCTCACTGGGTGACTTTGGGCAACTCTTACTGTCTCAGCCTAGCTTACTTCTCAGAGTTGCCATGGTGGTAGTGAAAAATGGGAGAAGATGACACTGTGGACATTACTTTGAGCTCTTGAGAGAAAAGAATGATAAATAATGTCGCTTTTTATGACATTGGTGGAAACAGGATTCACATGAAGCACTCACTTGATGAGCATTATTTTGAGCAAACCCTGAATGAGATTATGGTGAATGCAAGATCTGCTAGATTAGTGTTTTTTAAACTCTGGTTTGAGGTCATCATAACTTCAAACTGTCATTAAATGAATCCTCGTAAGTCAAGGACTACCTGTAAAGTGTTTTATTTGTTCTTACGTTTCAAATGTCAGTAAATTATACATTTTAGAAATTGCATGTTTATTTGTACACAATTCTATTTCAAACGGAGTTCTCCAATGTTCAGAAACAAATTATTTTGTCCACTTTAAATCTTCCTAATACCTGCAAAATAATAAACCCATTGGCAACTATGCCACCAGTTCTTCTCTTGGTTTTATTTTTATTTCCCTTGACAAAATTATAATACTGTATCTCTTGATAAGTTAGTCATTTTTCTCAGCCCATGATTTTTCATCTATAAAATGCTTCTTGTCGAGAGCCACAAATGAGTTTTGGGAACAATCTGGGTTTGTATCTATTCCATATGCATATATCAACAATTATTTGTTCTTTCGGTGAAGCATAAATTAACCTTAATGCAGCATATGGACACATGAATCAATTTTTTAAACACTCTTAGATGTAACTAAAACTAAGGGCAGATTTTCTGAGTGGCAGGATAAGAGACTTCCACTTGGTGAGTCAACATTCTTTCTGGACTAAAGTGGGGGGGGGCAAGGGTTTATATTATAAAAGACTTTTGGCAAAAAGCTTAATAAGAAATGGATGTTGAAAAAAGATAAAGTGAATAGTTATTTTGAAATTCATTTTTTTATTTTTATTATTTGTCCATTGTTTTAGTGAATATGCTTTGGAATAATTTGGAATTAAAATAGACAAATGAACCGGACATTTGTGGGAATATTTTTTTTATAATATTTTGTTTTTATTTTTAAACAAACAAACATAAACATTAAACATGAAAGAAATCCTCCAATTACACACAGTATGTCGATTGGTCACAAAACTCCTGTGCCTCACCATAGTCTTCACTTACAATTTATATAGAATCTCATATTATCAATCTAATATATATGTAAACAATTATTATCATTATTAAACATTTATTTGACTATAACTATTATTACTTCCTTTTATGTGAGATTTCCTAAATTTAGAATAAATTTATATTATGGCATTTCATTACATCATCCTAAAACCATCCAGTAATATTACATCTTTATATTGTATTCTATATAAAATTATTTATCTTTGGTTACAAAACTTTTGCGCATCCTCTCCACAGTCCTCACTTACAATTTATATAAAATTTCATGTTATCAATCTAATATATATATCTGCATTATTATCATGGTTAATCATTTATTTGACTATAACTATTATTACTTCATTCTATGCGTAATATTCTAAATTTAAATTAGTTTTTATTATAGCATTTCATTACATCATCCTGTATCCTTCCAAAAGTAGTGCAATCTTATATCTCTTGCCATTTGTATTTGTGTTCCCATTGTTTCCTTGATAGATCTTATATGGACTTCTCTTGGCAACTTGTTTTTCATTGCATATCTTGTAAAAACTCGAAACCCCTCGTCTGTTCCTTCCATCAACCTCCCTTTGGTTATCACCGATGCTTCAGCCAAGATTTCTATCATTACTTCTGCCAAATTTTCTTCCTTTTCTTCTTTTATATTCTGGAATCTGAGATAAAATTCTGATCTGTCGATCTCCCATTCCAATATTCCACTCTTGTCTTTTCCCACCAAGCTCAATCTGCTGTCAATATCACCAATGTTCTTATCTCGTGGTTCATCTTTTTCTTCATTTTTTTTCTGTTCTTTGTTTAATATTCTCCGTTCTCTTTTCAATGCTCTCTGTTCTTACTTGTATTTTTTGAATTTCTTGCATAATCATCTGCAAAGTAACTTCCTTTTCTTTTTCGTGCTGCGACATTCCGCCAGATAGTAAACACTGCCACTATATGGAACCCAAGGCTTTTTTATTTAGTTCCAAACAAGGTCACTGCAATCTTCTCTCTTTCAAGTCAAGGCTTTCTTTTCATTCCAGTCCCGCTACTGATAGTACCCCGGAGGAGCACCTGTATAAACAATCCGTGCTCATCCCACTATCATTTTCAATCAACAAGCTCAAAGACCTTGAAATGTAAATCAAATGTTCAAAGAAAAAAAGAAAACAATGTTTCCAAGCCTCCAAGCTTCTAAGTGGCAGTGTTACTTCTTTTCTTCTACTTTTACTCCCCTCTTTATATTCCAAACTTAAGGAGAAAAGGAAAAGTTCTTAAAAAGAAAATACATTAGTACGTTGAAAAAAGAAAAAGAAAGTAAGTCTTGATCAATAAGTATTAAAAAAAGAAAAATAGGACAGAAAAAAAACCCGGTCCAGTTTAAAAAGTAAGAAGCATTTGTAAAAATTCCATCAATAAAAGGATTAAAGGAAAATAACACACTAAGTATGACTCAGGCTTAATCTCACCACTTAACTTCTTCTATCTTCAATTTTAACTTTACTTTTGATCTTTTTGGGTGTTCTCTTCTCTAATAATAAAATTTATCTCACCAATTCGACACACTTTCTCTCCCCCTTTTCATCTGTTCTGGAGCTGTCCCAACTTTCAGCAGCTTCGATGGCTGCTGAAAAAAGAGCTTCTTCTGGATCTGCCAAGGATTTTGCGATGTCCCTGGGATCGGCGGGATGTGCCCTTCTCTATCACTGTCTCTACGGGACAGTTTAGGTCCAAAAGGACCGTGTAGCGGCAGAGATATCGACGGCAATTCCCGAGCTCCAAGATCGCATATCAGCCCCGCCCTCCAGAATTTTGTTTTGTTTTGTTTACTATTACAGAGCACAGACAATTGGTGGATTTTACCAATTAAAAAATAAAGGTAATAAGAAGCTGACTATGGTGCTGACTATAACCACAGAGTGCCATTTGAGATAACTAAAATATTAAGGACACAGAGAGACAAACAAGACAATTGAGACACTTTCATTTTTGGATCACAATATTACAATGGCAACCAGCAAAAAAGCAGCATAAATAACAGAGAACAGGGTTAGGGCACTCTACAGAGCAACCTGCAGAGAGATGAATTACACCATATTTACATTAGAAAGGATTTGAGGAATTGAGCAATAAGTGAGCCGAGTCATTTGATACTTAATTGGCCAAATTCCTGGATATTAAATTGACAGCTTTTGAAAAGAATGTGTAAGACTTTTTAAACATGAAAGAGGAGATGAAATAAGTTAAAAAGATGGACACTTCTCTAAAACGGGTGTTTGGAGATGCAGAATAAATTGTCATTTGTTTTAGAAAGACACATGTTTTGGGCAGCTGGAAAGAAAATTATAAATAAATTGGGACTATTGGAAGAGAGCACAGCAGATAAATCCTGATTGAATCTCAGCCAGTCTTTAGACACCCAAATAATAGCCTGTTCAAAATCCATCCTCTACTAGTGCAAGTCTGTAACAGTTTCCTTCCCCTTCTGAGCCTTCTAAAAATAATGACCTTCTAGAAATAATTACCATTAAATATACTCAAGAGAAAGGAATCACTTTTTCTAACAAATACAACTGGGAAATTCTTTTTCTCCCACCTAGATAACATCCAGGTGGGAGAAAAAGAATTTCCCAGTTGTATTTGTTAGAAAAAGTGATTCCTTGAAGAGGATGTACAGTCATATTTTAAAAGTCTGAGTTGATAAAGAGGCTTAATAAAAAATAGAAATACCACATATAAAGTGAAAACTACCTATACCTTGATAAAATATAGGCTCATTTTGCATAATTTTGATAATTTCCCTGTAGTTCTAAAAGCCCTACCTCAAATGAAAACTCAAGTGAGATTGGAAGGAATGAGGTTTCCTTTAAAACAACAACTTGTGTTTGGAAGTGAGCATTTACTCAGAAAACAAATGGGCATTGGTCACAAGCTCTATCCAAACCCCAGGAGCAACAGAGAATAAAAATGTGACATATGTTTAAATCTAAATTTAAAAAAAAACTTCAAGGAGAGTAAAGATAGATAGATAGATAGATAGATAGATAGATAGATAGATAGATAGATAGATAGATAGATAGATGATAGATAGATAGATAGATGATAGAAAGAAAGAAAGAAAGAAAGAAAGATAGATAGATAGATAGATAGATAGATAGATAGAGACAGGCAGACAGACAGGCAGACAGACATACAGGCAGGCAGGCAGACAGACAGACAGACAGACAGACAGACAGAACCAACCATGAATAGCAAAAGGCTACAATTTTTCAAAAGAATATCAAAAAGCAGAGAACAAAGAACTGATAAGCTACAAAGGAGGCATGCAGGCAGTAACAAAAATGGCAGGGCCTTTAGGTGAAAAATACCAATAATACCAAGCAAGTTCTGCAACAAGGTCACCAGATTTAGTAGCATAGCTTTACAAAGAAAGTAGTGACACATTCATCAAAAAGTATGCTGCATTGTAAATCAAGCCTTTTGTCTAAGAATTTCTAATGATATGTTAAACATGTCATGTGTGCGTTTATGTGTGTGCGTGCACAAACACGCAAGCACACATGCACGCAAACTATTTGAGCTGTAGAAAACTCATAGCTTCTCAGAATTACAATGCCCCCCCCCCCCCCCATGAAAATGACATTAATAAGAACAAGAGAACCGGGTAAGGAAGAAAAACCACTAATTATTGCTAGTTGGGGGTAGGTTGATTGCTGCTAATAGGCTCTGTGAAAATGCTAGGAATCTGTTCCAAGAAGCCTCTTGCTCGATGTTTATTTCTAACAAATGTGAGATGTGGACTACCTTTGCTGTGCGAATATCCAAGGATATGTAAGTTTTAACCACACCAGTCATACCTCCTTTTTTCTTGCCCCTCTCTTCCTCTGCCCTCAGATGAATCCAGCCTGAAAATGAATGAGGTAGACCATGTGCCTCAGTCTCTTGCTAGCCATGCTGACAGCTACCTCTGGGCTGCACAAAGAGATGAACATGGAGCCGATATGCTGAAGCCTGACCCTCGGGATATTTTCTTCCTCAGTAAGTGGGAGAGAAGAAACAATCTGACTAAGAGAAACACAGTTGGAGACTAGGAAACTCTATTGTGCTCTGAAGTACGATAAAAGCTGGCGTTTGGGGATTAGGCTAAGTAAATATCCATGTGAGCAGCAAAGTGTTAAACAGGCCTTCCTAAAAAGTGTTTATGTGTAGGAAATTGACCACCTTTACTATCTTGAGAACTTTGGGAAGGGTAAGATAGGTGTTTCTAACATGATGTTCACCAGGAATATTAGGATACTTCAGCATGGGAATAATGAAAACTGGTCCGGTATGGTAGGGCAGGGAGATCACTTTATGCTGGAAGGAAGGATGTGCCACAGAAAGCAAAATTCCTCCTCATAAAGTGCAAGAAAGATAAATATCTGGCACTTAACTGAGGAAATTAAGTGTGAATGTCACAGATGAGGACAAATCAAGACAAGAAGATCACAATTTGGAGTGAATAGTCAGTTATGTTGAGTTCGTGTGGACCCCATAACATCATGTGGTCTAGAAAGATCTTAATTCTTCTTTCTTAATTGCCTTTATATCAGCTCCCCAGATTGAGCCGTCCCATGTGGAGAATGTGCTGGTCCCCTGTGCCTACAGCCCCACATATGTGGTGAAGGACTTTCCTATTGCCCGCTATCAGGGCCTGCAATTTGTAAGTGTCTGATGGGCTTTGTTACCATTTTTCCCCCTGTGCACATCTCTCATCTTTTTGTTATTTCTTATTAATATGCAAAATAACAGCATCAACAGTGATCAGAATGCTTTAATGGGAACTGCATTAACATTAGCAAACCAGAACAGATACGAAAGGTGAATCGAGGAAGAGAGAATTGGGAAGGGATAGTGCAAAGACAGGGAAGGTAATTGCTACCTGAATGCCGAAACCATATTTAATGTCTTTTAATAAATCCCTATGTTTCTTTAGCCACAATATTCTGGAGTGGAAGTTTGTTTCTCTATGAAAGAAAATAAAAGCTAGATTTAAAATATAACACAATGCAGACATTGAGATGCAGACCTTAACAGTTTCTCTCACCCCAGTTAAGAAGGTTTATGGTCCTATATAATAATCGTGGTTTAAGATTTCCTTGTTCCTGTTGATATAGACCACACATCTGTTCTTCTTTTTCCTTCATCTCTGTTGAAATTGGAATGATAGACATCTTATTGTGACTTTTCTTACCAGTTTTCCCGTTCTACAGGTCTACCTCTCTTTCGTTTATCCTAATGATTTCACCCGGCTTACACACATGGAATCAGAAAACAAATGCTTCTACAGAGAATCTCCAATGTACCTAGAGAAGTAAGTATGAAGAAGAGTCATTACAAAGCACCTCTGAAAGAAGTAATTGAAGTGTGGAAAGTCTATTGGTGAAAGAAAGTAACAGATCTTTTAACAGATTGAAGGTTCATCCACATGACCTGCTCACAGCAATGACAATATGTCCCATTTTTTGTTTGTTGTGGACTTAGCAATGGAATCTCACCTAGTAGGTAGCCTACTACTGAGGCATGTTGCACCTGGGTCCAAGGTATTTTGGCATGAAAGAAATATTTTTTTAGAAGATCTCTCTTTTGGACAATAGCAATAGCACCTATTTACTGCCCCATATTGCTTTTCAGCAGCCTCAGGGCAGTTTACAGTCAGCATATTGCCCCCAATAATCTGGGTCCTCATTTTACTGACCTCAGAAGGATGAAAGACTGAGGCAACATTGAGCCGGTCAGGATCGAACTCCTGGCTGTGGGCAGAGTTAGCCTACCGTACTGCATTCTAAGCACTGCACCACCATGGCTCCTTGGCATATGGGGGAAGAAGCTTGAGGTGAGATGATCAGAGGTGCAAATCTGCTCAGCTGCAATTGATCTAACAGGCCTGTGATGGGACCACCCCTTTTTGTTCAGTCCCTGAGCCTGATACTTGTTTCTGTGGGAGACTAAAATTGTCACACTTTCACAGGGACATCCTCCCTCCTCATCCCCACTTTAAGTTTTGGTGACTGGTAGACCTAGAGATCATGACTAGCCTTCTCTGCTTCAACAAGTGTAATAGAATCAGAAAACGATGCTTCTGTGGCCCATAAGATGAGGTATTCCCTTCCCAGTGCCCGGTGCTCTCTGGGAATACTCTTCAGTCACTCTCTTCCCAAAATTATTATTTCTTTTTTAAAAAAAAGTTACTTGCAAATCGCAATCTGGTACAGACAGGACTTCAACATACAGTTATAATTTTTTCCTCTTCTATCATTTTGGATGTTCAAAACTATGTATGTGTGCTGTGATGTGATGCATGAATCGGTGAAGTGTTGAAGGTGGTGGAACTTGCTGAGATGGCTAAATTGAATTGTTTGATCAAAGAAAAGACAATGACTATGTTTATTGCTGCATGGCAATGCCTTATAGACGTTTTGCATGAAACAAGGGAAAAAAATGAACTTGTGATTTATGGCTTTGATGAGTAGACTGAATAAATTGTAGGAAGAAGGGAGTTGTGTTATAACCGTAGAATAAGGGGTAAATTTATAATTGTACATATAGGTGCTCTAAAGAAGATTGGAAATGACTTCTTTGTATTATTATTATTATTATTATTATTATTATTATTATTATTATTATTATTATTATTATTATTATTATTTTTACTTCTTTTTCTTTCTTGAATTTTTAGGGTTCTCCTTGATTTATTTCTTCACTTTTCATTAGTTTGCATTAGCTTTTAACTTTTAAAAAAATCCTTAATAAAATTATAAAAAAATGAATTACTAAAGAATCTCCAGCTGTTTAACACTACTATATCTCAGTTACAGAAATCCGGTTGATCGCGAGGTGGCTAAGGAAGAGAGGCTCTTTTGGGGGAAGGGGGGTTGCCACCATCTAGTAGTTAAAAAATAGATCTGGAAAAAAAAACTGGAGAAATTCTATGAGCATCCCATAGCTGAACACTTCTCTGAGACACACTAAAAACAGTTTAACTCTCCAAGAACACTGATTCAGCGGCTTCACCTGAGTGGCGCAAATCCACACAACCACCATATTGCAGTTAGAACAAGAAACTCGTAATTGCCATCTAGTTATTGTTAAATCAACTTCTCTTTGGGAAAAGAATTTAAGAAACGATTGAACAGATCATCCAGACCATCCCTCACTACCCAGGTGCACATTTTTCACAGCATTTGGTAATGGCCTTTCCTATCGTTAGCGACATTTGAATCTAACCAAGGAACAGTGCCAGTCCCTGCTCTCATTATTGCCACTGGAGAAGTTGCACAAAAAGCAGCACAGCATGGCCTCATGTTGGATGGTCTTTAGGAGCAGCACAATTTATGCCGACATGATTTCCTCCCAGCTCTGGGGCAGGAGGAGAGCACAGCAAAAACATCTGTGTGGAAATATTTGAAATAAAAAATAAGAATGCAAGAGATATTTAACCTTTGGGCTTCTGGTACATATAATGATAGAGAGGCTAGAGGACAAAAACCGTTGACCCATTCTTTTATGATTTGCCTCTCTTTCCCTTCCCAGGTATCCCAATTTACCATATTTGCATTGCCATCCGTAGAATAGAAATAGAAATGTGGTAGGAATAGGAATAGAAGGAGAGGAGAGAAGAGAAGAGTTGGAAGGGATCTTGGAGATCTTCAAGTCCAAACCCTTTCTTAGGCAGGAAAACCTATACCATTTCAGACAAATGTGTTGTTTAATCTCTTCTTTAAAACTTTCACTGTTGGAGCATTCACAACTTCTGGAGGCAAGGTGTCCCACTTAATCATGATGCCCTGTAGAAGATGTCCCCAACCCTACTCTGTCGTTTTAAAAACTGATTAAAATAACCTTTGGATGAGAAGCAACTCCATGACACGTTACATATGCTGATGAGTCCCACTTCTTGACTATCAACAACTGCAGGGATGAGCCTTTACATGAGTCATACATGAGCTGTGATTTTAATCTGTTCAGGTTCCAGCTTGTGAAAGATTTTCTGCATTTATGGTTCTATTACTACAAGGCCCTTTCAGCAGACATTTGCAGGACAGGTGTGAGCCCCATGGAGAAGGCTTAGTGGAGGATTGGGGTCCCTTGACACACCTCAGCATGACACTCTCCTGATATTTGAGTCAGTTTTAATTACAACTGAGTCATGTACAACAAGTATAGATTTCTGTGACTTAGATATTATGAGTGCTCTCTGACATCAGCATTGAGATCGGGTCTTACCTTCCCCATGCTTTGCTCCTTACTAATATATTTCACCCATGTGCATTGTGTTCTTTTCTACCTGAGTGTTCGGAAACACAGTTTCAAAAACTGTCTCTGTCCTTCAATACTGTGGTGCATCCAGGTGAGTAAATGTATGTAGCAGACTACTCCAGACATCTAGTGAAACAGACTGTGACTCACAAAAACCTACTCTTGCAATATTTATAAGTCTTTAAAATGCCCTTCTAGAATCTGTGAAAAATAGGATAAGGTAGGCCAAGACCCTTAGCTATATTTGAGCAAGACAGATTGTGTGTGGGTTTGTGTATGTATACATACACTTGTCTGAAAAGTTTTTTTTTTCTTTTTACCTGCAGATTTGGCTTTTCTAAGTACATGAAAATGGATGAAGAGGAGGAAGATCTACACCAGAGAGCCTTCCTCTTCCTGAATCCTGATAGTGAGTATTCCCAGGATCCAGCTTCTTCCAGCCAATCAGAGCCCTTTTTAATTTTTAACCTATTTTATAAGCAGCTATTGAATCCTTGGCTATCAGCAGTATTATTATAATACCATCCACTTGCAGGACTTGCAGTGATATTTTTTGTACTATCCACTTGCAGAGCTTAAATTTCCATCTGTGGCAGGTTGTGTTTTGGGGTGGCCTTATTAAAGGCATACAGTACTGCCTGAGCACAGAAGCAGGGGTGAAATCCGCCTGTTTCTGCCAAACCGGTAGGGATGATTGTCCTTGGTTCTGTGAACCAGTAGTAAAAAAAAAAAGCTTTTGAGGATCGCGGGTTTCAGCTGTGAGCCACACGATTCGTGGAAGCTTTTTTCCGCTTTTTAAAGTATTTTTTTCCTGCCGGTTTGTGGGGGGGGAGGGGAGGAGAAGGAGAAAGGACCACAAACCTGGCACTAGACGCAGCTTCAGAGGATACCTTGAAAGAGTGCAGCAATCCAAGGCTGGAAGGGACCTGGAGGCCATCTAGTCCAACCCCCTGTTCCAGCAGGACAAAGCTTAATGACCACATCACTTAGCCATTAAAATTATAGTCCCAATTACTATCATAAATCAAGAACTCCCTGTACCTTCAGCAACTCACTGATCTCTACTCTTCTCTGTATCTTTGTGACACTGGATTTCTAAAAGCTGTCCCAATCAGGGAAGTAATTTTTTACAATCTAGACACTGTTAATCCTGAGAATAATATTTTGCTTGACTTAAAATAGAATCAATACTTTTCCTAACCTAAATCTGGTTTGCAGTAGCAAGAATATTACACCTTCAGCCTCTGCAAAATATAGCCTTGATTCTTCTAAAAAAAGAGAGAGAGAGAGAGAGAAGCTTTGTTAATTATATGGGGAGAAAAAATATCTTAATGTTTCTGGTTAGAAATAGACCAAGGAAACTATCACTCCAATTTCTAGTTCTATCCCCAAAATATAAAAGCTCTGCATTTAAAACAAATAATAGAAATCTACATAGTATGTATTTTTTTTATTTTGTGCATAGTAATTTTGTACATTTATTTTTTGACCCAAAATAATTTGTTAGCCAGAATAGACTAGAAGCAGGGAAGAACAATAGTACAGGTAAATGAAGGTCATAAGGCTATTGTTTTTCATTATTTCATCAAGTATCTTATATAGAACAGGGAGGGACAACTTGTCTCTTACATACCCCCAGATGTTGTTATACTGCCTCATTCATTATCCCTCACCATTAGCCATGCTGTCTAGGATTCATGGGAAATGAATTTAAGAGAAAGTCAACTCTACCTTACAGTCAGAGCAACTGAGGTTGCTGAGCTTAAGAAACAGGAATATTATGGGTACAACATAAGGAAATTGGATGTAAATTGCAAATAATGATTTGGAAAGAAGGATTAGAAAATTTTGTTATTGAATATTATGAATGTTTAACTAGAATAGGACATAAAGATTCAGTGTTATTGGAGGATCATAGAAATAGTAAATGAAATGCCAGTATGTGGTTATGTATTAAATCTTGGTATATTTTATGGTGAAGGACGTTTAAACAATTATAGTCAAATGTAAATGGATGTATGATAATGGAAATTTGTATAAATATTTGAGTTAAAATACTTGAGTTAATATGGATTATGTTTGATGACTGTGGAAGAGATGCACTAAAGCCTTTTGTAACCAACTGATGCACTTTCTACAGTATGCAAAAAAAAAAAGATTTTATGTGTGGTGTTTGTTTTGAAAATAAAAAATAAAAAAATATATAAAAAAGAAACAGGAATATTATGGCTGTTTTCCAATGGCTAATGCGCATTCTAAATGTTTGCTGCTTTCTACCTCCCCAGTCTCTTCTCAGTCTCCTCTTATAGGCACTGTTGACTCAAAACTGTTCTTTGTCTCACTGTCTGCTACAACCTCCCTACTCATAAGTCATCTACCAATCACAGATACCACTCCAAGGTTTGACCTACTTTGTGAATAATTTCCTAGATTTCCTTGACGAGGAGGAGGAAGGTGCTGATAGTCCTGAACCTACTGACCCTTTTCCTGATGTCAAGAGCCCCAGTGAGTTGGATGCCCATGTGTTCACTGGAATGAAGAGAAAAGATAGGCCCTTAGCCACAAAAGATTACGGGAATAATGTGGACTATGATAGCTTTCTTCAGAAGCAAGAGATGTTTAATGAAGAAGGAGACTTCACAAGGCAGCCTGTCTCTGAAGGACCAAGCAGTGCACCTAGCCTGAGTCCTCAGACTCCATCTAAGGGCTTCCAGGCTTATGAGAATGCAGCACCCTTTGGAGAACATGTCATCATCAATGGCCGGTCTCTCAACTGGGCACAAGATGTGGAGAAGGGAAGGAAGGATCAGGGACTATTGTCATCTTCAAAAAAAGCTAGCTCTTTCAGCCTCCAGCCTCTCCTTTCTGTGCCCTTCTTTGCTGGGAAGACCAAGCAGCAGAGTCCTAAGAAGGAGAAACAATCCAAGAAAGAGACAAACAAACCTCCAGAGAAAGTATATGTGACCAGGTTGCAACCCAGTAAGAAGAAGACCCCATCACAGAAAGATGTTTTCCCTGGAGTCTTCCTCTATCCTAGATCTCCAAGGAAGGTGCGATGGAACTCCAAGATCCCTCAGGGTCGCCCTGCTCCCTCCAGCAAACTTTCTTCTCCCTCTGCCCATAGAACATCTTCGCTTGTTGGTAATACCACCAAGGAAACAGATCTTTCTAAAAGGAAAGGCCTACAAGTCAGCCGAAAATGGGAACAGTTTTATGGTAGGCAACCTTTCAAAGGCAGTATTAAGTGGCAGATGCATCCAAGTGCCTCAATCTTGCCTGCAGAAGGGCTGTTCAGCAAAGAAAACTTTGAAGTCACCACTCCAGCAAGGACTATGTTAAATTTCAATTCTTCAGAGGTAGTGCTGCCTGAAGGTGTGCAAGTTACATCTTTCCTACAGATGTCAGAAAAGACAGAATCTCAACAAAAGGGGCTTGAAGGACCCGAGAAGACCCAGGAGGAAGAAGTGGAAGAGGAGGTTTCTGATTATAGCTATGAAAACTCTGAGATCCAGCAGAGCTGGCTAGAGGATTCCATCAATTGGCAAAGAACGTTTAGTGTCAGCCCTGTTGATTTTGAATTGCTCCGTTCAGACTGGAATGATCTGAGGTGCAACGTTTCGGGAAACTTGCAGCTGAGTGAGAGCGAGGTGGTGGATGTGGTGGCTCAGTATATGGAGAAACTCAATGAGAAGAATGGCGGGTAAGAATGGAAGAGAATTATGTGAAGGGAGGTATTATCACCAGAATAGATAAGGGCGGTGTGAGGTTCCCCTTCACCCTTCCATTCAGCAATTAGGTGTACTAACTCTAGGGGAAATGGTTACATTTGTGTATTTGTAGGGTGTGTATGTTCTCCCCAGGATCTTGTCAGAATAAAGGAGATAAGCAATGCCAAATCAATCAGCTGATGCAAGATAGTTCCTTGAAGGAGAGTATTTGGTGTGGCCAAGATTCCATATGACAGCTTTCTGTCCTTCCACTCCCCAGCATCTACACCCTCTTGCGAATCATTAATGTTGAGAAGCGGCGAGACACAGCCCGAGGCAACCGCTATCTGATGGAGTTAGAGCTGATGGAGAGGGGCCAGAGAACAGTCCGGCTCTCAGAATACATCTATGTCCTGCTCCACCAGGGCAAGTCAGAGGACAGCACCGAAGTCAACCCTGAAGGGCCTGCAACTATGTCCACTCAATCTCAACCACCGCCTAGTGCCTGGAGTCTTCTGTATGGAAAACCCATCCTCTGCCGACCTTTGCAGCTCAACTGGAGGCATGATGTTATGGTACATTTTGTTGTCCCAGGTAAGTGATTCAATCCCTGTATGCCAGGGTTGAAAGGCTACTTTTCCCAGCAGAGATGGTATGACGTATGAGGCAGAGGGCAAAACAAAACCGGAGACCAACTACAGTTGGGTTGGGGTTGAAAGTAGTTTGGAAAAGAAATCTCTCTTGGAATACACAAATATTCTGTTTATCCTGCTATTACTTCTGGATAAGTGGAATTTTCAGGTTTTTTTTTAAAAAAATCAATATATCAACTATAGAATTTGCTTAATAGGAAAAGATTTGGGATGAATATATTTAGCATGGGCATATTTAGCATTCTTCTTTCATATTGTCTTCATATTTTTTTAAAAAAAATAAGTCAGGCAAAAGAAAGAGCCGTGCTTCAGATTTTTGACCAGAGATGAATTTGCTTCTACCTAATTATTATTCCTTTGGGGACCTTCTTGACAAGAAATGGAGAAATTATGGGAGGAAAGTCTGTCTATGCTCTATGTGGGAAGGAAATGAGAGAAGGATAAAATGAGTAAGACCTGTCCCTCCCAAGCTAATCTCTGTACACCATGAAAGGAGAGTAGCAAATAAAGAATACTGTATCCCAGATCTTAAATTATGTGTTTTTGCTTGGATTGATAAATCCCATATTCTACAACGAGGCTACAGAAGGAGCAAAGGTGCACTGATCAATAGGTGATAAGGAAATTATATTGGTGCTTACAGGGGTGGACTTTAAAAAATTCACAACGTGTTCTCTGCCCGGTTGTTGGGTGAGCGTTGCCTGGTCGGCTTCCTGCACGGTTGTTGGGTGAGCGTCACCTAGTCAGCCTCTTGCATCATGGCACTGGGGGGGCATTTTCATCTTCCCCGGGCTCCAGTGGCTTTACTTGCCCCTCCGGGAAGGCGAAAACAGCCTCCCCAGGCTCTGAAGGCCGGAAATGGGAACGTTTCTGGCCTTCCCGAACTTCCAGTAGGCACATTTCTTGCCCTCCCTGAGCATCCACGCATGCCCTGCACTCACCTGCATCCAAAACGGGCCATGTGGGGACTCCTGGGAGGGAAGGGGCAGGGTGGGTGGGGCCAGCCAGGAGTGGGATTTAGGGATTCTCCGAACTGCACCAAATCTCAGCTAGAGGTCTTCCCAAACCCTTGCGAACCCCCAGCAGCCCACCCCTGGGTGCTTACCTATATTGGCATGTCTTCATTGTATAATTCTTTCCTTCTGCTACTAGAAGAATGCAATGCTCAAATACAGAATTTCTATGGGCTAGAAACTTCTGAAGTCTTTTGAAGTCAAGATTGAAACCTATGCTGAGAATTGTCCGTATGCCCTTGCTATTGTGTGTCCATAAAGATAATTGAAGCTTTTAATTAGAGCAGTGGTTCTCAACCTGTGGGTCAGGACCGCTGTTGGGGTCAAACAACCCTTTCACAGGGGTCGCCTACGACCATCGGAAAACACATATTTTCGATGGTCTTAGGAACCGAGACACCAATTTTATGGTTGGGGGTCACCACAACATGAGGAACTGTATTAAAGGGTCGGGGCATTGGGAAGGTTGAGAACCACTGAATTAGAGGAATGTTTCCCCATGAACACTCGATTGAGTTTTTGTGTTAAAGTGACAAAAATCCCTGTTCATATTTTGCAGTGAAAAACCAAGCACGCTGGGTACAGCAGTTCATCTCAGACATGGCCAGCCTATTTCTGAACACCAAGGATGCCAACTTCAATATCATATTGGTGGATTTTGATAGTGATGACATGAACGTGGAGAAAGCACTTCAGGAGGCTCACCTGCCCAGGTAACCCAAGCAGTGATGAAAGCTTCAGAACCATTTCCGATGGTTCTCCCTAAGTCCTCAACTGCTACATCCGTGATGGCGAACCTATGGCACGCGTGCCACAAGTGGGACGCGGAGCCATTTGTCAGGGCACGCGAGGCGCTTCCGGTTTGCTCGGAGGGTGTTTTTAAGCATTCTGAAGGCTTCAGGGAAGCCTCTGGACAGTCCCTGAAGCCTCCGGAGGGCCTCCGGGGGGTCGGGGGAGGCTCTTTTCGCCCTCCCCAGGCTCCTATAAAGCCCCTGGAGCATGGGGAGAGCAAAAAAACCATGTAAAAATGGGGGGGTCATGCATTTTGCGCACATGCGCACTGGGGGGGGGGTTCGCGTGTTGCATTATGGGTGCGGCACGCCCGCACTCGACCCCCCTGCGCTCCCCCCCACTTGTGGCACGCGAACCAAAAAAGGTTCGCCATCACTGTGCTACATCTTAAAACTCCCAAACCTCTTTTAATGACTGCAAATGTTGCCCAGTACTTTTCTGTGCAACATATGGTAGGTTCAATTAACCACTAGGGAGATGGAAAGCTTTTTAAATAAAATCTGCTCCATTTCCTCTCTAAACTTGTCACTTCATTGCAAATAACCTGTTTTCTTCAGTGTGTAAGGGAGTGAGGCTTTAGTAGCAAAGAATAACAGCACAAATGAACCAGTGCTTGTGTATATAAAAAAGAAATAACAATAACAACACAGCTATACAAAGATCAAAGGTGTGTGTGTGTGGTGTTTATACTTAATGCCTTCACTCTATTAAATTTGAATGAGTTCTTAGTTCTATTAACTATTTTAAATATCAAGATGATAAATTAATAAGCATTTCTAGGGCTGCAGACTTTAATCAGTTTTATTGGTAGATTACAGTGGATGCATGTCTTACCTTTTATTCAGCCAAAAGAACTCCCAAAGCAACTTCGATAAATCCCATTCATTGAAAAAGATAAATAATCAGTGTATCAATAAACAACTAGTTATACTTTGGCTAAATGTTTTTGATATAATTATTCCAAAAGCCAATAGACAAGATATACCTGAAGGAAACTGAACCACTTAAGAACCTAAAAGAGACACCAGATATAAAAAATTAAAGGACAGTCAGCTTGAAGTCACCGCTATTATATGGAGTCTGTCCCCAGGATTAATATAGAGTAAGAAAAGAAGAAAGACAGCTATGACTGTGATTTTATAACCCAGCTTAGCATGCAGAGACAAGGTTGACTCAGCCTTCCATCCTTCCAAGATGGGTTAAATGAGGACTCAGATTGTTGGGGGCAATAGGCTGGCTCTGTAAACTGCTTAGAGAGGTCTTTAAAGCATTGTGAAGTGGTATATAAGTCTAAGTGCTATTGCTATTGCTCAAAAGCCCTAGCTGGCACAAAACAATTAGCCACTTTCCAGTTTGATCTTCCAAGTATGCCGATTTGAGAGTATGGCAACTTAAGGGTCAATCACTTTTAGGGTTTTTTCTAAAAAAAAAGAAAAGAGCAGAGAAGAAGCAGAGAGGGTGACAATGTCCTTTACTTCATCCTTGCCTATGCTCTGCAGTGAGAAGCAAGGGGCTCCTTGCCTTCCTATTGACAGTCTAAACCAAAAGTGGGGGAAAGGGAGGGATGAGGAAAGTAATAATAAACAACTGTAATGAAAAAGCCAGAAGAGCTGAGGGAGTGGTCCTGTGATTGACTTAAAACTTTGCAACAAGAGCCTGTGGATACGAACATAGAAGTAATTCCACTGAGTTAAATAGGATTTATGCCCTGTTAAGCATGCCGCCTGAATTAATCCGAGAAAACTCATTCTGAATTCGTGGGCCTGCAAGTTAAAGAACAGCTCCTAATTATCCATTTGTTTTTATGTCTCTTGGCTTCAATTATGGTTCTACAATGAGCAAGAAAATGTCGATGATGAACTTTCCTTCTTAAAATAACTGAAGAGTTCACTGATTAAAAAGTTACTGGTGAACTTTTGATAAGATATGAATTTATTTACATTTGGTTGAAAAGTGAAAGAGTTAAGAGTTAAAATGCTCAACTTTCTTGCATGTCCTCTTCTTGACTGTCATGTGCTCTCCTCCACCTAGAATAATCACTTCTTGATTTGTAGCCACTTCCTTGATATGGGAAACCTCTGCTATTAAGAGCCATTTTGCTGAACGGACTGTGCTTCCCGCTGGCTTCCCCCATCTCTGTGTCTTTACTTCTTGCCATTCCTTTACAGGTACCAGTATTTGAAACGTACAGGGAACTTTGAGCGCTCTGCGGGTTTACAGGCCGGGGTGGACGCCATAGAGGTGAGACCCAAGGAGAAGTGAGTGGGTCTTCCTGGGCAGTGGGAGGTGTTGAATGTATACTTTGTCCCCCCCCCCACTCATGGCCTGCCTATGATGCTCTTTCATCCCTCAGGATGGCAGCAGTATTGTATTCCTTT
This sequence comes from Natrix helvetica, assembly GCF_964273705.1. Classification (NCBI taxonomy): domain Eukaryota; kingdom Metazoa; phylum Chordata; class Lepidosauria; order Squamata; family Natricidae; genus Natrix; species Natrix helvetica. The sequence continues at coordinate 116,337,223 of NC_138548.1, read as the reverse complement.
GTGACCTGCACATTCACTTTCCCCTCAATATTCTGGACAGCATCCGGAAACACTGTGTGGAGGGAAAGCTGGCCTATGCACCCATTGTCATGAGGCTGGGCTGTGGGAGCTCTCCACGAGAACCCAACGGTAAGGTACCTCTGTTGCTGCTGGGAAACTATTGCCTGTGAATTGGTGTAGCATTTTCAGGCACAGAATGGGGAATCCCGGCTAGTCCATTCCTTCGGGAGGCCTCCACTAAGTGGTTTTGAAATAAAAAGCACTAAATGATAACACTGACAAGTGTGGCTGCTCAATGAAAGCCGTCAGCATATGTGTGGCTGTTTTAGTGAAAAAAGCTGAGAGGAAGTGTATTCTTTTTTAAATATGTACCATATTGTTGCTATTAATGACTTATTATTGTATAAATGGGGCCATATGCTTATTCTCTAAAGTCTTCAGGATCATCTGAGTTTTGTGCAGTAGACATTCCTTTCTGCCCAATTTTCATCTCGTAAAATTCTGTTTCACAGTTGTAACTATTCTTGGAAATATGAAGTAGATGATTTCTTCTCCAGGGGCACTGTCTTTGCAGAGAAGACAACATGGGAAAGATTTAGACCAGAGACCAAAATCTGTGCCACATGTTGCTAAATTCCTATTTCTAGTACTCCTCCCTTTTGATCACTCTTGACTAGGACTGCTGGAACTTGTAGTTCAGCAAATCTAGAAGGTTACAAATTCCGTGTCTCTGAGATAGTTTGAGTACAACTATCATTAAGCCTATTTCTTTCCCCACTTTCTATATTATTTTCCATAATGGATCAGAAATGGAATTTCCCTGATATTTAGGCAAGCATCCAGGGGGAAGAAGTCTTGTATGACATTTGAATAGAAATAATTCATTTCTAGTCAGCAAAAGTAAAATAGATAAAATAGATGTTGGTGACAAATATACAATCATATCTCCTAATATTTTCGATATGGATACTATCAACAGGAGGATGGGGAAGTTTTCCTTTCACATTGTAAAGAATGGCTTACAAGCCGGTACATTAGGTACAGGTACATACTAATGAGAAATAAAATAGGCATACCTTTGGTATATAAATAACATGAATACATTAGACTTGATGACATTTTATCCTTGGAGAAGATCAACATTGTATTTTAAATAAAATTAGATTCTGCTATTTTTGTAGATTGATCCATTGACTTAAATATTTACATATGCTTTTCCAATTGCTCAAAGCTGTTTACAACTAATCCTAAAAACACAAAAACAAAAGTGCACCAGCAGAATGAAATAAAAGTGCATCCCAAAAAGAGAATAAATAAAGGTAGGTTGCAATTACTTGTTTTGCATACTTTAGTTGTGCTTCTTCTGGATGTGGAGAAAGAGACAAGGACATCTATAAAACCACTTTGGAGTCTAGCCCCTACCGTGTGCAGGAATCCAAAGGAGAACATCACAGACAGATGTCTGTCCAGCCACTGGTTGAACACAGTCAACTATTTTTCATCATGGAAGGGAGATCACCACCCCACTGGATAATTGACCTCTGTGCCTATTGTTAGGAAGGCTTCTTTCTAGCATTTAGTTAGAATCTGCTTCATGGTAATTTAAATCCATTATTCCATGCCTTGTACTCTGGAATGAGTGAGCCAGTCACTCTCTCTAAGTCCTAGGAAGATGACGATAGCCAAGCATTTCTGAACAATTCTGCCAAGAAAACTTCATGGACTTGTCCAGGTAGCTGACAAGAGTAACTTGAAGGTGCAAAAGAAAAAAAAACTGTAGGGAGCTGCATCAGTTGCTAGTAGACTTTTGGATACAATTTCAAGGCGTTCGTTTTGTTAAAATCTTTTGTGACTTAGACCTTCAATTGGGACCATCTGACTGAGGTAGAGTTTACCTTCTCACTTTCTACAAGGCAGGAGGACAGGCTGAGAACCTCTCCCTCATGAGGAGGAAACAGGCCTCCCTGGTGGCAACCCCTCCCTTTTGAACAGTTGACTCCTCCCTTGTTATCTTCAGAAAGCAGTCAAGACAATGTTTTTCCAATAGACTTTGGATAAGAAGATGGAGTTGAATTGAAGCTAGCTGACCCAGAGAGGAAATATTTTATCATTTAACTTTATAGTGTTGTTTATTACTGTATTTTTCAGAGCATAAGACGCACCCTTTCCCTCCAAAAAAGAAGGTGAAAATCTGGGTGCATCTTATACACTGAATACAGCATTTTTGGCCTACCAAAACCCTGCCCCTTTTGCAAAAATGGATGTGCAGAGAATTTGGGGGGCTTACAAAGTGTTCCTGGGGGCTGGGGAGGGCACAAATGAGGGGAAAATGGGCCATTTTGCACCGCCCCAACCCCCAGGAGCACTCTACAAGCCTCTCAAAGCTCTGCATCCCCCCCCCTTTTTTTTTGCAAAAAACAAGGTTTGCCAAGGGTTTCGGAGGCCTGCAGAGGGTAAAAACCTTTTTTTTTTTAATTTACCTCTTCCAAATCATGGTGCATCTTATACTCCAATGCGTCTTATAGTCCGAAAAATACGATACGTCTTTGTCTATAGCTTTTATCTCATTGTGAGCCAACTGGAGTGTTAGGAATGGGAAACATATGAAATATTGTATAAACATTCTGGAAGAATGCAATAGGAAAGCCATTTTATACTGTATCAGAAAGACTGAATGATTGTACCCAACCTGAATGTGTTTATCTTCTTTCTGTTCCCATAACTGTTCCTCATAAATCCTCACGTTATAGCAGGCAATTATACCTATTGTGTATAGACTCATTAGAAAATTATTTTGAATAAGAAGGTACATGCATACTCTTCCAGCATTTTGTTCATTAATAAGTGAGTGACAACATTCATTATGGAGCCAATTCTATACTAACTGGAAACCAATTTGATCTGAGCAAAGGTACAATTACAAGGGACATGTAAAGCTGGTGTACCCTTCCCCTACCCTAAATTGATTCGAGCATATGTTACCTCCTCATGTCTTTTGTATGTACATGAGATAATGTCATTTGCTACCACTACGGGACATAGTGCTATGGTCCAAACAGGACCATTCAAGCTTTTGATGCTTTCCATAACAAACCTGAACAAAGAATTCTTGGCTTGTCTTTTCTCAGGCTACTGGGAAGTAAATGGCTTTGGCCTCTTTGGGATCTATAAGTCTGACTTTGATCGTATTGGGGGGATGAACACAGAAGAGTTTCGGGACCGCTGGGGCGGGGAAGACTGGGAGCTGTTGGACAGGTGAGGCTACTCTCTATAAACTCCTCAGAACTCTTCTGGGCCATTTTGGAATTCTGTTGATCGCAAGAAAAACCAGACTATTTTTTTTTAACCTAGGAATATTAGGCAGAGAGGTTTCTATTGATGACTATCTATATACAGTATTTGCTTTTACATCTGCAGGATCATTAAATTATTTGCAAGCAATGCTTTCCACTTTTACTGTCCTAAGAACACAATGAGCTACAATTTTCAATAGGCAAGGGCAAACTGAAATACATTCCTTCCCCTCCCCATCACCGCCCTTCTCTCTCCTAGCAAGTCAGTGCTGTCTGCTTTTATTATATGTGGACTGGAAGTTGTGAAACTAACTTTAAAAAGACCTGGGCTTGCAAGCAAAATCTAAAATGTGTTTGAAGCCTGTGCAAAAATGCCCTCAAGCTATTAGCCTATTGAAGATTTCTTTTTCAAGTGACATAGATACCATTTCCACTTCTCACAGAGAACTAGAATGCTACACCCTCCCTTGATTATTTTTAACCCTTGCTTCATAGAGGGAAATCCAGTCTTCCCAGGTTTCCCCAAGAATGCTTTTAAACTTATTTTTTACTTTCAGATGGTCATCAATCTACAGCCATAATTGGGACTGCAGCTTTGGTCACATCACCATGGTCATAAGAAATTGGACCCAATTTTAGAATAATTTTTATGACTGTCATTAAATGAATTGCTGTGATCATGAAACAAATCCAGCTTCCCCAGTGGGTGTTTGCTTTGCTGGAAACTGAAAAAAATGTGATCATGTAACTGTGTGTATAAGGTCATAAGTGCGAGCAGGGGTCACAAGCCATTTTGCCAAGGCCATTGTTACTTTGAACCATCATTAAATTAACAGTGATAAGTTGGGGACTATCTCTGTTTTCTCTTGGGATAGGGTACATTTTCCTTTGATTGCTTCAGCCAAAGAACCAAATATTTGTCTTTTATCTTTTTCATTTTATTTATTTGCTGCTGGTCAGGACAATACAGGCAGTCCTCAACTTATGACCACCAACTGTTCAAAGTTACAACATATGTACCCTGGGGCTAGTTACAACCCACATTCAAACGTCTGGTTATCAGGGGACCCCCATTGTCACATGGCCAAAATTCAGGAGCTCAGCAACATGGGTACCTTTACAGTCATTTGCAGCATCCTGCAGTCATAAGATTGCAATTTTGTCAGTCAGTCAGTCATTTTTATTGCTGCCCATCTCAGCATGATTTTAGGCTTTAACAGCCAGGATCAACAGTTTAAATTAGACTTGCAAGCAAATATATACAGATTCTTTGTATTTAATTTTTCTAAATTCTTCAACTTTATGACTATTTTAGCTGCTACATTCTGAGCCGGAATTTCTACCCTGTAGAACTGACCCAGGAAAGTGGTATACAGCTAGTCCCTGACTTACAAACAGTTCACTTAGTGACTCTTCGAAGTTACAATGGCACTGAAAAAAGTGACTTATGACCATTTTTCACACGACCATTACAGCGTCCCTGTGGTCATGTGACCCAAATTCAGACGCTTGGGAATTGACTCACATTTATGACCGTTGCATTGTCCTGGGGTCCTATGATCCCATTTTGCACCCTTCCAACAAGCAAAATCAATGGGGAAGACAGATTCACTTAAGAACCGTATTACTAATTGAACAACTGCAGTGATTCCGTTAACAAATGGGACAAGAAAATTTTGAAGTATGGGGCAAAACTCACTTAACAAATTTCTCACAGGCACATAAATTCTGGTCTCACTTGTGGTCGTAAGTCGAGGACTACCTGTATATAGACTGGAAAGAAGAAGAGAATCCTTTCAGAGAAGAGAAAATTATTATGCCACAATAACTAGTTTGAATGTTGGCATATTCTGGGATTCTTCTCCAAGATCTAATACGCCAGTAGGAACTACCGTATTTTTCGCCCTATAAGACACACTTTTTTACTCCAAAAAAGAGGGTGAAAATCTGGGTGCGTCTTATACGCCAAATTCTTGGGGTTCGAATAAAAACATTACGGCCTTATTTTTGTTACTTTCACTGTTTACTGACTTTACTGACTGTTAATGAGAGTAAAGATAGTTCTTAATATGTTACATGGTTGACATAAAATTGTTCTTAAACTGCTGTTAACTTTATACAGTTGATATAAAATATTTTACTACAGTATTTGGTTCAGAATCTTTTTTTTTCTAGATTTTCCTCCTTTAAAATTGGGTGCATCTTATATTCCGGAGCGTCTTATAGGGTGAAAAATACGGTAGCACATTTTTTTTCCAGAAAACTAGCACATTGTTTTATTTTTACCCAGATTTTCAATCAGGTACAAAAGGCACCCTATACACCCTCTTGGTTGCATTCTCTTCTCAACATCTCTTGGTTTCCCCCTTCAACTATACAAGCTCTAGAGCAGAGGTTCCCATTCTTGGCAACTCAAAGACACATGGACTTCAACTCCCAGTATTCCACAGCATGGCTTATTTTTGTTGTCTGTGCCCAAAGCAATTCATACATACAGTATTTCTCCAACCACATACATTCTTTCCCACAGTAAGGTTACTGTTTCCTTTCGTCTGTTCTCGATAAATCAAAGGCAATCTCCCATTCTGAAAATAAATTATTGGGTCAGAGGGTGGAGGAAACTAGTCCCTTTGAAGTAAAGGCAGTTCATATTCACAATGTAAACAATGTGTAAGTCTGATGCTCAACTAACCACAGACTCCTGCATGTCCCTAGGTAGATCAAACAGTCTTGTTTTGCCCGCTGGAAATGGTTTGAGTTGAGACTTTGTCAAATCTTGACAAAAGGAGTTCCAGAATCCCAGAATAACTAATGAGGGCACCGCCCAAAATGTTTTGCAGGGCAACAGGTTTGCTCAGATTGAGTATGCATGTTTGCTCGGAAATTAATCCCATAGAATTTAATAAAACTTTCCTCTGAGTAAGACTGCAGAAGATTATAGCCTTAGCTGTTTGATTTGATGTACCCATCATTTATGTTTACTTCTAAATGCAATCCTGTCCTTAGTGAGGTCTTCTTAAAGTAGGAAATAGTCTTGATAAATTTCCTGTTGAAAGAGACAATGTACAATAAGAACTGGAAAAACAGTAGGTACAACATTTTAACTTCTATGCAGCTAGATGTATCAACACACCAATACACATCAACACATTTATAATTTATTTAATAACATTTAAATGTGGGGCATTACTGTTTAAAAATACTGGGGCAGTATGTACCACACAAGTGACTAAACCTATTACAAGCTGCCAAGTGTATGTTACCCTATAGGGAGAATGCTATAATTGAGGAGACCACAGGATCTGATTCACATACTGTGTGGGAAATACCTACTGTATATGTAAGGTCATATACAGGATCTTGCTGGTCCCATTTATCTTCACGCATATGAGCCCATTTATAATGGAAGAGGCGCTATTTCAAATATTCAGATTCTAAACGAATTAGGTCTTAAGAGACAAATGTCTTCATTTCAAGCCCCATGGCAGGATAAGCAGCGAATAAATGGAACCAAGTTTAACAAATGAGGCCCAGTCAGACATGGACAGAAATAGTTTAAGGTCTGATGCTACACAGTCCAATTCAGCATCCCTAGCATCTGGGGATACTAGTATCGGTATCTGGGGTGATCAATGATCTGATGATCACTAGATGGCAACTAGGGGGTCATCCAGATTTTTGCAGGCCAAGTCTTGTAGCACTGGCTGTTCCTGCACCAGATGCAGCTTCTGAACTAGCTCCAAATCATAACCAGATAATCCATACATATGAAGATATATTCCTGTTATGCGTGAAAGGGTTCTGTAGCAGATGTTTCCTTGGAAAAGCTAACTCGTGATCTTTCTGTCTCCTGTCTTTCTCTTTTCCCTTCCATCGCCTGATTTACTCCCATTGTTTCTAGGGTGCTTCAAAGTGGGTTAGAGGTAGAACGTTTGCGACTCAGGAACTTTTACCATTACTACCATTCCAAACGTGGCATGTGGAATTCACACGGCAAGAAGACACCCAAAGACTAAGCATCAGCTCGGCCATCAGTGGACTCCTCCTCCTCCTGGTCTTCTTTAAGCAGGAACAAGGAAGCATCAGCCACTGGACTCCACAGCATGACCCAGCACAGTTTTTCTACTGCTACAGGTAGCCTTCCGGATGCAGCATCTGTCAAGAGGCCAGGCCAAGAGCACTCGGAGTGGAGGTTTTCTACAGAACTACTATTTAAAGCAAACCATGTTTATTTTGGGATTTTTTGGTGACCTTTTCTTAAAGGGTCTAATTTCTTAGTCAGCAATTACATTTATTAACTCGGTAGTGCTGAAAGGCAAAGAGTACTGCTAATAGGAGAGTGTGGTAAGCCCACCAGTATTACTGCCAACCAGGAATGAGCTGGTGCAGCTTCTCAAAGCTCATGTAACTGTCAGGAAAAGTTTATGACTGTATTTGCCCTACTTTAACTCCTGAAGTGAGCAGGGAAGGGGGGGGGACTCTTCAATATGGAACCACAAATGGTTCCTTCTTGATATGTCTAGGCCACTGCACACTTTCATGCCAGTGGGAGAAGCTGAAGAGAACTGAAAAAAAAAATCTCAAAGGGGCGTAAAAAGACTTGTATTGGGCGAGAGGTGCTCCAGTTCCTTCCATGCAATTTTGGATTTTTGTTCCCTGCTAGCTCTGCTGCTTTTGCTGCTCCAGTCCCTCAATTATATTGTGCCTCAGGTACAGTGGTGGGTTCCAGATCACCCACATGGATGCACACAGCGCGCGCATGCATCATACCTGCCTGTGACGCCTCGACATGCCTCTGCGAGGCTCCAGCTGCTCGGCGGAGCATCGCGTAGGTGCCGTACATGCCATGCGTGTGCGCGGGAGCGCCAAAGACTTAAAGGATAGGTAAGGAGCTTGGGCAGGCGGGTGGGCCCTCCGGAGCACCGTACCAGAACGGTACCTGGTGCTCCGGGCAGGCTCCGGTATGCCCGTACCAGGCCGTACTGCCTTCAACCCACCACTGCTCAGATAGGAATTGCTCCAGAACTCCGCATACAACATAATTATAAATAACCATCTCCAATACCGGTGAGAAGGTAGAACAAATGCACTCCCCTGAAAAATTAGCTTTATTAAGGGGGAAGGAATAGCCAGGAAAGAGCTCATTGGAACCTTTGGGCTCCAGCATTTTTGGGGTGTGATTTCCTCATGAAAGGAATGGGATGTATTTTAGGTTTTCTGTTCTCCTACCTCTCTGGGTCCTCTAAAATCAAACCTCCACTTTTCTCCCCTGGGGGACACATAGACTCCCATCAACAGGATGCCTTTCCAGTAGAAAGATAGAGAGGCTGCAGAATTGGCAAAGGAACAGGAAGTGCAACTAACTCCCTTTCCTTCCACAACATAGTTGCTTCTGAATATCCTCCTCATTTTTCTTCATCTGTTGCTTGGTACGGACCAAGGCTGGACAAACACGAGAGACAAAATACGTTTGGTGTAATTGTCGGCAGAGAAGCAAAAGTTAAATAGAAATTCTGGGAACAAAGGAATTTTTTGGTTGTGATGAGCTTACAGTAGGAGTCACTGCCCATACTTCCCTACTCTGTGCCATGTTAATGGAGAACCCAACATTAAAAAAAAACACAACCATTTATTTGGGAGAGACAGAACCTAAGAATGTAGAGTAGGGACTGAAAAAATTGACTTGGTAGGAAGGGGCTGACCATGTCCCGTCCGTCCGTCCCCGTTACTGTTTTTGGAGCAACCTTCTCTCTTTATATACAGTGTATCAAAAATAGAGAGCGAATGAGGTTTCACTACTTTCTGGCTTCATCGTTGGGTTGCTATGGTGAGAATATCAAAACAGGAGTAGAGAGAAGGGCAAAACAATATTTCCAAGCTAATTTCTGTGAAATTATGAGGTAGAAAGCTGTTTTCAGAAAGTTATGTCTGATTTTTTTTAATGGATATTGTTATTAAAAAAAATAAAGTAAATGTCCTGGTTCCAATTTTTTTTCCTCGAGTTTCTGTTTTGTAAATTCATTTGAAGTCATGGTACCAAGTTTCCTTCCTGCAGAGGCCCAAACAAGGCCTGCAGTATTGATAGAAGACGATTTGCAGGCTCAATTGTTGCTTCCTCCAGATCACCAAAAAGATTTCCCATCCTCTCTGCCAGGTGCTGTTGTACTCAACCAGATGCAGTCCTGTTTTCACAGAATAGGGAATTAGTCTCATTAGATCTTTCATAACATACTTAACTGGCTCAGTGAGCATATCATGCCTTCAGCTAAACCCAATCAGCCCTGGGATTAATTGTTGCCCCATAAAGGCGCAATTGGTTGGGGCTGCAATCCAGGGATGAAATCCAGCAGGTTCTGACAGGTTCTGGAGAACTGGTAGCGGAAATTTTGAGTAGTTTGTAGAACTGGTGAATACCACCTCTGACTGGACCCAGAGTGGGGTGGGAATGGGGATTTTGCAGTATCCTTCCCCTGCCATGCCCATCAAGCTACGCCCACAGAACCGGTAGTAAACAAAAATTGAATTTCACCACTGCTACAACCCCTCCTCCAAGTCAGCCTATCATGCAAACATCTATGGTGATTCTGAGTCATCAAAGTCATGGTTGTCCCAAAGGTGTTTTTTCAAAAGGCAACTGGTCTTCCTTTGTTTTTCCTTGAAGATGTTTTGCTTCTCATCCAGTCAGAACTGAACTGAAGAAGCTTCTTGGATGAGAAGCAAAACATTTCCAAAGACAAACAAAAAGGTCCAGTTGCCTTTTGAAAAATCACCTTTGACTTGGTAGGAAGGGGCTGACCATGTCCCCCTCCCCACTCAAGTTCTGTTTTTGGAGCAATCTCTCTTTATATACAGTGCATCAAATATGGAGAGTGAATGAGGTTTCACTACTTTTCTTTTTCTAAATCAAAATCACCTTTGGGATTATCATGCAAACAAACTCAAGAGAGCTGATCTAAGGCTTCTTTCCCCTTCTTTCTCCTGCCAAAACAGAGATGAAAACTCTGGAATTATTTCCAAATATATCTCCATTTTGTTCTTATCCTGTAGGCACGTTGTGTGGAAAGCATTGGTAGAAATAAACACACAAAGGGAGAAGATGAACTGATTGCCCTTCACATGACTGGAACATCTGGAATGATGTGCTGTCAATAGCAGGAGTGGAGTTTCCTTGAGGGAACAACTGACTCAGAAATGTTTGGCATATATAGCCACTTATTAGAGCAGTTTACACCCAAGAAAATATACCTGAAGTATGTTTTCACCTGAAGCTATAAACAGAGAATAGCATCGCACACAAAAGTGTGATACAATGCTCTTTAGTATATATCAGGTAGAATATTCAGGCTAAAGCCGAGTTGATGAACCTTAATCAGGAGAAGGTAGATTTATTGAACAATCTGTTAAATTCATTTATGAGAGTTTTCTTCCATTGGTTGATAAGAATAAATGCTGTTAAAAAGAGAGTCTGTTCAAGAAAAGAGTAGGAGATGCTAACTCTCTGCAAATCTTTCTGGAAAAGCTTTTAAAAACTCACCATGAAAATTGCTTCAAGGAGCTGTTTGGTGACTGTAATGATTTTTGTAACACCTAACAAAAAAATCCCTTTCTCTTTTCTTTGCTGCCCTTCTCCTATTCTCAATTTCTGTTTTTCCCCCCTCTTCCTTTTGGCAGGGAATGAGAGAAAATTGTCTGGGTCTGTATGTATATTCTTGGTTTTTGATTTTTTTTTAATGAATGTAAAGGCTCTGTGTGTGTGTGTGTGTGTGTGTGTGTGAGAGAGAGAGAGAGAGAGAGAGAGAGAGAGAGAGAGAGAGAGAGAGAGAGAGAGAGAGCGAGCGAGCAGTGTGTAAGTGCAGTTGGGGGGAATTCATTTTATATGAGTATAGTACCTTATTTTATAGACAACTTTGATCAGTGATATTGATTCAGTTTTTCAGTATGGTTTTCTGTGTTACAGATTTTGGCAAGGGGGTTGAATGCACGTGAGACATGTTTTAGCAGTAATAAGTAGGCAGGGATGTAGATAGGCACCGAGGCTTATCAGAATCATATTTGCCTCATGTGCCTGGTTGCTCAGCCAGAGCAAACAAACAAACAAACAAAAGAAGAGCATCAACAATGCTGCTGTCCCATATACCCAAGAAAATATACCTGAAGTATGCAGAAAACCAGACCAGTCATGTCCCTCCCTCCCCAGCTATTTTCAGCCAGGGTGGGGCTATGTGTGTCTGTGTTTTTTAAAAAAATATGTGGATGAATGTAGGGGGGAATGGAACTCTGCTTTGCCCTACCCAAAGGCCTGTGGGTGGAGATGCATTATTTGCAAGAACTTTGGAATAAAGAATTGGAATGCCTCACATTTACTAATCAATGTGAAGGCTCTTGGAGAATATTTGGCATGGTTTTAAATCTTAGGATGAGGTTAATTCAACACCATGTGCAAATGTTCAGATTTACCTCTGAGAATGTATAAAAAGGTTGGCTATAAAGGTACATTTGGATCCATAGTGGGCAAGAATGCTTCATATCTAATGGGGGCTTCATATCTAATGGGGACTTTAGACCTATTGTCTTTCTCTTAAAGAAGTACAGGTGAAACTCAAAAAATTAAATATCGTGCAAACATTCATTTATTTCAGTAATGCAACTTAAAAGGTGAAATTAATATATGAGATAGACTCATTACGTGCAAAGCAAGATAGTTCAAGCCATGATTTGTCATAATTGTGATGATTATGGCATACAGCTCATGAAAACCCCAAATCCACTATATCAGAAAATTAGAATATTACATGCAATCAATAAAACAAGGATTGTACATAGAACAATATCGGACCTCTGAAAAATATAAGCATGCATATGTACTCAGTACTTGGTTTGGGCCCCTTTTGCAGCAATTACTGCCTCAATGCGGTATGGCTTGGAAGCTATCAGCCTGTGGCATTGCTGAGGTGTTATGGAAGACCAGGATGCTTCAATAGCGGCCTTCAGCTCTTCTGCATTGTTCGATCTCATGTCTCTTATCTTTCTCTTGGCAATGCCCCATAGATTCTCTATGGGGTTCAGGTCAGACGAGTTTGCTGGCCAATCAAGCACAGTAATCCCATGGTCATTAAACTAGGTTTTGATGCTTATGGCAGTGTGGGCAGGTGTCAAGTCCTGCTGGAAAATGAAGTCAGCATCCCCATAAAGCTCGTCTGCGGAAGGAAGCATGAAATGCTCCAAAATCTCCTGGTAGACGGCTGCGTTGACCCCAAACTTAATGAAGCACAGTGGACCAACAGCAGCAGATGACATGGCTCCCCAAATCAACACAGACTGTGGAAACTTCACACTGGATTTCAAGCATCTTGCAGTGTGTGCCTCTCCATTCTTCCTCCATACTCTGGGTCCTTGGTTTCCAAATGAGATGCAAAAGTTGCTCTCATCAGAAAAGAGGACTTTGGACCACTGAGCAACAGACCAGGTCTGTTTTTCTTTAGCCTAGGTAAGACGCTTCTGACATTGTTTGTTGTTCAGGAGCGGCTTGACAAGAGGAATACGACATTTGAAGCCCATGTCCAGGATCCGTCTGTGTGTGGTGGCTCTTGATGCACTGACTCCAGCCTCAGTCCATTCTTTGTAAAAGTCCCCAACACTTTTGAATGCCCTTTTCCTGACAATCCTCTCCAGTCATCCCTGCTGATTGTGCACCTTTTTCTTCCACACTTTTCCCTTCCATATAACTTTCTATTAACGTGCTTTGATACAGCACTTTGGGAACATCCAACTTCTTTTGCAATAACCTTTTGAGGCTTTCCCTCCTTATGGAGGGTGTCAATGATGGTTTTCTGCACAACTGTCAGGTCAGCAGTCTTTCCCATGATTGTGATTCCTACTGAACCAGACTGAGAGACCATTTAAAGGCTCAGGAACCCTTTGCAGGTGTTATGGCTTAATTAGCTGATTAGAGTGGGACACTTAGAGCCTAGAATATTTCACCTTTTCACAATATTCTAATTTTCTGAGATTGTGGATTTGGGGTTTTCATGAGCTGTAAGCCATAATCATCACAATTATGACAAAACACGGCTTGAACTATCTTGCTTTGCATGTAATGAGTCTATCTCATATATTAGTTTCACCTTTTAAGTTGCATTACTGAAAGAAATGAACGTTTGCACGATATTCTAATTTTTCGAGTTTCACCTGTAGTATCTTTTCTTGGTCTTGGGCCCATGCAGGCTAAGGCAAATGCTTATCACAGTTAAGAAGGCAGTTGCTGCATTTTTAACTCTCTTTACGTTCATGCAGCTACTTTGAGAATCCTGGAATATTCACTGCTGCTTTAAGGAATATTCAACAGGTTCAGACAGGGTGCTTGCAATGGATCTGAAGCACCTTTGTCTGTTTTGCATTTGAATCTGTCACCCCTCCAGTTGGCTGACAACCACTTTATGCTGGAAATATAAAATGATGCAGGTCACTTATGCAGAGGAAATGAGCTTGCTCCACTATCATGCTGTTCTGATTTATATTTATACCTCTATCCATTAATATGCTTTTTGAAGAATAACTTAGTTTAAACATCTGAATGTGATTTTCAATTATGTACAAAAAGGTAGTACTATATGAATAATTATACATTTACAAAGCGTGATACGTAGCAAAAAGAACATTTTTATTTTACAATGGAAAAACAACGTGCCATCCTTGATTTACAGTCTTGAATTGATAAGATGTGTCTGTTTTTTTGCTTATGAACTGGCTCTTTGTCAACGAACCCGAAACAGTAATCAACATTATCCTATGGATAGATAGACAATGATGGATTGACAGACAGATCCCTTGTGTTTTTGTCCTTTGATCTCCCTTTTTTTTACTAAGGCAATTAAAAAAAATAGACACAAGTACAATAAAGCCAAACTATACCTGCTAGGCAAGTAGGTTCAAATTTGGTCACCGTAACCAAATTGCTGCCAGCTAAGCTTGAAGTAGGTCAAATCAGTAGTCAAAGTGATAAAAGAAGTGAGAAAGAAATATATACATTAAAGTATGTAGACACCACCTCGGTTGGTGCCCTACAAAGGAAAGAATTTATACTTGCTCTCTACTATATTAAACTGGGCAAAACCGAGCAATACTTTACTGTTCTTCTTTACAGCTGGTTGAGCATGATGATGCATCAGCAAAATGTCTCCTAAGCAGCGCTCAGGACCTGTTTCATTAACATCAACCCCGTCCTACAGGTTTTCGTGGGGTGGGGTGGGGTGCGGTTGGGCAGGTAAGAACACGGTGTCATTCTGAATAACTTTTTCGGGGGGAGGCTATGTTTAGAACCAAAGCGGTGGGGAAATGTGGACTGGGACCACTACCTAAGAAAAGGAAAGACACACAGTCTCTCTCTACTGGGGTTAGGAAAGTAAACATTTTCTTTTCTTTAAAGCAAGTACTACAACAACCTATCTAGGGACCATAGTATTTCTTTCTGTGCTAAAAGCTGCAGCTTTCAGGCAGAAGCTTAGCCCCCGTGTCAAGCACACACAGAGATGTGGCTCTGATGCAAATGACTACAGCCCAAAGTTCTGGTGTTCCCTTAGGCAAATGCATGACTTCAAACAGCTACAGATGGAGTAGCTCTCCTAGCCACGATCCTGGCCCCTAATTAGTGGTTATTTTACATTTTGTTAGAGAAAAGCTACCACACTGAAGACAAAATACGGGCATTAAACAGTCCCACAGTGAAGTTTCATCACGAAGAAGAGAGTCCTCTTCCCAATGGCTACATGAAACGATATTAATGAATAAATCTCATCAGTGCCCAGAGGCATTTGGCTGCATCTCCGTTTCACAAAAGGTCAAAAAGCTGGTTGTGCTCTGGTTCTTGTTTCTAGGGAGCAAAGCTGCTTTTCTCCTCCAATTCACCTTCAGGTATCCACAGCTGTTCATTCCTGTTTGTTGCTCTGTTTTCTGAAGTCATGAGTGGTATCCTATGCATGTGGAGACTTGATCTAATGCCGCTCTAAGCAGATTGCGAAAATGTACATTAATTCCATTAAGTTGCTGTTTTGAATCTTTAGGTTTATGTCCAAATTAAGTCTCCTTAGAGTTCCCCGGTAAAGCTGATCTAATATAGTAATATATAGACTACACACTTTCTACTCTCCATCTGAATTACTACAACAGGGTTGGTCAGCCTCTAGGCCATTTATAGTCCCTCAATGCTCCATCTATAGATCCATAACTCCTCCCAGAGTATGGGGAGGGGGTTTTCTATTTCGGCATAGGGTTTAGTGTCATGAGAAAAATAACTTTTTAAGAGTCTGCAAGAATTAGGGAATGATGCTTGGTTTTTACCTCTCTCTAATTCCTAAAATGAAAAGAATGGCTGAAATTTCAATCCTAACCTGTCTAACAAAGACATCGTCCCCCCAGCCTACAGTTAAGGCATAAAACAGTTCAGTTCTTCCTTGCCTAAAATTTTCACACTCATCTGACTAAAATGAACTTCATTCACTATTTCATCAGATGTTTCTTGCAAATCTAGTTGACTTGCTCAAGTCTCTCTGAGCAAGGTCAACCTAGACATATTATGTATCTTAAAAGGAACATGATTTGGACCATTGCAGGTATTACAATCACATCCCATAGAATGGAGGTTGTTTAAATGATCAAATCAAAAGTCCTGAGGATCCACCGAATACCCAGGAATTGGGAACTGATATTGTCTTGTGGGTCAGATAAGCATTCAATGAGCAAGCCATAGATAAGTCTACAATTGAGGACTATCAAACCTTAGTTTGTTAAATGGCAAAGAACATACATATATTCTCCTAGTTGCATTTCAGTGGAATGGAGTCAGCC
Organism: Natrix helvetica; assembly: GCF_964273705.1. Classification (NCBI taxonomy): domain Eukaryota; kingdom Metazoa; phylum Chordata; class Lepidosauria; order Squamata; family Natricidae; genus Natrix; species Natrix helvetica. The sequence goes on along the minus strand of NC_138548.1, from coordinate 116,321,087 downwards.
TATGTTAGATATTTGTTCTAACTACAGTGGTTTCCATCAAGGTCCTATGTTCCAGTGGGAACAGAGGTTTAATCCTATTGGTCGAAGGGTCTGACAGCTCCCTATAAAAGGGCTGCTGTCAGACTCCACCTTCGCTGGATTGTTCTCACTTGTTGTACTTAATAAAGAGCTGTTGTTACCATTAAGCCTGTGTGTGCCTATCCATTACCCAATCTAACAACCTGAACCCCTTCTTAATTAAGGCAATCATGAAGCATCATGCTCTGACTGTCCCACCCACTGAAGATGGGAGACTAAGAAGGAGACATCAAAATGGAGTGACCAAGTCACTCTGCTGACTACCAGAATGGGTAGTCTGCTGACTTTTTAGCTGGCTCAAGGCCTTATAAAGCCAAAATCATATTGGGACCAGGATCCTTAATAGATACTGTTAGATATTAGCATATATCGTAGGAAGTCTCCTCACTGGTCCGCTGCTACAACGGGAAACAGGCATCGCTCTGATTGGTCGAGAGGCGTACCCGAGTCCTATAAAAGGGGAACCCTCCGGCCACAGAGCAAGCTGGATCACTACTACTACTAATAAAGAGCTGTTAAGTCACTTCGTGTCTGCAGTCTGTTCTCTCGTTGCCCAGATCTAACATTGGCGACAAAGGTGGGATCGAGAGACAGATAGGACGAAGAACGCTACCTCCAGAATCTCCGGATTTGATCCAGCCTAGGAATTCGGCAGAAATTCCGGCAGCCATCTCAGGCCACCACAGCGCGGCAAATTCAAACGAGAGAAGATGGCGATGCACACTCCCCCCGCTCCATTCGACCCAGCGAACGACGAATGGGAAGCCTTCATGATTCATTTCGAGTGTTTTCTCGAAGCGAACGAATACACGGGGATCACCGACGCCCGGAAGAAAAACATCTTCCTCGGCTACTGCGGAAAAGAAGTCTTCAACACGGCCAGAGACCTCACCGCGCCTACTCCAATACAGGCAGTATCATGGACGGCGTTGCAACAGGCTCTACAGACTCATTACGCGCCAAAACCTTCCCGCCATGTTTGCCGCCAAGCATTCAACACGAGGAACCAGAAGGCGGGAGAATCTATCAACCAGTACGTTGCAGCTCTACGAAAAGCAGCCACACACTGTGCATTCAGAGACCTGGATGAGCAGATTATGGATCGACTCGTTAGCGGGCTGAGAGACATTTCCCTACAAAAACGGCTGTTAGCCAAAACCAATTTAAGCCTACAGATTGTACTCGACGAGGCAAGAGCTTCAGAAGCAGCAGACAGATCAGCGGAGACAATTCAACGCGGGTTCAACACAGGCCAGCCAGCGCCAAGACACACCAGAGTCCACTACGAGGACACCATTCCAGATTTCGAGGATCCCGAGCTCGAGGAAAGTCACCTGATGCGGAGCAGTCACGTGAGACCTGGGGGGAGACCCGGATTCCGTTTGCCGCCCTGCGCAAGCTGCGGAGGGCGCCCAGAGAGAAATCCACAAGTGTTTACTCAGAGAGAAAATTCCCAAAGAGCTGAGCGAGCGTATCCCCAGAGAGATTACACACAAGGAGCTGAGCGAGCGTATCCCCAGAGAGATTACACACAAAGAGCTGAAAGAGCGTTCTATCAAGACGCTCAACGAGAGTATTTTCAGGATACAGATGCTGAGATAGAGTTGACCCAGAGAGAGGAGTTGCGAACGTATCTCACCACAATAAGTCAGGTCCGCACCAAGCGGTCCAAAAAGCTGAAAGTCACAGTCCTCTTGGAGGGCTCACCTTGCGAGCTGGAAGTTGACACGGGATCGTCCCTGACGATCATTTCATGGGCATCCATGAAACAGGCTATACCTAGCCTCAAAAAGAGCCAACTACGTGTTCCAGACATCCTGCTACGAGACTACCAGGGGAACCAAGTCCCCATCGTGGGCCAAGGCACATTCCAAATCCGTTTCAAGGACATCGTAGCCCAGCTGCCCGTGACCATCGCCAGCGCGCCATTACAGAACCTTCTGGGACTAGACTGGTTTGAAGCCTTGGGGTTAGAAGTCACCGGAATAAACGCAATGGAGAACAGCAGCGCTGAGCAGATATTTAAGGAGTTCGAGGATGTATTCAGCCCCGGTCTTGGTAAGTATGTGGGTAAACCAATATCATTTAATTTAGACCCCAAAGTGGCACCAATCCGACTTAAGCCGAGACGAGTGCCTTTTGCACTCCGCCCAAAAATAGACAAGGAAATAGATAAATTAGTAGAGCAAGGAGTCCTTGAGCCGGTGGATCACGCGCGTTGGGAAACTCCCATTGTGACCCCAGTCAAACCAGACGGATCAGTCCGCATCTACGCGGACTATAAATGCACAATTAATGTTACGCTACAACAAAGCGCGTATCCTGTGCCTGTAGTACAGCACTTATTGCACTCGTTGGGGCCAGGAAAGGTATTTGCTAAATTAGACATGGCACAAGCTTACCAGCAGCTGCCCGTAGATAGCGCCACAGCGGAGGCCCAAACTATAGTGACGCATAGAGGGGCATTCAAATGCAACCGGCTGCAATTCGGTGTGAGCGTTGCTCCAGGTTTGTTCCAGAGCGTCATGGAACGGCTTTTGCAAGGGATACCGGGAGTCGTCCCCTATTTCGACGACATCTTGGTGTCCGCTGCAAATGAGGAGCAATTAAATAAAAGAGTCAGAACTGTTTTGGCCAGAATCAGAGAGAAGGGTCTCCGCCTTAAAAAGGAAAAATGCCAAATTAACGTGCCTAGCGTAGAATTCCTGGGATATAGAATCGATGGTCAGGGAATACACCACACTTCAAAGAAAATTAAGGCAATCCAGGACGCCCCCACACCACGTAACCAGACCGAGCTGCAGGCCTTCCTCGGACTACTTAACTTCTACAGCGTTTTTCTGAGACAGAAGGTGACCGTTGCTGAGCCGCTACATCGACTACTCCAGCGAAACGCACCATGGAGATGGGGACGATCCGAAGAAGCAGCTTTTGCCGGGGTAAAGCGCCTGCTCACCACTGACTCGCTGTTAGTCCAATACAGCCAGACACTACCGCTAGTATTGACCTGCGACGCATCACCCTTTGGAGTCGGCGCAGTCCTTAGCCACAGGATGCCAGACGGAAAAGAAGCACCCATCGCTTTCTACTCTAGAACTCTTTCATCGGCCGAGAGGAACTACAGCCAGATGGACAGGGAAGCGTTAGCTGCGGTAGCTGGAGTAAAACGTTTCCATGAATACCTCTACGGCCGCGATTTTGAACTAATTACTGATCACAAACTGCTGTTGGGACTTTTGGCGGGAAACCGCCCCACCCCGGTCTCCCTTTCTCCACGCATGACCAGGTGGACTGTTTTCCTGGCTGCGTACTCCTACAAGTTAATTCATCGACCGGGCTCCACTCTAGGACACGCAGACGCACTCAGCCATTGCCCACTACCGGACCTTTTGCCAGACCCCACTCCCAAAGTACCGGTGTTGCTCATTGACTGTTTGGACTCTGGACCGGTTTCTTCCTGCGACGTTGCAAGGTTCTCCTCTAAAGACAGTTTAATAAAGCAAGTTCAAACTTGGGTTTGGAGGGGGTGGCCGAAGGGAAACATGGGCCCAGAATTCAAAGTGTTTTGGTCAAAACGGGACGAACTCTCAGTGTTGCAAGGTTGCTTATTGTGGGGGGATCGAGTTGTTATTCCTTATGCTTTACGTAAAAATGTGTTAGATGCATTACATGTTGGGCATCCGGGGATCGTTAGGATGAAGGCTTTAGCGAGAAGTTACGTTTGGTGGGCAAACATGGACAAAGAGATAGAGGAGTGGGTGGCCACTTGCGACCCATGCCAAGAATCGAGACCAGCACCCCCGGAAGCGCCCGCCACAGAATGGGAAAAGCCGAAAGCACCCTGGTCGAGAATACACATCGACTTCGCAGGGCCAGTTCAGGGTCAGACTTTCTTTATAGTTGTGGATGCATATTCCAAATGGCTAGAGGTAGTCCTAATGACTTCAACCACGGCAGAGGCAGTCATTAAGGTTCTACGGCGACTTTTCGCCACTCATGGCCTGCCCAACCTCCTGGTCTCCGATAACGGGCCCCAATTCACGGCCATGCATTTCGAAACGTTTTTAGCAGGTCAGGGAATTCGGCACGCCCTCGTCGCGCCATTCCATCCGGCATCAAACGGACAGGCGGAGAGAATGGTGCGATCCGCAAAAGAGGCCCTTGCTAGGATGGGTCCAGGTGATTGGCAAACACGCATAGACCATTACCTCCTCATTCAGCACATTACCCCCAGTGCAACGACGGGAAGGAGCCCCGCTGAAATGCTCATGGGCCGCCGTCTACGGTCTCACCTGGACCGTCTTCACCCCAACTACTCTGCCACAGCACCCCCAGACTCCACAAGCAAAATTCGGAGTTTCAGCATAGGGGATTCGGTATACGCCCACAACTATGCAGGGGGAACATTGTGGATGCTGGCAACGGTCATTGGCATCACGGGTCCACGATCGTATCTGTTAGAACTAGAAGATGGGCGGAATTGGAAGAGGCACATCGATCAACTTCGGGGTCGCCTGGCGCACTCAGACCTACGAGCCGAGGACGAGAGCTACCTACCAATGCAAAGTCAGCCACTCGAGAGGCCCAACACAGAGAACTACGACACCTGCGAGCCCAGGACAGAGCAAGAGGTCGAGCGTGAAACAGAGCAACCCCCAAGCAACATAAGCGAGCAGACCCCCGAACGCCCAAGCAACGAAAATCTGAAAACACCAGAACTCGAAGCAAAGAAAGCAACTGATCCTGCAACTACTCCTGACCAACCCGAACTACGACGCTCCACTCGAGTAAGGCAAACTCCAACATACCTTAAGGACTACATAACCAACCGCAATGTTCCGTCTAAGAGGGGAGGGGTGTTAGATATTAGCATATATCGTAGGAAGTCTCCTCTCTGGTCCGCTGCTACAGCGGGAAACAGGCATCGCTCTGATTGGTCGAGAGGCGTACCCGAGTCCTATAAAAGGGGAACCCTCCGGCCACAGAGCAAGCTGGATCACTACTACTACTAATAAAGAGCTGTTAAGTCACTTCGTGTCCGCAGTCTGTTCTCTCGTTGCCCAGATCTAACATATACCTTCACTGTTACAGATCTTGTCGATCACTGGAAAGCTTGGTGATCTTTGCAGAAGCTCCACCATTCAATGATATGTGGGAAGGACTTTTTGTGATAACACCAGTCCTATAGAATATCTGTCCCCTGAAATATTCCTATAGAATAACCTCTCCCCTGAAATCCAGCTTTAGGCACCCATCAAAGAGCTCATTCTTCACCCAAGCTGTCTGTGATGAATGGCTTGTTATTCATTGAGTTGCTTCCATTTCTCCTGCGCCACTTTGTTGAATATTTATAATAGTTTCGATTGACTGATTTTAATTGTGTTTTAATTATTTGTAAACTACCCTGAGATGCAGTTGCAGCTTAATTAGCCTTCTCCAGTAGTGTTGCCAGATATGTTGATTTGCAAATTGCATCGTTCCCAAAAAGTATGCCATTGGTGATGGGAGTGCCTAGCTATCTCTTAGGATATAAACACTAAGCAATAGCAGTCAAAAGCCTGGATTTTTCCACTGCAGGAGGAAGGTTGCTCACCATGCCTGCACCTTATTTACTAAAGTACAAAAAGGAGCTGAAACAGAAGAGGACAAAGCAAATGGTCAAACACCATTTCAAGTGCAGGTTTGCTACACAGAAAAAACTATCTGGCCACATCAACTGCATCGACTACTGCTTTAGTTAGCAATGCCCATTGTACTGTAGTAAAATTATAGCACTGGAATCAAGACGTTTAGCATACATATTGTGAACTGTAGCTTACAAGGCTTAGAGGAACTTGTGAAAAATTGAGAAATGATTCAAAAGAAAAAAAAACCTAGGGACTAGCCAAACAAGTGATATCTGTTGAATGTACCATGATGGCACCATGGTTAAAATGCAGTATTGCAGGTTAATTCTGCCAACTGCCAGCAGTTCAATTTTCACCAGCTCAAGGTAGACTCAACTTTCCATCTTTCAGAGGTTGGTAAAATGAGGGCCCAGATTGTTGGGGGTAAGATGCTGACTCTGTAATATACTGCTTAGAGAGGACTGTAAAACACTGTGAAGCGGTATATAAGTCTAAGTGCTATCAGTGGATACCTATTTGTGTCTGCCAAGTAGAAGTATCAACAGCTTGGAGGGCTTTATTTTTAAAGATACCCAGCTTCTCAATTAATTGTGCCTAGTCTTCAAGAAAACAAAAATTAAATTTAGAGAGTGAAGAATGTTTCCAAGGTGTTAAGCACTGCTGGCTTGCAAAATTTCAAAAGACAGACTTATTCAACTTTTTCCCTTCTTCCATAAATTAATTTTTGTCTTCTATACTACAAATCTATTCTTTTAAAATAAGAACCTGGTGAAGGTGTTGCAAGAATTTTACAAGTCATTCTCGCCCTTTTTGATGCAGGGCAATGCAATTTATAAAACATCTAAAACCTATGTACTAGGCAGAGTTGTGTGAAATAAAGCACATGTGGAAATATCTGGCACCTGAAACTGAAGTGTGAAATCGGTAATGAAGGATGAATAGGAGCAACAATCAAGTCTTGCTAAAACCAATCAAGTCTCGCTAAAAGCTGAACAGAGAACTTGATTCTCATTAGAACTTAATTGCATTGGCCTCAGAAAATTGGGTTTTTCATATGTCCTTTTCTCTGAAAACAGAGAGTATAAAGGCATGTGCTTAGAAGTTTTTCTTGCTCCTGATAGGTACTATAATGTTAATCCAGGTAAAGTGATTTGAGAAACACAGTACCTGAAGCACTGGAGAATTCCTCTAGAAAAATGACATCTTGAGCATCTGGAGGAGGTAGATCTTAACTTTTATTCAAGTAAGCATAAAAAGGACTGATGCTCATTCTATTCAGCTGTCTCATAGTAGAAAATAAAAACATTCATTTGCTGCTCACATTGTGCATATTCATGTCAGATGACTTTTTAAAAACTTTCGTTCATAAAAAAGATGTCAATCCCCTTACTCTGCTTCCTGCAATGGTTCAGGTCAAGTGTGCATCTTCTCATTAACAGTTGCCCTCTGCTACTTTACCTGAAAGTTTTTGACAAAACATTCTCCCATTTGCATGTGGTGTGGCAGTTGCATAGGAAGACAAGCAGGAGCCACACATTCAGAATGCCAGGTGCCGAGGGAGAAAAGAAAAGAAATTGCTAAAATGGAACCAGGTTAGACTGAGAAGCATGAAGGATGCAGTGGATAAGAAACCAGGGGAGAACTATCTAGTTTCTTTATTTTAACACAAAAGGAGGGGGGGACTGTCTTGGTGTCCAAGGAAAGAGTTACACTTCTCTGCCTGCTTGGGGCATTTGGAGGGAATAACTCTGTTGATACAAAGACACAAGTCTTGACTTGATAAGAGCATTCACAACGCCCTCCTGAGGCAATGAGCACCACCCAGCATCAGCCGCACCCTGTCTCTTCCTTGCACTTTCCTTGCTCTTCCTTACCCCCTCAAGCACACCTTCCCAAGGCAGTGAGAGCTCCCTGTTGCCACCCTCACCACCACCAACACATGGACAACCTTCAGCAGGAATGTGGATAGGCAGCTGGCCTTGAGCAATGGAGAAGCTTCCTCAGCCTCAGGAACCTAAGGAGAACCTAAGATCCCTATTTTTAAGGCAAGCTGACTGGGAATGTTGAGAGTAATACTTCAATGTGTTTAAGAGGTACGAAGTTGGGGGAAGCCTCTATTAGAGCAGTGACAGCGAAACATAAAGATCTCACAGTTGTAAGCAAACACAAAGTTAAATAGTAGGCCACTATTGGCTAGCAGCAGACCTAACCCAATTAGACACTGCTGTTTAATTGCTATTATGTTAGTATGTATATTCATTTTAGTATTGAACCATGTGGTTTTTAATATATATTTTAATATTACTCCTCACTGATGCCTTAAAATCAAAACAGATGTCACCCACGAAGTAAATAAAATCTCCAGGCTTTCCTATTATCCTATAACTACAGAACAGAACTTATATATTTTCCTTTACGTAAGGCAGGGTGTCAAACTTGCTGCATTACGTTGCCGTCACATGATGTTTTGCAACGTTTCCCCCATTTATGGAGCTGGGGTGGGGGTGGCCTGCATGTGACCAATCCGGGGCCCTCGGGCCGCCAGTTTGACACCACTGATGTCAGGAAATAGGAGCCAATACTACATCAGACTACCTCAAAAGAGAGGTAAGGGAAGCTCCCCCTGTGTGATCCAAGCTTAGGATGGATTCATTCAGTAATTAGGACTTTAAAGGAAAACACCTTGTTGACTCACTCCCCAAAGCACTCTGGGAATAAAAATACAGGCAGCCAGAAAACATTTGGTTTGACACTGTGCCAATCCAACATTCACCATGCAGAAAAACTACTGCATTCTGCACACCCAAGTCTTCCAGGCAATTTTTTAAAGGAATTCCAGGCTCAAAGGAAGATGGGTGCAATGTTCCTATTGTCCACGAGGGGGTGCAGTTGATGTAAACGTAAATAACGTAAATTATTTGCATGTAAATCATGGAAACTCCCGTAAGTGTTAGATGGACTTCATTCCAGCCAGTGTGTCATGGATCACTTGATTTTGTTGCTAGCTTCAATCTGGAATAGGTGAAGCCGTTTTAAATAGCTGTAGTTGTGTGCCTATGTTATGAATACTTTTCTTCATTGCATAAATAGTTAGTCCTTGGGTTGTGACAGCCATTGGGACAGAATTGCCATCACTAAGCGATGTGGTCATAAACTGTGATATCGCATGTTACTTAGCAAGAGAATCCCAATAGTCCCAATTTCCATCATTAAGCAAGGACCTCACCTGACCGCAACTTCTGATTTTCTGATAGTTGGGAAGTTAGCAAGCAATGCCAGAAATCATGATCACATGACCATGGTCTAGGTAATGGCCAGAACTCTGAGGATTGGTCATAAGTACCCTCCCATCAATCAGCACCATTTCGAGTTTGAATGATTGGCAGGTGACACGCGGAGCCATTTGTTAGGGCACGCGAGGTGTTGCCCTGTCAGCTCTAGCTGACTTTGGTCTTCTGTTGAGGCTGTTTTTCGCCCTCCGGAGGCTTCCCCGAAGCCTCCGGAGGGCGAAAAACCAGCCCTATTGGCAAACCAGATGTTCAAGAACGGACTTCCGGTTTGCTCATATGACTGTTTTTCACCCTCCGGAGGCTTCAGGAGCTTCCCTCCAGGGGGCCTCCAGGGGGAGCAGGGGAGGCTGTTTTCGCCCTCTCCAGGCTCCTAGAAAGCTCTGGAGCCTGGGGAGGGCAAAAAAAGTGCACCAAAAGCGGGGTGGTGGTGTGCGCATACACGCAGGGAGGAATGTACACAAGCGTGCTGGGGTTGCGCACATAGCATTATGGGTGTGGCACGCCTGCGCAGAACCCCCCTGCGCTTCCCTTGCTTTTGGCACACGAACCAAAAAAGGTTAGCCATCACTGACCTATACAGTCACAATAGTTTTTATATGTTCTGAGTTCAGGTCTAAAAATAAAATAATGCTCCCAATATTTCTATAGTGGAATATAAAAAATGCAAACCTACTCAGCAGCTGATCTATCTTGATCTCTGGATCTCTGTCCCTCTCTGGGGACAGAGGGTCTGCGGGGTCTAGAGACTGCCAGGGTCTGAAAAGAGAGAAATGTGCTTAAGCTGAATCCTACCAAAACAGAGGGGCTATAGACTCAGGGCTATAGACTCAGGGGCTACCTCAATCTAGAGACAGTCCACCAGGAAGGGATGTGCTCTCCCAAATGGGTCTGGCCTGTAATTTGGAGATCCTTCTGAATTTTCAGCTCCTACTTGAACGGCAGATAGAGGCTATGGCCAGTAGAACCTTGCACAATATTTGACTTATGACCACAATTGAGCCCAAAATTTCTGTTGTTAAGTGAAATGTTTGTTAAGTGAGTCTTGCCCCATTTTACAACTTTTCTTGCCGCTGTTGTTAAGTGTATCATTGCAATTGTTAAGTTAGTTCCCCAGCTGTTAAGTCAATCTGGCTTCCCCATTGACTTTGCTTGTCAGAAGGTGGCAAAAGGTGATCGCATGAACTCTGGACACAGCAACGGTCATAAATATGAACCAGTTGCCAAACATCTGGATTTTTGATCATATGACCTTGGGGAGGTAACTGAAAAACGGTCATAAGTTCACTTTTTGCTGTGCCGTTGTAACTTTGAATGGTCATTAAATAAACTGTTGTAAATTGTGGACTACCTGTACCATTTTGTGGATCAGTTGTGTCATTCAGTTGTAGATCAGGAAGCTTTGCTAACTGTCACTTGTGCCCTGATCATTTTGTGGCTGGATTATTGCCAGGCATTCTGCAGCGAGCTGCTTTGAAGGCCTCCCAATGCTTCACCTGATGCTACAGGTGAGAGGATTGCTCATGTAACACCACTACCATTGAGTTGCATTGGTTGCTAGCCCAGGTACAATTCACAGTCCTAGTTGTCACCTTTAAAGCCCTGTATACCCCAGGTAAAGCCTGGAGGCTGCCATCCAAGTTGAATATCCTAGTAAGATCTGAAAAAGAGGGTTTGCTGAAGGCCATGTCACTGTGGGAATACCATCTTCAAAGTCCTCTGGCTTGGCCTCCTCAATGATATCCTCATTAGAACGCACACATTCCTCAGTCTCTGAATCATAAAGGTAAAAGTTCCCCTTGCACATATCTGCTAGTCATTCCCAACTCTAGGGGGCGGTGCTCATCTCCATTTCAAAACCAAAGATCCAGTGCTGTCCAAAGACATCTCCTTGGTCACATAGAACACTGTTACCTTCCCACTAATCCTATTCTGGATCCTATTTTTTCTACTTGCATTTTTACATGCTTTCGAACTGCTAGGTTGGCAGAAGCTGGGACAAGTAACGGGAGCTCACTCCATTACGCGGCGCTAGGGATTCGAGTTTTTATGAAGCTTTCAAATTTTGTTAAGATTCTGAGTGCCTTGGAATTCTTTTTGTTGTATATTCTACTATATTATTTTATTATACCTTCCCTGTCAGTAGCTCTAATGCTAGTAAGAATAATGATAGGGGAGACAAATTTGTTTTATCTCTGTTGTTATAATATAAAATTCATTTAGAGTTTATAGACCAATCTTACACAATCTTACTGAGAAGTAAGACTCACTTTCCATAAAGCTTAACAATAGGTACAGTAAATAGAGCTTACAAATATAAAGTGAATATCAAAGTGAATGTTAGATATTGCTACTGTTATTATCTATTATTGTGTGCTGCCCAGAGTCACCTTGGGAGAGATGGGCAACTACATAAATTTGATAATAAATACAATAAATGCAGAAGTACAGGTTTGGAGACAAGACGACTATCGAAGTTAAGTCATCCACAGAGCAAAGCATCTTCAGGGAAGCAGCATGATTCATGGTGGATGAGATCAGAGGTCTTTCATCAAGCAAACAGCACGCTTGAAGCATGATGCACAAACAATGGCACAATGCTCATACTGTCATTATTTCAGCAGGAACTTCATAAGGACAGTAGAAGCTGGGTGAAGATGTACCAGTAGGGAGAGACAAAACAGTCTGACCTAAGGTGAAACTCATTCAGATGTAAAAAAAAGATGTGGAGACTCTGGAGAGAGTGCAGAGAAGAGCAACAAAGATGATTAGGGGACTGGAGGCTAAAACATATGAAGAATGGTTGCAGGAACCATGGGTATGTCTAGTTTAATGAAAAGAAGGACTAGGGGAGACATGATAGCAGTGTTCCAATATCTCAGGGGTTGCCACAAAGAAGAGGGAATCAAACTATTCTCCAAGGCACCTGAGGGTAGAACAAGAAGCAATGGGTGGAAACTAATCAAGGAGAGAAGCAACTTAGAACTGAGTAGAAATTTCCTGACAGTTAGAACAATTAATCAGTGGAACAGCTTGCCTCCAGAAGTTGTGAATGCCCCAACACTGGAAGTCTTTAAGAAGATGTTGGATAACCATTTGTCTGAAGTGATGTAGGGTTTCCTACCTAGGCAGGGGGTTGGACTAGAAGACTTCTAAGGTCCCTTCCAATTCCATTACTCTACTCTACTCTACTCTACTCTACTCTACTCTACTCTACTCTATTCTACTCTACTCTACTCTACTCTATATTTCTTGGTTCAAGAGTTCATGTATCCCCTTCTATCAATCTAAAGATGCAAGGTAAGAAATGGCACAAAATGCATATTAGGAGGCTGCCAAGTCCAGATACTCATGATCTCCCTGATGAGTAACCGTACATGATTCATTTGTCAGAATCATGTCTTTGTACTCCATGCAAGTTGTGACTTATTTGCTTTTATTGAAATCTCTGAGAAACTCTGGATGAGAGCAAGGACAATATTTCTCCCTTATTATGTTCAAAAAATGCAAATCCACCTCAGAAATCGGAATCCTGTTGATTCGATATATGCATCAAAATGTATATGCATTACCATTTGCTTGTTTTTATTACTTGTTTTTATTAATTTGTACTTGTTATTGCTTCTTATTCATTTACACTAGTTTCTATTCCCACACTCACTTCCAAAAATAGAAAAACCTCCCACCAAACCAGACAATAGCAAACGTAACTGAAACAATATTTGCTATTGGGAAAGTCATCTTTTCCTAAACTCAGTCCAAGAAATACCCTTAAATAATGAGACATAACAGTTTATACTTTACTAAAGCTATCATTCATGTTCAATAGAAAATTAGGCTATAATAAGAAATTTGAAATAGTGGTTTTGCATGCATTGTTCTAATAATATGCATTTGGCCAAGGGCTCATTAGCCCTTGGAAGGAAGTTAAGCCTGCTTAATGTTCTGCACTTGTGCTTGACAATAGCAATAGGTTTCTTAATCACAAATGCCACCAATAAGCATCTGTTTTACAAAAGAGACACATATTTCCTTTTCTAGATGACTTCCTAAATCCTCTCCCTTTTTTTAAATAAATAAAAAATGAATGCACTTTCTGCATGTTTCTGTTTGGATTCCTAATTTAAACACTACCAGGAATCAGATTTTAAAAATAAAAACTCGGTTGTGTATCAGAAAATTCCTAATTTGCATCAATATGCAAGAACTGAAATTCCTTCGAGTCCTCTAAAGTCTGTACCGGTATCTTCTGATGCCTTGGAGCCAGAAATAGACAGGATCTTGGGAGAACAGGAGAGGGCAGGAGAAAGGGAAGGAAAAGGAAGGGCTGTGTGTGTGTGTGTGTGTGTGTGTGTGTGTGTGTATGTGTGTGTGTGTGTGTGTAAGAGAGCCTATAACTGTTGCTCATCTACTTTATGGGCTTTGTTATCTGAACTTTCTGCATGGAATCACTCTGATGATCAAGTAAAAGAGATCTGAGGAGTGCTTGGTGCTCTCTGAATTTGGTTGTTTTCTTGTAGACGTTTCGTTACCCAATTAGGTAACATCATCAGTGCTAGTGCCAGCACTGCCAGCACTGATTGTGTTACCTAGTTTGGGTAATGAAACATCTGCAAGAAAATAACCAAGTTCAGAGAACAGTAAGGACCCCCTCATTTCAATCCTGAGCAACAAATATTCTCCTTTACTAAAAAATCTCCACTGCTGGTCTCTAGCTGGATCTATCTGTACAGTTTTCTTAGCAATAGTATGGAAGCAGTTTATCACTGCCTCTGTCTAGCATGATTGTTTTTTTAATTTCCCAGTTGAAATCCCTTTGGAGAAGTACACGGAAAGACATGTTCCTTCGAAGGAAGAGAAGTAGAATGGAAGAGCAGGAGCCCTGCAATGAGTTTGGCTTGGTCCTTTCCAATAAACCCCCAGGAGAGATGCTAACTCAGTAGTTTGGTAACAGTTAAAGAAAAATGGTACCCAGGAGATTCCTGACTATACTATGTTGACATCACAGAAGGTTAAAAAACAGGGAAGGAAATAACTTCAAGGGGATGTGAGAAAATAATAAAAAGTTCACTCCCAGCTGGGTGACTTTGGACCAGTCACTCTCTGTCAGCCCAACTCAACTCACAGGATTGTCGTTGTGGAGGAACGAGAAAGGAGTATTAGTTATGTTCACTGCCTTGAGATATTTATAAAAATAATAAAGGCAGGATAGATAGATAGATAGATAGATAGATAGATAGATAGATAGATGGATGGATGGATGGATGGATGGATGGATGGATGGATGGATGGATGATAGATAGATAGATAGATAGATAGATGATAGATAGATAGATAGATAGATAGAGATAGATAGATGATAGATAGATAGATAGATAGATAGATAGATAGATAGATAGATAGATAGATAGATAGATAGATGATAGATAGATAGATAGATAGATAGATAGATAGATAGATAGATAGATAGATAGATAGATAGATATAGATAGATGATAGATAGATGATAGATAGATAGATAGATAGATAGATAGATAGATAGATAGATAGATAGATAGATAGATAGATAGATAGATAGATAGATAGATGCCAATTCCTAATATTGATGCAAATTAGGAATTTTCTGATACATAATGGAGCTTATATTTTCAAAATCTGTTTTCCTGATCATGTTTAAATAGGGATCTAAATAAAAACATGCTGAAAGTTTTATATTCTAAAAGTGGGAGAGGGTTTAGGTCAGGAAGTCATCTAGAAAAGGAGATTATGTGTATCATTTGTAAAGCAGATGCTTATTGGTGGAACTTGTGAATTTTCCACTTAGGGATCGTAGCACTCAATGGTGGGTTTGCTGGTCTCGGTATTACTCACTAAGCCAAGAACTGCCTGACTTACAACCACAATTGAGCCCAAAATATATGCTGTGAGTGAGACATTTGTGAAGTGAATTTTGTCCCATTTTACAACCTTGCATGTCACACTTGTTAAGTGAATCACTGCAGACGTTAAGCTAGTAGCACAGTTGTGAAGGGAATCTGGCTTTCCCGTGATTTTCGTTGTCAAAAGATCACAAAAGAGGATCACATGGACCCCGGGACTCTTTGACTGTCATGAGTCAGTTGTCAAGCACCGGAATTTTGATCACATGACCATGGGGATGCTACAGCGGTTGTAAATGTGAAAAACAGCCCTAAGTCACTTTTCTCAGTGCTGTTGTAATTTGGAATGGTCACTAAATGAATTTTGTAAGTCGAGGACTACCTGTGCTTTCTTAAAAACTGCATTGCTGAAGTCTTCTTTGGTTTCAGGTTGTTTTATCATTTTGATAGCTCCTTTTAATTTAGTAGTCTTTCTGGCTATGTTTTTATTACTCTCTCGTTGCGTTATCTTACTTTTAATATCTGTTTCATATTTGGAAGCTCTACTTGCCTATGAATAAGCTTACCAAGAATGAGTTTTATATTTCTAAGTAAATATGCATAGAATTGCTCTGTAAATTTCATGCATGTGTCAAATTGCACAATATTGACTTAGAGAGTTGTGAACAATGTTTAATTTATTCATCAAGGCAGTAAAAGGCATTTAGCTTTACTAAGAGGATAACTATGCCATACGGTTTGGCTCTTACATTTTTAATTTGTTTTTTTTTCCTTGAAGGAAAAGAGAGAGGGGAGGTCTGTCTTCTTACATTCAGATTTACACTGCACTGCAACCTTTATTGTTATGTATTTGCAAAGAAATGTGCCTTCTAGAGAAAGCCATCAAGCCATTATTGCATGAGAAAGCTTGTACGTTTTGGCAAAGATGCTGGGGGTAAGAACAGAAATCTTCGGAAGATCAGAGATTTGGTGCTGGTTTCTAGATAGAGGACTGAAAGCTTTGAAGAAGAAACTTAGCATAAAGACCCTTATGATGAAGTGTATGTTATCTTTATTGTTTGGTTCCAGGGGGTGGAGGGGGTTCACTGCAGGTTGGTTACAAGGCAAAATGAATATTCTTTTGTTCACTGATGGATTCAGTGGCTGCTGATTGAAGCTAAGCCTGCCAGTGCTGTTGGGTGGTAGTTAAGTAGGAACCCAACACTATTATTAGTAGGATGAATGAAGGCAGAGGCATAGGAGCTGCTTGATGTGTAGGCAAACTGACACCAAGCCTGAATTCTTGCTAGCAATCAGCAATGGAGAGCCTAAACAATGTGAATATAGTAGTTTCCTTGTCCTTCCTTCACGAAATCTTCAAAGGATATTAGGTTCCTATCCTGACAGCGCCTGACAGAGGTAGCCCATTCCTTTTGAAGTAGACACCATTTCAAAAATGCTGGAATTCACTCATTGATAGCCATTTACCAGATGTGCTTCATCCGACAATCAGGTGAATTTATAATTAAACTGTATCAATATTTATGGACCAACCCATCAAAAATAAGATGGGATCAAAACTGATTATTTTGAGATGTCATTCAGTGGAACTATTTTTGTTAAAATGTATAGAATGCTGCTGTAAATTAAGTTTAAAATGATTAAAAACAAGTAAGGTATGTCATTAATTCTATGCAGGCCTATTCAGTGTGCAGTTTTATGCGTCTAAGAATAAGGATGAATGAACTCTGAGATGGACTGAATTGATAATAAACATGTACAAAATTGTTAGTAATCAGTTAACAAATACTTACAAACTAGGCAACAAGATCTATTACATTCTTTCTAATAGGTGTAGCTTTTATATAACTATAATAAATGATAATGACATCTTCATTGATAGTCCCATAATTCAAATTAAAACATGAAAATGTGAGAACAATTTGACTAAGCCTTCACCATTAGGCTCCCTGCTTCAAATGCTTGAGACTAGTTAGTTCCTGAATCAAATTATATTATGTGAACTCGAATTAACCATTTGAAACAGCTCTCAAGTGACAAAACTACCTAATGTCTTCATTACCAGTGATAGAAATATGTTGACGTACAATCAGCTAAGATATTGCACATTTGTAGAAATATGACTGAGTTCCCAAAGTTGCAAATTGAGGAAGTTTAACACGTTTTGTTTACTAGAAAGCCTTTATTTCAAGGTGGAAGTATAGATGTTAGTCTACTCCATCATTCCAGCTAAAGAGTTAATCAAGAAAAACATTAATAGAGCTTTTTCAAAAAGGTTTTCAATCTGTAAGTTTTAGAAAATGTTCTATGATAGCCGTAGAATTAAGAAACCTGTTAACTTCCATGAACCCATATTTTAGTGAATGAAAGATATTGTGGCTGGAAAATTTCAGAATAGAAAGGTTTTACATCAAGATGTAGCATAAAGACATCAAAAATGGAGTGACCAAGTTGGTCTGCTGACTACCAGGCTAAGTAGTCTGCTGACTCTTTAGTTGGGGGCTCAAGATCTTAAAATTGGGACCAGGATCCTTAATAGATACCTTCACTGTTACAGATCTTGTCAATCACTGGAAAGCTTGGTGATCTTTGCAGAAGCTCCACCATCCAATGAAGCGTGGGAAGGACTTTTTGTGATAACTCCTGTCCTATAGAATAGTCTTCCCATGAAATCCAGCTTTAGGCACCCATAGGATAAAGTCTTGTGTCTCTTTTTGGTTGTTCAAGAATGTTGGAGCTAACTCCTGGGTTAGTCTTTGAATTTATCCCTCTCACTAATCCCACTCCTGAAATCCTTATGTTACAATTATACAATACAATAGCAGAGTTGGAAGGGACCTTGGAGGTCTTCTAGTCCAACCCCCTGCCTAGGCAGGAAACCCTATACCGTTTCAGACAGATGGCTATCCAACATCTTCTTAAAGACTTCCAGTGTTGGGGCTTTCACAACCTCTGGAGGCAAGCTGTTCCACTGATTAATTGTTCTAACTGTCAGGAAGTTTCCCCTCAGTTCTAAGTTGCTTCTCTCCTTGATTAGTTTCCACCCATTGCTTCTTGTTCTACCCTCAGGTGCCTTGGAGAATAGCTTGACTCCCTCTTCTGCGTGGCAACCCCTGAGATATTGGAACAATGCTATCATGTTCCTCTATTCCTTTTGGGAATCTTCAACATGCCATTCAACTCACAAAAAGCTGCTGAGCACAAAACCACAACATGCCTAGCCAGAAGAGAAGGGGTTGGGCGATTGTTTCTTGAGGCTCTTTTTTTAATGCGTGAGCTGAAAATGTTACAAATAGGAAAGCAAAAAGAAAGATCAGCCTTAAGCCAATTATGTAAAGAAATATTCTTGTCTAAACCACACAAGCTTTTTATTAAATACACGATTAGAACTTTTTTATTAAATGCATTTGATTAGAACTTTCTGCAGCACCTTAAAGCAAAAGAAGGCAACCAATAAACCACCATATCATGAAAAGTCTTGCAAAGAGATATGCTCCTTTGGCAAAAGATATTGTACTCAGCCCAAAGCAAGAGGAACTTGAATTTAAAACATGGTTACCTGAGGAGACAAAAAGAAAGCAAGGTGCTGCTTAGATTCACCATGAATCTAAGATGATTCTCCTATCTATTCAGGAAAGTAAAGACCCTTTTGCTTTTGTTCTATTAGATTCTTCTGTTCTCCATATTTAGCAGCAGCTGAGTGAGGGCTTATATTTCCACCTTCTGAGATGGCGTAGGCCTCCCTCTCCCCCTTCATTTCAATAAGAGAGTTCTCCATTTCCACTCAAGATGGCCAGCTCCAGGCCAGGGAGACTAATTATGTGCTTGCATCTTCACTGCACAAAGCAAGATGCCATTTCAGCTCTCCGCTGAGGCATTCTTTCTGTTTTACAATCCCGGGAATTCATTTCACTTTTTGTTTTGTTTTTTGCATTTGGACTGAAGGAGCACTTAACCGATACGAGGCACAGCCAAAAAAAGCCTCAACAGCTACAAAATTATCATAGAACATGATATGACACCAATAACTGAAGAATGGGAAGCACTGCCTCTGATGGAAGTTAGGCCCATCATGCATTTGCTCTAAAGCAAAATTGCCGTCAAGGGGATTCACCACTGAGTGCTTTGTAGCGTTTAAGGCACACCTGCAATTGTAAGCATGGAAATCTTGTTGTATGTCAGCTGCCTTTAAAGTAACTTGATCTGAAGTACGAAGGGAAGATCAATTTTTCTGACCGCATTATTATACCTTTCCCCTTTTTGGCTGCACTGGTCTATTATAGGCTCAGATTGAAGTTAAACCATTACAGTCCAGAATGTCTTGAGACCAGATTATTTCATGGATTACGTCCCGCTGTACCATCCTTAAATATTTCAAATGTCCTCCTAAGTTATTTTAATTTAACAGGATTCTTGTATCTTTTTTAGATGAATGTGTTATATTGGTTTATCACATATGTGAATGGTATCATTTTTTTTGTGTTTGAATTTACAATGAATAGAAATTGCCTACTGCTCAGAGCTGGCTTCAATCAGAGCAATTTTAAGCCTTGTAAAATAAATAATAATAATAATAATCTATCAAACCACATGAGCCTAGTTGTTACTAGGGAGATTACTTTTTCCTAGTGGTATCTAACTCCTGAAATACACCAATTTATTGACCACAGAAAAGAATGGTTGTTTTGAATTCCTTTAGACCATTAAAATAAAAGGTAACCTATCAGTAATAAATATATTTACTCCGACTAGCTTTTTTCTTAAAAAAAAAAGTTATTCATTTTATAATGGCAATTTTTGAGCCATCCAAAATATGATTATGCAACTCTCTGTAAATAAGTTAATAATATATAAATAACAGTAATACCCTGTTTCCTTGAAAATAAGACCTCCCTGAAAATATTTAAATGCATGGCAGCCAGTTCCCGCCATTTCTCTGATTGCTTGCTGCGCAAAGAACACAAGGTAAGAAGGTGAGGCCAGAGGGAGGGGGAAGGGAGGGGAAAACATGCCCCATGCACCCCACATGCTCTTACCTAATGGCCACTCCCGCAACCCTAGACACCGCGCCCCTTCTGTCACGCAAATGGCTGCCACAAAAAGAGCAGCAGGATCAGCGACGCACAACAAATAAGCAGGCCAAAGCTTCTTGCCTGGTTTTATCTTACTGGAGAAAGAATCTTTGTAGAGTTTCTCCCACCCTTGAATCATGGTGTTATATAGTGTTAAGTTGGGGGTGAATGAAGGGGCAGGACACCAAAATGACTTCAGCTCTTTATTTTGCCAGCAGCTCAGCCAGCTGAGAGAGACAGCACTCTCTTTTTAAAGGGCACTGACAGGCAGCTTGGCCACTAACATTGCTTTATTTTTCTCCGCCGCTCAAATGGACCAATGAGCAGCGGTTATGCTAATGTTCTATTTAACCCCGGATCTGAGTGAAGCCTTCCCTCAGCTTCACTCCCTATTTGCATATTTAACATATAGGTTAGAGAATTTCTACTCCTGAAGAGCAGCTCCTAAATTGGTGCTGACCCTGTTCCTGAGGCCATAAGCAATTCTTCAGATATGGAGCAGATCTCAGTGGCTTGCCACATTAGCATTTGATTAGCTTCCCAGAGAACAGCTCTCTGCTCCAGCATTTAGCATTTATACCTGCCGGGGAATGACAAATGGCTCCAGTTATACATGTGACTTAATTTATTTTCCTTTCCCCGGATCTACCTTTTAAAAAAGAATATTTTGTAGAATAGAACTTTAGAGGCTATGCCTTCAAAGAGAAAATAAAAGATTTTGCACATCTGCTGGAGTACAAAAAAAAATCTGGAGATGGTCCTGGGAGCAGAGGTGGTGGAGGAAATAAAGGACAAATTTAGGTAATGGTTTTCACTCCAGTCATTCATATATAACTGACTCTTTGTGAAAAAGAGATCTTATTCTGATTAGGAGTAGTCCTTTCTCATCGGTTTCGCTACAATTCTTTGCCCAGCCCTATACCCTCCCACGCCAGGCTTGGAAACAATTGTTCACTGTTCTATATCTTGTCAAAGAGCATCTTCAGCCTTAGACGAGATGCCAGGAACTGAAAAAAATACATCTGCTTTAGGACCTGCTAGTATGTTTAAGTTGGACTTTTTGATTGCAAATCTAACATGGGCTGGAGGAAGGACTAGCTTAGCTAATGCTTCCCGAGGAAAGGCTACACCTGGTATAAAATATTTGCATATGCATTGAGTTTTCTTTTTAGAGTCCTTAGTTGGAGGCTTCTGTAGAACTTTCTCTTGCAGTAGGATTCTCCAGATACTTCCGATTACTTGACTAAGTAAGCTCTGTTGTTTAAGTCTGCTTTTTTCATTTCATTACACATTATCCCAAACTATTCTAGGCTAGGCCCCACAAAGTTAAACTGCTATTCATAACTCTTATAATTTATTTTTATGTTTCAGTTTATTTCATGTCCTTATAACATTAAAGTTAACCTCAGAAGCCTGCTGAGCAAAGATGCTGAGCAAATACAAGCAATTCAGGTGGCTATTTAGTTTAGCATCCAAAAGACTCTGGCTCGCTTAAACATCGTACAACTTAATGGTCTCTAAAATACTCTTTATTAATCCCTTGTTTGCAGACATGGAGGAGTCAGCAAGGAAATGTGTAAAAGTTTAGAACTCGTGGGATCCATGGACAGAGGAGCTTTATGCTTTGCAATATCCTACCAAACAACTTCTGCATTTAAGGACACATATCTATCCTCTGGGGAGTCAGCGCTTCTTGATTAGAGCATCTTCTAACAACAGGCTGCCTTTACTTAGCTTGATGCCCTCTAGATACATTGGAGTTCATCTTCCATAATTCATGAACATCTGGGCACTGGAATCCAACGCTTCTGAAAGGAATCACATTGGGATAGCTAAAGGAGACTTACTCAGATTTGCAGGCACCAGACTCAAATTGAAAGACCATGAATTTTAGTTCCATGTTAGGCATAAAGCTAACCAGTCAATCTTTCCTAGCATTGAGAGCAGCGGTGAAATTCAATTTTTTTTACTACCGTTCTGTGGGCGTCGCTTGCTGGGCATGGCAGGGGAAGGATACTGTAAAATCCTCATTCCCACCGCACTCCGGGGTCAGCCAGAGGTGGTATTTGCTGGTTCTCCAAACTACTCAAAATTTCCTAGAACCTGCTGAATTTCACCCCTGATTGAGAGGCAGGAAATGACAAACTACTTCTGAAAAATCTTCCCAAGAAAACTGCAGAAAGTTTTTAGGCAGTTGGCAAGAGTCAAGACTGACTCAAGATGATGATGATGATGATGATGATGATGATGATGATGATCATCATCATCATCATCATCATCATCATCATCATCATCATCATCATCATCATGATATACCTATGATTGGTCCTCTTATAATCCAGAGTGAGGAGGTCATCACAAGTGGCAGAGGAGACAGGGAGTGGAAACTCAATGTTTCTCACGAATAATCCGCTACTCTTAGATGCTTGATGGTTGCTGTTCCATCTGTGTGTTGAAGTTTGGTTCCCACAGTCTGGTTGGGCTCTGTACTTGGGAATTGCTAAGTAAAGAAGTAATTTTGATTTGGCATGAGATGAGGATAAAATGGCATTCTAACCAGGGGCTTGCAATTCTTCAAAATGTCAAACTATTCCTCTGTTTCTTGGCTCAGAAAACTTCCCTTTCAAGACAAGTGTTCCTTCCAAAAGTAAAACAAACTGTGGGACAAACAGAGGAAAGAAAGGAAGCTCAACCGTGTGTACATAGTATCACACCTTATCCATAATCTCACATGCTAGCAAAATAATGCTTTGGTGCATACAATTAGATTAAAGCTCCACATAGAAAGGAAAATGCCAGATGTTCAAGATGGTTTTAGAAAAGAGACTGCTGTTTTCTCAACAATAACTATTGCTGATGCATGCTGGATAATTGAATACATCAAAGAAATCCAAAAAGAAGCCTAAATAAAAAGGTCTTTGATTGTGTTAACTAGATTAAGCTGTGGAATGTTCTTACAAAAATGGGAATCCCAACATATTGTATCATCATTCAAAACAGAATAGGAAACCTCTATACAGACAGAATATGGTAAAACAGATTGGCTCCAGGTCAGCAAAGCAAGGAGACAAGGCTGTACGTTGTATCCTTATTTGTTCAGGTTTGTATGCTTAATATATTTTAAAGAAGTCTGGATTGGAAGAAGAGTGTGGTTTTAAAAATGGAAGAAAAACATCAATAACCTGCATTAAGGTTTAACAACCTGCCTTAGATTTGACTGTGAAGACGTTGAAGCAATGGACAGTTTCTGCTTTTTTGGATCAGCTGTCAACAGTAAAATAACTAGCAGTCAAGAAATCCACCACAGACTAGCACTTGATAGGGGAGAAATAAAGGCCTTGGGAAATACCTTAGTAAGGCCACACTTGGAATACTGCATTCAGTTCTGGTCGCCACGATGTAAAAAAGATGTGGAGACTCTAGAAAGTGCAGAGAACAGCAACAAAGATGATTAGGGGACTGGAGACTAAAACATATGAAGAACGGTTGCAGGAACTGGGTATGTCTAGCTTAAGAGAAAGAAGGACTAGGGGAGACATGATAGCAGTGTTCCAATATCTCAGGGGTTGCCACAAAGAAGAGGGAATCAAATATTCTCCGAGGCACCTGAGGGTAGAACAAGAAGCAATGGGTGGAAACTAATCAAGGACAGAAGCAACTTAGAACTGAGGAGAAATTTCCTGACAGTTAGAACAATTAATCAGTGGAACAGCTTGCCTCCAGAAGTTGTGAATGCCCCAACACTGGAAGTCTTTAAGAAAATGTTGGATCGCTATTTGTCTGAAATGGTATAGGGTTTCCTGCCTAGGCAGTGGGTTGGACTAGAAGACCTCCAAGGTCCCTCCCAACTCTACTATTGTATTATTATTGTAAATATATTCAGATGCCATTATGGGTCTATATCTACGAAGATCAGAATCATGTAGGCAACCATTTTGCCTGGGGCACTCTAAGGGATGCTGGGAACAGTAGAAGGAAAGAAAAGAGGATGATAAGCAGCAAAGTATATGAAATCACAGTAGGGATGGGTGAATCATTCGAAGCCCTTAAGGTCAAATTGAGGACCTTGTGGCCTATGTGGTCATTAAGAGTTAAGCCCAAATCGATCAATCAGTCAGTCAGTGAGTGTTTATTTTACTATTGTCAAATGCCATCCAAATAACAATTTATAACAAATAACAGTGTATAACAATGAGTATGGTAGTGTCTATATATGCTATGATTCTACAAAAACTCTAATCAAAAACACTGGAATACAGTCCACAGAGTGGGAAGTAGACATAAGAACAAGTCACAATACGTGACGTGGCCGTCAATCTAACAGGGATACCAGCCGATTCATGATTTTTCCATAGTATTTTATAATAACAAAGAATTCTGCAAGAGTTACTTTTGTAGGTGAAGCAATTGCCCTAAAGCTGTTTAGAAAATCTTGCTTCACAGGCTTGATGCAATTGTTCATAATCCTATTACTTACAAGCTGTTTCCATGCAAAGAGAAATAGTGACTCCTTGGCTCCTCCTTGTCAAGACATTTTGAAAAGACCTTGCATGGCATAGCATAGTTTCATTCGCAGAAAGATTTCTGTATTCAAAAAGCTATGTCATCTTTTCTGCTTCTGAGTGCTGTGTGACAGCAGAGGAAAGTCTCAGATTAATGTA
The DNA here is from genome assembly GCF_964273705.1 of Natrix helvetica. NCBI lineage: Eukaryota > Metazoa > Chordata > Lepidosauria > Squamata > Natricidae > Natrix > Natrix helvetica. Next base: position 116,296,483 of record NC_138548.1, on the reverse strand, counting down.
GAGAGATCCAAGCCGTGAAAGCACAGGTTAACTTTTAGTCAATATATGCGCTAGTGCAGTGGGTCTCAACCTTCCTAATGCCGCGACCCTTTAATACAGTTCCTCATGTTGTGGTGACCCCCAACCATAAAATTATTTTATGTTTTCCATATTTTTTCAAAAATATGTATTTTCCGATGGTCTTAGGCGACCCCTGTGAAAGGGTCGTTCGACCCCCAAAGGGGCCCCGACCCACCGGTTGAGAACCACTGCTCTAGTGCTAGAAGTGTTTGGAAAAAGAGGAGGTGGGGAAGTCCAAGTTCTCACACTTTAAAGAGACTAACCTAGTCTTCTAATGAAGAGAGGCGACAAAGTACCATATTTTTCAGAGTATAAGATGCACCAGAGTATAAGACGCAGCAAGGTTTTGAAGAGGAAAATTTTTTAAAAAGTTTTTGCACTCTGAAAATCTCCCCAAAATGGTCTGTTTTTCATGAAAATAGGCCCATTTTTTTCCAAAAAAGGGCATCAATAGCCCTTAGGAGGCTTGTAGAGTTCTCCTGGGGGGTGGGGGCCCAAAAACAAGCAGAAACCAGCCCGTTTTTCACAAAAATGGGGCTGTTTTTTTGTCAAAAAAAGGGCATGGATAGCCTTTAAGAAGCTTATAGAGTGCTGCTGGGGTCTTGGGGGGCAAAAATGGGCCGTTTTTCACTCATTTCTGCCCTCCCCCAGGAGCTCTCTAAAAGCTTCCTACAAGCTATGCACGGCCATTTTGGTGAAGGGGGCGGAGTTTCAGGTGGCAAAAAATGCTGTATTCAGTGTATAAGAGGCACCCAGATTTTTTCAGCCTCTTTTTTGAGGGAAAAAGGTGCGTCTTATACTCCAAAAAATATGGTAGTCTAGCCCCTACCTACTTATTCCACTTGGCTTGCATCAGCATCTGGCACTTCTAAGCAACCCAACCTGGTGATCATTGTCTCTTGGTTGACTCCACTCAGCCTCAAAGAACTGATCATCGTGAGGGTCTAATGAAGATGGCTCTAAGGACTCAACCCAGAAACTTAAATTACTTTAGCTTTGGGGTTTTTCCAAAACCCAACATTGTTTCACTATGAGAGCCCAATACAAGTCATCCTCGACTTACGACCATTTATTTAGTGACCGGTCAAAGTTAGAACAGTACTGGAAAAAGTGACTTATGACTATTTTTCACACTTATGACTGTTGCAGCATCTTCATGGTCATGTGATCAAAATCTGATGTGTTTGGCAACTGGTTCATATTTATGACCGTTCCAGTGTCCAGGGGACATGTGATCACCTTTTGTGATCTTCTGACAAGCAAAGTCAATGGGAAACCCAGGTTTCATTAATACTTAAACTCTTCTATCCTGTCTCACTGTCCTGAACTCCGAGCAAAGTTCTAATAGTGGTGCCTTATGGGAAGATGCAGCAACCAAATGACTTATGAAGAAAGCTTCTTCGTCATGAATAGCTTGGAGTTGGTGGCATTATTTCTGGTATCACATTAGATGAGAAGGAGGCAGATAGAAATCTGCACACACAGAACAAAGAGTTCCAGATGCCAAATGACAACACTCCACCTTGAAAAGATTAACCAGGAGCTATAGAGAAGCTAAAGAACATGAAAAGGAAGTCCAGGTCTGACTCCAAAACCAAGGGCATCATCTGCTATATTTCTTGCAAACAAAAGATGCTAAGTTTGGTGCCTTTCTGAAATAAGCACTTCTAGAGCCCTGGCTGAACAGCTAGCCAATCCTCATTTTGTGTCTTTCTCCCTTCTACAGCCGGGCCTCTTGATGGCTATGTTGGTTTGCATCTCTGAGTGCTACAAACCAGAGGAACAGCTAATATGAATAGTAATTGAGCATGGGAATTGTCTGCTAAAACAGTTGCTCTGTGTGCAGAAGAACTACTCCTGTTCAGTCCATCCCGGTTCACGGGAAGGTTACACAAGAACAGTGAAGTAAGTACAGCAGCTGCTTGGGTAGCTACTGTCTGAAAGAAAATGACTTGTTGAGTGCAATTAAGTGATAATTGTATGCCTCAGTGAGAACCACAAAGATGCCAAGATTGTCAGCTTGCACCTTCCCTTCCAGATAATCTATCCAGATGTTTATATGCTTCATTAATGAGATTTGAGCTGCTGCAAAAAGGATCCTGGGGTCATGGTGGACAGCTCCGGGAAAATATTCAAATATGAAGCTACTGGAGAGAAAATCAGTTTGGAAAGTAGAATGAGAACGGAAAATAGAACTGCTAGTATAATGATGTCCTTTATTAATTACAGAGTATTGGTTACCATTATTATTTTTAGTACTAAGGAAAGTGCCCCATTTACAGAATAACTAAATAATGTGGATGCTGGAGAAATTCTCCTACAATGAAAGACCCAAGCAATTGGGGCTTTATAACTTGGAGTGAAATAGAGGAAGACATGAGATGGATGACATAAAATAGTATGGACAGAAAGAATTGTTTCTGCTTCAAAAGCAATGGTAGAACCCGAGGAGATAATAATTTTTCACATCACATATTTAAACTGTGCCCACAGTAAACCTGAGTGATTTTAAAGAGAATTGGACAGGTTCATGGAGGGTCGAGCTATCAGTGGCCACAAATCCTGATGGTGATTTCCTGCCCTCTGCATCAAAGACAGTATCCCTAAAATACTGAGGGAGATGGAAGGGAGTTACTGTCCTCCTGTCCAGATCTGTGAACATCCCGTGTGTACCCAGTTAGCCCCTGTCTGTAAAGGAGCGCTGAACTAGACTAGATAGGATTGTGGCTCGCTTCAAAAATTTTAGCAAGAGGTTCTCTGTCCAGTTGCTGGGTGGGCATGGCCGCAGTGGGTGTGGCCTAGCCAGGCTCCTGTACCACAGTGGGGAGAGGGTGTTTTTGCCCTCCTTGGACTCCAGAGGCTTTCCTTGAGCCTCTGGGAAGACGAAAACAGCCTCCCCAGGCTCTGGAGGCCTCCCTGAGCTTCCATGCATGCCCTGCACTTACCTGCATCCACAATGGGCCACGTGGGGACTCCTGGGAGGGGTGGGGTCAGCCAGGAGTGGGATTTGAGGGTTTTCTGAACTGCACAGAATCTTAGCTAGAGGTTCTCCCAAACCCCTCCGAACTCCCAGTAGCCCACTCCTGAACTTGATCCATCATAGATTGGGAATTCATTTCAACAATGACTTTCAATCTTCTGCCCCCAAATCAGTTGTTTAATTTGATCAGTTGTGCTCTCCAAGGTCATTTGCTAGATTATATCAGGAGACAGTTCATTTTGGACAGTACTGGTCTTCTTCTCTCCCACCACCCACAGCCTCTTGGACCGCAAACTGATTGAGCCTAGCAATTTGCCTCCTGGCCTTCAAGCATCACATAAAGAGGAGGAGGAGGAGGAGGAGGAGGAGGAGGAGGAGGAGGAGGAGGAGGAGGAGGAGGAGGAGGAGGAGGAGGAGGAGGAGGAGGAGGAGGAGGAGGAGGAGGAGGAGGAGGAGGGGGGGCTATCACCCATAAAACCATCCAAATCACTTTTATAGGGGAAAGATGCACCATGTAAAAGTTTAATAAATCAGCAAAATGAACAAAAACAGAAGAGCATGGCATTTTGCAAAATGTTCTATTTATTAGTTATATGTGTAGATGCCAACTTAGAAACAATTACAATAATTGCAGTAGAAATGTAAATGTGAGGGAAATTGTAACTGCTCTCCAAGTGCTACCTTTTGTCAGGTAAGGCTTATATTTCTAATAGTTCTTGCTCTTTACACCACCAGTCTTGAACTGACTCCATCCTCTTTCACATTATATTTGTTTTTCCAATAATGTGTCTACAGTTCACATTACACCTTTGTGTAATGCATTATATTATAAAGAAAACTTCAGCAACTTGTTCAAATAAACAATAATCATATTTTTCCTGCCACTTTTATGTATAGCTCAAGGTGACAAACATACCTAATATCCTGCCTCTTTTCCGCACAATAACACTGTGAGGTGGGTTGGACTGAGACAGAGGGGAGGGCTGGTCTAAAGTTACCCAGCCAGTGTCCATATCTTTGAGAAGCCCAAAACTCCTGATTTCTATACCAGCACCTCAACCATTACACCAAACCAGCTCTTTATATTGGGATATTTAGTGAGATATATTTGGATTTCTATGGTATTTGTTTTATTCATCCATCTGGCCTTCTCCCCAAGCACTCAATCGCTTTAAAAACATTCACACATGGATACTCTAGAATCACAAGATGCTCTTATGGCATCCCACTACTTGTGATAATAATAATTTAAATAAATACAGACCTATGCAGACATACAAAAACAGGAAGAGCAATGAGACTTACCTTACTCCTTATCCTGTTGATCTACAAACCAAAGAAGTGTTTGTGTTTTCTGGGTACCCAAACAATTTTTCCCTGTGTAAAATATTGCTCTTCAAATGTAGTGGTTCAGTCTATATTTATGTATTTGTTTGTTTGTTTGTGAAACACGTACAGGATAGCAGGTATAAGTATGAACATGGACATGAACAAAGGAAATGAATACAAGTAAATGGGGACAGTAGGACAGGGACGGTGGGCACGCTGGTGTGCTTATGCACGCCTCCTTTACGGACCTCTTAGGAATGGGGTGAGGTCCACGGTAGACAGTAGAAGGTTGAAACTGTGGGGGTTTCATCATAAGATTTCTGGTTCTTTTTCCCCAGTCCTCATAACCATATGCATGCCTATAACTATACCTACATACTTGTTCCTCTGTGTGCACATACAGACTTACAGGAGCATTTTAAAAAAACAATGTGTGTTTATTTGTAGTTATCCTCCCCTTGAGGATGTGCAGGGGGAAATAATTTTCCTGCCGTGAATATGAAAGGTGAAAAACAACCACGCAGAGGAGAGGCTTGACATTAATTTCAAATAATCCCTTGATATTCTCAAAGCCTAAAATTCTTATATAAAAAGTTAAAATTAAAATAGTGTAGGCACAGGTGTGAGGAATCCTTGTGCACCGGTTCACCTCTCAGGAATTTAGCAGAAGACTCAGGGGAGGAGGGTGTCAGAAAGAAGAAAAGTGATCGAAGGCTTTGCAAACCCCTTTCCTTGTAAACACACACTCTCACACACGCACATGCACACACACAATCCAAATGGTACATTCCAGGTCGTTCTTCTTAAGTAGATTACCACTGTTAAGAGAAAAACCAAACAAAAGCAGTCAAAAGAAATATATATATATATACAGTATATACCAGGGGTGTCCAAACTTGGGAACTTTAAGACTTGTGGACTTCAACTCCCAGAATTCCCCAGCACAGCATAGCTGGCTGAGGAATTCTGGGAGTTGAAGTCCACAAGTCTTAAAGTTCCCAAGTTTGGACACCCCTGGTATATACAGTATATTGGCTAATGAATAAGGGTTGTCAACAGCTTCTGTTCTATTAAATCCTAAAGAGGCATTGCTGGCTGTGTTTTGGCAAGTCTATCCGGAAGCAACCATTAATAAGGCAGCTCTTCAAAGCGAGACAACTTCAGATATTGAATGAACCTCTAGTAGCCCTTTGGATAGAAGACTGCCTCTTGCAAAGGAAGAATCCACAGCTACTGTTTCCAAAATGGTTTTTTCATATTCACTCACTCAGCCTGCAAAAGGAGCCAGCAGAACTTAGCACTGTAGGCTTTCTTTTAAGGTCTAATTTCTCACATTTCTGCACTCTGGTGTTCTAAGTATTATTATGATGCATCAGGAACCTATAATAAACTAATTAAGCGACGTAAAACCAAAACAAATTAAAAGAATGCTCTTAAAAACAGCTGCTCTTTGCTTGGTGCCTTCAAGTGAGTCTTGACTCGTGGCAGCAATTTTCTTGGTAAGAGTTTAGAAGAGGTTTGCCCTTGCCTTCTTTTTCCTTGGGCCAAGAAAGTGGCTGGCCCAAGGCCACCCAACTGGCTTTGGGCCTAAGGCAGGACTAGAACTCCCTGTCCTGCCATTTCTAGTCTGGTGCCTTAACCACGACACTAAACTGGCGCTCTCTCTCTCTCTTTTTTTTGCAATTGTAGTTTGCCATTTTCCACATTGTTTTCAACCCCTGAGACTTGACATGGTGTCACTGAGTGAAGTAAATAAGGAAACAAAAGAGAAGAAATATCTGGGAAATTAAGATAAGAGAGAAAGGACAGAAATGAAAGCATTCTTTCCTGTCTTAAGGGCATTTAAGGGCATTTTTCCTCATGACAGCCAGAGTCATTGTCTGAGCTGGCCCAGACTGATAGACATTGTAGTCCACAATTGCCGGAGGATGTTGAGAAAAGCTGGTGTAAAGCAAGGGAAGGAACCATGGTCAGAGAGGCACTCCACCGTGTTGCAAATTGACAAAGGAAATGGTTCAAATGGTATGGCCATTCAACCCCCTTTTTAACCCAGTACTTTTTTTTTTAGACACCCCATTCTGCTGAAAGTGACTTAAAGCTTGAGAATGTGGGTTGAGTTAGCTTTTGGTAGAAAGACTGAGAAAACGTGGAGAGGGCCCATGGATTCTCCCCCTCTGGCAACTTGCACAAGGAGCTCTATCATCACTGCCACAGAAAGTTCAAACTTGTCTTGTTGATTTTCAAAGTTTGTTTTTTAAAGGAAAACCTAACAATAAGGAAAGTAACCGGTTGGATAACATTAGTGGGTGGAACTAACTGTTAGCTCCCTGCCCAGCCTAGCCCAGCCCAGCCCTAACCTACCCTAGCCAAGCCTTGCTTGTGATCGCACCAACAGTTACTGAACAGTAGAGCTTAATCATTCCAGGTGTTTGCAGAAGGAAATAACTGCCCATCTGGTCACCTTTGGGACTTCGAGAGCCCCAAGCTTAGGCACGTGGGAAATTCTCTCCGTCCCCTCTGAGAGGATGCTGCAAGGAAACAAGAAGTCCAAGATGCCAAGCACTGTATGTCTTATCCATTCTCATTCTTTCTCTCTCTTTCTTTCTTCTCTCTCTCTCTTCTACTGCCTTTCCATTTTGATTAATAAGCTGATTTTAAGGCAGCTGGTCTTGAGCTGTGCTAAGCAAGGGCAGGGCAGCTTTATATTTTGGCTCGGGCTATTGTAAGCAGGCTGGCATTTCAGTGCATATCCTGGCGCAGAAAGTATTAGTCTGCTTGGGAACAGGCAAGTCTTATAAATATCTGGGGGAAACGTGTACAAATTGCACTTTGAAATACTCTTTCTTGGGAGCTAACGCAGAATTATTTCAGAGCAAGAATCCTGTATGCCCAGAATGCTTGACTCCCTGGCAAATTGTAAGCAAGTAAATGGGGCATTCGAATAGTTCGCAACTTATGACCTGATCAACTAAGGCTTGAGCTCTCGCAGTGAGATGGTCCAAAAGCATTTTGCTCTCCTCCCTATTGTGGGTGATCTTGTTTAGAAATTCTGGGATCTGGTGCTGTGAACTTGAAACTAAAATTCAGAAATCCCACATGAGGCATAAATGGGCAAGCCCATCTCCATTTCCAGAATACAACTCCTTTGTGGTCAAGTGAAATCTTGTTTCTTGATATGGCAAGCATGCGAGGTGTCCTGTTGAAATTCACTGTTATGAACTGTGGCATAGTGGCCACTCTGTTTGATAGGTCCAAAGGAATAGATGAATTTGCAGCAAGGGATGAGGGTCTCAGAGTCTATTAGCCATTGCAATCTAGTGTCTCCCCCTTGCAATGACTTCAACTTCCATAATTTCAAAACCAATTTAATGCTTCTTGTAGGTCAAATGTCATAGTCCTGGAAGTGCTGGGGAATAAATACAAAGTAATGCCCCAGCTTCAAGCTTTGCTATTTGGGGGGGTTGTTTGTCGTCTTTCTTTAGGTGAACATTAGAAACAGAGTTGGCAGTCCAATTTATTGTGTTTATAATGATATCTGAGGAAATGCTGAGACTCTGTTTGAGAGAAATAAAGCAGTGGACTTTTTACAGTTACAGATGACGAATAACTTCAGAACAGCTTCATCCACAGTGAAGCATAGCAAAAATGTTCCACTTGATTGTAAAGAACATTACTGTAAACTTCCTTAGCCTGGAAAACCATTTTTGTCATGAATAACACCATTTACTACAAATATATAACTTGGGCAAGTAAAGATGTTTTATCTTTCTCAAGAAGTCAGCATTTCCTTTTAAGAGACAGAGTGTGACTATATATGCTAAGCCAGAACGGTAGCGGTGGCGTGGGAACCTGAAGTGAGAAGGATGGCCTGGGTGGGAACTGCTACTGAATTCCAAATACTCTCTGCAGATTTTGGAAAGCAATCCTCTCTTGTTCTCGTTTCCCAACCAACAAAACCAAGATACTAATGAAATATTTAATTGGCTGCTGTGAAGAAGAATAAGCGCTTTGCCTTATGGAATATGTGTGGGAAGAAGAATTTGGAAATGCGTACCATGGAAATGTAATGAACAAGGCTTTTCACTTGGGTATTTAGCTACACAACAGGAAGAACATATTTGCCCCTCTAATGCACCCTTCGTTTGTCAAATTAGGGCAACAGGGGAAAGAAGAGAGGCTTTTCCCCTGTTCGTTGTACCAGTTACAACTTATCTGCAAGAATAGACTGGCACACGTTGATGAAGGAGACTATACTTCTTTTCGAGTTGTTATTTCTCAAAATTGCTTATGGTTGCACATGCTATAATTTAAATGAGCGCTGGAGGCTTTAAGGATAGGCGTGGGTTTGAAGGACTTGTTCATTCTGTCTACGTTCTTTCCAACCTGGCAACTTTTGAGCCCCATCCTGAGCAAGGGCCTTTCCCGGTGAAGAATAGATTGGGCTAGCAGGAGCAGGATCAGCTTATATGTAGAACTTCCATTTTTGTTCAGCTAGCAAAGGGAAAGTGGGATAAATGAGAATTTTGTAATGCTTTCCTATGGGGATTTTTTAAAAAATCAAGATACTTAAAAGCCAAATGTTCTTGAGAGGTTTTTTTCCCCACTGAAATTTAAATATTCTCTGGGCTGCCCCCAATTTGGAACCCTCCAACAACAGGGAAGGTGAGGGCCATGGCAGATTCCTATTGCCTGCTTATCAAGGTACTATTTCATGTCATGATCTAGTATTCCATTTTCTGCACTCTATAGATAGTCTTTGATTTAGGACCCGTTGTTTAGTGATACTTGGAAGTTACCACCTGCTGGAAAAAATGGGGATTTACAACCTGGATCCAAAGTTCTGACAGTTGCCCCCGACCCATGGTCACGTGACTGCACTTTTGGCAACATGGCTGTATTAACAGCCATTTGGGGGGTTCTGGGCTCACATGACTAGTTATATGATGCAGTGGTGGGATTCAAATTTTTTTTACTACTGGTTCTGTGGGCGTGGCTTGGTGGGTGTGGCTAGGTAGGTGTGGCAGGGGAAGGATACTGTAAATTCCCCATTTCCTCCCAATCAGCTGGGATTTTGGAGGCAGAGAATAGATGGGGGCGGGCCAGTTAGAGGTAGTATTTACTGGTTCTCCGAACTACTCAAAATTTCTGCTAGCGGTTCTCCAGAACTGGTCACAACCTGTTGAATACCACCTCTGATATGATGGTTTTACAAAAACCAGCCCTTCTAGTTTTCAGCAAAACCATACCATCATGAACAATGGGTTTACTTAACGACTGTGGCGTTCGCTTAACTGCTGCCACAAAAAACATTGCCACGTGACAACTCATTTCATGACACTTACAATTTACAGCCATAACGGGCAGGTGTAGTTACTGTTGTGACCAGTGATGTGCGGTGAGGTTTATGGCTGGTGAGGCTGGTGACGTCATCAGAAAGGCAGGGAATGGGACATGTGCAGGAGGCTGAGGCTGCCTCAGCCTCCTGCACACATGGTCCCATTCCCCGTCTTCCTGAGTCAACATGAAAGGGACCGCAGAGCGCAAACCGGCGGAGTGCGCTCCGCGGTCCCCTTCAGGAAGGCAGGGAATCGGACCATGTGTGCCTTTTCCCTTTTCCCTTTTTTTTTCTTTTCATGATGAGAGCGGTGAGGCTCTGCCTCCCCTGACCGCACGTCCCTGGTTGTGACTGCAGGACTACCTGTATTCTGAACTTATCTTAACACTTCGATCCTTATATTAGTGGAGACTCAAATGGGAAAGTGTTCATGGGATCTTCTGTGTTCTTATTCTTCCAGCTCGGAAGGAAAAATAACCTGTCGCCTTACTGATGAGATTAAATCTCTAATGAACAAGATGAATAGAAATGCCTATCCCATGTTGTTGCTGTCCAGATGTGTTAGAATTACACAATTCCCAACTCTATAATCCTAAGGCATCTGGAGAGCACTAGGCTGGGGATGTTTTGACAGGCCCTTTCAATTTCCTTTTGCTCATCTCAAGCTTCATATTTTTTTTTAAATACCCAGTAGTCATTACCCATGCTAATTCATCGCTTTTAATTTATATATTCATAAACTTCCTAAAGTTTATTATCCTTCTGCCTTTAATCTTGTCTTGTTCTCTACTATTAACACTGTTCTGAGAACCCTAGTGCACATTACTGAAAATACAGTGCCTAGGACATATGTACATATTACACATACGCATACACCATCATACATTTCTCTTTTGGGGTAAGCAACACTACAAAAAGTGCAGAAATAAGTAAGAATAATAAGCTAAAAAAATTAAAGGCATGAGATTAGACAATGAAAGGAACTGTAGCTAAATATAATCTATACAGCATCAGACACTATTCCTGTCCATACAAGCCATCCCTTACTTCTATCACATCCATATATATGTTGATTTCTTTAAACTTCTCATCTTTTCTTTCAGAGGAATTCAATTTTATCCAGCCGTGACTTTCTCAGCTTTTCCCTTCCTCTCAACCACTCATATACATTTGTTTAGAGAATTGATCCTTGTTTATTCTTTCTATATGAAATCATGCATTTGTACTCAATCGTTACTGTACAGCTCATTCATTGTTGCTCTCTTGATCTTTTCTTCTTTTATTATGCACATTCTTAAGTTCTTCTCCCACTGCATGCAACTTATTTTTATGATTCTCCTGATGTATTCAACTCTCATTCCACATGATGGTGGACCAAAGCATGTTTTTATACTCAGCCATGTTCTTTCAACAAGAACTTGTTCCTTTCATCATATTTGTTAACTCTCTGTCAGCATTTGCACAACTTAAGATGTCTCCTTGCATTTACTTATCTTGAATACATTTTCTACCAAGAAATGCAAATTTATCAAATTGTTCCACTTTTTCATTTCCAAGTGCTTATTCCATTTCACCTGACAAACACAGCCTCCTAGATCCATGATGTAGAACCTATGGCATGCATGCCCAAAGTGGCACACAGAGCCATGTGGCCTGGCATGCATGGCGTTGCTAGTTCCTTTTTCGGGTTTCTGGTGTGCATGATGATCAGCTGGCCTTTTTGCGTGCAGCAATGCTGGAAACGGGAAGAGCTGGTCTTCTGTTTTTCGGCGTGACCATACACTCCAGCCAGCTAATTGTCACATATGCATGTGCGCCAGAAACTGGAAGACTAGCTTGCTGGTGCACATGTGCATGCCGGAAACCAGAAGTTCAGTTTCCAGCACAAGGATGCCCCCTGGGAAGCTCCACTTCCAGGTTGCGGCCCAGATGAGTATGCATGTGTGCTCCCTTTCTGGCACTCAGTGCCAAAAAGATTTGCTATCACTGTCCTAGATATATATTTTTAATCCATGCTTCATCATCCTCATTGCATCAGACAATCTAACATTCTATTTGACCTGTATCATTTGAGTTTTCATCCAAAAATACAGCGTTGTCTCTCTATAAAGGTACCCCCTCATTTAAGAACACTCCATGAACTTCATCACAAACTTTCCTGCCATGTAGTAGTCCTTGACTTATGGCCGCAATTGAGCCCGAAATTTCTGTTGCTAAGCAAGACAGTGAGTTTGTGAAGTGAGTTTGCCACTCACTTCACTTTAAGCAAATCACTGCAAGTTCTTAAGTTACTCACAGAGTTGTTAAAAGAATCTGGCTTCCCTATTGATCTTGCTTGTTAGAAGGTCGTAAAAGGGGCACTGCAACTTGCCAGTTGCCAAGTGCTTGAATTTTGAAACAATCTTAAGTGTGAAAAACAGTCACAAGTCACTTTTTTCCAGTGCTGTTGTAACTTCAAATGGTCACAGAATGAATGGTTGTAAGTCAAGGACTGTGTGTACTCATGATGATAACTTTGTTTTCTTTCCTGCTTACGTTGAGCCATTCACTAAGCATCCCATTTAGCCTCACACTTGCTTCACTTACTGCTCTCTTCTTACTCAGCAAGCAACAATCAACTCCATATTCATACAAAACATTATATAATTCAAGCTACTTCGTCCTACTCTTTCTCTAATTCAGTAAACGTACAATAAGCTTTCCTTCCCACATTCTGACCTCTGTAGGCATAAAGATGCCCTGCATTTTGCTCATTGCCACTTCCTGTACTCTTTGGTTAGAATTCTACCAAGCTCCTCCCCATTGACAAACTAAATCCTACCGGATTAGCATTCACTCTCCCTGTTTTCCCTTTGTGTAGGGTGGGGTTCTTAAACTTTTTGCCATTAGACCAGGGGTGTCCAAACTTGGGAACTTTAAGACTTGTGGACTTCAACTCCCAGAATTCCCCAGCCAGCCATGCTGGCTGGAGAATTCTGGGAGTTGAAGTCCACAAGTCTTAAAGTTCCCAAGTTTGGACACCCCTGGATTAGACCTTTAATGTTATCTTAAACAGACCTCCCGTAAAAATCCAAATATCCAAATAAACACAAATAAACTATGAAAAAATGAAACTTTTGGAAGAATGTAGGAGTTTAACTAATTAGTTTTTTGGTTCTGTTTTCCGTTCGGTAACAAAATCTAACTAAAAGTTTTTGCCTGCACTTCACAGTTTGCGAAACCCTGCTAGTCCTTGATTTATGACTGTAATTAAGCCCAGAATTACAGCTATAAATCGCTGTGGTCATTAAGCAGGTCACCACATGACCAGACCCGATTTTATGATCTTTATTGCAATGGTTGTTAAGCTAATGTGGCAGTTATTAAGCGAATGATGCAGTCAGTAAATGAATCGATTTCACCCAATGAACATGTTTTGCTGGCAATGAGAAATAAACACTAGAAACTGGCAAAAAGCATCGAAAATTATGATCACTCGACTGAGGGACATTGCAAATAGCTATAAAGGTGAGCTTATTGCAAAGTACCCAAAATGCTGACCAGTGAGTGAGTGAGTGAGTGTGTGTGTGTGTGTACATGCGTGGACATCAGAAATTCAAAATCGGTTTGTGATTAGCTTTTGGGGGGATTGTCATAACTTCGAGCAGATGCTAAGTGACTAGACATAAGTCTAGAATCACCTGTTTAAACATCAGGTATAAATGAAGTCTCCATATCTTTTAACAAATCACCTACTCACATGGAAGCCACATCCAGATTTTAATATCTGAATGATGTATCACCAGTTATGTTGTGATAGTATATCCACTTATATGCCACAATTTGTCAATATTTGTCAATATTTTTACAGTGTTCCACTATTCCACATTGGTTTCCATCAAAATCACTTTGCATTTTCTTTTCCTCTTTTACTATTGAGCAGTCCTCACTTTTGTTGACCACTTCTTTGCAACTATCGGTTTCTCTTGTTATGCTTTATCCATCACTTTCTCCCATCCACATTTCTGTAGCAATCTTTCTTTTATAAACATTTGCGTCTCCTATGGTGTTTCTTTACATCCTCATTCCCCCAACCATCCTTTTTGATTTTCCCATTACTGCAACTCTACACGTTTCTGTAGCGCTTTGTAACATCATTTTTATCCCTCTGTTCAGTGTTGTGCTGACGGTACCGTATAACAAATAGCTCTACTGCCTATTAGCGCTGCTACATTATGAGCTGGCAAAGGGCTGATCGGTGCAGTGTGCACTGCAGCTCAGCTCTGCTTTTAACTGGCTCACAAAATTCCAGAAAATTTAACAATTGGCTGGTGTGAGCCTGTGCAAACTAGGTCCAGCACATCGCCACTAGCATATCGCCTCCAAGTAGCTTCCACGTCTTCTTTCCTTATGTCTGCTTCTATTCATTCTATTGGGAAATTAATCTATGACTCATCCAGGATATGCAACTTTTCCTCCTGTAATTGCTCTACTTTTACTTCTTTTCTTTCTGACCATTTCAGGCAAGGTCCCTTCTTGAAGCTACCAACTTGTCCTAAATTCAGAACTTGACATTCATTTTTTTTAGTGTCCTTAAAATTATTTCTGTCATTCATTCATCGTACGTAATAAAATCAGTCATCGTTTTCAATGTTAGTACTGTGCTGGTTGTTTATATATTGTCTTATGTTTAAATTAAAGTGGGCAACTATGGCCTCTTTATGACCTGTGAACTTCAACTCCCTGAGTCGTCCACAAGTTGTAAGGGGGCAATAGTTGCTGCCCCTTGTTCAAATCATGTATTTGAAATAGAGATTTTAGTAAGCACATGCAGAACATAACTGCTTTATTCTTTTATTTCTGTTCAAATGTGTGCTTTTGCTATCTTATTCCTGTTGTATTCCACTTTGCAACCTTCCTTGTGCTGCGGTTCTCCCAGATGGGCTCATGATAATGACCTCTGCCACCTCTCATAACTTTGGTCAACTGAGACTCATGACCCTTTTTTAGTATGGTGCAGAATCTGTCTGTAGATACAGTTACTGGTTATACTGCATTTCCTCCTAGTAGTAGCAATAAAGTCAGTCACATTTTGGCACATAATACTGCTCCCCAACAATTTGGAAGTATATACAGTGCTGAAATTGTCCTGGGGATGAATTGAATTCATGGGTTTCAGTCACAGGTTTGGAGACATAACTGGGCAAGTATTAACCACTATTGAGGTAAGGGAGTTGAGATCCGCCTCCACACTCCTGGCCTTCTGGAAGAACCTAAAAACCTGGCTCTGCTCCTTGGTCTGGGCCCCCAACAGGGGCCTGTTACATTGGGGTTGGTTGACTGGGTAGAGGAGATCCCCACCTCCAGGGGATAAATATTTGTTAAGTGATCACTTACAGCAGTATATATATAATTATAGTTCATTATGCCCTGGGCAGTTCATTTATTACTAATCTGACAAGACATGAGACCACTATTACCACAGTTCTGAATTTCTTCAGAAATTGAACAGAATAGAGTGATAGCCCATTTATCGCCCAAAATCAGCCAGATAGACAGACTTGAAGTTGAATTGCAAAACTGGGGCAGCTCCAAATAAAAGATGATAGTCTAACTGGTCTGTGAACAAGCTTCTGTTCCGTTTCCTCATACAATTCATAGCACATGTCTGCAAAGGGAATGACAGTGCCCAGTTCATTTATTGTAACAGATGATGACGTACAAATCCCACTAGATTCCTGTAAAACAGCCTATGAAAACAGTGTTTTCATAACCTCCAAGTGCAGACAAACAATTATGTCCTTTTAACAAGCAACACAAACCTTCTTCAACCATTTAAAACAATCAGGGACGTGGCATTGGTAACCTATCAAACCATTTGCTTTCTCAGCCGACTAAGAGAAATGTGATGTGGTGTCTATTAAGTGGACCAAGGTCAAAAAAATCCCACTGTTGGCCAGGACGACAGAGGCAGAAAATTAAATGGAATCTTATTTCAAAGTAAATAATTAAAGCTCTTATCTTTGTTTCCATATTTCACTGTGGCCTGTTAAGGTCCAAAATAATTTCCAATCTGCTGAACATTTTGAAATAGATTTTGTTAAATAGTGGGAATTCAAAGGTTGTCCAATCAAAGGCAAAAAACAGGATGACTTGGTTGCTGGATCTAGACACCGTTTTTCTGGTTTCAACATTTCTGCAGTGTCTCTTTTATAGAACAGCTGCATCTCCTGTTTTTCTTCTGTGAAAGCTCCCTTCCTGCTTTCGGATGATCGTGATGATGACCACCTCCTATTTTCCCCCTCACAATAACCCTATGAAGTGGGTCGGGCTGACAGAGATCAACTGGCCCAAAGTCACCCAACTGGCTTTCATGCTTAAGAGAGGGCCAGAACCAAGGGTAAAATGCTACCAGTTCGGACCGGTTCGCCTGAACCGGTAGTAAAAAAATGCTACCAATTCAGGCAAACTGGTATTTCCAATGATCTGCTGTGACGTGTGATTTATATTAGCTAGAATTGTCGGATTTCCTGCTTTCTAACTAATCTAAATCGCGTGGCACAGCTGATCCCCCCCCCCCCCCGTCTACTTACCTTTGCAGACTCACAAGGCTTCAAAATGTTCTTTTTTTAGCACTGCGGGGCGTGCCTCAAGCACACAAAGTGCACGCTCGGTAGCAGACTCACCGAACCTGTAGCAGATTTCAGAGGATTTCACTGCTGGCCAGAACCCTTAGTCTCTTAGTTTCTCGGTCAGCTCCAGTGGTGGGTTTCACAATTTTTTAGAACCTCTTCTGTAGATGTGGCCTGCTTTGTGGAAGTGGCTTACCAGTCATGTGACTGGGTGGGAATGGCTTGCCAGCCATGTGGCTGGATGGACGTGGCAACTTATAAAATGTGGTGAAACTCACTTAACAACGCTCTTGCTTAGCAACCAAAATGTTGGCTCAGGAACTCTGGCATTGAAGTGTGCAAGTCTTAAAACTGTCAAGTTACAAGACTCTTGCACCCCTAACCCTTTAGGAAAAAAACCCCCAGGGGTGTTCAAACTTGACAGCTTTAAGACTTGTGGACTTCAACTCCCAGAATTCCTCATCTCGCTCTTCATCTTGATGATGTGCGGACGGGCAGGGGGAGGGAGCTGGAACCGGTTCTAAACGGCACTGTAGATTTGTGGAACCTCTTCTATAGAAGAGGTTAGAACTGGCAGGAACCCATCCCTGGTCAGCTCCTTTATTACTACACCAAACTGACTCTTTTAAATCCTTTTTTAAAAATGGTTTTTGTCATCTGATGAATTACTAGATTGTCCCTTTACCAGCCTTACATGTTGCATTATCCTGCCCCAATCCATTGGCAGGAGTGATAAAACATACCAGATTGAAATGTGGTTATCAAATGCGACTTTTCCTGACAGTAACCATCGTGGGGGTTTTCCAGCCTGTCCTCATGATGTTGCCTTCATTGTATCCCCAGGCCAAGTATGAGATGAGTTGAATCAAACTTACCTGTTCTGGTGTCTAAGTAATTAATTTCTCCATTGTTCTAACACCATTGAAGAGCAGTCTCACATTATATAAAATCTGCTAATCGCCATCACCCTCAATGTTGGAAGCTAGTTGGTTGATGCAATTACTGGGAATAGAGTCAAGAAGACAAAATGGGAATTAGCAGGGGAACAGCAATTTTCATGATATTATACTGGATGGTATTTAACAGTGATTTATGCAGGTTTGTGTTGACAAACAAGTAAGGGGCAAGACTTGGCTACAGAAGTCAAGATTGACAGGACATTAATGTGTTGAGGCATTTAGGCCAGAATTGTCAAATGTGAAAAAAATCATGGCAACTCACCCACCAACCAAAACTGCTTCACAAGAGCTGTTTGCCTTACTTCATTTAATGTCAGGAAGCATAGCTTCGGGTGTAAGAATATGGAGAGATTACATGTTCGATAGTCTTCTTTTTTTCTTCTGGGGCAGCTAGCATTATAGAGTCAGCAAAATCAAAACAGGTCAAGCCAGTCTAGGGTTAATAGAGGGAAGAGATTTAAGTCAGAAGCAAGCTTCAGGAGAAGCACATTCTGCCAGAAGCTTCCTCAAATCAAAAAAGACAGCAGGTCCCAAGAAATGAGAATGGCAGGTGGAAGATAGAGAGCAGCTGATAAGCATCAATTGTTGCAGAAGAATGCTAAGCAAGTGGATAGGACTGATGGAATGCCATACCTGCAGAGATCATCTAGAAATATTCACCATTCAGTTGTTAGTCATTTATTTCCAGGGCTGTTCACGCCATGTTCACACAATCTTAATGGCTGAAACGGGTGGGGGTGGGAGTGATTTATTTATTTATTTCTCTGCTGCCAACTCTACGAGGACATCTAGTGGATTTCATACATACCGGTATGTAGAATGTATGTATAAAAACAAACATTCAGTTCAAGGTTGTAAACAGTGCCCCTCCCTTGGTGTCCCATTCCAGCAATACATTAAATCCTCTAGGGAATAATTCTGTTTTAACTATTTTCATGAAGACCAATCTGGATCTTTGGGGATAAGCCATTCCATAGAACAAAACCCAAGAAATATAATTATTCCAAATATCCTATGAGAGGTTCTGGAATTTCTAATTGCAATGCACACATGGAACGGATCATTTCAATTTGAAGCAGGTGGTACTGAAGTTACCGAGGGGCAAAATCATACAGTTTCATAGTGATGACCTGCACTTTGAACTACACTCAAAAACCTGTTGGCAACTGATGTAGCACCCACAACACCAATACTAGATGTAAAGGGTCTCTAACGCTAAAGTTAGGGGGGGGGGTCTCATCTAGCAGAGCCATTCTATTTTATAGCAGTTGTATTTTTTTTTAGTACAGTAATCTGCAAAAGCAGATCCACAAAAAGCAAACTGCAGAAATCTATGCAGGAGGGAATAAAGACATGGTTAGCCTAATCTGGTGACCTGCCAAATCTGAGCAAAGGGCCCCACTGTACCAGCTTTAACTGCCTACCCAAGCAGTGGCCATGAGTCTAGGACAGTGATGGCGAACCTTTTTTGGCTCACGTACCATAAGTGGGGAGAGCGCAGGGGGGTCGTGTGTGGGCATACTGCACCCATAATGCAATGTGTGACACCCCCCCAGTGCGCATGCAAGCACTACAGGCGTGACCTCCCCCCCAATTTTTACATGCTTTTTTCGCCCTCCCCAGGCTCCAGAGGCATTATAGGAGCCTGGGGAGGGTGAAAACAGCCTCCCCCGACCCCCCGGATGCCCTCTGGAGACTTCAGGGACCGTCAGGAGGCTTCCCTGACACCTTTGGAGCACTCAAAACAACCCTCCGAGCAAACCGGAAGTCACTTCCGGTTTGCTCGGAGGGTCATTTTAAGCATTCCGGAGGCTTCAGGAATCTTCCCTGAAGCCTCCGGAGCAGTCAAAACGACCCTCCGAGCAAACCGGAAGTCCGTTCCCGAACTTCCGGTTTGCCCGTAGGGGCTGGTTTTTTGTGCTCCAGAGGCTTCACGGAAGCTCATGAAGCCTCCAGAGGGCCTCAGGGGGGGCGGGGGAGGCTCTTTCCACCCTCCCCAGGCTCCTATAAAGCCCCTGGAGCCCGGGGAGGGCGAAAAATGGCTTTTTAAAAGGGTGAATTCAGTTGGCCAGCGCGCACGACGGCGCTGGCCAGCTGACAGGGCTGCGCCTCGCGTGCCCTGACAAATGGCTCCGTGTGCCACCTGTGGCACACGTGCCATAGGTTCGCCATCACTGGTCTAGGAGATCCACAAGTGGCAGACTTCCTTCTTTAGAAGAGCTGCTATTCCATCCAAAGTAACAACTGAAGCAGATAAGCAACCAAATGAGTCTTGGGCAAAGCACTTCTGTTGTGCAGCAATTCAGCTTCAGCTTGTTCTTTCCCATCCAATCATTTACACAATCCAGGCATCAAGTCTATAGTATCCTATGACTCAGCCCAGGAGATGGAGATATGTATCTAGGCATAATACCCACATTGTGGTTTTATGTTGATATTGGAGAACATAGCTTGGAGAGATGAACCACCCTTATCACCACAGCGTAGGATCAAATGCAAACTTTTATTTTTGTTTGGTCAAATTAACTCTTAGTTTTATTCCACAAAAGAGTCTCCTGGGTTAGAGGCCACTCCTGGCCAAACTCATTAACTGTTGTGATTGCCTTCATATTCCAAATGTTTGGTAGAACTGCCTATCAGATAGCAGGGCAATTCCCTAAATTCTTGCAGAAATCCCTCTGGATCAATAAGAACTAGGGATGGATTGTTCTAATTTGTGTCACCACCTGCAGTGAAAGTATCCCTCAAGAAATGATCTGACCACAATAGGAGACTAATCATTAGCCCTCCAACTTCACATTACTACCAGCTGCTTTGATGGCAAAATTAAAACTAACGTAACAACTTTGTGGGTTTAGACCGTGGTTGCCACAGTGGTATAAACCTCTGATGTCTGTGATTCTCTCCCTAGGTATAAAGATTGTAGTCTTCTAGCACCAGTAGCTGGGGAGATTTTAAAACCAGCCTATTGATAAGATCTGAGACCTCAGGAAAGTTTTTGTAGCGAAGTGGGCAGTGCCTAAAGACGATCCCCAATTTGTTTCTACCTCATGATCTGATATATAGCCTGTCCTCTGAGACATAGACTTTGGCCAATACCATCATCATCACACCTCCTTATCTTGTATCAATGGTGGGATTATTTTTTTTACAACCGGTTCTGTGGGCCTGGCTTGGTGGGTGTGGCATGGCTGGCTGGGTGTGGCTTGTTGGGTGTGGCAGGGAAAGGATACTGTAAAAATCTCCATTCCCTCCTGACTCCAGGGGAAGGTTACTGCTAAATCCTCATTTTCTCTGATCAGCTGGGACTCGGGACGCAAGGAAGAGATGAGGGCAGGGCCAGCCAGAGGTGGTATTTACCGGTTCTCTGAACTACTCAAAATTTCTGCTACCGGTTCTCCAGAACTGGGCAGAACCTGCTGAATACCACCTCTGTTTTGCAGTTTATGGTAGAAACTGAAACCCAAAACTGAAGGAAAATCTGACACAAAAAAGTATACTCACCCTTGCCCAGCTTGGTTTGGATGATGAACGTTGAGAAGGTTATCCATTCATTAGAGGTGAGGTGGTGCAGTGATTAGAGTGCAGTACCGCAGGCTACTTCAGCTGACTACTAGCTGCAGTTCAGCAGTTCAAATCTCACCAGGCTCAAGGTTCACTGTGGGTAAAATGAGGACCCAGATTGTTGGGGGCAATATGCTGACTCTGTAAACCACTTAGAGAGTGCTGTAAAAGCACTATGAAGTGGTATATAAGTCTAAGTGCTATTGCTATTCATTGTCGACTCTTAGTGATTCTACAGGCCAGGTCTCTCCACATCTTCCTATTTTGCACTATTTCTTTGGGTTATTCTATGCTCTGGCTGGTGTCAGCTTTGATGGTGAGGTTTGGCTGATACAAGCCAAATTACCTAGATTTATAACACAGGGTCATTAATCTACTGAGCATGTGTAAATGAGTAAATCTTTGAGGGAGATGGGTGGTACAGAAATGTGAAAAATAATAAAAATTGATAGCTAAGCAGTTGTTCTTCTTTTTAACAGAATAATCTTTGCATTCAGATCCTGAATGGATTTCTGCATCTGTAAGCCCTCTCCCCATGCTATTACGTATTTGAATTCTGGCCTTTTCTTTATTCATTAGGGTTTTTCCTTGATAAAATGGGTATTATTTTCACTGTTTTTGAAAGGTTCAAAGCAAATGGTTGTGTTGAAAGATGGTGAGGCTAAGTCTAAGAGAAGTACAGAAAGATGAAGATTGGTTTCAACAGGTTTACTGTGGATTCAGCCTAATTTATCATTCTCATTTTATGTAAACTCCACAGAAAATGGTCACCATTTGTAAAGATGTTGTGCCAGAGGTAGGTTGCTCCTGGATTGGCCCGGATCGGCCTAACCGGTAGTGGTGGCAGCGGGAGGCTCCGCCCAGCCGCATAAGCACGCACACGAGCAAACCGCTAACGCTGGGATTTGAAACCCACCTCTGTGTTGTGCCAATAATTTTTGAAAACAGAAAATCAGATAATCTCCATAGTTATAGATATAGTTATAGACTTTTAAAGAAATCTGATTTTAACATGAGGTAATTATTTTACAGGCAGAAGAATCTCTGCCCGAATATAACTTTTTGAATGGATAAGTTATCATTGTTTAAAATCTATAACTGAAAGAGTGGTAAGGCACCGAAGTAATCACAAAGAATAATATAATCATGATATTGCAATTAAATATATCTAATGCTGGGAGGAAATCTTTTCACTTCCTATCATTTTAGCAAAATGATTTATGGAAGCAGTGACAAAAACATTATTTTAAAATGGTTTTCTAATTAGCATTATTAGTATGGTACGTCCAAAATGCTATAATGCTCTTTTTTTAAAAAAAAGATAGAGTGCTATTCTTCTATTGTGTCAATAAAAGAGACATTTAACATGATCTTTCTAGTCACCATCATGAATCATTTCTTGTCTCAGCATTGACTGGAAAAATATACATGTGTTTATCAAAACTTGCATATGGGTACATAAGCACATGCAAAGAAAGTATTAATAGAATTAAACAAATATGGGTATAGATAGAACATAGTTGTAGCTGATTTATTTAGTTTCTTATTTTTCCTCTAAGTGTTTCAAAAATGGTGCCCACAGACTTCACCCAACTCCATCACAAACATGTCCCATACAGTCACCATATGTTCTTTGTAACATAATAAAATGCAGTGTCCTTGAACTGTGCAAACCAACAACTACCATTATAGCAAAGAGGAATGACTGAAAACTTGTCAGTTGGAAAACACCCATCTGTTTTCATAACAGAGAAGAAAACCAATTGCTTCCTTGACACTCATCTGCTCTTTTGCAGCTAGGAATTCACTTAGATCTTGGAATGGCTGTAGGGAGATTCCCAGGCTTGGGCTGGGTGTAACCAACCACAGGACTTGTACACAAGATTTAGCTTGCACATGAAGCAATTGCTAACTGCAGTGATTGTCAGATTTGGCTGCATTTCACACTGGAAGATGCTTTCCCAGAGCACAACTGACAACTTTCAGAAGTTTTATCTGTTTTATTAGGAATGATTTGTTGCTGCCCCAAATTCATGCAAGTTTGAGGAAATGCTACTCAGGGCACGTACACTGTGCAAAGAGAAAGTTTTGGTAAAAAACAACAACAAGCCCATTGGGTGGTACATGAGGAGAAACAGAACTACCTGGAGTTAGGAAGTGCCTCCCACCTGAATCTGAGCACCTGAAGTGTGTGCAGTTTGTTCAGGACAAACTTGCCAATTTGCTTTTAAGGGAGGGTGCTTTTAAAGGTAGATTGGGGGATGATCTCAGAAAGTAGCATTGTTTCTCAAGATTAAATTAAATGTTTTACATTCCTATCCATATGGCACTTTGAGACCAAAAAATGAACTGGCATAGGGTAGAAATTTGATTTTCAAAAGAAGAAGAGGCAGGTTAAGGGAAAGAAGGTGAATTTTATCTCTCCTCTCTTTATTTTTAGCGATAAATGGACACACATCCAGAGGGGGGAGGGGGGAGGAGATGGAGAGATTACAGCTGATTTAGATGAATTAGTCAATGTACACAATGTCTAATTTGGCCCTTACATTCCCCTAAGGAAAAATCTAATTGACCGCCAAAATAAGGAAAGGAACCTGGGATCTCTCCAGCAGTTGCCATGCAGGTCAAGAGCACATAGAATAGAATAGAATAGAATAGAATAGAATATTTATTTCTAAGCCGCACCCTCTCCCGAAGGACTCGGGGCGGCGTACAATAAAACAAATAAAATACAAAGTTCAATACAATACAATACAATACAAATCTGGACAGGACATACATATAACAAGGACATATATAAGACGTATACAAGGAGGAGGTAGGCTGATAGCTAAAAAACAATTAAACAATTAACAATTAAAACAATTAAAAAGTCACAATATTTAAAAACCCCAATAAATAAATTCAATTGAATTACACTAATAAAAACCCGTCAGGAGTGATATAGTTAGATCATGGTTGAGCCAGGCCAGCTACTTGGAATAGGTGGGTCTTGAGCTTAACTCTGAAGGAACGGAGGTCAGACGTAGTCCTAATATCCGGAGGGAGGTCATTCCACAGGGCTGGGCCCGCCACAGAGAAGGCTCTACTCCTAGGCGCCGCCCCTCGACACTGTCTGGTGGACGGCACCTGGAGGAGTCCCTCTCTGTGCGAGCGAATTGGTCGCAGGGATGTATGGGGCAGAATACGATCCCGCAAGTAACTAGGTCTTGAGCCATGGAGCGCTTTAAAGATAGTTATCAAAACCTTGAAATGCACCCGATAGACCACAGGAAGCCAGTGCAGCTCGCGCAGGAGAGGTGTCACATGGGAGTACTTAGTACTCCCCATAATCACCCGTGCGGCCGCATTCTGGACCAACTGCAGTCTCCGAGTGCATTTCAAGGGAAGCCCCATGTAGAGAGCGTTACAGTAGTCCAGGCGAGACGTCACCAGCGCATGGGTGACTGTGCGTAGGGCGTCCCGGTCCAATAGGGGGCGCAATTGGCACACCAGGCGAACCTGGTGGAACGCCCCCCTGGCCACGGCTGTCACATGGTCATCCATGGACAGCCTGGCATCCAGGAGGACGCCCAATTGCGCGCCCGCTCCACGGGGGCAAGTTGAATGCCCCCAATGGCCAGAGATGGGATTAACTGGTTGAACCGGGGGGCCGGAACCCACAGCCACTCCGTCTTGGAAGGGTTGAGCCTGAGTCGGTTGTCATCCATCCAGACCCGTATGGCTTCCACACACCGGGACAATACTTCGACGGCCTCGTTGGGGTGGTTCGGGGTGGAAATGTACAGCTGAGTATCATCAGCGTACAGATGATATCCCACCCCGAAACCACGGATGATCTCACCCAGCGGCTTCATGTATGTGTTGAACAGGAGTGGCGAGAGGACCGACCCCTGTTGCACCCCACAGGTAAGGGGGCTTAGGGTCGACCTCTGCTCCCCTGCCAACACACATTGCGTCCGGCCAGAGAGGTAGGAGCCGAACCACCACAAAACGGTGCCCCGGACCCCCAACCCCTCCAGTCGGTGCAACAGGATACCATGGTCGATGGTATCAAAAGCCGCCGAGAGGTCTAATAGGACCAGGATAGAGGAACAACCCCTATCTCTGGCCCTCCAGAGATCATCTACCAACGCGACCAAGGCCGTCTCTGTGCTGTGCCCGGGGCGAAAGCCGGACTGGCGCGGGTCTAGATAATCATTCTCCTCCAGATGTCGTGGGAACTGAGAAGCCACCACACTCTCTACAACCTTCGCCAAAAAGGGAAGGTTGGAGATAGGACGATAATTGGCCAGCTCCGTAGGGTCCAGGGAAGGCTTCTTGAGCAAGGGTCTCACCACCGCCTCTTTCAAGGCGGCCGGAAGAGACCCCTCACCCAACGAAGCGTTCACTAGGCCCAGGAGCCAGTCGCGTGTAACCTCCCAGGATGCCAGTACAAGCCAGGAGGGACACGGGTCCAGTAAACATGTGGTAGGTCGCAGTCGTCCACGCAATCTGTCCAAATCCTCAATGGCAACCAAGTCAAACTCCTCCTAAAAAGGTTTCTCAAGACTCGCCACTGGCGTCTCGACTGGGCCACTGAAGGGGACCCAATCCTTCCGGATTTGAGCGATTTTATCCTGCAGATATTTCCCAAATTCCTCTGCCCTACCCTGTAAAGGGGCCTCCCGCGGCCTCTGAAACAGAAGGAAGTGGGACACCCGAAACAGGGCGGCAGGGCGGTTCTCTGCAGATGCAATGAGAGCGGCACAATATTGGCGTTTGGCCGTTCTCAATGCCACTAGGTACGTCCTTAAATGGGCTCGTACCTGTGCTTGGTCAAATTCGGATCGGGAGGATCTCCAACGACTCTCTAGGCATCTCTTGCGGCGCTTCATCACCCTTAGCTCCTCGGTAAACCAAGGAGCCAGGGTGGATCGTTGCCGCCGGAGAGGCCGCAAAGGCGCCACCCGGTTCAAGGCCCCGGTAGTCGCATTATTCCACGCGACCACCAGGTCCTCTACCCGGGGGCGGGTCAGGGGTGCAGGAGGTGGCCCAAGCTCCGTCTGGAACCTATCTGGTTCCATCAGGCGCCTGGGACGGAACCATCTAGTGTTTTCAGGTTCCGCCTCCCCGCAGCGGGGGGTAGCACCAGGGAAGTCGAGTCGGAGGAGTGAGTGATCTGACCATGACAGGGGAGTGATGGTTAAGTCCCCTCGTCCCAGATCACTCAACCACTGGCCAGAGACAAAAACAAGGTCCAGGGTGTGTCCTCCCTCGTGTGTCGGGCCCTGAATCAATTGAGTCAGGTCCATGGCTGTCATTGAAGCCATGAACTCCCGAACCCCCTCGGATGCTTCTCCCACCGATGGCAGGTTAAAATCCCCCATCACTAAGAGTTTGGGGGTCTCAACCGCCACCGATGCGATCAGCTCGAGGAGTTCAGGCAGGGCCGATGTATAGCGAGGAGCCAGGTATACTATCAGCAGACCCAACTGTCTCCCAGGGCCCCATTTCACAAGGGATTCACACCCGGACGTCTGTGGCACAGTGGACTCCCTTGGCTCTAAATCCTCCCGGATAATCGCATTTGTGATGATCTTCCTCTGCCAAGCTCATTCATTCTCTTGAGGGAGAGGCCAAGAGTCACCCATCAGGAAGTCTTGTAAAAGGTTAGACTAGAGGGTGAGACACTAATAAATTCCACTCTTTCTGCTTAAATCAGCAAACACACCCTTTTCTTTTTTTTTCTTTCTTTTTTTTTGGCACATCTAAGCTTTTTTAAAAAATTTGTTTGAAACACTGCAAATCTGTTAGGTTTGCACAATACATTAAATAACACAGGATATTAGTTTATGGTTCAGTACAGTGTGAGACCACAGCCTTTGGCTTTGCATGTAGTTAAGTCACAACATAGCTTGTTTGAGCTTAACAAACTCAACAACATAAATTCAGTAATAAGATTTGATTACTTTGTCCTAGGTATATTGTTCCCAACCAGGGGTGGGTTGCTGCCAGTTTTACTACTGGTTCACAAACTGTGCGTGTGCACAATTCAATGTAAATTGTTCTTCGTGCATGCGCAGAACAATTTACAGTGAACTGCGCGCACGCAGTCACTAACATCCAAAATGGCAGTGGCCCAGTGGTGGCATGGGAACCAGTTTGGGGGCATGGCAGGTCTGGGTCATGCCAGTTCTGTGACCCAGGCCTGAATTCCACTACTGATTTCGCTGAACTGGGCCAAATCAGGAGCAACTCACCTCTGTTCCCAACCATTGCAAATTAAAAAGGAAGTGTGCTATATTAAAATACAGAATCTTTCTACTCCTTTTGAAAAGAGACTAGTTGCTGATCACATGCTACTTTTGGCTCGTCTCCTCCCTGCAAAAGTCAAAATTCTCCATCATGGCCACATACAAAAGAATGGAATTGGATCTGTTCATTGTTTCTTACAATCAATGAAATCCTATGGGGCCAGACACTCTGTCTTGTAGTCATGTTTACTCATGGTGCCTGGAGCCAAAATAAACACATTTTTATATTAAATTCACTGCTTCTTTTTAGATATGTTCTGATTCTCTCTATTCGAGTTCCTGGAATATATTTCCAACAGCTTTGATTCCCTCTTTGATGGCTCAAACATTTTTACAGGCTTTGGCCGGCAAAAATAGCAAATATCTTGAACACATTTAATGCGAAACATTTTTTTTTAAAAAAATGTACTATGTTGTTTCAATAGCATTTGTGGTATTTTAGTGTTTTCTGTTGATATGCTTGCTGATACTCATCCAGTATTGTGAAACTAGAGTGGTAGACAAATTATGTTAATAGATGAATCAAAACATTAATAAATAAGATGCTAACATGAGATAAAAATAGTTAGAAGAACATAAAAAAATCTTCTTAGATACTCTTTGTGGAAATGACCAAACAGCCTAGCCAGAAGGCTTCTTAGCACCATAATGTTTGGTGTTAAAAAGCCATGGAGAAAATCAATCCACCCAATTGAAGTCCCCCATTTCTACAGTGTCAGTAAAAAGTCCTCACAAAGCAACCAAAGCGGTTTCTACCTCAAACTTAGATCTGAATCCTGCTTAAAATGGATCTAGAGCAGAGAGTTTAAAACTTTTTCAGACCGCATCATCCCAGAGCCAAGATCAAAACCCAAAATTCTAGTGATATAAAACTGGCAATAAACAAAACTTTTCCTTGTTGTAATTTGTTTATTCGACTTTATATATTAGAGGAGGATCTGTGCTTATTTGGAGATACGTTTCTGCCCTTAAACCTTCACAGAATTCCCATCAAGTTCTCATGGAAACCTAAGGTTTCATGGAGTACGTGGTCAGGCTGTGTACATTGTTTATAAGGAAATGCAATTGCAGTGGTCAGAAAGGTGATGAATGGAAAAAAATAGAGAGCAGAATCACGTTGGAAATTTAGATAGTATAAAGTACATGGAACAGGAATTAAACATATAAATAATTTTTCTCTGGATCTGCAACTTTCATCTGGATCCTAAAATGGGGTTGACGCAGTGGGCCAATTTCAGTCTTCTAATTATAGTTTCAGTCATTACAAAGCTCCTGCGCGAGCTGCACTGGCTTCCTGTGGTCTATCGGGTGCGTTTCAAGGTATTGATTACCATCTTCAAAGCACTCCATGGCACAGGACCTAGCTACATGTGGGATCGCATCCTGCCCCATACATCCCTACGACCAATTCACTCTCACAGAGAGGGACTTCTCCGGGTGCCGTCCACTAAGCAGTGCCAGAGGGCGGCGCCCAGGAGCAGGGCCTTCTCTGTGATGGGCCCAGCCCTCTGGAATGACCTCCCCCCGGATATTAGGATTACCACCGACCTCCGCTCCTTCCGTTCAAAACTCAAGACCCACCTTTTTCAACTAGCAGGCCTGGCTCAACCATAGCTCCATTTTATTCCTCCTGGCAATTTTTAAACTTGTAATTTCTATTGGGGTTTTAATTTAACTTATTTTAATATTGCTATGTTATTATAATATTGTATTGTGTTTTATACCTCCTCCGTACAATGTGTAATTTTGTAATATGTGTTTTATTTATTGTACGCCGCCCCGAGTCCCTTTGTGGAGAGGGAGCGACTAACAAATTTAATAAATAAATAAATAAATAAAGCTGTATCAGAGAACCACCCCCTCTTCCCCCCAACTAGTCTGCAAAGCTGGAAATGTTGGAGATCACTGGGCTAGACTCTCCCAAGTCCAGATGGGAAATTCCACAGACTGTCATGGAGAACAACATCAAATATTAGCATATTGTATGGATAGTGTTGCTTTGGCTACTACTGTATTGTAATTTCTGATTACTACGCAGTGAAGAATCTTGAGCTAGACCTTCCAGAAGTACTGGGGCTTTTAGCAAGCCATAAAATCTCTGCTGTTAATAATAACATGCTGCAATACAATATGTGCCAGTAGACATGCAAACATTTCATTACCAGGCAAGCTAACATCTTCAGTTGTAGAATGGGGTTGCTTTCTGTTTATATGCAGTAGCTTGCCCTGTTGGTGCTGTTATGGGGGGGGGGGGGTCTCCTAGATAATGTTTGATTAGGTTGTTGTTCACTGCTTTTTTATCTGATATTAATCCCTGCTTATCTGTATTGATTGCTGGCAACAGGTGATCTAATCTTTTTGTTCCCTTTTTTAGTTTTTTATTGTCTCTTCTGAATGATGTGTAAATGTGGTTTATCTCTATGTGCCTTTTGATGGCTTGATGGCTCAATCTGTGGTTTTAAAGGCAGCAGGGGATTGTTAACCATGACAATGGGAAGTCTGGCTCTTAACAATAGCACAGGGTCACCAAATTAGATGAGTATGAGGTAGAATAAAACCTAATGGGGAATTGACCAAAGGCCTAAGGTAGCAGACAGGAAATAACTCTGTATGGAGTGGTAACCCATAATGTAATGTCTATAGTTAGAAATAATAGTAGACTCCAAAGAGACTTTTTTTTAAAAAAACCAGATTGCTGAAGCAGGAAATGAGACATAAAATAACATGACAAAAGGTCTCTTCAGCCCAGCAATCTATTTTCTCATAATCAACCAAGTCCCCACTCATATTCTTTAGCTACTTGTATTCAGAGTCATCTGTTTACATGTGATTCCAGGAAAAAAACACACACAATGCATCTTCAGCTGAAAGTCTCTTCAGTAGTCGAGAACTACCTGTAGTGGGAAAATTTTCAAATGCAAAACACAACTAAGAGTCTATTTAAGGATATTTTTCGCAAACAATCTCATTGAGACGATAGAAGACCTCAGTTCAGTGTTCTGCTATTGGGCAGTCCTGCTTGTATCTTACAGGAACTGAAATCTAAAGAGTGTCAGTTGGGGAGACTGCCTTAAGGAGTACTGCCTGTCAGCATGGATACTTGTGATCTAGGCTGACGAACAGACATGCTCAGGGTCCAATAGCTTCATGCATATCTACTCCAATCTCTATTTATTGTTTTCTAGCTATAGTTTCCAGATTTGCAGCCAACACTGCTACTGCCTGGAAATTTGGGAAGTGGTCATTCTTATACATTTGGAGCGTGCCCAATTGGGGACATAATCTAGTCTTGTTCCAATTGCACAGCAAAACCACATTCAGCCGTTGCTGCGGTTCTTTGTGGATATCAATTCGATTAAAAACATGCTGCCTTTTTACATGCTAAAAGTGCTATTGAAAACAGCAGCAGTTCTTGGTATTCATAATATTGATACAAACTGTCCTCCATCTGCCCCTTCCATTGCCATCTGCTATGATTTTACTGTACTCATGCATGAAGTCAGAGTTTCCAAAGACAGCTCATAGTTTTTCACTGGATGCAACTCTCAAATGGCCTCGTCTTGTGTTTCGCATTCATGGCTAAACTGCTTCGGTACACCAGGGGAGACAAAAAGTGTATTGATTGCCCTGCAAGACTTCCTCGGAAGGCTTTTGTGACTGACTGTGTGAGAGAAATTTGAGCCGAAGGAGAAACTGAATGACACCACCTGGAAAAGCAGACAGGTGGATTTCAAGAATTTGCTATTGAATTGGCATTTTCATGTGTCGGTCAGTGGCGTAGCGTGGGGGGTGCAGGGGGGGCCGGCCGCACCGGGCGCAACGTCTGGGGGGGCGCCCTGACTCACCCCGCGCCACCCTTTGCCGGACTGTGGCCACCTCTTTCCGTGCCCGGCTCGGCCCGCAAACTAAGCTCCCCGGCCCCGGCCCGCCCAGGCCCCTCCTGCGCACCGCCTACCTCCCAGCGGAGCTGGCAAGACCTGCTGCGCTGCCCCCGCGGGAGCCGAAGGAGAGCGGCGCTGTGCTCTGTCTGCCCGCCGCTGCAACGCCACCGCATCCTCCTGCTCCGCCTGGAGCGCCCCGGGGAGCCGGCGCCTTCCTGAAGCCCCCGGTGCGCCTCCCACCCCCGCGGCACCTGCTTCCCTTCAGTCGAGCCTTTTCCCGCTGCCCTTCGAGCTCCTTTTCGGGAGGAAGGCAGGAGGCCAGCATGGAGAGCCTCACTTGACTGATGCCGACCCAGGGGCAGCTGCAGTCGTGCCGCCCTTGGGTTAGGGGGCGCAAATTACTTGCCTTGCCCCGGGTGCTGACAACCTACGCTACGCCACTGGTGTCGGTTGTTTAAATGTCCCAGGATTAAACCCATTGTGCTGGATTATTCTGCTGTTTATGAAGCTGAGGGATTAAATAATAAGCTTAATACATTTTTGTTTTTAAGCCAAGAATAGGCTGGCATCAGAAGTAGATTTGGCACACATCAAAAATTTATCATGCTGAACTTAGAATGTTGTGCTGTATGGTGCTATGAATGCATCAACCCTCTTGAGATTTCTGGATATTCCTGATAATAGAGAATTCTAGAGGCACAACAGGAAAGGACCCTAGGCCTCCATTTGAAATCCAAATGGCACTGCAGAACATTACAACATCCCTGAGAGGTGGGCATTCTCCAGCCTGAGTCACTGCTTTTGTATGAAATCTGCATAAGCCTACATGTACCATCTCATCAAGATCGTCTTAACTCAGGATTGGTGATCATATTCCCAGAGGTTAGGAAATTTTGTATTATTCAAACAGAAACTTCTGCCTAGCAAATGTTGGGCAGTTCTAAATTAAATATAAAGTGCAATGGTAATAAATAGATTTTATTCAATGTTTTATAGTCTATACTCTGGACCAGGGGTGTCAAACTCTTTGAGGGCCGCATCAGGGTTGTGTTTGACCTCGGAGGGTCGGGGGGATGGTCATGGTGGGTGTGGCCAGGGGTGGGCGTGACAGGGGACTCGTGTCAGCGAGGCCAAATGCTAAGGCAGGACTTCCCTAAGACCCTCCCTCATTCTCATTAAAATATCCTTCCTTCCTTTTCTTCTTTTTCCTTCCCTCTTCATTCTCCTTTCTTCTTCCTTCCCCTCTTTCCTTATTCTTCCTTCTTTGCTCTCTTCCCTCTTCCCATCTTTCCTTCTTTGTCTTTCCTCTTTCCCTTTCTCCTTTCCTGTCCCTTCTTGCAATCCCTCAGTGCCCTGTTTTCTGCTGCAATGGCCTCCTGCAGCCCTCTGCCAGTGAAAATGAAGCTCAGGGCCATGTGCTCCCCCCCCCCGCCAGTTCCATTTTTGCTGGCAGAGGCACAACGAGCTGATCCCGAGGGCCGGATCTAAGTACCCTGTGGGCCAGATTCAGCCTGCAGGCCTTGAGTTTGACACCCCTGTTTTGGACAATCCAGGAATTCTCTTGGAATGCCTAATAGCAAGCAATGTTTCCTTTGAAAATGGTAATGGTGCACAATCTTTCCTTATACTGGGCAACTCCAAGAAAATATATTCACCGAGAGTGAATAGAGGATTAGAGATTTCCTTTTCAAAACTAGGCTGTCTCGTAAGAAAAAAATCATCTTTGGTGACAATGCTATTCTCTGTGTGCAAAACATTTTGAAAGGAAAAAAACAAGCAAAAGAGAAAAAAAGCATAGCACAAAGTAAACAGAGAAGATTTACAAACATACAATTAAGTAAACTGAGTATACATTATCAGAGTAATACTACTTTAATTAACCAAATTGAAAACCCATTTTAAAACTGCAGATCATTGTCAAATTAAATAGTGGTATTAATAACCAAAACAACACAAAGGGTAAACCAAATTGCTTGTATCGAATCAATTTAAAAAATCTATCCTTGTTTAACAAATAATTGAAAAATTAAATATTAAAATGTTTATATTAAAAGAAAGCCATATTTTAGATGTGGTAACAGATTTATAATCCCCAAACGTCTTCCATGTTAAATTCTATATCAGATTTCTTTTTCAGATATGAAATGTTAGACATCAAGGCATATTCCAATAACTACATTTGCAATTTCTGTACAGGAAGAATTTATGTGCTTTCCAATGAAGGACATAGAATATTCTAGCAATTATAATATATTACATACGTAGCGATAACATAGCACATACAGTATAATACAGTACATAGTTATAATGTAATACATATAATACAGTACATGTAATACATATAATACAGTACATAGTTAATATGTACAAAGCTAGCTTTGTATATTAAAATATAGTAATATTTATGCTAGCGTAGTTTTTATGGGCAGGGTTGACCATGTGATGATAAGCTTCAGTCTAATTTTCTGATGTCCTAATATTTCTCCAACATCTGTGGCTGATAACTTCAGAAGCAAAATGAGCTGTTTCATAGTGTCCCCCTTGGCAGCTGACAACCAAATGAGCAAGGATTGCCCGGGCTCTTGCATTTGTAACTGGCTAATCTGATTTCTGATTGATATTTCCAGCTGATCTGATTTCTAATTGGTCCATGTTATAGGAATCCAAGAAAAATGATTGGCTCTTCAACCTAGGTAAAGTTCCAACTGGTCTATATTGAAGAAATGCCTAATTCGCCTTGTTTTAGAACAGTAGCCTAAAACAAGCCACTGCTTGGTGTTCTTTCAGGTGAATCTGCTATAAATTAGTTTTGATGTTAATTAAGGGCAGTTTAATTTTGGTATAGTGTTTCAGTCTTTATTGATCTTCAAATTACCTTCCTGATTGTTAAAATTGTTAAGAGTGTTTACGTATCTCATAAGCAGCTGCACATGCTACTTTGACCTACTTGCTATTTTGAAAACATTCTATGAGTTAATGAACATTCTGCCAGGGAGATTAAGCAGACAATGCAATCCAACAATAAAAACAATAACGAATTTGCGCCCAAGACAAACTACATCCAGTAGGAAAGGTGATACTCTCTAAGAAAGTTACACAACCTGGAAAACCATTAGGGAAGCACAGCATAAAACCATCTTCAAGCCAAGAAGAAATTCAAGAAATTATTCACTCATCCAAGTGAATAATTGACAAAAATCCATTCTCATTAACAGCCATTTACCACATTCCCTGCAGTTGTGGACGGGTATATATTGGGGTCACAAAATGCAGTATTAATATGAATAAGAATATGAAAGGCATTGTTAGCTTGAAAAACTATGTGCTGCTTCATGATGGATACAAAACCCAATTTGAAAACACTACAAGCACTGATAACTATGTCAAAGTATAATGTGTAACTGCATAAAGAACCTATCAAGATACATAAACATTCAAACAACTTCAACATGAAGGAAGATTGTTCAAATAAAGCCTAGATCCCAGCTTTACTCTACATCAAGATTACAGTTATAAATACAGGCTCCAAATCAATCCTTGGTCAGTTGCCTGTGAGTTGCTGAAAAGTACACCACAAAACAGTCAT
Organism: Natrix helvetica; assembly: GCF_964273705.1. NCBI lineage: Eukaryota > Metazoa > Chordata > Lepidosauria > Squamata > Natricidae > Natrix > Natrix helvetica. Next base: position 116,261,882 of record NC_138548.1, on the reverse strand, counting down.
TCTGCGCTTTCCCATCTGCCAGTGAAACGTTAGCGCGCCAGAAAACTAGATGGCACCCATTTGCCCTGGAAGCTTATAACTGCTTGTAGTAGGAGTTAATAGGAAGATGGCAAACTTAAAAGGGAAATTTAAAAGCCGATAATGCAATTCCACATATGTATGGTGAAGTGTGAGTTTTAATGCATGGGTGACAAAAATATATTTGTCCAAACTCCTACATTTTCACAATTCCAAAAAGTCCAGATTGTCCATCTACAGAGAATCCTCAACTTACAACAGTACATTTAATGACCAGTTACAACAGCACTGAAAAAAATGACTTATGACCATTTTTCACACATAGGACCTTTGCAGCCCATCCCCCCATGGTCATGTGACCAAAGTTCTGATGCTTAGCAGCAATTGACTCATATTTATGATGGTTGCAGTATCCTGGCAAAATGTGATCACCTTTGACAAACTTCTAATGATCAAATGGGACAGCCAGATTCCCTTAACAATTGTGTTACTAACTTAGCAATTGCAGTGATTTACTTAATTACGATAACAATAAAGGTTATAAAATGGGGCAAAACCCACCTAACACATTTTTCACTTAGCAACAGAATTTGGGGCCCAAGTGCAGTCGTAAGTCAAGGACTAACTGTATTTCAGGCATTTTTCAGCCTCTTTAAATTCCGAGACAGCACTGTAAATGTACTTTTCAAGAATATGTAAGAAATGCATTTTCCTGTTTGTTCTCTGAGTTTGCTTTAAAGTAAGGCCATTTCATGCAAGATTACTTGCAAGGCTCATTATATGTCAATACCTTTAGCTATGTGGTGCAAGCAGCTGAGGTGGCTGGAAGATTTTAGAAGCTTAAATCCAAAATATCTGCAGGTACCAGATTTGGGAATGGCTGCCTAGCTAATACACCTATTATTATTATTTTTGCTGTATGAGTACAATTTAATTTGACAGAACAACCAGAAAGGAAAAAACAGCAAGCAAAACCTGTATTGGAGATATGTGGATGATGCACCATTTTTGTGATGCAGGTTTCAGTGACATGAAAACAAAAAGACAAGGAAATATTCAAATGGTCTCATTCTAAATGTAAAAGTTAGCAGGTACGGTTTCTTTAATGGTTCCGGATACAAAGATAAATGTGCAAATTACCTCACCTTGATTTTTGCACCTAAGGTACTAGGTATACATTATGTCCAAAGATGCCCTTGATCTCATAGCAAGCCAATTTCAGATTTTTGACAAAATGAAAAGTGATCGGTAGATTTGAAGGGATTAAAGATCGTGATTATCTCTAAAGGAGTACAAAGTAGATTTATCTGATCAAGGTTAAAATAGATATGTGGTTATTTCTGCATACACTTAATGGATTTTTGCTGACCGGGGCTGAATGATGAGATTTCAAGGATCTGTTTATACATAAGAGATAAGATATGGGATAAAGAGATTATATTTTTAAAAGAAAATGATAAGTTGTTAAAATTGTTTACAATTGTTGTGACGAATGGCGGAGTCACTTCTTTTCCTTTGCTATACAGGTAGTCCTTGACTTACGACCACAAATGAACCCAAAATTTATGTTGCTAAATGAGACCTTTGTTAAGTGAGTTTTGCTCCATTTTATGACTTTTCTTGCCACTGTTGTTAAGTGAATCATTGCAATTGTTAAATTAGTAAAATGGAGGTTAAGGGAATCTGGCTTCCCATTGACCTTGCTTGACAGATCGCAAAAGCTGATCACATGATGCCAGGACACTACAACCGTCATAAGTATTAACCAGTTGCCAAGCATTTGAATTTTGATCATGTGACCATGGGGATGCTCCAATGGTCGTGTGAAAAATTGTCATAAATCACTGTTTCGGTGCCATTGTAATTTTAAATGGTCAATAAATAAACTGTTGCAATTCTAGAACTACCTGTATTCTTTCTTTCTTTTTTAAAAATATTTTCCCTTTTTCTGCACTTTTTTCTTTTTATTCTTTTATTTTCTGTAGGCTGTACTAGTTTGTAGTTGTGTTTAACTATAATGCCTTATAAAAATCCTTATTTAAAAGTGAATGCACATTGAAGAAGGGATGGAAGCAAAAGCCCATTCCCACTTTTATCTGATGGCTCCCCCTGCTCCATTGTTGGCAACACATACAGTACATTCCTTGCATCAGATGCTTTTAGTGGAGACTTTATCGCATAGCCCAGAGTCACCTTATAGAGGAGATGGATATTACATAAAAATGTAATAAATAAATACCGTGTTTCCCAGAAAATACGACAGGGTCTTATTTTCTTTTTACTTACAAAATATGGCCTTGGGCTTATTATAGGGGAGGGCTTATTGTTTTGGGGTTGCTGGGCGGCTGCTCCCTTGCGAACTGGCTCCCGAAGAGCTGGGCACAGCCTCAGGGGCGAAGCAGCCATGAGGTGACCAAGCTCACAAGCAACCGCCCGGCAACCCAGCTCTCCAGCTGGACAAAGCGCCATTCACTGACCTAGGGGGTATCACTAAGGCGCCAAGCCACGTGGCGCTCTGCCCCTTCCCAGGTCCCGCGGCTTGGCACATTAGGGATACTCGCTAGGTCAGTGCATGGAGCTTCTTCCTGGCTGGAGAAGGGGGTTGCACGAGTACCTGTTGCGCCTCCAGCAGGCATGCCTCCTAGCCTCAACATGTCCGGGCCAAACTCTCCCTGCAGCCGCCGCCGCTGCACTCTGAGCATAACGTCTTCTCCGGTTCTAAACTCCAAAACTTGGCTGCTGAGTCTTCCAGCAGTGGCCGCTCTAGGAGTGTGCTCTATGGTTGTGGGCTGGCTGCTGGAACTAGTTTTGGAGTGATACCCCCTAGATCAGTGAATGGCATTCTGCCTGCCTGGAGAGGGGGTTTGCCGGGCGGTTGCTTGTGAGCTTGGTCACCTCATGGCTGCTTCGCCCCTGAGGCTGTGCCCGGCTCTTCGGGAGCCAGTTTGCAAGGGAGTAGCCGCCTGGCAACTCCCCCCTCTGGCTAGGCAGAATGCCACTCCCCAACCTAGCGGTATTCCGAAGGCACCAAGCAATGTGAGCACCTTTCTCTCTCCCCCCCCCCGGCTCCTGTGGCTTGGCGCCTTCAGGATACCGCTATGTTGGTGAGCGGTGCTCTGCCTGGCCGGAGGGGAGGGGTTGTCAAGGGGGTTTATTTTCAGGGGTGGGCTTATATTTTTGCCCACGCGAAAAATGTGGCAAGGCTTTAGTTTCAGGGCAGGTCGTATTTTCGGGGCAACACGGTAAAAAAATAGCATAAAAAGCACAGTGGTCGCAGATAGTTGTTGGAGATGAGGGGAAAGCTTTCTCACCATCTGCCCAACACTTGTTACATTGGGCAAATAACATAATAAAATAAAAATAATAAATGTGGGATCAAACTACCATTTTTAAAGGAAATAACGAGGACAAGTTGTTCTGAAAGTAGCATCCCTGATTCTCAGTGAAATAGCACTAAAGAGCAAGCATGGGGGAAAGACTGACAACAAGATCTATCTCATCTGAAAAGTCTCAATCTCCATTTAGGCTAGAAAAGATCAGTATGAGGAGTGGCAGAATTGGGGTGTCCTTGGAACATTCAAGAGTACCCTACCGTTAGAAACAAAGAAGCAAGTACATTGAATCAGCACAAACAACACCTGGGACAGATTTTATCTTAAAAAGCTAGACTTGGAGCGGAACACATCGATGTCATGCATATTTTATGCTGTGGTCACCACAGGCTGACCCACTTTCCATTTTGGCAGACTTCCCACAAAGACAAAGTTTTCTGTGATGAATCATGAAAATGACCTCACACTGTTTTCCTGTATCAAGTCAACAGAGATCTCTTGGGTGGGATAACACTATTTGCACTTAGGCTGTTACAGATAAGAGTACAATGTGTCATGTTGAAGACTGCTCTCCCGCCCTGCCCCCCCCCTCACAAACCACCTAAGATTTTCTAGGATTAGTATTTTAAGTGTCTACTGGTGTACTCGTGTGCCTCCTAATTACTGGGATGCAGTCAATGTTATGTTGGGTTGAAACAGTCCCTAGGTTTCCCATCTTCACATGGAAATAAGATTGATTTAGATTTCACTTCTGGGATATTAACCAAAATATACCAAAAGTGACCAGGGTTATTTTTTACCGTTAGCTAGGAATACTATGTAGGACATGGACATGGCCAAGGTTGATGACCTAGTATGGACTTTCTGTAAAAGCCTCAATGAATTGGTGTCACCTAGGCCAGTGGGTCTCAACCTTCCTAATGCCACGACCCTTTAATACGGTTCCTCATGTTGTGGTGACCCCCAACCATAAAATTATGTTATGTTTTCCGTATTTTTTCAAAAATATGTGTTTTCCTATGGTCTTCAGCAACTCCTGTGAAAGGGTTATTCAACCCCCAAAGGAGTCCCGACCCACAGGTTGAGAACCACTGACCTAGGCTGTTATAGGAAATATGGAATCTATACCTTGTAGTTGTATCTGTGTGTCACATTTCAGCGGATGGTAATGTTGGAAGTACTGGATATGAGTTTGAAGAAGATTGTGCAATGTTCTGAATGAAAATGATCAAACTAGAGGCTAGGGTGTGATATTCTTTTAGTGACATAAATGGATGTCTGAAAATAAGATGACAAGAGTATAGAGAATATGGTTAAGTTATTTTGAGACCAAAAATAACTGGAAATGATGATATTTGGTGAGTAAGTATTTAGAAAAGTGTCTATTTAATATGTATACAGTATGTTGTTTAAATAAATGTTTCTGTATTTCTGTACATGAAAAAAGAATTATTTAAAAAGCATCACTAATTTTGTTTTTATCATGAAAGACTAATACAAAGATATAAGTATAATAAGAATTTTTCAGCATGGAACAGATTATTATTTGTCAATAGTGGATTTTGGGGGAAAGGGACATGGAAGAAATGAAAGACGTGAAAAGAACAAACATGAACACAAAACTATTGCAAGAAGATAAAGTGTAAATCCTCTATGTAGAGTTCTAGATAAAAATAGAATCCTCTATTAAAGTTGTAGTTTAATTTCCCAACAGAATGAATGGAAAGGATATGAAAGGAAGTATGATGTGAACACTATTTGGAGTAGACATTTATATTACAGAAATGTGTAGAGTTACACTAAGTACCGGTATAAAAAAGAATGCCTGGGGAAATGATGATTCCTACAACATTCCTTGGGATAAAGTACAGATATGAAGATGGAGATGGCAATGACGATAGAGATAGATGATAATGTGGGAGAGAATTAAAATATGCTGCAAAAAATAATGTACTAAATAATGTCTAAAGAGACAAAATATAGTTGCAAAAATATAATCAAGGCAGGTTAAACAAGGAAAGAAAATGCAGAACAATTTTGATATAAATGAAAATACTATATGATTAAATAATTTATATATTACTTTGAAAGTCTGTGAAGATAGCAAACAAAGAGTCTCCAGCAGAGTGCATGTAATTAAAAATAAATGTGATTTGGATGGAACTGGAGTGTGGCAATGCTGGTATAAGAATATTACAGTGTTATATGGCAAAAAATGTGATATGTTGAAGGGCGAGTTTGAAAGAAATACTATTAATGCTAAAACATATGAAAAAAACTGATAAAGAAGTCATAAATGTGAAAATGCTTTCAAATGGTAAGGCCACATAAATGGACATTTTTCTGGAGAAATATTAAAATATAGTTATGGTTTGTTTATGGAACAGCTACATCACTTATTTACGGCTTGAATTACAGGACGTTATGTACAAATATGGAACTGCAGTGTTCCTGCAGTGCTTGCAGTTTTTTTTAACTGAATGAAGTAACATATATATGATGGAAGCATGTACAGAATGAAAATAAATAGAATACCTTGTGAAAGATTCAACACAGAACAGCGAGTATGATGAAGATGTATAATGTCCTTGGTCATTTAGGATAAATAGATGATAGACAGACAGACAGACATGGAGATAAAGATAGAGATGATAGAGATATATAGAAAGAGAAACAGATATGAATTTTTGTTATTTGCAATTTATCTACCATCTCTATACAGGTAGATTTAAATGGTTTGCAGATATTAGTACATGGAACAATAATAAGTCACACATGTTATATTCATCCATTAACTGAAACTCAAGAGCATAGATAATCTTATCTCCACAATCAGTGAAGAAGGAAGGAGAAATTTTCTGATAGTGAGAACAACCAACCAATGGAACAGCTTGTCTTCAGAAGTTGTGTGAGATTCATCACTGGAAGCTTTCAAGAAGAGATTGGATTGCCATTTGTCAGAAATGGTGTAAGCAGGGTCTCCTGCTTGGGCAGGAGGCTTGACTAGATGACCTACAAGGTACCTTCCAACTCTGTTAATCTGTAATCAGTCCCTGAATGCTTTCTATTCAGTGGCTTTCTATGAGATACGTTTTTTTAAAGGAATCTCTGGAAGGCCACGCAAATTAAGGTTATCCTCATTTCAAGGGGCAGCTTTCCATAGAATTCCATGGAGAATGCCTTCAAACATGTCTAGATAATCCATATCCTCTATAGTCATCTACAAGTGCTAACAAACTTCTCCAAGGAATGCTTGGGCTGACATCAATGGTGCATTACTAAGTGCATTATATTTACGCCGATCTCAAGTGGTTGGCTGAGAATGCAAATGATATGCCACAAATTTTAGACCTATTGCATAATGCAATGAAAAACATGAATCAAAAAATTAATGTATCCAAGACTATGGTATTATGTTTGATAGAATACATTAAAGTGTTTGCAAGTTATACATAAACTTTAATATGTAAGCAGAGCAAAATGCAATTCTATTTCCATTTTGAATATAGTACTGGGAAATGCTTAGATTGTCCCAACGTTTGACTTAATTGCTGCACAATTGTTGTGGGCCTGTTTCCCACAACAGAGGGTCACTCCTTTTTAACAAAGTCATCTTCCTTTGGGAATGCTTTCTTATCCAAGAGGGTGGTTCATACTTTAATCACGAAATGTTTAATAACTGGATACTCAGTGTTGTGCTGTGCTGTGTGGAATTCATAAAGCTAAGCAGGGTTGGGTCTAGTTATTACTGTACTATCATCAAGGCTACATACCTCCAGAGAGTCTTTCGTCTGGACATCTGACAGCACTTCGTAAATGCTAGTTAATTATTATTTGGCTATAGACCATACAAAGGAAACAATTTTACGAACATGGTACATATAATAATTATTGTGCCAGGCGAGCCGCAGGCTGGCACATTGGCAGAAATAATTGTTGTTTCAAGAATGAACCAAATTAGTAATATGCAAGAGGGGAGAGGATGGCTCATATCTACTAGTATAGTCAAATTTTATTACCGTAGTACTATTTGGAATATCATCAATCCTAAAATCTCACTGCATGGTTCCATCCCTTCTGAAGGTACATTGCTTGCAGCCATATCTTTACAGACTGGAAATATCTGAGCTACTTTAATATAATTTAACTGTTTCTTAATATGTAAATATCTCTCAGTAGATAGATATAACTTAATCAGACAGCAACAAGGTTGACGGAATGACATAAGAAGTGGGTGTCAGATATAGGACCAATTGCTGCCATATAGAACATACTATTACTGTACAGAACAATAATTCTAGGTACCCACATAGTAGCTAGAAACCAGCCTGGCAATTTATTTATTTTTAATCCCAGAAAAAAGTAATGGCAATCCTCTTTCATATTATTGGTAAGGAAAGTCCCTATCCTCACATTTGACTTGGGGAAGTCTTGTTTGAGTGCAAGGTGCAAGCACTCTGCACAGCATGTTATTCAATCATGGGCTGTTTATGCATTTGTATTGCCTCTCAGTTAAGCCAATTGGAGACAAGCATAAAGGAACAGGTTGCAGAGTCCAGTAACAGGCAAAAGGTTACCAAGGGGAGGAAAAATTACTTGCCCAAAGAAACTCACAAACTTAAATGCGTGTAAGCAGCAGCATGTAAGGAAATAATTGACTGTGGTAGTATCATATGGTAGTAGTATCATATGAACAAAGGTGTGTGAGAGAGTAGGGAGGGGGGAGAGAATGATTAGCTTCTGCCAGATAAGCAGGATGAGCAATGACACGAGGGCTGTCACCGCAGATATGTGAAATTCTCTCTGCTTCTTCTGAAATCGGGCAAGTTTAAATGGTTGTGCACACACTCCAAAGAAAACGAAAACACAGCCGAGGGATACACGTGGGAAGTTGGGAACCCCTTGCAGGAAGTTTCCAAGCCAGCAGCTGCCACCGCTCTGATCTCTGCCTTCGTAACTCCCACCAGATACTTTTGCAAAAGGGAAAAGACTGCTGATGAAAAGAAATAATAATAGTAATAATAATAATAATAAGCCGCTCTCATAACCCTCCCTGCTTTTGCTCCCTTTGAAACTTCTTTGAAGTCCAGCTATCGGAAGCGACGCGCGTCCCTAGTTAATTGCCGACCGGGTTGTGCACGCTCGGCAAGGCAGAGGCGCCTCCCGGGCTTCTGGGTGGGGAAAAGAGAGAAAGCAGCGCGGGGACTTTGACCTTCGTCGGCTGGAGCGCCAGTCCTCTTCGCTCGACGCGTACTTTTTATTTTTGGCAATGCGAGGGGAGCAAAACAACAAAACACAAACCGGGCTCGGCCGAGGCGGGACAGCCGCGCGCCTTCCCCCTCCTTGCTTTCTTCCTGGCCTTTCTGCCCCAGGGAGTCCAAGCAATTTCCCTAGCCAGACCAGAGCGATTTGCAACTTTCGCTCCCATTACAGAGGAGGAAAGGAGATGGTACCCCCACTCCACCCCCTTCAAGCCCCGGAGGCCTCGCCGCACCCAGAACCGCTTCTGCTGGTTTGCGGAGGCTGACGAGCGGCAGGGCAGGGCCGGCGGTTGCATCGCGGGCACCCTTGTGATTCTGTCGGAAATCTCGCAGCTTGCTAAGCGCCTCACCTGCTTTTTTAAGGTGGAACCGGCCGGCCTGCTCTGCCTTAAAGCCCGCCTTCCTTACCGGCGTCAATTGCTAGGGAAATGGGTGTGATCCCGTAGGTGTGTTACAAGTAAAGGGGGGGAGGGAGGACTGGGCAAAGAGAGTCCCAGGAGACCAAAACAAGGCTGGCGGGGAAGACGGGCATGGCGCGGGACCGGGGAGGTTGGAGAGTCTGTGCTTGTGCGCCCGCCCGCGCCCCGAGTGGAACAACTTTCTTGAGCTGAGGAACCGAAGTAGAGAGGAAAGGCCTGCCGGAGGCCACCTGTAGACAAGTTCGCGCTTTTTCGGAGTGTGGAACTGGCCCGCTCGGGCTCAAGAGAAGAACAGCCACAGTTGTCGGAACTTTTTTTCCCCCCTTCTCCCGCCCGAGCCATTTCTTGCTGGGTCCAAGGAGGCCTCGGGCAGAAAAAGAAAAGAAAAAAAGCCGGGGCCTGTTTGAATGTCCCGCTTTGCTAGGCTGCTGCCACCATGCAGGAAAATAATTTCTTCTTGTCGGCTCTGCAGCCGGAGAACGGCGTGTGCTCCTTGGCGCTGCCCTCAGACCAGCAGCTCGACAGGAAGCGCAAGGAGGTGCCGGACGCCGAGCTGCTCAAGAACGCCCGGGTGCAGGAGCAAGTCCGGATACGGATGCTGCAGAAGAGCTACACGGCTCCCAGGAGCAACGGAGTCTTCTCGGACTACGCCGAGTTGAAAGGTAGGCGCTGGGGTGAGGGACGGCGGGTGTGTGGGGGGGGGGGGAGGGGTTGAGATGACCTTAGGCCCTTCGGGCAAAGAGGGTGGAGGCGTCCATTCTAGGGGACTTGCGTGGGTTGAGCAGGCCGTTTAACAACAGCCGTTCCCCGCGAATGCTTTGCGGAGTGACAGTTCTCTCTCCCTAGTTTCCAGGGTAAACAAACAAACAAATCGTGGCTTGTCAAAAAGCCACCCAGTGATTGCGTGAGAGGTGAACTGGGATGCCTCTTGGCTTAGAACTTCTTATAACTCTAATAAGCGTCTAGGCTTAGAATAAAAAGGACACTTTTTATTGCACCCAATTCCGATTGTTCAGTGAATTCTCCTAAGTTTCTTCTCCAACGTTGCATCTATAAAAGGCCTGGACTTTGGGGGAGGGAAGGGGGGGAGCTGACTTTGGAGGAGTTAGTTCAAGAATGCTGATGCAAATATTGCTTCCAGAAATATGTTGGGTTGGGTGTGTGGCCTTGACTGCAGCAATGTAATCAGTTGAAGCTTCTTTGAAATCTATGAAACAGTGATTAGCTGTGTAATTAGAGGTGCTTTCATTTTAAAAAAAAATCTTATTTTTCCAATTGCAGTTCTAAGTTAATGGAAAGTGATGGGAAATCCATGTGTTGTCTTCCATTTGTAGCCTTCTATTCATCTCAAATCTATCAGAGATTTGTCAGTCAGAAGGAGCGGTGCATAAGAGAGATGTTTTGCCTTTCATTAATTTGGTTTTTCATTAATTTGGTCTTCAAGGTAGCTATACCAGCCTATGTTGCATTGCTGACTCCCAGTTTTGTAGGAGACAGCCTTTAGGTTTTAGATAACTAGAATACTCCTTCATTCCTCTTTTTCCCCAGAAAAGAATGTCATAAACTGAAGAAACTCAAACTATAACTATTCTTCCTAAACCAATTCAGGAATATTATATTTCATACTGTTCTTTTTTGAATCTCATCTCCAACACTTATCTAAAGCTTATCTAATGGTGAAAAAGTAGAAGGAATTTGTTAAGTTAATTGTTTATTGATATATTATAGTTATTCAAAATATTACATAATACAGAACCATTATCAGGATAATACTTTCTTAGGAGTTGGTGTCACTCAATTACTGTAAATACAGCTGAATTCTAGTAAAAAGGTTTAAGACTGAACATAGTGAGATAAACAAGATGGGAAGCTTGATCCCAGGCATGTTTACTTGAAGATTATGTCCCACTGGATTTATTACGTGTAAATGTGTGTCTGAGTTATTGAAAACAGTGCAAGTAATTCAATAGCTGAGCAGAGTAAGATTTGAATTTGCCCTTACCCTTTTATTTCAACTACGCATTTTCCAATGTGAATCAGGAGTTTATTTCTCACTAATTAACAAATGTCTTGTTAGAAAAGCCTTCTTGTCAGAGTCATTATGTCTTTCAGAGTTGCATCACTGGCAAAAAAAAATCTATTTGGTGTCATTTTCACAACCCCAGGATCTCTGGAAAGTTGTATCAGTTGGATGTCTGCCAATACAGGAACTAATAAAAGCACTGAGCAGAATTATAGTTTTGAACTTCACATTTTTGAGATGGCATCTGTTACAGTTATACTGCCTCTAATTACTAGGCTTTTGCTCTGTTACATCTGAAAAACTGACTAGTATTTAAAAGAAATCCATTTTGTTTCCTTTTAAGATGGCGTCTGAGATATTTTGGCTGCATTTCTGTTCATTATTTTTCATGTTTTGTATTGGGAGTTTGAGACAAACTCCCAAATTAGGAGATGTGGTATAAAAAAATTATTAATTTAATTCATATGTATATAAGTAAGCCACCAAAACTAGTGAGACTTCACATTGTACTTTCTGGCTCAGGAAGTTTGGCTTGAAAGTTTCTTCATATAATCTTTTAAGAGAATACCTTAACTGTTCTGACATAATTGATAAATTGGGAAGAAAGTTTCATAAATTATTTAATTTATCACTGTTTAGCTTATTACATACAACTTCAGTAGAAAGTCTGGATAAAAGTTGCCATCTCTAATTCTTTATCAGGAAATTATATATTATCTGATAAATTCAAGTCAATATGACAATTTGCTCTTCTCTAGTCTTAGCTCTGCTGCAGAGTAGGTAACTGGAGAAGTCTGGTTGAGACTTTGGTGTGAGTTGTTGCTGAGACAGTGGTTTCTTAACATAGCTTATTTGAACTCTCCTTGACACTGTTTATCAACTCATTGTTTTGCTTCATGAGTTCTCTGAAGTTCTTTTGAATTTCTGTATTAAAAAGCATTGTGATGGCTATCTTAAGTTATGTCTTCATAACATTCTGAGATTACTGAATGGTAGTAGATTCATTGCACAGGATTATGCTAACTAAAATTCCTTTGAACTGTACTCTGATTAATGCTTCAGAAGTGGGTAAACCACTTTTGAAGATACAAGGACCTTGCTTTTTGTGTCTGCTTATCTTTTGATATATCAGTCTAATCTAATCATAGACTAACCCCGTACCCTGTCCTGGTGTCTATCCTATATGTGTTACAGTGTTGTTATATATCCAATAGAAAGATAGGATTTATACAAAGTCATTATTAAATAACATGGGGATCTTAAATTGGATTGAAATAGGAATTATCCACAGTTATAAAACAAGCAAGTAACTATTTCTAATCAGATTATTCAGGAAGTAGTAATGTATTCCAGGATGAAGGACCTCTCACCCTTTAGTTATTGATGAGCACCAATACTGAGCTAGTAGGGTCATTATTTGCAGGAAGCTGGAATTTGTATTTCTAGAAAGCCACACATTTCCCACTGACAACCTATTTATCAGAATTATGCAGACTTCAATACATATTTCTTTTTCCCCATAAAATGCAAGGCATACATAGATAGGATTCCTATTGTGGTACAGACCTGGTACAGGTTCAGCCCTGGCTGCTTCTAAAACATGTTTATCTTTAATGGATGTAGGATAGACAGCTATCCAATGGGGTCTAAATTGTTTTGTCTGATAGGGAATCGTTCCTAGACCAACAGTAGTTGAGAGACTGGGCTGAGACTTTTCAAAACAAGAGCCTTACCATTGACAGAAAGTATGGTGCTCAAACATGTCATACTGCAGTGCTCCCTCCAGAAATCTTAAAACTTTTATCATTGCTGGCCATTGCCCATGCTCAATCATGCTGCCAAGAGTTTAGTCCAACATATCTGCAAAATACTAGGTTGCCTGCAGATGTTACATAGAGAATACTAGCACAGTAAAGACACTGGAGGGCCAATTTGTTTCTCTGCATTTTTGACAGAGTTGTCTGTAGATGTTCTCAATCATGGTTGTCCCAAAAGTGCTTTTCAAAAGACAGTTGGACTTTCTTATTTTTTTTTTCCTGGAAAACATTTCAGTTCTCATCCAAGAAATTTCTTCAGTTCTGACTGAATTATGGGGAATGGATCAATTTAAATGCTTTGCAGTCATCTGGTTATTAGCGCTCTGAAGGTTGGCAGTTAGCTCTGTGAGAGTCACTGAGGCCACTTGTGAGTTTATCTGTGTCCTCAAGGTGACCTGAATCAGAGTGCAAAAGGTTGTGGAACCTTCTTGGGGGAGTTGAATTTTATAGGTGTTTTCAATACTGAGAAATGCTGCATCATAGAAATATTGTCAGACCATGGTGTCACAATGGCTTAGAGATACTTTTGGCTCACAGGTCACATGCTGCAACTCCCCCTCCGATCCCATTTTAAGGAAAAAAAGAACATTTCCATTCTAAGAACATTTGTTATGAAAGACTTCCTCTAACTAAATATGGATTCATACTATACTATATCAGCAGGCTCATATAATAAGATTACATGAAAATCTCTCTCAGTTTGGGGGTAGGTGTAGATCTGGATAAAAAGATTCAGTATTATTAACTCTTTTCTAGTCTGAATGGATGCCCTCCAGTGACTGATAAGAGGTCTTTCACCTTCAAATACAGGGATGAGGTAATAGTGTCTTTAAAGAGCTTTTGAAGTGTTTACATTTAAATCTTTCAGGGGGAAAAACAAAGAATTTCCTGTTTGTTCTCTGTTTTCAGTAGATATAGAGCTGGGGAAAGGGGGTGTCTCAACCACAGCATGCAGCATAGTTAGGTTTAGGGAAGTGTCTTCCTCCTGCTATCCTGTCCTCTTTGCCACATTTGAAAAAATTGTGATGATAGCATACAGAATTGATTTTAATTCTTTTAAGAAGCATTTCAAGTATGATATACTTGCCTCTGGAAAGAGAGGAAGCTGGACGTTGTATACATCTTCTGTCCCGTGGAAGTGATGGAACAAGTGAGAGAAGACAAGGGAAGAAAGGCAGAAACTGCCGCAAAGAAAATGGAAATCAGATTCTAAATAACATTGTTGAGAAGATGACCAACTGGTCATCTCAGCTCAACTGTGCCTTAAAAAGGAATAGGCAGTAAGCTAGTAAATAAACATCCTACAGAGATTGTTTCGACCTGAGAAAGGAACTCTGTAAACTTGTCTTGTGCCTTCTTACACAGAACATAGATATTAACATTAGTCACCTATGCCTTTAAATATTCTAGAATATTTAAATGGCGATATCTACACACACACACACACACACACACACACACACACACATTAACTATGGTACATGTCCTATATATATTCTTATAGTAACTATATTATATAACCTTGTATGTCATCAATCGTCTTTGGTTTCTTGCCTTCCCAAAACTGAACTGGGGAATCCCTTTATGTATATGCTTTGAGAAGGGATTGCAATCCTTCTCCGGTCATCGGCCTTGACTCAACTGATGTTTTGTTGACATATTTTCTTTTCTTTTTCTTTTTAAAGCTGTTTTTTAAAGTACCTGTTTTTTTTCTGCTGTTTGGCTTTTGATGTAGTAGATCTCAGGGAGGAAAACGTCTTCTGTTTCGAAGCTTAGGTCTGAAAGATTACAATATAATGGTTTTCATAGTAAAATTGTTGTGTGCTTTAAACATAGGCTTCTGCAGAGTCTTTTCAGAAAGATAGAATAGTCCAGTTGCAAAATAATACTAGTTTAATCGTTTAAGACAGGAGTGTAATTTCCAGTTCCACAGCTGATCATGGACACTGAATTCTGCCTTTGTGATCTTCAATACTCTCACTGTTACTGAAGAGTAACAACATATTTTTCTATCAATTTTTGTGCACAGAAAGCTTAAGCAAATCACCATGTGCTACCCAAAATTTCCAAGATTGCTAACAAGGTAGAAGTAGAATGAGTGAGAATGAGGGGGGTGGGTGGGGAGGAAAGCTTGATCAAATTTATTCTGGTACATTCAACAGGGACATAATTTACACACATTATTTATTTTTATTACTTACTTATAAAATGTACATTCTACACTTTTCATTTGTGAAAGCACAAAGAAGGCAAGACATTTTGAAGAAAGGTAAATATTGTGTCCTGTTGCAGTTCAAATTGGTGCTAGTCTAATGTAAAAAAACATAGGAATAGAAATGAGAAAGGAACTTAGAGCTGGTTTAATGAGACCTCTGCTTAATGCAGAGTACAATAAACAGCATCCCTGACCAATAATGTCCTAGTCTTTTCTTAAAATTCCTGTTTGAAGGATTGTCTACAACAGGGGTGTCAAACTTGATTAAATTGAAGGCTCATTAGGGTTGTATTTGACTTTGGAGGGGCAGGGGGCGTGGCCAAGCCAGCTCAACGTCACTCTTGTCGAGGGTGCCAGCAAAAATGGGCTCCCGAGCTTTGTTTGTGGCTGCAATGGCTTCCTGCAACCCTCTGCCAGCGAAAATGGAACTCGGTAGGGCTGCCTGTGGCCCTACCGAACTCCATTTTCGCTGAGTCACAATGGGCCAATCCTTTGCTGTTTCCAGGGCCCGCCTCGTGGGCCAGATCTAAGTACCCCATGGGCCGGATCTGGGCCCTGGGCCTTAAGTTTGATACCCCTGGTCTACAATCTGCGAGATAAGTCTGCTATATTGTCAAACTATTATTAGTAGAAAGTTTTTCTCATACTTAAGCACAATCTGATTTTTTTTGTGCTTCTTATTTATTCAAGTTCTTCCTTTTAAATCAATGGGGGGGGGGGAGCTGTTCTGCCTCCTGAACAGCAGCTCTAAGTGATAAGTCGGCTGTTCTCTGTTCTTCCTCTCCCTACCAGCAACTCTGTGTCCAGCACTGAACTCTTGTTTCTTTTTTGTTTTGCTTTGTTTTAAAGTTGCCATTGGCAAGACATTATCATACTTTGTTCTTTGATGATGCTATTCAAAAATAAATATACTTTTATGTACGGAAAGAATGCCCTGTTGTACTGAAGGCATTTAAAAGAGTTTTATCCATTTCATAAGCAGTGCCAGTGGCATCCTTCCATGGTTGATAGGAATATATACATAAAACAGAAAATAAGTTTTATTCTTAGCTTAGAACAAAGTACCCCACTCAAATGTTCTCTCAAATGTTTCTACTCGGCTCTATTCCATTAGAATAAAAATTGAAACAGCCTGAACATCCTCCCCTCCCCCCAGCAGAATGAAACTTGTATTATTCTGAAGATTTTAACCAGAGGAAAAAAATGGAAAATCAGAGATCACTTTTGCTTTCTTGAATATGCAGGAGTAGGTAGGTAGTAGTCTATGCTGAATGATACTAATACCCGCGTTCTAGAAAATGTGCTAAGAGCATGATTTCTAAAACATTTTGAAAACTTTCATTACATTCCCATAAAATAATGGAAAGGCAGCTTTGTTTTTATTAACAGAGATCCGTTTCAATTACCGTCTAATATCAGGAAAGCTGTTCTCTACCCTCTATGGAAAAAAAATAGATTTCCCCCCACCTCACCTCAGTTTGTTAAAGTCTTCAATATTCTTTTCAAATAGTACATCTATTTTAATTAAAATTTCTTCATGTTTTGAATTAAAAAAAAATACTATGGCCAAATTTCTAAGGGCACTGCATTTTTTTTCCTAGCCTGTCTGCAGACAAAAACAAATCCATTTGTGTTACTCTTTCCTGGTGTTTTTACTTGCATAGAGGGGTGGCTACAAAAAAGAAGTGCTGATGTTTCTTGAGTATATGAATAATATTAATGTTACATAAGACAAAAGGTGCATAACAAAGTTCCATAAACAATACTAAGCAAAACCAGGGTGCAGATTCAGCAACATTGGTACCACCCGTCTCTAACACAAGCTGTTGTGTGAATGCACATATATGTCTCTGCACAAATTAAGGCATGGTGTAACCCTCATTGAACACATTCACCCACCCACAGGAACTCCTTTATTTTCCCAACACATTTTTCTTTCTTTTAAACAGCACAAATTTACCAGGCAGATTAGCAGCTTTGCAGCTGCAAGTACTGTAGTCTTCTTCTGTCTGACCTTGCTCTTAATTGCCTCTTTCCTCTCAACACTCCATTCCCCCCATCACCTGATTCAGACGACAGCAAAGAATGTGGTCTGTGCTACTCTACTAGTTTGGGCTGGAAAAAGTCTGGAAAATATAACCCAATTATAAGTCACAAAACAAGAGCTCAGCTGCATGCTCAGAAGAACTAGACTATGTCCCAAAAAGGACCTAGGAAAAAGCTGAGCTTTAATTTAGTTTCAGAATAAAACACTGCATTTTGTTTTACGAGGACATCAAAAATTCTTCTTTGAAATCAAAATATTTTGCACATCCCTACTGGATACTATCAGCTTGAATTCTAGGGGTTATATGTTAAGATTCTCCAAGATCCCCTTCTCATCTAATTTTCTGTTCTTGGGCCCCAGTGCAGCCAGCTTTCCTCCAGCACTCAGAATCCTGTTCCTTGCGCACAATCCCATTATGTTATTTTGGAAAGTTTCCTCTTAAACATTTTCCTAACTAAAAGTTGTACATGTTTCACCAGACTTTCTAATTCATACCCCCTGCTGATCTCTCGTGGATGTGGCCAGTGAATATAGATGAATTGTGAGGGTTTGTTGTTAGATTTCCCAGAATTCCCAGCCAGCCAGCAAGTGGGTATTCTGGGGATCCTAGATGACATAGCTGAGTGGCAGTAAGTTGGCAAAGGGTGATCTACACATGTATTCGATGCATATGTATAATGCCATATATTTGTGACGAAATTATGAGTCAATCTTTTTGTCTGGAGCAAGTTAATATTTTGGAACCCCACCCGGTTTCTCTTTCCTGCTATCGCATTATCCCTACATGTAGAATGGCCTCATCTGGGGGGCTGTTAGCTCAGCTACTTCCTTTTCTTCTTACCTTTTTCTCCAAATCCACCTTCACCAATTGTTTCTAGGCACAATTAATAAACCAAGTCTTGCTTTTTCTGTACTGTATGCACATTCCGTCCTTTGCCCTATGGAGAGAGACTATATGAAAGCATGTTTGTGTTTATTTTTCAAATGAGAACTCTAATTATTTGGGTGTATAGCTAAAAGAGACCACTCAAACACCTGGCTGTCTACAGAATTTACATTTCACATACATTCCCTGAAAAGGAACAAGGTTTTTCTGGGCTGTACACACACATACAGACTTGATTTTGAAAGGAGAAGGCGAGGCAGAGCAGGCAGTGGGAACTCAGATCTTTTCTAAAACTTGTGAGGAAAGCAGGCAGTGGAAACAGCATATGGTTGGAGCAATTAGTATCGTAGTTATGTCATTCCTGGAGTCTGGATTTATTGCAGGGCTGTGTAACAGCAGAAGCACCATATTGTTGAATTAATTTTCTCTACACAAACATAGGTTTTCAAATCTCAAGTTTAATGAGTACCTTATTTTAATTTCAAGCTTATGTTTTACCTCACACTTCACATTTTAGATCTGTTCATTTCAACTTCCTTGACTTTAGGCAGATTTAAATATGGTTCAGAAGTCCATATCAGCAGAGCTTGGCAGGCCTGTTTTTTTGGGCTAAACACTGTGCCAGAATTTGGAGTTAAGAAAATATACAAGCTTATATATTTGCTAAAACACCCTAAAAAAGATCAAGTGTGGTGGCAAGTATAGGAGAAAAGTTTTCTTCGTATCATTAGTTCCTCAAGTTGAACAAATACTTTGCAGCTATTAGCCGGTTACTCCTTGACATCTGACATTTTGCATCCAATAGTGATTAAATATGCATGACAGTAAGGTAGATGCTGACAGTTGCAAAAGGAAGCAGGAATTGCAACCTAAGTGAGCTTTTAAAGTTTCCTTGGGATAGTTTTAACAGATGAAAACAGAACTAGGTCAGATTTATGCTGGTCCAGGTGTTTCCTGAAGGACACTATTAGCATGAGATTCACTCAGGATCATTACCAACTTATATGATTCCCTGGGAACCAAAAATAGCCTTTGCCAACTAGCATAGATCTTGCTGAAGTCACCACTGTTTGGGAATGTTGTTTACCTCTACATCCTGATTTTAACTATTGTGCAGCAATATCGGTATGGCAGAATGACTTTCAGCATCCAGATGCAACCCTGCATTTAAAAGCTTGGAGTGGTATGCAACATTGAAAGCAGTGGAATTTCCCCCCCCCCCCATGAGAAAATAGCATTGCACATCTAAAGAAAACATTCAGCGAATGCATAAAATCTTAGAAGGGGCTTATCAATGATGCTAACCCAAGGCTGGGGAAAAAGACTTTTTAAAGATAGACGGATCTCTAGGGGGATTCTGTTTGAGAAAACTGCTGAAGTATGCAGTTATGATAGTGTAGTCTTTTGTAATCATACTCACTAGTGTAACCATGATTAATACCCGTACTGCACCTGACAGCATATCCCTAAAGGTAGCTGTGGAAGCTCAGGATATGTGGTTTTAAGATCCTTTGCCTACTTCAAATTCAAATGCTGCACTTTCATAGGAAATATATCACTCTAATAAAAACAGGGAATTGCCTGGAACCAATCTGGATGGTAAGTATCCAGATTGTATATAAAGTATATAAAATCTGCAGATGTTTTGTTCTATTATTAATCTCTTATCAGAGCAGTTCGGTATCATAGTTTCTCATTTCATTCACTAGTTTTTTATTTCATCCATTATAAACTTGGGAACATGAAGTCTTTGTTGAGCTAGCTCTTCATGAGGCTAGCTGATATTCCCCAGAAGGTATGCTAAAAATAAATTTGAAGTAAGTTCAGATTTTCTTTCTGCTATAAGAACTGTTTAGTGTGAATTACAAATCTGACAGGTAAAATTGTTTTAAATACATTTTATATTTATGTTATTTATATTTGTGGTTTTTTAATCAAATGATGTATAAATACAAGAACTATTTAGTTCCAACCTGGCAGAGCAGAAAAATAAGAAAAAGGAAACTCAAGTTCATAGTAAGATAGAAAATTTGATGATTCAGAACTAAGATGCAGTACTGTGTCTTGTAACGCAAGTATTGCAGCATTCAGCAACAGCTGTATAATTTATTCTGTGTTTGGTGGAGTAATACAATAAATATTTATTTTGGATGAAGACTGAAGACCTGAGCAATGTGAAATGCTGCCTCACCCAACAATGTTGTTCCTCCCTTTTCTTAGCTTAAAATGCATTATGAGTCTAAGGAATAATTCTTCAGTGCAGTGCTTTCACTCTTATGTTTGTGTAGAAACATACACACACTTGAACGTTCTAGGAAATTGTATTGTATTTTATTTCTGTGACATCACAAGTGCTTTTCTGTTTAGTTTTATTGGTTCACTTACCTATTCCAGCAAGAAAAGATAGGACTGAAGCCTGAGATTTGTCAAACAATGATAAGAAAATACTGATTTTCTTTGAATATAATATTGAAATGGGCCTAATGAAGTGAATAAATAGATACATTTATACTCAAAGAGGATTTATTAATGATTCTCCATCAGATTGGAAAAGGAATCAAGTGGGGAGCTGGAAGAATCAGACCTGGCTTCTCCAATGCTATTAGTAATAGCTTCGATGAGGAGGTGGAGGAAATGCTTATCAGATTTCCAGAAATCAGTAAACTGTGTGGAATAACTAATATAGACAGAAATAATATTCAGAACCATCTTGATAATTTAGGGAAACATGCTAAAAGTAATGGAAAATAAATGTAACGATGTGCCAATGTACTTGTGCGCTGCCAAGAATCTTTAGAATTTCAGCAAGATAGAAATACATTAATAAAGAGGGAGATCGGGGACATCTTGGTAATGATGCTTGTGAAATATCTCAGTAATTTAGAAATGGAATATGAGATGTAGTTTTTTTTTTAAAGGCAAAGGCAAGTTTAGGCAGCGTATCTTTCAAATCATGGCCATAATAATTTCAACTTTATTCTTAATCAGATCTGCACCCCCGAGGGCTGGTTCCAGTTCTCAGGTAATATTTTTAAAGAAATATGAAACATTGGAGCAAAGAAAGGCAGAAAGGATGACCAGGAGGTTAGTAAGACTGAAGAGCATTGAAGGAGCTGAATGAGTGATGCCCAGGGGCAGAGCAGGAGTGGGGGGAGATGTCCTAATAGTTGCTGGATAGCAGCCCAAATTATCCAGAGAGATGATAGGCCCCCCTAATGCTTTTAAGCAGAGGCTAGATAACTCTCTGCCTGGGATGCTTTCATCTGGATTCCTGCAGAAGATTGGACTAAATGAAGCTTCTAAATTTATGTTTCTGTGATTCCAATATCACATGACATCTGTCTTCAACTGCAGGCATGCTTTTCTTGCCCTTGACTTAAGGCCGAAGCTTTCTTTTAATTAATCATGGCAAGAGTCTTTCGCTAAACTAACCTTGCTTCTGAGGAAAAAAAAACAAAGCTACACTGCTAATAACCTACTGTACAGGGCTTGTTTCTGTTACAACCAGAAGCAAAATTAAGCTATACAATGACCATCTTAGTCTTTCTTATTCAGTGGACTCAGAATAAATTGCCAAGCCTAACAGATACATAGATGTGCGTGTTTTCCCCCATTAAATTCCTTGTAAACTGATGACTTTTATTAATGAAATGATATTTTCTTTCCGACTAACATTACATTACTTTCGGGAGTGTTTGGTTGTTTTAACTCTAAGAAGCAGTCCTGGATTTCTTTTGGCCTAAATCCCACAAATTACATATCTTTTGGCAGCAAATGCTACTTCGAATATATAGGAGAAAAACCATAAAATAGGAAAACTCCATTTAAAGCAGAGTCTCTGAGTGGATTTTAGAAGTTCAGGACAAGTATCAGATATGATCCAGAATGACTCACAGTTTTCTCACTGTATCATAAACGGAACTGAAAATGTGCTCAAGGGTCTGTCCAGCCAAGTGCCTCATTAAGGAATATCCTTGGCATATTGAGTATGCATTCAAGTTTATTTTAAAATGCAAGCCTGAATCCAGAGCTCTGGGATAATTGAATGCTTTCTAGCCTTATCAAATTATATTGTGCTTTTTCTGTAAACTGCCATTCCGTATCTGAGCCCGATTTAAAGTGTGTGTGTTGGAACCTAATTTCTTAAAAAGCGAAAAAGATTGAAGTTGTTATAAAGTTCTGCCTTCAGCCTTTCTAGATACGGTCTCATTGGGATCAGCGGGTGGTTTTCTCAGGCACAAAACACTGTGGGACCCCCACAGAGTTTCCTACTGCATTTAAACATTAATGATGCTTGGAATAATCTTGTGGCTGCCCTACTTTCACTGAGCAGACTTTCTCCTCAGTCATTTCATGAAGCTCCTTAATCTTCATGGAGTTAAAACTTCACTGTCTCTCCTTGGACCCAGCGAAGTATTGGAAAGGGTTACATCATGCTTTCCCTGCAGTTGGAAGCCAGGGCAAAGCCAGAATTTCCCAATGGGAAACAGCTCTTCAGAGCTGCAGTGTTACAAAGGAAAAGCAGCTTTGCTTCAGTTTCAAATAAAGTCATGCAAAGCAAGAAATCGGTTGACTCACCTTCCCTAAACAGCTGACTTTGGGAGAACAGGCAGGTTTTGGAGCCACAACTGAATTGCTGCAAAGCTTCTTTAGAACAGCAGCGCACCTCCAAATACGCTTCCCCATTCCCTGTGTTGCATGGAGAAAAATTAATAGATGAAAGTATCCATATCAATTAGAATGTATAGCTAAGGAGGCAAAAAAAAATCTATGTTTAATTGCTTTCTCCCCAAAAACTGTGACAGATGATTGGGATACCCAGAGGGCAGATGCAAAAGATGGTACTGGGATTGCAGAGGGAGAAACAACTGGATGCTACCTCTGTCCTTTTATTTTTAATGGAAGTCTTTTGAGAGGAATTCAAGAACTCAGGTTCTTCTCGGGGGTCTAAAACTTTGGAACCAGTTTGAGATGATCAGGTGGCCTTCCCCTTGTTAAAAAAGCGGATTATCTAGCATTGTGGTCAGATAAAATTATTTGGCTACTTTTTAATAAGGGAAGCTTTGTGTTGAATTTTAAAACAATTTCCACCGGAAGCCTGAAAGCAAATCTATTAAATGAACTCTAAGCCACTGTCACAAACTTAAGATGTCAAGTATGAGATAGGAAATTAATATGTCAATATTAACAAGAAGCTCTTGGAGCGGAGTTCCTTGTAGGGTTTTGAGCCGGGATTATGTTTCTTCTTTTGTTGGAAGATACACCACAGTATATTTTTTAAATGTTTGCTTAAATCGGTGTTTCTCAAACTTGGCGACTTTAAGTCCTGTGGACTTCAACTCCCAGAATTCCCCAGCCAGCTATGCTGGCTGGGGGATTCTGGGAGTTGAAGTCCACAGGACTTAAAGTCGCCAAGTTTGAGAAACACTGGTTTAAATGTATGTTTGACCAATAGATAATTATTTTTAGTTGGAGTCATGTTTAATAATAGCACATGCACTTGCTTGGTAAAATGAGAAGAATTTGTATTCTCTTCTATGCTACTTCTATAAACTTTATCTTAATAAGTGGAAAGCATCTGTCAAGGCACAGCAGGTTTTCTAATCCTTTGATATAAAGAAAAATGCCCCCTATCCTCAGCCTGACTTACTTGCTTTCTATAATAATGGAACAATTAACATTGTTGGTGCCAAGAGAGGCCTCCTTAACTGTATGGAAATTGCTAGGAATTGTTAGGATTACCACACCACTGTTTTAAAGGAAGGATCATGTTAATCTATAGTAGCAAAATCCAGGAGGAATCTGGTATAATTATTTCTGAAAAACACATTTTAAGAAAGGGCATGAGCTGTGACTTGTAGTTCATTTCCTCAGACAGAGTGGCTAGTTTGGTGTAGATTTAAATTGGGACGAAGTGGAGGGGAAGATAAGTTATACAGATGTAATTTACAAGTACCATGTGTTAAAATTGTACTATGTTAAAAACTATTTTGTTTTAGCACCACCAAATCTTTATTGTGATAGTCCTTTCAGTTGTTCCCTCATTCTTTTAATATTGACATTGTATGTTTTAATTATGGTTTTCCAAGTGTATCATAGACCCCTAACTAGGCTAATTTATTTCTCTCCGCATGATCTTTTTTAAAATCTGTGATAATTGCTTTGCTTTGGTTTCATCAAGATATAATCAATGATGAATAAATCTTGTTTGGGATATATAGGATTCTAAATCTTCTAACAAAATTTCATATAATTGTTTTCACATATTTTCCATTACATTTTTTTCAAATGATTATGGTTGCATGCTGGTATTTTCTCACTTTCTAATTTCATACCTAGATTACTATACATTGCATATGTAGTTTTTTTTAATGCACCTTGAACAAAATTATGAAATCACTCTGAATTTTGAGGAAGTAGAGATGCAATTTCAATCTCAGTCTGAAATCAGTTATTCCTGCCTAACAAATCAAAATATTGTCTGTGTTAGATTCTTATTATATATTTGTATATTATAAAACATTGTAGGCTAACATTTTTAAAAAGTCCTGTAGCACAAATGGTGAGCAAACAAAGGAGTAGAAGAAAGAGATGAAAATAAGACAGTAATACTGTTAATATAGGACGGTGACAAAGTGGTTAAACCAAACAGTATAAATATTAGCTTTTGATTGTAACAAGAAAATACTGAAAGTATGTTTACTGATTAGTTTCATAAATGCTACATGATTGTTGCAATTGATGAAATTATTAAACTACTGTATTTCACTACTAAAGTTTTGCACAAATACATTCCTCTACAGCAGGTGTGTCCAAAGTTGGCAACTTTAAGACTTGTGGACTTCAACTCCCAGAATTCCCCAGCCAGCAGAGCTGGCTGGGGAATTCTGGCAGTTGAAGTCCACAAGTCTTAAAGTTGCCAACTTTGGACACACCTGCTCTACAGTGAGATGAAACTTGTCTTATGATCTTGTATCAACACATTTAGAAAGTTTTGTCCCAGTCTCCCCAAGTGGATATGTTCTGAAGTTCAAATTACTTTCAGGGTTGTTAGCTGGAATTGTTCAGTTAGTTGAACATGCCTGGCAGTCACCAAACTGGAGAAGACTGCTCTGAGTTAAGCACACAGAGGTAGGGAACATGTATGAGTATCAAACTGCTCCAACCATTTAAATAGGGATTGTTTTTAAAAAGGGATTGTTTGGGAATACAAGTTTTTTTTTTCATTTAGTGCAGTTACTTTTTTTTTTCAATGAGGGCAAGAACCTAACCACCAGTTCATATTAGTAAGCTATCTGTGTAATTCAGACCAAGATTTCTGTTTTGAATTCTAGTGTTACCCACATAAAAGCATTTTTGCGGTTTTGTTTTTCCCTTTCTTTAACAAATGTTTGTGATCTGAAAAAAGAAAATAAAAAGGGAAAAGATGAAAGGATTAGAAAATACATTGTGTTCCATATTTGCTCTTAAAATATCATGAACAAGGCAGGGCAATTGCACAATAAAAGACTTGTCTAGAAATGCACTCGGTCTAGTTGACACATCATCAGTCAAAATAATTTTTTGTGTATTTACTTAAAAGACGTAAAAAATTATGTTGTGCTATTTTTAAATGAAAATTTCTTTTACAGGCTTATAAAATAGATATGGAAACCACTGTACTTCCATCCCTCTAGAGCCATGAACACAGTGTGGAGTCATTTGACAGAAAATATTAAATTATAATAGCTAAATCTCATCTTATATATTTGTGAAAGTTGGGCTAAGGTTTCTATAGTAACTATACAGCTTCTGAAATATAATCACTAGCCGTGTTTGGGCTGCACCTGGATTACCCTGATAGCTGGTCTCCTCCTTCCTTTTCTCTAGGAAATATGCCAAGCTAAAGCTCTCTCAAAAGGGCCTTTGTTAAGAAATAATTGTAAAAGTGTTTCGATGTTGATACAAAAGGAAAGGTTGCCTGAGAAATAAGGCGTGAAGGAGTTCAGTGAAGAGGCAACACAAGGGACTGAAACCTTTGTATTTATGGTAGTTAAGCCTACATGAGGGACCTTCTAATATATGAGAAAGTAGGAACATTGCAAGTAGCAGGAAGGAAATCAAACTGGAAAGTAAGGTGAACCTTCTACAGGAGCTTCCCATAGTCTTGGGTTGACATTTGTAGACAAAGAATGTGAGTTGCTGCTGATAAAATGTTGCATAGTGTTAAAGATTTTGAGCACCAAAGTTGCAGCTTCAATCATACAATCTATCCAATCAGCATTGGTAGCCCAGTGAGTAGACATGTATTGTAAAGTCCTCTATAGCAGTGTTTCCCAACCTTGGCAACTTGAAGATGTCTGGACTTCAACTCCCAGAATTCCCCAGCCAGCATTTGCTGGCTGGGGAATTCTGGGAGTTGAAGTCTAGACATCTTCAAGTTGCCAAGGTTGGGAAACACTGCTCTATAGGGTTGGTCGGGAGATCCAGGCAAAATAAAGTTCTTTCTTCAGGCTCTAAGTAGAGAATTTGACCAAAAAGTTATTTTTTGTAGAGTGCAAGTTCATTTGTTTCTAATAGGGTTGTCGAGTTCATAGTCAAGGTCAATCGGCTGAAAATTTATTTTATAGAATTAATTGGGATAAAATAATGTGCTTTGTTTTACAACTTTTGTATATTTGCATTTCATGCATCATATTTTTGCATATTGACATTGCCTTTCATTTTGATAAGGTCAGTTGGCTAATCAATAAAAGTAAATGAATGAGATATTATACATTCCAGTGTCAGTATACTACAACCGCCAAATGATAATGCAGTGCAAACCTAATCTTGCTTGTAGAAGAGAAGGATTATCTGTAGGCATATTTATTTCAGAACCATACTTTAGAATCACATGTTCATGCCTATTTCCTATATGTTCACATGCAGAAGGTCAATGTACGTGAAGCAAGGCTGAGATTGACCTATGAACTGCAAAACATACATAGTTTTATGATCTTTCTTGGTCCATAAAGTTACCTAAAATTTGGGTGACTTCTGAATAACCATGGCAATTGCTGAGTAATTGTCAGCGATAACTGGCATAATAGCAGATTTCCAAAATAAAGATTCCCTACTATAAAGTAGTTATTATGTTGTAGGGCTCCACAATTTCCTTAAATAATCTTTGTGGATGTCTCTAATGTTTCTCTGAAACAAAGAGCAGATACAGTGGTGTCAAAACATACAATTTATGCATCCATCTTAAGGAAAGTAAGAATATTCTGAAGGGAAGATTGTAATTTATTCAGGTAGCTTGAAAGAATTGAATTTTTATTGTTACTTTGGCAGCAGTTATAATGGCCTGTAAGGCTCTATAGCAGCTCCTGACTTGTGAGTAGCCTTATACCCTTTGACCAAGGCCTCCTACAGCTTTAACATATGCCATTCAGAGAGGTATAGAATCAAATAGCCTGTAGCCACTCTAAGAAATGGTTGCAAGCAGGTTCAGATGCTGAAAAATCTTGCCAACAAAACTGCAGAGGCTTCTCCAGGCAGTCTGTGAGAATTGGATATGATTGAATGGAAGATGGGTGTGTGTGTGTGGTAGATTTAAGCTTAAGTTCTGATTGGGCTTACTCTAGGAAATATTTTCAGACAAAATTTCAACTCTGAAATAATTACATATCATGGTAAGTCATACTATTGTAGTTTATGGCTTGGTAAACAAACAATATAATTTATGAGTACTACCAAATTGCCAATATTGTGTTAAGCCATAACATAGTTTTCTAGGTTTGGATTAGTGTATTGCATGAATTTAGTCAATTTTGTTTGCAACTCGTGATTCAAGGTTTAATACAGAGTTGCGAAAGGTATGCTGCAGGAGTCCACTTCCTCCCTTCACCCCGTTAATATTTTTCCCCTTCTTTGGTTTATTTTTTTAAATAGGGCGATTGCAGAAACATAGCCCACTTCAGAGTGAACCTTTTTGCAATTGGATTGCCTAACCCTTTTCAATAACTGTCTAGACCCATGCCAAATATGTCACATATACCTGTTTGTCCTCTTTTGCTGTTTTCTTAACAGTGTCCTTAATTCACCATCCCTACTTATCTCTAATTAGAGCACTACACATATGGAGCCACTGTACATGTTCAAAATTGCAGAAATTACTTAGCAATAGCTCAGCAGCCCTTTTGCCTACCCTCTCCTCATTTAAACATCTTTGTTACTCATAGATGACACTGAATATGCTGTACTGAAGTTGAGTCACTAAGTCCGGAATGTACAGTCTCAGGATACACACCAAGACTAGGTGGTGACAGAATCCACTTGGGAGAGTGTAATAAAGATTAAGTTTTCCAACTGGAGTATCAAAACATGACAGGACTTGGGCTGATAGAAAAGAACCCCAAAGATAAAATACCACCTAAGACTAGTCTCCGTGTAGAGTAGAGATTCTCTGTCTCCCACTTTTCTGGATTCTTTGGCAGCTGTTTATTATATGATAATATATATGGGCTCACATTTTGCTTTAGAAACAGCAAGAACCTATTATTTTTTCATATAGGCTGTGAGATCTATTCTAAACATATCCTGTAGAAAGCTCTGAGGAGTAAATTGAAGCCCCTATTATGAAATATAGGATATATTTGGCAGGACAATTAGTGGACAGACAAGATAAAAATTGTCTCATGGCCTGCTTTTGCGCTTCTGGAAGCAATTAATTGGTCACCAACATTGGTCCAAGATATTTTACTGCCTGAAACAAATAAGGTGCACCTTCTAACACTAGATTGGAAGTGGAATTTTACTTCAGCACCAGTGACAGCATCTTTCACAGCCCTTGAGGGACAGCAGGCTAGCTCAGAAAACAGAAGATATAGTTAATTGTACCCCCAATTCTGTCTGTCAACAACTACAATTGTTTCAGTTTTCCCAAAACAGGTGGGGAAGCTACGCACTTTTCCTAATTGCCCAACTGGACTGTTGTGAACAATCCATATAGAAATAGCATACTTGACAAGAAGAATCTTGGTGATTTAGCAAGACTGCTGTATACCAATTTAGCCTCCTGGATCTTTCATTTTATAGTAAAGGAAGCCAGTTGTATGTTAAATGCTTGGACTGTCTAGCACATGGGTGTCAAACTCAAGACCGGCCTGGAAACAGCAAAGGACCGGCCCGCAGTGCCTCTGCTAGCTAAAATGGAGCTCGGGGGGGGGGCTGCGCACGGGGGGCCCATGCCCCATTTTTGCTGGCAGAGGGCTATCAAAAGAAACTAAAAACAAAGCAAAATGAGAAATGTTTCTCCTTTTACATTTGAGCATGCAAGAAGGGACAGGAAAGAAGAAAGGAAAAGAGGAAATGCAGAAAAAGGGAAGATGGAAAGAGCAAGGAAGGAAATATAAGGAAAGAGGGGAAGGAAGAAGAAAAGGAGAATAAAGAGGGAAGGAAAAAGAAGAAGGAAGGAAGGAGATTATAATGAGAGTGAGGGAGGGTCTCAGTAAAGTCCTGCCTTAGCACTTGGCCACCACAGGTGTCCTCGACACAAGTCCTGTGTCACGCCCACCATGGTCATGCCCCCACCCCGGCCCCCCAAGGTCAAAAGCAACCTTGATGCAGCCCTCAATGAAATCAAGTTTGACACCCCTGATCTAGCATCTCCAGGGACAGAATCCCCATATTGTATTTCACTCTGCTAATTTCATTGCCAACTATAGGAGGAGGCAGAACCGGGTAGGAATCCTGTCATCAAGATTTTAGAGGACTGTTGCCAACTTGAAGACACTCTATTGAACTCGATTGGCTGTTCAATAATATAAGATTATAAACCTGTGCCATTTCAAAAATACAACATGGGAATAATTGAAACCAGAACTTTGGCTGTTAATTAGATGAACACAAAAACCAGCTACGATCTCAGAATCCATGTTATAAAAAGAATATGATAGCCTCCAGGGGTGCTGGACACTATCTTCCATCATTTTCAGCCAGGTTGGCTGAGAATGCTGGCTGGGAGTGATGGGGTTCAGAATGCAGGAGATCAGTCCCCAACACTGAGTTGGGGACTACCCTAAATTTGAGGAGAAATTCTGATTTTTCCCATGCAGATAACATGTCTCCTTAAAATGTAACCAGCTTCAGCCAGTTACTGCCCTACCTCCATTTCTTTCTTCTCTTTCTATACATAATGTAATATCTCTCTGTATCCTACTGCAGGTGGAATCTCCCCGAATGGTCAGTTTAGAACTCAACAGCAACAGTTTAGCTCCAGATCCCAAACCAATGGCACAGATCACAAAGGTTTGGTAAGTAGAGTGTCAAAGGAATCTGATTTGGGATGGATAGTTTATATGCAGATATGTCCTTCCTGTTGCTGACTTCCAGCACTGCAGCCTTTAAGTGATGGTACCATATGATACTCTTATTTATCCTAGTAATGGTGTCAGGAGAGCAGAGCCTATTCGTAAGCCACAAACAGTGTAGATTTTACTGAGGGCAGCCTACAGCCCCCAGAATCCCTACAATAGCTGCTCATTAGTATATAGATTAGATTATTTCAAAATATCTCAGCTGATCTAATAACTGGCATGAAGGAAATGTGCATGTATGTGTGTGTATGAGAGACAGAATTTGTCTGCGTTTGAAAATAAGTATAAACATTCTCTTCTTTTCTTCCTTCCTTTCCTGCTTGCAGCTGCACCATTCAGTTGGCAATAATGGCTATAGTTCTGTGAAGGCTACCGGCTGGTCCTCCCGCTCAGCAGTGGATCTCAGGCCCAATACTAGAATAGCCAGTATCAGCAATGGCACTGGCCCCAAAAGTCCACCGTATGGCACGAATTACAGCTCCACCACCCGACCAAGATCTTTCAATGACAAGAACTACCGGAACTGTCAGAACTATGACACCATGTCCTTGCACTCCCTGCGTCTGACCGATGGGCCCTGTGGCCCTGGGGGTGGGGATGACCACTACAGTGTAATGTCTGAGATGGATCCACTGACCCAAGCAACTGTCTATAAAACCCGGGGTGGTGGGGGCTTCCAAAGACCCTACACCTTTGAGAGGCAGTTGAGCGCTGGCTCTAA
Source organism: Natrix helvetica (assembly GCF_964273705.1). NCBI lineage: Eukaryota > Metazoa > Chordata > Lepidosauria > Squamata > Natricidae > Natrix > Natrix helvetica. The sequence goes on along the minus strand of NC_138548.1, from coordinate 116,230,805 downwards.
CGCTTGCGCGAAGCGGCCTCTTGACTGGATGGATGGTATGGTGGTCCCACAGAACAGGCCCGTCATCCGTGCACCAGCCATGCGCACTTTGCAACGTTTCCAGAGCAACAACCGCTCCCGATTTAGTACAGGCTCTTTCAGTGGCACTCAGACCTCTCAAGGAGGGGCTGGGAACACTTACGCTTCAGTGGAGCGTACCTCCCGTGCCCCTTCTGTGCACAGTGTGGCTGAATCCAACCACCATTTGCAAGACCTGCGTGGCATGGACATGTTTGATGGTCAAAATACACTGATGTCCCAGCAGTCCTACTCTGGTGGGTAAGTGCCGTGAATTTATAGCAGTGGAATGCTCTGGTCCTAACTGAGCTGAGGAAACTGGAACAGATGGCTTTCAGCCACTTAGCTGCCCTGAATTCCAAGCAAATCAATTTCTATTGACAGAGGAAGGTGAGAATGAGATGACTGCAGTTCAGGCACGCAAAGTATATAGTCCTAGACTGAGAAACCTAGCCACGGAGGCATGGAACATGTACTTTTTGCATATTGTTTCTTTGCCTGGGTGCTCTTTATTGGTCAATTTGGAAGTTAGGCTACCTGATTATCTGTTATGCCTAAAGGCTCAGGTGGCAAAAGAATGGCATCAGTCTCTGGATCCTGCCTTTACTGAGTAAAAAGCCACCTAAAATAAACAACACAGAAAAATAATGCAAGTTATGTTCTGTGTGCTCACCGATTTTCATATACGGGAGTTGTAAACGAGGTTATTCTGAACCTGGGCAGGCATTGACATTTCTGTCAGCCCTAATTAAACTTACAGGTTGTTACTATATGGTATTTTTCTATAACAGATGTTTATATAACAGATGGGTTATTTCAGTAATTCCTTGTTGACTGACTGTAGGTGTAACAGCTGAGATTGACAAGATAAGAGCCATTGGTTCCCAGACTAGAAATAGCCAGTTTGGAAACATATCTCATCTTTTTAAAGCAATAGGATGAGCAATAGGTTTTGGTTAATTGAGAAAAGTGAACGAAAGAAACTTAGAACGGAAACCACTGGGAATGAATGGATTATTTTTATCTCTCTCCCCCCTCACCTCTCTCCCCCTCTCCTTCTCCCTCCTTCCCTCCCTCTCTCTATCTCTGACATCTTTGCACTGCATTGAGCAAGCAGCTGATGGCACAGAATCTTAATTTTTTTATCACAACATAAAATCGGGTTTTTTTCCCGTAGTTTTACATTTTGAGAAATTACATTTGTGTTTGTAAAAAATAAAGCAAGTTTCTAGCACTTATGTAAAGGAAAAGGCTTATGTAAAGGAATACTAAATAGCAAAAGCAAAGTAACAATTTAGAAACTTGATGTGCAATAAGGTCTGATTATCCCAGCCCCAGTAACCCTATTTTACCAAGCTTTTCCCTTATTGTTCTCTTACTTCCGCTTCCTCATCCTTTTTTTAAAGCAAGATCTTTATGTTTTGGCAAGAAATTCAAATTCCTTGTATGCTTCAGACCAGCTAGCAGGGCAATTATGTATATATGTATGCATGCAGTTTTCTTTAGTAGATATAGGTAGTCCTCAACTTACAACTGGTCACTTAATGACCATTCAGGGTTACAACAGACACTCCCTACACACCTCCCAAAGGTACTTACAACCCAATTTTGAAGTTCCAACAGTTGCAAACCTGTGTAGTCATATGGTTGCATTTTGGACAACCGTCACACATTTATGGCCATTTGCAGTGTCCCATAGTACATAATTACATTTTTTGCTGGTTTCCAGCCTGTACTTCTAGTTTCTGACAAAAATAAAATAAAATAAAATAGATTGATTTAATGACCGTGGTATGTTCACTTAATGACTATTGCAAAAAAAAAATCAAATAGTCAAGTGGTGACCTATTTAATAACTGCAACAATTTATGACTATACTTCTGGACTGAATTACAGATAATCCTAGATTTATGCCCACAATTGAGCTCAAAGTTTATGTTGCTAAGCGAGAAATTTGTTAAGTGAGTCTTGCCCCATTTTACTACTTTTCTTGCCATATTTGTTAAATGAATTGCTGCAATTGTTAAATTAGTAACGTTGTTAAGTAAATCTGGCTTTGCCATTGACTTTGCTTGTCAGAAGGTCACAAAAGAAGATCACATGACCCTAAGACACTGCAACCATTGTAAATGTGAGTCAGTTGTCAAGCATCCAAATGTAAATCACATGACCACTGGATGCTGCAACGGTCATAAGTGTGAAAAACAGTCATGTCGCTTTTTTCAGTGCTGTTGTAACTTTGAATGGTCATTAAGCGAACTGCTTTAAGTCGACTACCTGTACAGGTGAATTGGGGGGGGGAGGTGATAAGTACAATAGTCAGGTGAATATTATTAAATCTCTGTAAAAGAGGAGAAGATTTGAAATTGCATCATGTGCTCTCTGGTTTAACTTTGGTTTCAGATTTGATGACATTGATCTTCCCTCTGCGGTGAAATACCTGATGGCCAATGACCCCAACCTCCAGGTGCTTGGGGCTGCTTATATCCAGCATAAATGCTACAATGACAACGATGCCAAGAAACAGGTGAGGCTATGGTGGATGGATTGATAGCTGAAAGGATGCCTAAGATCCCAATACAGTTTGCTGGTTTACTCAATAATGAGTCTCCTTTAAGAGGCTGTGTCGTGCTTTGTTAAAACGGGTCTGGTGAGAGGAGTTCCTGCATGTTAAGAAGGAAGATTATTTGACTGAGACAAAGGCAGCTTGCTTAGAGACAGGATGAGAGATGCACATGGGTGGAGATGAGACAGGATGAGAGTGTTGTGGTCCACCAGCAGTCAGCGGAGCTGGTGGCAGACTCAAGACAGTGAGGAAGTTGGGGAGGAACATAGGCCAGTCCTGGAGTCTGGGGAAGGCTCTGATGAGTGCTCTGCATCGGAGGCAGAGATGGGGACAGGGCCATCCGACAGTTATCAGCTGCCTTTGGATATCAGAGCCTGTTCTCGATGTGTGCATGCGCAGAGCTGCCAGGAGAAGGGAACAGCTAAGGAACAAGGGCTGACTCAGGAGTAAAGGCACAGTTGGATGGTGAATGGCCCCTCCCATAGGAAATAAAGAGGAGCGAAAGGGGAGGGGAGTTTGCAGGAAATAATTAGTTCAGTTCATTAGGGTGCAGATCTGTTTCTCACTTCTTGCCAGGTAATTGCTGCTTCAGCATAGTGTTCGGAAGATATCGGGTCTGGAAACTCCAAGCCTGATAAAGGTCTGTGGTTGTGCAATCTCATGAAAGACTGTTGGCTGGGACTTTGCTGGAGTGGAATTCCCTTTAACCTAAATAAAAGCTTTTATCGGGACGAGGAGTCTGCTTCATAATCTTGGGAGGCCTAGGTCAGAACAGAGATGGGTCCACATCTCCCCTCTTTTCTCTTAAGGTGTGTGTCACTCTCCCTCTTTCCATAGGCTCGCAGTCTCCAAGCCATATCCAAGCTGGTGAAGCTCTTCAACAGTTCCAACCAAGAGGTGCAGCGCCATGCCACTGGTGCCATGCGCAATCTTATTTATGACAATGCTGAGAACAAGCTGGGCCTGGTGGAAGAAAATGGAATCTATGAGCTGATGCGCACTTTCCAGGAGCAGGATGATGAATTACGCAAGAATGTTACTGGTGAGCGAACATTGCTGTAGACAAATTGTGGGTGGAGGATCGGGAGCATGGATCTGTATCCCACCAAGAGATAGGAAAATTAAAAAGAAATTGGATAAGTCATAATTTTTTCAAACTAATTTCAAAATAGTCTTTCTTCCCCCACCTGTCGGCGCAAAGTAGTACCTAAATGCATTCCAACTTCACAGAAAAGAAATAGGGAAGCTGCCAAATATAGGAGCCATGGTGGCGCAGTGCTTAAAATGCATTATTGCAGGCTAACTCTGCTCACTGCCAGGAGTTTGATCCTGACTGGCTCAAGGTCAACTCAGCTTTCCATTCTTCTGAGGTCGATAAAATGAAGACCCAGATTGTTGGGGGCAATATCCTGACTCTGTAAACTGCTTAGAGAGGGCTGTGAAGTACTATGAAGTGGTATATAAGTCTAAGTGTTATTGCTATTGTTATATCCTTCCACTGGAAAAAAGTATGTCTTGCCCTACTATTACATTTAATTTTCACTGCATCTTAAGGGTCAGAAGAGGAGAAATCTTAGTATAATGAGACTGTTCTCTGTGATTAATAGCCAAATGTTACAATAGGAGGAAGCAATTTTTATCTTAGAGAAATTGTTCTTAATGGGAAATAGAAACAGTTCTGGCTTTTAAAATTTTTAAAATTTTTAAAAAAATTTAAAAATACCACTGCATCAACTGGCTGAAAATTATTCAGCCTTTATAAAACAATGCTAATATTTTTTCTACTGTTCAACCAAATAACTACCAGGTAAATTATAATAAAATATAAACAAAAGCATAACTTTAATCTAGAAGAATAGCTAAACAGAGGAAGAATCATGAGACAGATGAAATCTTCCTCCCACTAGTGTTGCTAGATCTAAGATTCCATTATAAAGTGAAACCAAGTTTTAATGAAGCTTTGTGTGGAAGTGACATCTGTTATTACAAAATGCCTATTAAATGTGAAAGTATGTCATCATGGCCAGTTATGTTATTTTTAATGATTTTATGTATTATAATTGCATAATTACATAAATGGTATATATAACATAATTAGTTTAATGCCATAATCATGCAAAAATGAATTACAGATGTTGCAAAGTTAAGGTAAATGTAATGCTTCATCTGGCTACTTTTGATGTAATGTGAGAGATGTCTGTTGCATATTCACATTAAATGTGAGTCCATGAAATTATATGCTGTATAAACAATTAATAATTGAACATGTGGTATGTCTGGGGTATGGAAGGAGTTAAAAAAAGAATAAAGAGAAAACAGATTGGTAGGGGTCAGGAAAGAAACTATGGCCATTTTATCTCCTAATTATTATTATTTAAGCCAGGAAGAATCTTAAACCAGAATGGAAATAAATAACTAGAGTAAATAATTTAGTCACAAATTTTAAGGTATAAAAGAAATCTCAAGAATGGAGTCTCACACCCCATCATTTTGCCGTTTAATAACTCCTATAATTTACAAGCAAGTTTCAGAGATTGTTATATCTAAAAAAAAGTCTTGTGGTAATATAGAAATATTATAATAGGGTGGCAATTTGATTAAATTGATAATATAGGATGGAAATATGATTAAATTGAAATGTGGTAGGATTTGAAAACCTGATGTATCAAGAGAGAAGGTTTGGGAAGAAATAATGTAAAGCAGGTTTTATGCCAGAAGTGAAACTGCTGTCTGCTTTAACACAAAGATTAAGTGCAGGAAAGATATTAATTGTATTTGCCTTTTTCTGAAGAAAACAACCTTGGCTTCTACTTTCATCTGGAAAGAAGCCTCTGATCTACAGCTGAATTGCATTTACACAACTAGTAAAGGATCCCAAAGGATTTGCAACAGTCAATGCAAAACCAAAATGTTTAACCAAGAATTTGCTGAGTAAGCTATAATTTACTGAGTGATACACAATGTTAGGTTGAGTTTGCACATCACACTAAACTAAAAATGCTAAGTCTACTTTATATATGAAATCAGGGACATGTTTAGGTTATTTTTTGCATTTTGTTTGGTGCAATAAGATGCATTCTTGTTCAGAGCATATGCCTCCCTTCTGTCCTAAATTCCCTTCATAATTAATGATGTTAATTCACAAACAGTAAAACTACATTGAGGATGGGTAAATGAATGGAAGGAATCTGAAATACCAGCAATTCCTGGATACTCTATCTTTCCTAGAACATCCTCTTGGGTAGAGATTGGAATGTCAGTCCATTAACAAGCTCAACTTCAATGTGCCTCAATAAATTCTAGCAAGGAAAAGGGTATTAGGAGGGCCCTCTGGAAAGAGATGTGAAATTCCTATAAATTAAGTGTTTGTTCTGCTTAACATCAGGTAAAGAGATAAAGAAAAGCAGGCTGGGGGAGCAAGGGGTACAGTATGGCTATATGTTGCAGATGCTGGCAAATATTCTTCTTTAGGGAGAATTGGAAATAGGAATAAAGAGAACTGCCAGAGGGATGAGATTATATTTGCCTTCTGTTATAAAATGTTGCTCTTCCTGTCCAACAAGCTCTGGTGGTTTAATACCAAAACCAATGAGAAAAGTAGGCCCAAAGCTATGGTGCATTGAGCTTTCATGAATATTTCTAGCATGTTGGATTCCTATGGAATGTTAATGGAATTCAATTGAAGTTGGAGCGAGTAATCCCCTGATATCATAGTCTAGAGGACCAGATGATCTTAACAGGGTGCTGTTATGTTGGAAGGGGGTGAAAGTTAGAGAAAATAGATCCCTTATAAAATGATGTGCTGTTAGTGTATGTCACAAGAGAAATTAGCTGGAATGTTCACCTGTTGGAAATGTGAACAAGATGAAAGCACATATTATCATATTTGGTGGGCATGTAAAAAAGCTAGAAATTTTTAGATTCAAATACTCAAACTGTTTCAAAGTGCACAAAGTTGGAAAGATTCAGCATTACCTACAATGGAGGAATGGCTGGTGAAGATGATGGAACTTGCTGAGGTGGATACATTTACTTCTTTGATCAGAGGAAAGGCAATATCTACATTTACTGCTGACTGGAAAACTGTTTTCCTGCAGCTCGGTAGGAGGGGCTACAGCTGGGTTTAGTCACAGCCTGATTGGTCCAGAGACTGAGGGAATTTCTTAAAGACACCATCCTTCCCTACTGGCCCCCCGTTTCCTCTCAGTCTCTGGTCCAAGCACTAGTTTTTGGCTCCTTGAGGTACTGATAGTTATTATATTAATTCGATTAATTGGGTATTCTAAATTCTTAAATTATCAGAATGTTAGCCATCGAGTCTGCTAGTCAGTCTCATAAGGAGGCAGGACTTCCTGGTCTTTGCCTGTGGGCCTGAAGGGGCTTTGCCCAACTCCTGGATATGCACGGGTGACGGGCTCCCATTGCAGCCAAGATTCCTAGAGGCTCCAGGGCAAACTATTGGCATCAGGTAGGATCGCAGGGCCCCCACCTGCAGTTGCGAACTGCGCGCTAGGATTGCCTCACCGTGACTTAAAGCCCGCGGCTGTCTTAACAACCTTGCCGCGGCTGAGAAAGTTTTGTTGCGTCACCCTAGCCTCGCCGCGTTTTAAAGCAACCGTGGCTTCCAAGACTTGCAGTGTTTCCTGAGGCTCGGAAGCCTCTGCAGCGAAGGCAATCAAAGAGGGGAGCAGAGCGAACGGCCTTGGCTCACTTGGAGGCCATTGCCTCAGAGCCATTCACTGGGTGGCCGCCATTTCAGTTTGCCACGAGGCGCTACGGCCATTTTGGAGCGACCTCGTGGCGGTGGCAGATATAAACAACTGAGAACTGCATCGCGGCCACACATCGAGGCCAGCAGGACTCTATTCAGCCCACATCACGGCCAGATATCGAGGCCGGAAGGTTCCGACTTGATTCCCCATGAGAACCAGACACGTGAGTGAGGCATGGCCTCTACAAGTACCAGGTCAGCATAGGTCCCTGAAGCGTTGATGATGGGAGAGAGGAAGAGCAGGGCAGGCTGCGAACCAGGGCAGCAGCTTCTAGGCTGTCTGTGGATCTGCACCCCTCTAGAGCTACAGTGAGGGATGAACTTCGAAGACAAAAGGCCTTGGAGAAGCGAGTGCCCAGAGCTGAGAAACAATCGCTACAGTGAGGGATGAACTTCGAAGACAAAAGGCCTTGGAGAAGCGAGTGCCCAGAGCTGAGAAACAATCTCACCCTGTTAGGCCCGCATCTCCAGATAGATCCAGGTCTCCTGTGAGTCCCATTCCTCAGCCCTCTCCCTCCCCTCCTAGGGGCTTCAGTCCTTCCTCTCCCTCCATTTCCCCAGCTAGACTGTGCAGGCAGGTGCCCTCACCTTCCCCCCTATCTCCCCTAGATCATTTAGGGATGGGGGTGGTGAACCTTCGGAAAGGGGATCTGGGGATTATCTACCCTCCTCTCATATAGCCCCCCGGGGTCCAGCTCCCATGTGATCCTCAGAGGATGATTTGGAGGATTTGGACCTCCTGCCTGAGAGCATCAGGAGGCTCATCTCCTCTGCAATCTCTAGAGGCATTGCCTCAGGATTAGACCAAAGGGACCTTTCCTCCCAAAGGGCATCTAGATCTCATTCTGACAATAGACATCACAGGTCTCCTTCTTCATCCCGGGGCCAGGGTCAGCCTAGGGCCCATTCTCCATCAGTGGTCAGCGAGGCGTCAGCACTGGGGGAGGGTCAGACAACAATGATACTATTCCTCCAGACTCCCAGGCCTTTCCAGGCCTCTTTACACCACCGGCTTTCAAGCCCCTTTTACATAAGGCCAAGAAGACTACTCAGATTGGCACTGGGGCCCCGCCAGTGTCTCAACACAGGGACCCAAATCTAGCTATGTTTATCAATCCTAATACAGATAAGGAGGAGGTTCCAACCCCTCCTCTCTTCCTGGAAGTGGTCCAGAACCAGTGGGCCCGAACATCCTCCTTGCCCAAACCTGGGAGTAATGACCGCCCTTCTACAATATGGAGCAGGCTTTTTCCAAGGTCCTTCAATTGCCAACCATAGATCACCCCATTGCACTCCTGGCCAACGCCTCCACGGTCGTTTCCGGTGATGTGGCAGATAAATTGAAGCCTGAGGATAAACGAGCAGAGCTCACCTTACGTGAAAAATTTACTGCTTCCGCCAGGGCGATCAAATCGGTGGCCGCAGCTTCCTATTTTAACCGAACAACTGTCATATGGCTTCGCCAGCTACAGGATCGCATTCCGATCCAAGATGAATGTGTCCATCAAGACCTGGCTAAAATTATCGCGGCCACACAATTTTCTGCAGATGCCACTCTAGATTCCATCAAGTTTGCATCCAGGGCGTTGTCCATGTCAGTCACGTCTCTTGTGGCTTCGCAACTTGGCTGCAGCTCCTTTCACCGGTCCCAATCTTTTCGGGGAATCTCTTGACCCGATCCTTGTGGAGAACAAGGATAAGAAAAAGGTGCTCCCTTCTAATTCCAAGAAGCAGGACTCTCGTCCCTCTTCTTACAGGAGACCTTCTTCGTACTGGCCTCCCAAACCCAACTTCCACCAGCAGCGCTACGCCCCCTACAGGTATGACAGGCAGAGTCATCGATCATTCTACCACAATAGGAGTAGATTTCAGGGACAGTCCAAGTGGCCCTTTCAAGGGGGGGCGGCCGTCCTTTCCGCAGAGGGAAATGACTCCAACCCGAGTCAATCCATAGGCAGCCGCCTGGCATCCTTCGCGGATCAGTGGGATCAGATAACGTCAGACGCTTGGGTCAGGTCCACTGTCAGGTACGGCGTCCGGTTGGAATTTCTCTCCCTTCCCCCAATGCTCTTCAGAATCTTCTCCCCATCTTGGGATCCGGAACGCCGCTGCCTCATGAGCCTAGCCATCCAACATCTGATAGATATCAGGGTGGTGGAACCTGTTCCAAAGGAGGAGTACGGGTTAGGCCTGTACTCCAACCTATTTGTGGTCCTGAAGAGCTCGGGGGGATGGAGGGCAATACTGGATCTGAAGCGCCTGAACTCTTGGTCTACAGGTGCTTTAAGATGGCCTCCCTCAGGTCTATCCTCCTGGGGATTTGGCGGGGCGACTTCATGGCCTCAATAGATTCCACCAGATGCCAATTCCACCAAGACAGGGTTGTCCTTAGATTAGATCCAACCTTCATCCCGAAGGTCAGCTCCCTGTTTCATAGGTGGCAGGAAATCATACTCCCTAACTTCTGCCCCTCTCCTTCACATGAGAGGGAACACCAGCTGGATGTACGATGCGCTTTGCGCATCTACCTTAGACGCACATCCTCCTTCCACCGGTCAGAGGCACTCTTTCTATCCTTTCAGCCCAGCACAATGGGTGCTAGAGTTTCGTCTACCACCATTGGTAGATGGTTGAGACAGGCCATTAGTGAGACGTATTTAGGGAAGATTCCTCCCCAAGGGATCAGGGCCCATTCCACCCAAAGTGCCGCTACCACGGCCATGTGGGCCACTAGGGCTCTCCTGTAGGACATTTGCAGGGCGGCCACCTGGGCCTCCCCAATGCCCTTTATCCGCCACTATCGTTTAGACCATTTCGCCTTGGCGGACGGGTCTTTCGGGCATCAAGTTCTTCAGCAGGTGGCTTCTCTCCATTTCATAAGCAAATGTATGTTGGCTGCTAAAAGGAATACCTAAATTCTTGTTTACTAACTTGTGCTCATTTACATTCATGGGTTAGCCATAAAGTGAATTCAGCAATTCTGACCTTTTTGCTATTAAATTGTCATATTCTCTTTCTGTTAGTGGTTACCAAGCTGGGTTAAAACTCTTTGCATTTTTATTAACAAGGGTAGGGATTAATGTTCCCCTTTGCAAAAGGCATGCTAAATATCTGTTCACCCTAAATTTCCCAAGAGTGATAATGCTTATGCCTTTCAGCAAAACCAGCTATACAAACTTTAGCAAAAGCTGAGTAGAGGCATGAAATTAGTAGCCATACTATGTTTAGTCAGTATGGGGCACTTGTGTGAGTAGGTAAACAAGTCCAAAGCCTGCTGGGATAGAGGCCTGACATTTCAACATCTACAGCTTCTCAAGCAGTTGTGACAGTGGTTGATGCACTGGGATGCTTTAGCAGTTAAGACTGCTCATGAACACAAAACAGAATGAATGAGTGACATTTCCTGGTGGCAGCAGATAATAAACTAGAAAGGGGAAGAAGCAGAAGCTGATTCTTGCAGTTTTTATATTGCTAGGCAACCAATATTTGTAGTTATTGGGGGAGGGGGGTTTGATGCTATTGGCCTTATTGAAAGCCTGTTTGAAGCCTACCAAGAGAATCCTTTTGTGACTATACAGCTCACACCCCCTTTTACAAGAAGGGGGAAGAGGCAGAGGTTAGCCTATAGCAGGGGTGTCCAAACTTGGCAACTTTAAGACTTGTGGACTTCAACTCCCAGAATTCCCCAGCCATCAGAGCTGGCTGGGGAATTCTGGGAGTTGAAGTCCACAAGTCTTAAAGTTGCCAAGTTTGGACACCCCTGGCCTATAGCCTTGTAGAGATCAGATTGAGATTCCCATGATCATTTATCCTCAGTTATGTTGGTGGGGTTGATGTTCAACAGTATCTGGGAGAACAGTGTTTTCCATCCTTACTGAAAAGGGAATAGAAAAGTAACCTGACAAATATGAAAACTAAACAAAATTAGGCCCTCTAATCTTGTGAAGATCGCAGCTGTGAGGAGATACAGGAAAAAAAGGAGATGAGTTGCTGTAAGGCATTGGTGGTTGGCTGGGCCTACAAGGCTGTCTTGCTCCAACAAGTTGATATGATTCAGCCATTGTGTTCTTTGCAGTGAAATATTCTAATAATGTTGAAAGCATCACAGCGCTTGATTTGTGCAAGTTTATACACAGCTATCACCTAAACACAACCTAACTGCTTCATATTTTTGCTGTCCAAAAATAATTTTCTCAGGAAGCTGCTCTGTTTCTGCTGTTTTGTCTCTACTCATTACCCAAACTGATGTAGATAGCTAACAGATAACAGTCCAGGACTCTGTTAATTTCCCCAGGCTTCACTAAAACAATCAGAATTTTTGCAACCATGGGATTTTCTACAGAACAGATCCGCAGTAGACATGTTGGCCTAGTTGGTTCTTTCCTCACAATGGGCACTTATCTGTCGCATCCTATGTGAAACCAGATTGTTGTCAGAAATAATGTAGATATTTAGCCTAGCCCAACCTGAGATGAAACCTTTAGATGCCCCATTCATTGCAAGGAAGGGGCAGGCTATAACCTCAGAGTAATTGTTGGGATTTCTTCAGAATCTGTCTTTGTTTAAAAGAAATTTGCTGTTTAACTATGGAATGGCAGAAGTATTGGCACAGTTCTGAATCTGATTAGAATTTATTTGAAAATGGGCAGAATAGTCTTGGATCTTTGTTGTTTTATTTATCCATTTACAAAAGAAACAGTTGATTGGTTAGTGCAGTTTCCAAGAAAAAATTGTACCAGGTTGATTGATAAACTGCTTTTTTAACATTGAGTTTCCCGTTTATTTCAACTGTAGTTTAATTAAGGGAACTTGCTGGCTCACTGGAACAGTAGTTTAAACAAAGGTTTGAGGAGACATGAAATAGCTTGTATGTACATTTAATACCAAAATCAAATGAATGAGTGACCTTGGTTGCACTCCAGGATTCAGCAAATAAGAGGTCTTGCATTATCCAGAGTTGCTGTGGGATCCAGCAAAGAAAACATTGGTCCGAGCTTAGTAATAGTGCTCAATGGCCTTGCTCAGCCATAGGCTAACTGGCCTTGGGAAAGTCATTCTGTGCCGGGTGACTTGAGAAAGCAAATGGGACAGGTTAACACCTTCCCAACTGGTAAATTCTTTGTATGTAAGTTTCAAGACACTGACTGAATTTGGGATAATTCAAAAATAACTTCAAGACATGTCAGGACATCATTACACTGGTGTCTGCCCTTTGCAATTTGGCTTTGTAGTTAAAAATCTTCCTCAGAGATTAGCTGCCTACTTGTAAAAGTGAAAATGTGGCCTAAACCTAGTTGTTGTAAAGATTAATGATCTAAAGGATTGTGAAGCATTCTGCACTCAAAGTTAATGGTGATGATGATAATTATAACTTGAAAACAACACAGGGATAATATACTACAACTTTTACCTAATTCTGGATGTATTGTGCATGAACAATAGCTTAAAAACCTTGTTTATTTCCATGGAGAAAATCTGTTATATGTGATTTTAAATCTCAGGTTGATGAAATATGTTCATTCTCTACTTGTGACTTTGTTTTGTATCGACACAGAAAAAATTTGGAGGAACACTTCCGTGTGGTAAAAGTTTAAACTGCTGCTTTAAAAGTTACCGGTTTTATATATGTGTATGTTACTATGGATGCAATCCAACTTCCTTTTTTCTTTTTCTCCCTCTATATTTTCTGATTTGTTTTAGTTTTAGCTTTTTTCTCCTTTTGATATCAGAAGCAATAAATATTGTCATAAAAAGCTGATTACTTAAATCCCAAAGGTCTGGTATGTATAAGGGAGCCATTCCCATCTTGCTGAATAATGCATTCTGCAAAGATATTGTCTCATTCCTCTGTCTCCTGATTGATTGCTTTGCAGGCATTTTCTGGAATCTGTCTTCAAGTGATAACCTCAAGGACCGCCTTGCCTGGGACACTTTGGAGCAGCTCACAAACCTGATCTTGACCCCTCTCTCCTCCTCAAGGAATGCGGCTATTATCCAGCAAAATGCCTCTGAATCAGAAATCTTCTACAATGCCACTGGCTTCCTCAGGTACTTTAACTATACGAGAATTATAGGATCTGAAAGAAGTAGGAAAATCCTGATCAATAATAGTAGGCATTGTTGTTATAACCTTTTTGTAAGATTGGTTGGGGTAAAAAGAGAAATGCAAGCATTACTGAATCTCACTCAGCAAATCTAGTTCACAACTAAAGAAGAAGTAGTGAACACCATTATTTTCATAGGTTTCTCAGGCAATTGAGTACGCTCTGTATTGTATGGATAGAAGAGAATATTTGTCTATCTGTATGGTATGCTTCCACTAAATATATATGGGAGAGTTATTCATCCACAGCATTCCTCATTTATGCTATTTTAGTCAGTGTCACCAATTTGACACATAGCAAAGATTAGAATAAGGACGATGGCAACACAATCAGCACATTATGTTTCTGACAGAAGAGGATCAAATTGAATCGGTACTTGAAGTGAGAGTAATTCATTTATGATAAGTATCTATATATGGCTGCTGGAACATTATGTTGGATTGCAAGATACTAGGAGAGTGCAATTCTTACTATGAAAATACCCACGCACCCCCAAATATAAATCAAATTTTGCTGCCACTTGACTTTGTCAAGATTGTGGCTGAATTATATGACCTAATTTTTGCTGGTTTGAATGTCTATAATTGGCCGTGCTTGGTAGAGTCAATGAAAATAGGAATTCTGCAACAAGTTGCTGATTCCTGGTTCAGATAATACTCTGGATCCGTATTTTACTGCTTGGTGGAGGGGGACAGTTTGTCTGAAAAATGATCCCTGAGATATTGTATTTCTTTTCTAAGAATAAGAGGGCAAAGACTTGAGTTTGAAGAGGGTGCATTGAAGGAATATTCTAGTAATGATACCCCTTCCGGTTTCACCTGTAGGAATCTTAGCTCTGCTAGCCAGCAGACTCGGCAAAAAATGCGTGAATGCCATGGATTGGTAGATTCTATGGTCAGCTACATAAATAGTTCGCTGGAAGTGGGAAAATCGGAGGATAAGGTGAGATCTTTCGTTTTATTCTAAATCCGGCTTGAGTCAAGTGGGGAAATGCACTTTTTCCAAGACAGAATTTGCTGACAATTTCCTGTGGTTATTCTTTTACATATAGTTCTCCATTACTGTAAATATTTAACTGGGTTGTCCTTCATAGTCCATCCAACATATTTTTTTCTTAGGTTTAACTTGTCATTTCATTATTTACCTAAATAAATTGCTGAATGAAACATTTACTATTTATAGGCTACTAGTTCAGTAAAGAGAAATTGTAGAAGATTGATACTTTCTAGACATACATTTTTAAGGCAAGCATTGAAAAGAAACCAAAGGTGTGACAGTAAGTGTTATACATAATGCACAAGAACATCAACTTTCATAAATTTAGCATTAAGATGAAGATTTTGGTTAGCGTGGGCACCTGCCAGATGCATCTCTTAAAAAATAACACTTCCATTTACACTTTCTTTTTAGATATAATCTTAAAAAATGAAGTACTTTATATTACTGCAAGTACAGTAGTTAGAATATCAGATCAAGGCTGAGGAAATGTGGGTTGGAATTCATCTTCAGACACGAAATTCATTAGGTAATCTTAGCCTGTCAATAATTCTCCAACTGCCCCGCTTTACAAAACGATTGTGTCAATAAAATGACGAAATAAGAGAGCCGGTGGCTGTGTTTGTACAACACACTTAACTTTGTTCCTGATTATGTTCTTGGTTTGCAAAGTTCATTGAAGGATAAAGCTGGCCTTTGTTCACACAATACTCTAAGACAGTCAGAGCTAACCAGAATTAAAATGAATCAAGTTTAGCTTGGCATGAAACTGTAGCTGCTAAGTTTGTAGTTGACCTTGTTGAGTATGTTGTATGAATACAGCCAGTGAAATACACCTGATGCTCCATATGCAAAGTGGATATCAGTATACTAATTTAAAATATATCATATTAGGAGTTGTCTAATAGTCTAATGATCTGGTTCTTCAAGTAAAGTTCAATGCTTGATTGTCACTTGGAATAGAGATATCCAGGAACTTATTCTTCAGCCTAACAGATTCTTGGCAAAAATACAATATGGATGGCTTCTGGCACCGAAACAACCCGAATCTGTCAAAAGCTGATGAAGATTCTTGTTATAAGATGCCTCAAGCAAACATTTGAAAGGCAAATGATGCATCATTAAACAAATATGTATGTTTGATACAAAAATATTGTAAAATACTCTGTTTGGAGCGCTCTATATTATTGCCTAAGGGATCTTCTAGCAAGAATCAAGTAGAAATCAGAATATATAAAATACACTATTAACACCTGAACATCAATTTAACCTAATTTAGTCTATGCCAGTTACTATTAAAAATTAAGAAAATAGAAAAATTGCAATAAATAATATACTGTAAAAAGGTTTGTTTTGGGGTAGATGTTGTTTTGGGGTAGATGTTGTTTTTCAAAAAAATGGATTTTGTCCTCACAGAGTGTTGAGAATGCAGTCTGCGTCCTGCGCAACCTCTCCTACCGACTTTATGATGAAATTCCTCCTTCCTCACTCCAGCGGCTAGAACGATATAAGAGGAGCGATGGAGCTAACATGACAAGTGAACTAGTAGGCTGCTTCAGCCCACAAAGCAGGAAGGCCCGAGAGGTGAGACTGAAAAATGCCATTATGGGAGAGAACTGAGCTTGTTCTGTTCTTATTTCATGGGATGAAAAGTAGCTGAGAAAGAAAGGAAAGAAGGAAGCCCCTGCGTGAGAGGAATCCAAAGCTTGACTAAGAAGACTAAGAAAACTCTGAGCACATCAGGATTCAATCCCAACCCCTATAGTCAAGAACAGGTCTCAGTCCCACATCTAGAGTCTTCACTAACATATTGCTCTGGACAGAATACATTTTCTCCTTAGCTAAATAACAGTAGTGAATCCCCGACATCAATGGGGAGGTATTCTAGACCAGTTGGTCCTATCCCTGTTCACATTTAAACCCCAACAATTCTTCTGGAATAGAAATTATCTTTGGTATCCAGAGTGTTGTCAGTTCCTCTGAATAATATGCCTCAATTGGAGGGAATTAATGCTAAAGTATAAGAAAAGCATAGAGTTGTTACGGGAGGAATAATATCCCCAAAGAACAGTAATTGGGTCAAAATGATTAGAAATAAGATGTGGGAGAATAGGCTCCTTGGGAATGGATTGAGCAATAATAAAGCCTTATTGAACTGGGTAAGTTGTAAAGGAGACAACAAGATTGTATCTAGGACAAAAGTCCATACAGCCTCAAAGAATGGTCATTAAATACTCTCTTACTTTTCTCCTTAGCTCCACATGAACTCTGATATTGTGACTTTCGCAGAAGTTTCTAAGGATCCTAAAGGGTTGGAGTGGCTCTGGAACCCTCAGATTATAGGGGTGTACAACAGACTGCTACAGCGATGTGAACTGAATAAGCACACCACAGAGGCAGCCTCTGGAGCGCTTCAGAATATCACAGCAGGAGACCGGCGGGTAAGGCTGACTCCAGAAATACCAGCCTGAATCCTCTGAAGATTTTAAAATAAAGCAGTGCGTATTAAGGAGAGGAGGAAGTTAAGACGTGAACTTGACGCTTTGTAGGAAACGTGAGTTAGATATGGAAGATTAACTCTCTGATGGTTCCTTTATGATGGTTACATTCAAAGAGCAGTGTAGCAAAATGAAGTAGGCCTGCTCAAACAATGGAGCTCATTTGTTGCCAAAGCCACCAACAACTTTTCCCCATTTTTTTTCTTGTGCCCTGAAGGAAAAAGGCTTCCTGTGGTTCAGCCAATAATACTTATCAATACTGCCAAAGCTCTAGATTTTTAAAGTAACATATAGAGAAGATACCTATGAAGAATGCTTGCTCTGCCTACTTTGCAATACTTTACTCTGCAGTTGCTTGAGCTTGAACAGTGATTGCATTGAAAACTTGCCTATCTTGTTACGGAAGGTGAGAAAAGGGAAAAACCAATAAAGTTGATTGCAGGAAGGAAAGGAGTGACACATTGTCTGCCTAAAGCCAAACATGATTAAGGCAATTATCAATGGTCCAGAAAGCTCTGGGAATAAAGGAAAGGTAAAGAATAAACTGAGTCATCTCTTGCAACAATCAGATATTTCATGTGTGTGCATGCGTGTGAAAGTTTTATATTTTTTCTAGAGCACCTTATAGTAGAAGAATCAATCGGATATTATTTCTCCACTGTGCCTATCGAACATTAGTACTGACTCGGCAGGTGAATCATCATTTGCTAACTCATTCTTCTTTTTGCCCACTGTAGTGGGCAGGTGTCCTCAGTAGGGTGGCTTTGGAGCAAGAGAGGATACTGAACCCTGTACTGGACAGAGTCCGCACAGCTGACCATCACCAGCTTCGCTCTCTGACGGGATTGATTCGCAACCTGTCCCGGAACGCACGCAACAAGGATGAAATGTGTGAGTTATTCCTGTAGGAAAACACAGCAGGGCCTTGACAAAAGAGTTCCCTTCATGCCATTTAAATGCTTTACTTATATCATCCACAGTGAGATTTTAGACAAAGTACATTTTCTCTGTATACTATTTGCTAACCGCTTTTGTTTCGGATTGGCAGCAACCAAAGTGGTGAGTCATTTGATTGAAAAACTTCCTGGAAGCTCCGGAGATAAGTGGCCCCCAACAGAGGTAGTCATCAACATCATTGCAGTGCTGAACAACTTGGTTGTGGAGAGCCCCATTGCTGCACGTGACATTGTCTACTTTGATGGCCTGCGCAAACTCTTCTACATCAAGAGGAAAAGGGACAGGTATGCGGGAATGGCCAGTAGTTTCCATCCGTACTCCATACAGATTTCATCCTTAGAGCAGCATTTTACAGTACTTAATTTCTGGACTCTGCTGCAGAAACTTCCTTATGCCCCTTGTTTCAGCATCACAAGAGTGTGATGTTTACTAGATTCGCCTAATGTTCAGAAGTAGAACCAATTGGGTATGGTAGTTAAGGCATCAAGAATTCTGGTCCCAATTTAGGTAGAAAGTCAACTTGATGACCTTGGGCCAGTCATTCTCTCTCAGCCCTAGGAAGCAGGCAATGGGAAGCCTAAAAACTGTGATCTTGCAAAGAAAACTACAGAGACTTGTCCAGGCAATCACCTGGAGTCAGCACTCACTCAAAAGCACATACGCACAATCCACAAAAGGTGCGGTCCCTTTCAAAAGCAAAAGGCAAGTTCCCATACATAAATCAAGGGCTGGAGGAAGGAAGAAAATGGGCAAGAAAGCAAGCCTGTCAGACCTCAAAGATTTTCAGTTGACTCTTATTAAACAGTCCATCTAAATCAGGGGTCCCCAACCTTTTTGACCTCAGGAACCACTAAATTCATAATTGTAAATCCCGCGGACCACTAATATGATCTTCCTAATGATTGGCTGGGTAGGTATGGCTAGGTGGTCATGTGACTGGGTGGGCATGGCCAACTTGATGCCTCTCATGTTGAGGGGTGCCTCGCCAGCCTCTATTCACCCCTCCCCTCCCAGCCACTCCTCACCTGCCCATCTAGGGTCCTTAGGGCCCCAACAGGAAGCAATTGTTGGAGCTAAGCAGCCACCATGAGAAAGAGTTGGCAAAACAGCTGGCTCAGTTCAAATTGGATCTGACCAAGAAGGAGGCTTACAGAAGCACCTCACTGAGGACTACGAGCATAGGCTTTCCAAGCAGAGGGAAGACCTGCAGGAGTGCAAGGCCAGGTACCAGCTTCTGGAGGCTCAGTGGGCTGAGATGGTCAGCCAGTTCTAGGCCATAATGCAGTCCCACTGGAACAAGGCCCTCCAGCTCTTTGCCACCAGTGGCGCTTCCCTCCAGCCTTCGCCCAAAGCCCCACACCAGGAGGCTGAACCAGACCCCAAGTCGGAATTTCTGCCCCCCTCAGACCCACACAAAAAGTCCCCGAAGTGGGAGACTCTCTGCAGCAACACAAACATTCAGTGCACGTATCTGGGCCAAGGGCCATAGTTTGAGGACCCCTGATTTAGTGCAATATAAAAAAATGCAAGTAATTTTTCTTTGGACCACCAAAATTTTCTCACAGACCACCAGTTGATGACTGCTGATCTAACTGATTTATTTCCAACACTTGAGAGTTTTTTCCACCCTAATGTGACTTTGTTAGCTCCTTTGTTTCCTACTATGACATCCAAACTGATCCATGCCATTTATCTCATGGGCCTTACCTTAAAAGCCTGGTGGGTGAAAAGTCTGATACACTCATTTTGAAAATGCCCCTCTCCAAAGGGCTCTTGTTGAATGGGCACCAGCTGCCTACAGAAGACCAAAGTGCCTATGTAGACAGGCCATCCTAGAAGAAGAACGATTGGCATTTCTGAGTGTGCAACTAAGGCCACTCAGTATTGCATTACAGGAACACAGAAAGCTTTGGCTGCCCCTGTCTCTCCTTCAGCCTCAAACCCTCTTAAGTAGCAGCAGTTTCCCTGGCTTTGCAGAAGTGTAGATCTGTTCCTATAGGGATGCTGCTGAATAAATATTGGAGATCAAAGGGACATAATCCAGATAATGGGAGGATAAGAGTCCAGCCACAGATAAATGTGAATATCTTGACTTAACATCCATTAGTAATTCATGGAGAAGGAATGGCTATGTTTTGAGTCCCAGTGTGCACTAGTAAAATGTGACAGATTTCTCTTCTTTCTCTAGCTTGGACAATGAAAAGGCCTCCAGAGCTGCTTCCAGCCTCTTGTCTAACATGTGGCAGTACAGCAAGCTTCATCGGGACTATAAAGCGGTTTGTGTTTTTTCTCTCTCTCTCTCTCTCTATTCTCTCTTCCAAAGTGAGCTCATAACTCCTAGGTCTCTAGCATAGAACCCATAGGTGATAACCTTGGTGCCTGTGGGGCTTAGATAGGTTAAGCATTTGCTGGATCATCACCGACCTGATTTGTGCTTGTGACAGTCTTTTATTTTTTAATGTTTTACAGAAGGGCTTTCGGAAAGAACATTTCCTTAGCCTGTAAAGAAAAGGACCTGCAGAAAATGGACTCTCCAGCCCCAACTGTTCTCCATGAATCTTGTTAATAAAGCACCACTAAGGACTGTGACCTACTTCATTGAAACCCCTTTTTGCAATCCCCTCCTTTTTAAAGAACCGATGTCTAACAGTTTTATTTTTTGCATTTAAAAGTCTACATAAAGTTCAGATTACTCTGCCTTGGCCATCTTACACCATGAAAGTATCCCATGACTGAAATTGCAGATCAATGTCCATGCAAATTCTGAAGTCTCCTATCAACATTGCCAAAGCCACGTCCTGACTTCCCATAGAGCTGGGATTCTTTTTAAAATGTATGGATATTGATGTCACAGCAGAAATTCCAGGCTGCTAAGGATAGTGGAGAAGTTCTCCCCGGGGTCATTGTATCAAGGGTGCTTCTATTTGCTGTCATGTTTATTGCTTTCTTTTATCCCCCCCCCCCCCCCGGAACTCCCCTAAAACTTTCACTGGCTATTGCGTATATTTTTCCTACCTCTGTATATTCTGGAAATAATTTGTTTGCATTTAATTTCAAAAGGACTGGCTTATATGAGTTTGAGATATATATTTTAACCATATGTATAAACCTATTTGTAAGATTTTAGGAAAGTCTAATTATTGGGAACCGAGGAATAAATGTAGGCTTTTAAAGTTGTATTAACCAATGCACAAGAGGAAAGAGTGCTTTGGAGTATAAATTTATGGTGAAGTTTGGTGATGGATTTTTTCATTTTTATTTGAAAGCAATAATGAGTCTGAAGACATAATTTTCTGGAGCTACTAAATACAGCATAATCTACTTCAGGTCTTGTGGGTTACAAAACCTATAAATGGGGAAAGAAATTACGGAAAGGAAGCGCTTGCTCTAAGGAGCTACTTAAGCTGGGTATCAGTCTCCCTGTGATTTGTACAGAATTGCCTTGGTGAAATTAAAGTGCCTGAGACTGTCCCACTGAACTGTTTTAGCAGCAATAAACTCATAAACTTCAGATCAACATGTATTCGCAGTGCACTTTGTTGGACTAAAGAACATTTCTACACTACATTTATTAGCACTCCTAGTGTCCCACGGCATTGATCCTCATCCTGCTAAATGAAAGGTTTTGTTGAATACTCAGTCCTCGCCTGATGCGTGGTGACACTGACAGAAGAGGGCATCCTAGCAACTAGATAGTTTCAGTGGCCTGGTGAAGATGGTTTGGTGGGGCAGTCTGCCTTAGGTGCAGTCAATTAAGGGAGTGCATTGTCTGGTGACTTAGGAATGCAGATCCTATATGGAGGGTTGGTGGTGAATGTGGACTCAGGTTGCTGTTGCCAGTATGCTGATTGGCTGTTTGGTGCTCAGTGATATGGTGCAGGAAGGGTTAAAAAAAATCACCCAGGTGTCAAATACTTCAGAAATGTCACTCTCTACTTTTGTGACTTCATACAATACTGTAGTCTGGCATATGTAATGAAAGTACTGACCTGCTTGACCTTTTTCCTCCATAGAAATTACAAAATAAATAATGGCACAAAGTTCTTAGGGAAGGCAGTTCTTGTCCCTCAATGAATATGTCAGCATACTTAAATTTAGGTTTTTCCACTTATAATCCAATGATTTATTTGAATCACAAAATGCCCGGGATAGTAAGGCTGACTGAAGGAGATAAGAGTCCTAGGGTAAGTATTACAATAGGAACTTATCAATAGGAAAGAGATGAAAATTAGATCTGTGCAGCAACTTGGATTGAAAGAGAAAAAGGTGATTTGGAGCACATATGTTGCACCAATTGGCAGTAAATCAAACATCTTTTCCTGGTGGTGCACATGAGCGCGAGGAAGAAATGTGGCTTTAAGGATTTCCCGACAAGAGAATCAGATGTCCTAATTAAAATCCCTGCCCAGCCTTAATGAAAATCACCAGAAACAAAAATCATATGCTTATTAGCAAACATTATAGATCTATGATTAATTGATCTCTGAATATGACCAAATGTTAGCCAATGTTTCCTTATGACTGCAAAAATCACAATGTTAAAGAAAGGGAAATACACTACTAGGAGCCATGGTGGTGCAATGGTTAGAATGCAGTATTGCAGGCTAATTCTGCTGACTGCCAGCAGTTTTATTCTCACCAGCTCAAGGGTGATTCAGCCTTCCATCAATCTAAGGTCGGTAAAATGACCCAGATTGTTGGGGAAAATATGCTGCCTCTTTAAACTGCTTAGAGAAGGCAGTAAAGCACTATGAAGCAGTATATAAGTCTAAGTGCTATTGCTATTACATGCTGGAAGGCTCTGGATGTTTCTCCATTCACACAAAACTTCATGATGTATCTGCTGTAGCAGGCTCATCTTAGCCTTCTGTAACACTGCCTGAGAGACACCACTGCAAAATCAATAAACAGCAAGAAAATCCTCTTTCCACAGTTGATGCATTCATCAAGCAGTTGTCATAATACAAATATTTGGTCACGGCATCCTCTTCCAAGCCTGAAATTAGACTGCTGTTCTTGGGCTATTTGTTTCCATCTTTTCTGAAGCCTTTGATAAATACCTTGACCGACAACTGCCTAATCCCACATCAATTCTTGTACTCCTGATTGCCTTTCTTGAAAATTGGAAATATTGCCTGTTTCCACAAATAAAGTATTTCCTCAAACTCTCAAATAATTTGAAGGAATAAATGGAGCTGACAGATTAGTGTATCACAAGCAGTGTTTATTGCTTCTGCAGTGACTTTATCTGTGTCACTAGCTTTCCCTCTTTTTAACTGATGGATGGTAGCTTCAGAGATTCTGGAGTTACATTATTCAATTGTTCCATCTGAGCTGTCAAGAATTGGTGGCTCTACTGGAATGCCTCAGAACAGGGCAGTTGTAAAGGATCTGGAAGTACTATATAAATGATTCAGTCATTCAATTCTGGAACTCGTAAATCTGTCTGCTTCTCTGGCATCATTCATGTTGAAATTTACTGCTGAGGCAACATAATAAGTGCAGAGGTTGTGATGTTCTCAGCAATATATAAGTTCTCCAGGTTCTTTTGCAATACAATTTGAACGGACAGTTCGTTTTGTTTTGAAGCAGGTGTCAATTTGCTAATTAAGTGATCAATACAGAGTTAAATCTTCTGAGTTTGCAGAGTTTTCATTCATCCAAAATCTATGGTTGGATTCAGTGTCTTCCAATGGGATAGATTTTGTTGGCATGCTTGTTAATTATTTCTGACAATTACGCCTCAATCATTTTCATCCTCCACATGAAAAATGGTGATACAAATTAGGTGGAATCCTTGTTGGCAGGTGAGTTCTTGTAATTTCACTCTTCCATAACAATTGGTGTGGCTATATTGTGAGCAGTTTATATTAATCAAAATAATAAGAGTGCAGTAGAAGGTGGTAGAAACACAATGCCTCTTGTTGACCAGATGCCCATGAGTGATGTTTGGAAACAGTTGCTGATTTAGAAATAGTTGAGTACTGATGTATTGTTTCTACTGGGTGAAGGCCATTTTAACCGAGGTTTAATTGGTGCTGATTGGATGTTTCCAATCATTAGCTCATTTACTTCTATAAATGATAAGAGGCACAGGCCATTGTCAATTATCTCTCCAATACCAAATTTGCCCAACACATTTTCCCAGCCTTGCTAGTTGTTACCAACATGAGCATTAAAGTCACCAATGTTCAGGATATATTACCTCTGTGCAATGAATCCACAGTTGTTTATAACTGTGTATAGAGTAAATCTTTTGCCTCATTCGTCCTTCTGGGAAGCATAATTAAACACATTCTCATTGTTCCTAAAAGTGACAGTTCTGCTAATTGACTTGAAGCTGATAAAGCTTGCAATACTTTCAGATGCTACGGAAATGAAGCCAATATGCTCTGGGTGTTTCTTGTCTCCACAGTAATAGAAAAGACATTGTCACTGTCTTGTATTCCAGATCCAGTAGGATGCCATTCTGATAATGCCAGAATTGAAATTCCATACCGAAATAATTCATGAATGATCATTTCACTAGGTCTGACCGAGGAACCAGCTTCAACATTCCAAGTGACCAGTTTAAAATGGGGTGGGTTTGTGGGTTTGTTTGTTTTTTACTTTCCAATTTTTGGCTTTATTTAGTTACTTCATTATTTTTTCATCACCATTCTGATTTCCATTATGCAACGCTATAGATCTATCAGGTAAAGCCTCCAATACAGTAGCATTTTTCTCAATGGGACATTTTTTTTTCATTCCCATAGTTCCCAGTCTCCCCCTTCATTTGGACTGGGGTCTGCCTGCAGTTGCTTGCAAGGCTAGCTATGTATTCTGCACATAGAACATTTTGTTCTCAAACTTTTTAGCTACCAGACAAGGTGGGTGTGGGTTGGAAAATTAACCCACGGTCATAGAGAAAGCAGGTCTGTATACTGGGCACTATTCATCTGAAAGAAATGTGATTATTTTTGGTAACTGATCTCTTGCTCTGTTAAGTATTTGCTTCTTTAAGCTGGCACATTCACTCAACGCCTAAGCCTCACCTGTGAAATGCCTAACAGGCAAGCATGCCAGAAGAAACCTCCTCCAACAAAGTCAGTCTAATGAATGAGCTTCTACAAGCAGACATGTCGAGTGAGCAGGGGGGAAAGTCTATATGAGTAAAATAATTGTGAAGTCTTTCTCCCGGCAGGCAATGGTGCTGAACGAATAAACTACCTATAGAAAAATCAATGACATTTGAATTATGCGGAGGTCATGGGAGAGTAGAGTGTTTACTATGTGATGCTTTAGTAATTGAATACTAGGAGAAGGCATGGATATCATCCTGAGAAAACATCTACTTTCAGGCTAGGACAGAGGTGCTTATGGTTGTATCTTTCTGGTACCAATGTGCTCAATTTCAGGCAGGATGCTTGAGACCAATGTTTGAAAATTGGACTAATTTCCCTCCCATTGTCTTCAAGAGATAAGATGTAATAATCCAACCTGATCATTGTAATGATTAGAGCTTAACATGTTGAGCAGCTAGATAAAATTACTGCTAATTGGCTAACCTACTTCCATCACCGAGGTCATCTTTTTAAGAGCCCATCTTGCTTTTCCTAGCGGGCCTGCCGATTCTCCATCAGAGCAACGTGGGATACGTTGCCTTGGCCATGAAATTGGTTGCTCAAACCTAAACGTAGGAGAAAAGTGGACCATTGTGTAATCCTTGAAACGTAGTTTCAACCTTTTACACACCAGATATAGCTACAATAACACGTTACCTTGGCTGTGTTCACCCAACCAAATCCTAACAGCCTAATGGGATGGTGAAGTTTGCATAACATGTTACGATATAATGTGGTTTATTTGCTTTTGGTTTGGTACTCTGCTTTATGGCTTAAGATAAACATGGATAATTTGTCCTGCAGTTGTGATCTCAACAAGTAAGGATGTCCTTGAATCAGTCTATAAACCGCAAATGACAGTACTGTATCTTAATCTTTGTTGGAGGAAGGCCGTATCTCTTTCTCTGTGGTGTAGGAGAAGCCTGAGCCATTGTAGGAGAAGCACGTGAAAAGTTAAATCCAAGTGAATGAGAGATAATAGATCTGGGTGGGTTTCAGTAGAACCCTCTGGAGCAAGATTTCCCAATCTTGGCGACTTTAAGGCACATGGACTTCAAATTCCAAAATTCCCCAGACAGCAAGTGAATTCTGGGAGTTGATGTCTATGTATCTTAAAATTGCCAGGATTGGGAAATCCTGCTTTGAGCTGATTAACTCTGAAAATGATCAGAGGAAAGTCAGGGCTCTTGTAGTTTTAACAAAGGATAGATAATTTTTTAATTGTACCCTTTTCTTCATGCCTGCAGGACAAATTCAACCTGCTAAAATTCTGTCTCTTACAGCATGTAACCACAACTGATGCAAATAATAGGAAGTCTGCTTGCCTTCAAAACTCTTCCCTCCCCAGAGGCCTTTGCCCTCCTACCACCTGGATAATTAGAGCAAAGTCTGCTCTCCGGCTTGGGTGTTTCCTGGCTACCCATCCCCAACAGACTCATTTGTTACCAAGAAACATTAAAAAAATGACCTGTCACTGGTGTTACTTCCTTTTTACGTGATTGGTATTATTAACTTAATAAGTTGATTGTACAATTCTCCTGTTCCACAGCTCTAGCAAGAATTTCCAGCACTGCCACCCAATTATCATTCCTAGATTTTTTTAAGGGAAACATTGCTATAATACTGGTAAGTACACAGTCCAGATTTGTCCATGTAGGACAGGCTAGGAAAGAAAAACGTCATTCTTGACAGTGTCAAGCTCTATTTTATCTCGTTCAGGTTTGGATAAACCAGGAA
Organism: Natrix helvetica; assembly: GCF_964273705.1. Taxonomy (NCBI): domain Eukaryota; kingdom Metazoa; phylum Chordata; class Lepidosauria; order Squamata; family Natricidae; genus Natrix; species Natrix helvetica. Next base: position 116,204,016 of record NC_138548.1, on the reverse strand, counting down.
AACGTTTTAACTCTACAATAGAAGGGACGAGCTCATATTTTGCCAAGATGCTTTGCAAAGCAAATATTTTCTGAAGCATTTATCGTTTTGCATTTTTGCCTAATTGCATCTGGTGTTACAATTCACTCTACAGAGTAGAGTGCATCTTTAAGCAAAGCCAGACTGAGTCCAGCCTGTTCAGCTTTGGATCAAAGTACACAATCTTATCACCAAAAGTTGAAAGGCCTTTTGAGAAAACAGTCTCCCTGCATATAAATATTGAAGTAATTAAAGAAGAATGCAGTAGGCAGGAATTACAGTACAAACACTGCCTAAATCAGTGGTTCTCAACCTGTGGGTAGGGACCCCTTTGGGGGGTCGAACGACCCTTTCACAGGAGTCGCCTAAGACCATCGGAAAACACATGTTTTCGATGGTCTTAGGAACCGAGACACCAATTTTATGGTTGGGGGTCACCCCAACATGAGGAACTGTATTAAAGGGTCACGGCATTGGGAAGGTTGAGAACCACTGGCCTAAAGGAAATTTATTTTTGTTCTCTAGTAGTCTAGCAGTTTGAAAAAACTCTCTCAGTATTGATTGAAAGCAAAGGCAGCTCCTTCCTTTAGGAATGTGATAGCCTCCCCACTTGTGCCATTCATTCAACCCCACCTTGTATTATTTCTACTCTTGTGCAGAGACTCAGACTTTAATCGATGAACCACGAGGGCTTCGCATTAGCAGCCATTCTGGCACAACCCAAGTCACAAACTCTCACCTGTGTTTACTGGAGCAGAAAAGGGGCAACCTTGCAGCCATGAGGGCAGCATCTTTAGAAGAAGAAAAATGTAGGTGATGCAACAACATCACTTGGCGGAGAAAGAATTACACTTTGGGCTTTTATAGGAGGGTTTCAAGGGAGAGCAAAACATGTTTGACAACACTGAACTCAAAATCTAGATCTTTGTAAAACACAGGTACAACCTGCATGCAATTGCAATGGCAACAATTAAATATAAGAATGCGCAACCAGGCTATGGCCTATTTGCAACCAGGCTGTGTGAGCAGTGGGCTGATATGCGCACAGGTGCTGCCCGACTCATACGAGCAGCGGGCACTGGGCACTTGCAGTCCTGCTTACGCGGGCAGTGGGCACCACTGTTTGCAGCCCCACTTGTGTGAGCTGTGGGCATGTCCACCCGCTGCTCATGCAAATTAAGCAATGTTCACACCTGTCCCTGGCACAAAACCATCCCTTCTTCCCCCCCTTCATTCCCACACCAATCTGCCAACCCAGAAAGGTTGGGGAATGTGCATTAGACCTCTCCATCTGCATGAAATATGTTGCTCAAAGTGCAATACATTATACCAAGGCTAAAAGAGAATTACTGTTTTGTTGAACTTTTTTAGACTTTTGCGCACCATTGTCTTTCAATCATCTTTTCTAGGCATTGCCATTTAACTACCAGTATGCACACCACATTCCAAATTATTTGTCCACTGTAATAGCTCTGGTCACAATTCTATGGTGCTTCCCTTGTCAGAGATTGTCGATTTATGCCATGATTAGCATGTTAAGTTTAGAGCCTTTGATGAAGACCAGTCAAAAGAATTCACCCACTTTCTTGGCAGTATTCCTGTCACCATAAGTCATGTAACAAGCCAAATGCTTCTTGGTTGATTTCTTGCCTCACATATTTAAATAATTCTTTTCTGGATTTGCATTTTAAAGCAATATATTAAAATGCTATATATTTTATTTTATTTATATATTTAATATTTTGCTTTATTGTAAAACAGCACCAACTTTTGGACTGCTTTTGTTGCAGCAACTAATGCTAGGAGTTTGTTTATGTAATCTGTTGTATACTACATGAAAGTCCTCAAAATGAAAAAAAACATGCAGGTATTGCATGCAATCAAGAAACCATGCTCTTGGTCAAAAACCAAATGTAGTAATGTACCAAAAAGTATGCAACTTTCAAGAATGTTATGGACACATTTTAACTTAATAGAGTTCAGGTATGTGCTGCTTGAATAATATTGCAGAAGGCTCCTCTCTCTGTCATCCAGTGGTGTGTTTTTTTTAAATGAAATGGGACTTAGTACCATACCTTAGCTGTTACTTGATCAACAATTGTAATTGGCTTTGATATGGAGCAAAATAGGTGTTTCCATTTCCTTCTTTCTGCAGTCTGTGCTCATGTTGCATTATCTTATGTTACATTCTACTGGATCCCTCAACCTCCATCAGATATCCAAACTTCCCTTTGACTTCAAATTGAAGTCTAGATTGAAAGAGGAAAAAATATACCAGCAAAATTTTCTGAATTTTGATATTCCTGGAGAAAAGTAATCACAAATGGATTCAGACAGAATTTCCACCAGCTAAAGCAAGATAGAGGGGGACCTTCAAACTTTGTTTGAACTTACAGGCCATATGAAATGGACTAACACAAGATGATGTTAAAATGCTTGGTAATGATGTTCTTTACAAAAATTATTGAAAATATCATATTGATGTACAAGAAACAGAGGCTCTCATTTGCAATCTTTTTAACCCTTTATCTCAAGATAGTTTTAAGGATCCCCTTAGTTATGTCTTGGAAGTCACCTCTATTCTTGCTTGAAAATGCTGCCATTTTCCTCCAGTTCAGCTTTGCTTTCTTGATATTCATGAAAAAGGTAGCTTCAGTTTTGATTCTGAGACTAATGCCCGGTAAGCCATCGATCACATCTGCCTATACTAAAAGGAACTGGGCTGCAGATGACTAAAATCGCAACACTTTATTTGCATTCCAATTTTTAAAGTAAAAAATACTTGCCTTTTGACTCAAAGGTGCTTTTTTCTTCAAAAGGCAACTGGACTGTTTTTTTCCTGGAGGAGGAATAAGAAAACATTCCAATTTTCATCCAAGAAGCAAAATGTTTTCTTCTTCCTCCTCAAAGAAAAAACCTCAAAAAAACTTTTGAAGGGGGAAAAAAAAGACATTTGAGACAACTATGACCTGGATGACTGAGAATCTCCACAGAGAGCTGCCTTTTGAATTGCACAATCCAGTACTTAAGCACGGTCTAAGATTGACTTCTTGAAACGTCCCTACAGTTCTTGGTCCCTTGATACATAGAAGCTTGTCTGAAGAAAATTAAGTGCATTGGACAATCTTTTGGACAATCTTTTTCTAACAAGAAACAGAGGAAGATGATTTTTTGTCATTACAATGATCCAAAAACAAAGAAACAAGCATAATCACTGTAATACCATTGCATCAGTGGTGGGTTGCTAACTGGTTTCCTACTGGTTCGCTCATGCTCTCACTCATTGCTCACGTGCAATGCTTCTCCACATGCACAGAAGCATCCAGATGGATGGGCGGAGCCTACCACCATCACTACTGGTTCAGCCGAACCGGGCTGAACTGGGAGCAATCCACCTCTGCATTACCAGATTAACTTTGCTGCTCTCTAAATTAACTTTTTCTTGAGTTTAATTTGGATGAAACTTGAGAGGCAATTTCAATATGCCTCTTACTGCTGCTTAGAAGAGTTAGTCCAATGCCTGGACTTTCAGATTTGGAGAACTTGAGCAGCTATTCATGATCTTAAGAGGAATCTATCCCAGTGTGCTTCAATTCCTGATACTCTGGGAGACATTTGTTTTACACATTTTGAAATCATACTTGCCCATCTTCTGACTTCAATTTTTTTTTTTTTCCTTTTGGTCTCTTTCTCGACCCCATTTCTGCATCCCTTCTCCATTTCCCATGGAAGTGCCCTTTCCCCCACCAGTAGGCATTTAAGATATTTTCCCCTTTTTTCTTTCAAGTTACTTATTATAGAAACTGGCTTGGATACTCTATTATACATACTTTTCCCTTGGAAAAAGGGAAGCCTACCAATGCAATGGGGCAAGAGAGTTCTGGATTCATGTGTATTGAAATATTTCAGGCTGTCTTAGAAGATCTCAACAAACATAATGGGTATTTTGCAATCACATTGCATCTTCATAGCCCCACTGCGATCCCCTCTCTTTCCCCTTGCTTCATCCCAATTTAAATTCTACATCACTTTAGTCACTGCATGCATCTAATGTGACATGTGGTTTCTGAAAGATTACAGAATGCCTTCATACAATGTGTTCTTCTGAAAGGCTGTTACAGACACCTTCTGAGTTTTGGCTACCAAAGACAAAGAATGCTTGAGAAGATTAATAAAATCAATCTAGCGCCCTCTAGATGTGTTTCAGCCTGAACTTGAAAAATTCCTAATGAAGAATGCCACTACCTACTTAGCATTATATAAAGAATAAATAGCAATAGTATTCTATCAGCCGGGGGAGCGGGGAATCAATGCAAGTCTGCATCCCTTGGTGCTAGCATATAGTAAGATGCATTTTCAAATTTACATGGAAATAAGTACAAGTGAGTGCTTTGTTATTTTCTTCCAAAGAAAATCAAAGCTCTTTTTCATATAGAAACCTGCCATTCTTTTCATTTTTCTAGCAAGAAGGAGTCTCAGATCTCCTTAGTGTTGATATTTCCCCTTATAATTCCAATTACCCTAATAACATTCAGCTATTAATGTTCACTTCTCACATATCAACACTTGCCTGGAAATGTTAGCAGTAACTGAAAAGCTTGCCAAGCCTGTTGCTTAGATAAATCCCAGCATTGCAATCTGATACAAGATAATCATCTGAATGTATGGCACTATTGAGTATAAGATAATCAGATGTTCTCCATAACCTTGCATCCCTCCAATGGAGATTGCTTATAGAATCATGTAGGAGGTTCAGAGGCCATTTGATACAATTGCCCTGTTTAATGATGTGCCCAACAGAAGGATGCCAAGCCTAAGCTGTTTTATTTCTGTCTCCTGAAGTCTTGGCTACTCTCTTGTTTTGTGTCATCTGAACATTTCTTTTACTGCTATCCTTTAAGTTAGGAAAAGACATGTTGAATGAGCAGGTCAGAGTTCTGTAGTACTTCTGGATTAAAGAGATTAATTAAGCATGTTGTCCAAAGCATACCATGCTTACAAAAAAAATTATCATTTCCACAGGAATATCTTAGCAAGCCTCATATATCATCTTCCGTCACTAGGCAGTAAAAGTCTGTCCTTGCATCATAGTTGCGAGATCCCAGGTCAGAAATGTCTATCTCATTCTTCTGAGTTTCCTCAAGCTGTACCTCTTCCATTGCTCCAAGACATGGACCATCAGGATCAATCTTAACAGGAGGGGGTAGATTTTTGATAATTGGTCTCCGGATTACTGTAAGATATAAAAGAAGTGATAATGGGATAATGTTTCCAAATGTTCACACAAGACTAGTTACTTTGAAGTAACAGAGCACATTATAATTCCTACAAAATATTCAGAGTGAAGCTATATCTAATACCGAACCCTTTCAATACCATTTTAAGTAGCTTACTTTCCAGCAAATTATACATTGTTCTGGATCTAATATTTCTGCAAAATGCTATTAAGTCACTGTAATAATTAAATTAGATAAAATTCAAGAAATCTATGACTGGGGGAAATTCTACTGGAGGAAATGAATGAAAATTATTTGTGATCAATACTTCAATCAAAGCTTGAACCCTGTGAGAGAACTCCAGTTACAGATCTCTAAGATTTCATTCAGGTTCAACCCAATTAAAAAAATATCTTGTGCAAAATAATAGCAATAGCACTTAAGGTTTATATGCTACTCCATAGTGCTTTAGAACACTCCCTGAGCAGTTTACAAATGTCACCATATTGCCTCCATCAATTTACCCATCACAGAAGGATGGAAGGCTGAGTCAACCTTCAGCCGGTCATGTATATATATACATACACACACACACACACACACACACTAAATATTTATTCTTAACTTTGTTTAAACATTTATTCATCTACATTTTACACAAAGCGCATCACATCAGATCGTGCTCTGAGTCGATTAATAGAGTTAGGGACAACTTGAATGGCTCTTAGCCTTCATGCTCCAATCATAACAAGATACTACATAGCTCTCTCATCTTTCCCAAATCCATTTTGATTCCTCTTGTCTACATGCTCGTCTTCATATATATTTGCAGATTTTGCAAGAATATACTGTGCAAGAGAAAAGAAGAAGTTTATACGAGGGTAAAAGTGCAAATATAATTCAGCCTGTTCTTCTATTTCCTTCCCTTTCCTTAGTTCCTAAACATTGACTGACTCAACAACAAGAGCAGCACACAGCTTTGATGTTTCCAGTCTGTCCTCAGAAATTCAAATAGTTTTTCCTTGAGATCTAATTTTTATTTAATTATGTCAGATAGAGAAATACATTGTGATACTAATGCCATTCCATAAGTCCTTCATTTTGTACACAAATATGATGACGAATCATGTTTGGCAATACAACTCTTTCCACTGCAGAATTCTTCTTCAACCTGAATTGCTCAGTATTATTAGGAGCATTGATGGCTAGCATTTAGCAGGTAACATGTCAAAAGCAAGAGATTCTGTGGACACGTGCCCTGTAGTACCGACAGGTTCATTATCTTTTCTTATTAATGATTTGTTGGGTGTATTATTATCAGACCACACTTCCAAGCAATCTTTGGATTAACTTGATTCTTTTTTGCATGCATTTTACGAAGGTTGACTCCAATCAGGACTTATTATTTCATTCTGTATTTGTATTTCTGTTTTAATTTTGGATGGTTTGGTTGGGGAAAAGACAAGAGAAGCCAAATTTTAATTCATAAGAGATCATTCTCATGCAAGTTAGAGAGTAAGAAGACTTGAGCATCCAAAGATGCTGTTGTACAAGACAAATGAGAACTTCCAATAAGCTGCAGACCAATGCTGTGACATGAACAATCCTTATTCATGATAGTGAATATAGCCCTTTTACAAAATAAGACAACCACTGCTGTCACAATTACAAAGGAAGTCCAGCCAAGTTCATGAACTGCTTTTATTTTTTCCAACAATTAAAACCAGAGTATAAGTGAGCTTGGTTTTGTGCTGCCAGATGCTGGTAAATCTTTTATGAACACTAAACTTATTTTGCTCCTGTTGCTAAAATTAAAATGTATTACCCTGCAAGCAGAGACTGTATTAGCAAATCCCCAATGCCAGGACTGGTTCATTAAATCTTCTGGATTTAATGAATGCACACAGAGGTATTTTCCTACCATTGATCTAATGTGCACCCCCTGGGCCTAAATGCCTAAAAAAGGAATAATATGAAGTAGCTACAATATCTCCAGGCTTTAGGCTTTTCAGAATATAAGCACAGCTATTCAATGGCTACTTTGCCACAATGGCAGGGATGTGTTCCAACAAGCAACTGTGAAGAACAGATTAAAATGGCAGTATTACCAATAGCACTTAGACTTATATACCGCTTCATAGTGCTTTTACAGCCCTTTCTAAGAAGTTTACAGAGTCAGCATATTGCCCCCAACAATCTGGGTCCTCATTTTACCCACCTCAGAAGGATGGAAGGCTAAGTCAACCTTGATCTGGAGAGATTTGAACTGCTGAACTGCAGCTAGGAGTCAGCTGAAGTAGCCTGCAGTTAGTACTGCACTCTAACCACTGTGCCACCTCGGCTCTTAGCAGATTGATGGAAACCTAGATAATTTCTATGTTACTTTGAATGAGTCTAAATCTCCAGAGCCAGATAGATCACATCTAGGGTACTCAAGGAGTCAGGTGATAATCTGGCCAAAGCATTATCAATTATATTTGAAAAATCCTTAAGAGGGATCAAATGTCAGATGACTGACAGATAATAACTATTGTTCTTCTCTCCTCCCCCCCCCATAAAAGGGGGGAAGGAGGATCCAGGAATCTGACATGAATATTCAATCTGTCATCAATATTTGGACAAACCCTAGAGAAGTTCATAAGAGCAATCCCTAAGTACCTTAAAAACACTGAAATAACTACCAGTTGACAGTGTATATTTGCCAGAAACAAAAAGAACTAATTTTATCATATTTTCTTTTAAATTGGAAGCCTGCTGAGTAGAATATGGGAAAGTCATAGAGGAATATGTCTAGATTTCAACAAAACATCCAACAAAATGCCACGTGATATTCTGAGTAGTAAGTTAGCGAAGTAACAACTGAATGGCATAAGAATAAGTGGAGGCATAGCTGTTTCAGAAATTGCAATCAAAGACTGCTCATCAAGCTGGAGAGTCCTTAAGGATAAGAGCCCTTACCAACTGGAGCGAGGGATCAAGATGGGTACCATAAAACTCAGCCTAAGATCCTTTATAATACAATATTTCTGTTAATGACTTGGAACAAGAAGTGGCAGGAATGTTTAATCAAATTTGCATATGAGAGAACATTAGTTAAGATAGCAAGATGTCTGATATAACATTGCCAAGTATCTGGATGTGTTAAAGGAGTGGGCTCAATATAACCAAATGAAAGATGCATATGCAAAGTTCTTGATTTAGTGAGTAGAAATCAAGGATACAAATATGTGATGGGATACCTCGCTTAACAATGGTACCTTTGAAAAAGGAATGAAAACACAAAACAATTTTAAACAGCATGAGTCAGTCACATGATGTGGTTGGGAAAATAGTAAATGCAGTATTAGTTATAACAACAGAAGCAGAGTTTCCAAATCAGGGGACCTATATAAAGAGAGTCTTCTAGACTGCTCTTTGTTTTTGTTCAAATTGTGGGAAGGAATTGTTCTATTTTTTATTCAGCTTTGGTCAGATCCCACCTCAAGTAAACTATTGTTGTAGGACACCTTCTGGTTTTAAGAAGGTTTCAAACAAAATTGGACACGGTATAGAGAAGAGCAGTTAGGCTGATCAAGAAAATTTAAATTGAATGGAAAAAAGTCAATATTTATCTTTCAGAGAAGAATTGTGGCGAAGAGGATATGAGGGCAGACTTCAAATACCTAAGAATATAAAAAGAAGATAATATTTGTAGCTCGGGGTAAACTGTGGGGTCCTTGGTGCTGAGTTTGGCTGTTTTCTTGCAGAAGTTTCATTATCAAAGCAGATAACGTCACCAGTTCTGCAAGGGAGTGGGGTTTGGTCTCATTTTATATATAAGTGGCTTGCCCTGCAAGAAGTTTTGGTGGTTCCTTAAGTTGTTGTTTCTTGTTTGTTTGTCTGAGCTGCTGGTTCCTTGATTGGGGAATTATTTAACTTCTGCATTGTTGGTCTAATGTTAATCTTGGTATTAATCTCTGCTCTTCTGGTTGTTGATTGCTGGTGAGAAGTTTTGGTCTTTTTATTTCCTGCTAATTGGGTTCATGGATGAGCTCTGTTAATCTTCTGCCTGTTTGTCCTAAATAGTGGCTGTTATAGTCCTTACACTGTATGTTGAAGATGACTGTTTTTATTCTGTGGCTGCTGGATCTTTTGGTTTACTTAGGATATTTTGGAAGTCTTTAGTAGGTTTGTGTGCTATGGGGATGCCATGTGGTTGTGAGAGTTTGCTGGTAGTTTCTGATAGGTTTTTGATACATCCAGTAAAGAATGTTATGCAGACGAAGATAGATAGATGATGATAGATAGATAGATAGATAGATAGATAGATAGATAGATAGATAGAGATAGAGATATATATGTGTTGTATTTGTGCTGATAAATAAATAAATGGAGACTAGTATAGATCTATTTCAAGCTATTTAGCTCTCATCAGCTAGCCATACCCTTACTGGGATTCGAACCTGGGCTGTATTACATATTAGGCAGATGTATTAGCCACTAAGCCACAGGCTCTCCTCCTTATCAGCTGAGCCAGGGAAATATTTGGGCATACCAGGGGTTGTAACACAAATACATACCTATTACTGATATATAAATATATAAATATATAAATATATAAATATATAAATATATAAATATATAAATATATAAATATATAAATATATATATATATATATATGTATGTATGTATGTCTGTCTGTCTGTCTGTCTGTCTGTCTGTCTGTCTGTCTGTCTGTCTGTCTGTCTGTCTGTGTTGTATTTGTACTGATAAATAAATAAAGGGAGACTAGTATAGATCTATTTCGAGCTAATTAGCTCTCATCAGCTAGCCATACCCTTACTGGGATTTGAACCTGGGCTGTATTATATCTTAGGCAGAAGTCTTAGCCACTAAGCCACAGGCTCGCCTCTTTATCAGTTGAGCCAGGGAAATAGGTATGTATTTGTGTTACAACCCCTGGTATGCCTAAATATGGGAGGAAGGTCACTACTCCCTCATTTCTGTCCTTCGGCTTATCACAGAAGACCATGCAGGCAGAAAACCATATTTTTATTTTTAATGTTGCCTTTTTATATTTGTGTTGTATTTGTACTGATAAATAAATAAAGGGAGACTGGTATAGATCTATTTTGAGCTAATTAGCTCTCATCAGCTACCCATACCCTTACTGGGATTTGAACCCGGGCTGTATTATATCTTAGGCAGAAGTCTTAGCCACTAAGCCACAGGCTCGCCTCCTTATCAGTTGAGCCAGGGAAATAGGTATGTATTTGTGTTACAACCCCTGGTATGCCTAAATATGGGAGGAAGGTCACTACTCCCTCATTTCTGTCCTTCGGCTTATCACAGAAGACCATGCAGGCAGAAAACCATATTTTTATTTTTAATGTTGCCTTTTTATATTTGTGTTGTATTTGTACTGATAAATAAATAAAGGGAGACTAGTATAGATCTATTTTGAGCTAATTAGCTCTCATCAGCTAGCCATACCCTTACTGGGATTTGAACCCGGGCTGTATATATCTTAGGCAGAAGTCTTAGCCACTAAGCCACTAATACTAACTTAGTATATATATATACTAAGTTAGTATTAGTGGCTTAGTGGCTAAGACTTCTGCCTAAGATATAATACAGCCCGGGTTCAAATCCCAGTAAGGGTATGGCTAGCTGATGAGAGCTAATTAGCTCGAAATAGATCTATACTAGTCTCCCTTTATTTATTTATCAGTACAAATACAACACAAATATAAAAAGACAACATTAAATATATATATATATAATTAAAAATATACATTAAAAATATATATAATATATATATATGCTGGTTTTATTGTATTCGGGTCTTTTCCCGTGTAAGGTTGAGATTGTCTTTGCAACGTTTCGGCAGGATCTCACCTGCCATCTTCAAGCTGTGGGCTTAAAATATATATACATACATACATATATACTAAGGTCAATACTGAGGCCAATTATCCAGAGAGATTCAACTTCATTGCATATGTTTGACTGAGGCTATACAGAAATCTGTTAAGCTTGCTTTAATTTGGATTCCTGCACTGAGAAGGTAGTGGGCTTGATGGTCTAAATATCCCCTTCCAATTCTGATTCATGCTTTTTATTGCTTTCTTTTCTCAGTTTTGATATATTGGCATATATATGACACAGGAACTTAGAATGTTGCTTAATGAAAAGATTATATGCCACCCTCCCATATTGCTACATTAAAATAAATTTATCACAATAATTAAAATGCAATCTCCGTCTATCTACAGTATATACCACTACACAATTTACGGTTACTGCAAATTGTTTTATGGAAATGCCTGTCTTGCTTGCTGATCAGTATTTAATATGAATTTATAAACACGTATGGATTAATTAGCATGCAGTAAACTGTGCCACACAGTATGGTAAGGAGGTTTACTGGCTGTAATACTTTTTAACTTTTATACAGATCGAGGCCAGAGGTGCTTGGGCAAAGCAGGGCTGGCTAAACTGATGCCACCATACATCAACCACCATTAGGTCATTTGGAAGTCACAGAAACAGCAAATAATAGCACTGAGGGGGGTAATCTATCAAAACATATTGAAATATTAGGAGAACGTGTCCTAATATAAATATCATGAAAGTTAAGCTACTTTAATTAGGGTGATTTAAACCTAACTGTGCAAACCTGGACTGGAAGAAGAGAATTTCTGAGTTAAAATTCTCAAGGGATATATACTTTTTCACTTGTCTCCACTGTAACTTGTGGCTCCACTGTAACTTGTGACTAGGTTTTATCTTTCGTGACTGAATAGAAAAAAAATATGTTTCTTAGGAGCAAAATGGAAACAAGTGTACACGGCACAGACAGGAGTCACTTTCAACTTTTTGCAACCCTCTGCAAAAGCCCTCTTGGCTCCCTTGGACATTCATGATCTTGAACACGCATGGTCTTTTTCAGAGCACTAGAACTTACCCCAAAGTAAGTGCAGTCAAGAGCATTCAGCTATTTTTTAGCAATGAGCAAAAACAGAAGGCTTGTACCAGACAAACCAAGGAAGCTTCTTTAGCCAAGATGTTACCTTCATCTACAGAAGCCAAAAGGTGTACCTACTCATTTAGAAGAAGAAGCCTGGCTGGCTTCACTTGTTTAGCTTGCACCATTTCTCTGCAAACTGTTCTCCCCAGCATACGAGTCTTCAGTTCCTAAAGCTATCTCATTTTTTCTGCCATTTCCAGTCGAGAAGTTACTTCACTGCTTAGTATAAACAGTTGACTAAGTGAGTGAGGGTCTGTCTTATCCATAGATGGTGTCGCTTATATGGCAATCTGCTCAAAATGATGAGTTTAGCCAGACTGCTGAACTCATTTATGTTTCTGTGGAAACCTTGACCACAGGTGGTATTCAGCCAGTTCTGACAGGTTCTGGAGAACCGGTAGTGGAAATTTTGAGTAGTTCGGAGAACCGGCAAATAGGCTGGCCCCACCCCTGCTGCCTCCCAGCCTCTCAGCTGACCTTCTTTTGTTGCCCTGAACAGGAGAACGGAGCTGGAAAGCAGGTTAGTGGGGTAGGGAGGGAATGGGGATTTTGCAGTAACCTTCCCCTGCCACGCCCATAACGCCACACCACACCCACAAAGCCATGGCCACAGAATTGATAGTAAAAAGTGTTGAATCCCACCACTGGTCTTGACCCATTAATGCTATTGTTTATGGTTGCCTTTTGATACTTCTGCAATTCCATTTTTTCTTTCTTTCAAGCCTTAGCTCCAATTGTCAAGCCTTTTCATGGAATAATTTTAAAAAGAGTAAAAAAAGTAAAGCAGAATCAGTATGATTAACATCAATTATGTCACATCAATTATATTTGTGCTAGAGAACTGTGCCCCAAAAAGGTTTGCTTCAGAGCCATTCCGTTAAGAAACAGGGACAGAGCTAATATGATATTGTGTTATTACCAATGTCTCCTTCAGGGTGAGAGTCCCCCTGGAATTCTGGATAGTTGCTATGGAGAATCAGCATCGGATCCTTGTCTTCCTGGAGAAAGGTTTGAGGGTCCCCCCTGAGGCCTTGATAAGATACTTTCCGTGGCAAGGAGAGGCACAACTCCTTCCAGAAATCCGATGCAATTGCCTAGAAACAGGAGATAGGGGGGGGGGGGGAACATCCAGATTTTTCATATGCTCAGCCTCATAAGTAGTCTTTTCAGCAATATATCACAAAACCCTGACTAGAAATTGTGCCTGAACTGAACGAGAGAGATAAGAGGCCTGTGCTGGGAATAGTTCTCTGAGCAATATCTACATTCAGTTTTGTTTCATCTCCGAGATGAAACATCCTGCAAAACCAGAGAAGAGTGGTGTTAGCAGCCAAACCTACTTTCTCTTTAACCTATGACTTTAATGCAATTGTATATTCTATATACGTGTGTGCACGCTTCAAGCAAGTTTTTCCTCCATCTTTGTGAAGAAAAAGCAGAAGAATGTGTGGATATATCAAGGAGTGTCTCAAAAACTGTAGGGAGCTCGGGGGCGGGGCTAGCTGCCAGCACAAATGGCTGCTTGAACGGAGAGCTCCATGAAGAGCAGCTGGATCTGGCGCCTGGAAAGACTTTTGTAAACCGAAGATTTCCTGTAGGGGAAGACTGAAGAGAAGGTTGGTTTGGCACGACCATAGGATGGCAGTTCATGGTCTGTGCTTGAAATTTCCTTCATAACCCTGGGCGTGGAAGAGGGCGATCTGTAAAGGCCGTCCCAGAGTGCTGATAGCAGTTCAAAGTAAGCGAGGATTTATTACAGAGAGGCTGCAGGAGTCGCGAGTGGCTTAACAGATTCCTGATCTTGGTGGAAGGTATTTTTATTCCAAAACAGCTCAAGAGATTAAGGGTTCAAAGAAGGAGTGGGGTGGTTGTTGTTTTTTTCTATCCCCCCCCCCCATTTATAGGAGCAAGAGGAATATGCTGAGTGAAGGTTGGAGACTTCTTTCTTTTCTTGTCTGAACAATCTGAGGAGCTGAATCTAAACTTAATTAGTTAATACAACAAAGGCCGGCTGTAAATAACTCTGATTACATGGATGCCTTCAGGGGTAAATGAATTAAGTATTGAAGGTTTGAAGAAGGTTTGAAGAAGAAAAAAAGCTGACTTATGGCAGTGCATTTTGTCAAGTCTGTATCTTGTTAGTCTGTGGAAGAGTGACATCTTGATATATATATTGATATATATATATATATATTGATATATATATATATATATATATATATATATATATATATATATATATATATATATATATATATATATATATATATATATATTGATATATATATATATATATATATTGATATATATATATATATATATATATATATATATATATATTGATATATATATATATATATATATATATATATATATATTGATATATATATATATATTGATATATATATATATATTGATTTATATATATATATATAGATATAGATATATAGATATAGATATATATTCATATATATTGATATATATTGATATATATATATATTCATATATATTGATATATATATATATTGATATATATATATTGATATATATTGAAATATATTGATATATATTGATATATATATATATTGATATATATTGATATATATATATATATTGATATATAGCAGTGATGGCGAACCTATGGAGCCATTTGTCAGGGCACATGAGGCGCTGCCCTGTCAGCTGGCCAGTGTGCATGCACGCGCTGGCCAGCTCAGTTCACTGTTTTTTAAAGCCATTTTTCACCCTCCCCAGGCTCCAGAGGCTTTATAGGAGCCTGGGGAGGGCAAAAAGAACCTCCCCCCCGCCCCCCTGGACACACTCCAGAGACGTCAGGGAAGCCTCCGGACAGTCCCTGAAGCCTTCGGAGCGCTTAAAACGACTCTCCGGTTTGCTCCGAATGCATCAGGGAAGCCTCCGGACAGTCCCTGAAGCCTTCGGAGCGCTCAAAACGACCCTCCGAACAAACCGGAAGTCACTTCCGGTTTGCTCGGAGGATCGTTTTGAGCACTCCGGAGGTTTCAGGGGCTGTCCGGAGGCTTCCCTGACACCTCTGGAGGGCATCCGGGGGGGCGGGGGAGGCTGTTTTCACCCTCCCCAGGCTCCTATAAAGCCTCTGGAGCCTGGGGAGGGTGAAAAAAGCATGTAAAAGTGGGTGTTGCGCCTGTAGTGCACGCATGCGCACTGGGGGTCGTGCATTGCATTATGGGTGCGGCACGCCCACACATCACCCCCTGCGCTCCCCCCACTTATGGCATGCGAGCCAAAAAAGGTTCACCATCACTGATATATAGAGTATACCACCCCTTAATACTCCTTAAAATTGATTATTGAGTAGAGGAAGAGGGAAAAGGAGAGGGAAAGGGAGGAGAAGGAGAGGAAAGAAGACAGAAAGGAAGGAAGGGAAGGAAGGACAGAAGGAAAGAAGGAAGGAAGGAAGAAGGAAGGAAGGAAGAACTGGAGAATGTTACGAGGGAGAGAAGAAAGTGGGAGTTCTGGAAAATAATTAAATTAGGGATCCAATTCTTCCAAAAAATGGCAAGCGCTACAAATCTAATGAAAATTGGCACAGGAGGATGCCAGCATCCCAGCCATCTCTAGCGGCTTCCAGCCCTTTGAACCAAAGATCTTCGGAGGATATGCTCCAGAGGGAAAGATCCAATTCAACTAAGGAGCTTCAGATGATATTACAGACTATGCGAGAGGCAATGGCTAAAAATCATGAAGAACTAAAAAAGGATATTAGAAAAATAAGAAATGATACTGGAGAACTAAAGGAGAGGATGCAGAAGATGGATGATAAATTTGAGAAGTTCCAGGAACAGATCAATAAACACAAACAAAGAATAAATGTAATAAAAGGAAGGTTGGAGAATGGGGGAAAATGGAGGAGCTGAGTTCTAGGCTGATCCAGGCAAACAAAGAACTTAAGTTAACGGTCCTCACGTTAGAATAGGAGAAAGCAGCCCAATTTCTACGGTTTCAGAATGTAAAGGAAGAAAAAGGCGAGGATTTACCAGACATGATGGCAGACCTTATGGCAAAGGCTTTGGGAATCGGAAAGGATGAGATTGCAAGTGAGATCGATGAGACATGTAAAATCCAGACAAACTAGGCAAAAAAGAATAATCTCCCAAGGGAAGTCCATGTAAAGTTTGTTTAAAAATTAATACACAATGAGGTGCTGAATAGAACAAGAGACGATCCAATAATACACAATCAACGACAACTAACGGTCCTAAAACACGTGCCAAGGAGAATTAGAGAACTAAGAAGGACCTATCAATTTTTAACATCTGTGCTGAATAAATAAGAAATTAACTTCAGATGGTTGATGCCGGAGAGCATACTGGTAATTTGGAGAGATAGAAGATTCAGAATATACATGGTGGAACAAGTGGAAGATTTCTACAACAATCTTGTTGGGCAGGAAGATGAGGAAGACGAAGGAGAACAGTTGGGAGCAAGGATGCAAGGACTTAGGGCACAGATAAGAAGAGAAAAGGAACTAGTGGAGACAAGAAAGGAGAAAGAAGTTGTTTTAGAGAAAAAAGGGGAAGAACAAAAGAAGTGAGAGAGATAAGGGCAACAAGAAGCACACGACCTAAATACACATAGAATCATGTTGGGAGAAATCAAGATTCTATCATTGAATATCAATGGTCTAACTTACCCCAGAAAAGGAAAACAACCTTTAATAAACTAAAATATTTGTATTACGATATAATTGCAATGCAAGAGGTCCATATAACTAAACGACAGATCCAGATCTTGGAATATCCTAGATTGGGTAAACTTTACATGGCATTAGCTGATCAAAAGAAAAGAGGAATAGCATTATATGTTAAAGACACTATGCAGACTAAACTAATTTATCATGATGAGGAAGGGAGAATATTAATTGTAGAAATAATGTTAAACCAAAAAAAAGGTGTCACTGGTTGTAATATATGCACCTAATGAAGATCAGGAAAATTTTTATTATAGACTACATAGAATTATTCGAGAGATGGGAAATGAAAATGTCTGTTTAATGGGTGATTTCAATGCTATAGTTGACCAGAAATGGGACTATAAAAGTGGAAAGAAGAGAAAAGGAGCTAGGAAAATTTTGCCCAGGTCATTCTTCCAAATGGCTGAGGAATTAAATATCTATGATGTATGGTGAGAAAGATGTCCAGAGGAAAAGCAATATACCTTCTACTCGAATAGACATGAATCCTGATCAAGGATAGATATGTTCTGGATGTCGATGGAGTTAATTTTGGAAGTGAAGGAGATAGACACAGAACCCAATTTATGGGCCAACCACAATCCCATGAGGATTATATGGAAAAAACAAAAGGGCAGTTATCATTGGTTATTCAATAGAACAATCCTAAAGGAGCAGGAATATATTAAAAGAGTTAATCAGAAATTAAGATTTTTCTTCAAAGAAAACTGTCCAGGAGACACATCCCCACAAAACCAATGGGATACAACTAGGGCATTTATAAGAGGGCTCACAATATCGGCTACAGCTAGGAAGAAAAAAATTGAGAATCAAAAAATAAGAGAGTTGAAAGAAAGGTATAGAAATTTAGAGAGTGAACTTCAAAAGAAATGACAAAATAGAAGTATAAAAGGAAGTATGGAATTGATTAAACATGAATTGGCTATATTTAAAAAAAGCAAAATTGGCACAGTCTATAAAAAAAAGCAAAACAAAATTTCTTTGAGAATGCAAATAAACTGGGGCAGTGGCTATCCTATAGGCTGAGGAAGCGGAAGCAAAAGAATTGGATCAATAAATTACAAGATGAAAAAGGCAAGATCTGCTATCAACTAGAGGAAAAGAAAAGGATTACCCAAGAGTTCTATTATTTATTTATTTATTTATTATTCGTATTTATAGACCGCCCCTTCTCCCGAAAGGGACTCGGGGCGGTGTACAGTCACTAAAATGCGTTATAAAATACATACATAAAACAGTTAAATAATTAAATACGTAGGTGGAGGAGGTTGCAAGACTGTATATAGAATAATAAATATAGTACATTAAAAGCTTATTAAAACCCCAAACCCAATTAAAATGAATAAATCCCCGGGAGGTAAAACTAAGAAAGTGCCAGGCCAGCTGATTGAAATAGGTGAGTCTTTAACTTTTGCCGGAAGGAACGGAGGTCGGTGGTAGTTCGAATGTCTGGGGGGAGGTCGTTCCAGAGGGTTGGGCCCATCACAGAGAAGGATCTACTCCTAGGTGTCGCCGAGACTATACAAAGAAAGGAATACTACAATATCTGGAAAAGTCAGATCTGTCAAAGATACCAGAGGAAATAAAAGATATGTTCAATGAAGAAATTAAAACATCAGAGATAATTGAGGCCATACAAAGACAAAAGAATAATAAAGCTGCAGGGCCGGATGGACTGCCAGCGGAAATATATAAAGAATTCCAGGATATGCTTGTTCCAACTGTGTTGGAAGTTGAAAGAGGAGAAGACACCGTTGTCATGGACGAAGGCTAATATTGTATTATTACTTAAGGTGGACACAGACCAGATGTTTATACAAAATTACAGACCAATCTCACTGCTAAATGCAGACGACAAAATTTTTGCTCTAATAATAGCAGAACGGTTGAAAAAATTCTTTACATCATTCATCCACACAGATCAAAATGGATTCCTCCCCAGAAGACAAATTAAAAACAATATGAGAATTATGCTGAACATTCTCGAATATTATGAAGTGCATAATGAAAAATAGGTTGCAATATTTTTTCTCGATGCCCAAAAGGCATTTGATAATGTGAACTGGGAATTTTTGCATCAACAATTGGAACACATGGAATTTGGGGATAAATTTATAAACACAATTAGAACAATATATACAAATCAAAAAGCCAAAGTAATAATTAATGGTGAATTAACGCAAAGTATAGTAATCCAGAAAGGTACAAGACAAGGTTGTCCCCTATCCCTGCTGCTATTTATATTAACCCTAGAAGTTTTAGCCAGGAATGTACGTAAAGAGGAACAGATAAAGGGACTAGAAATGAAAAAGGAACAATTTAAGTTACAGGCTTTTGCGGACGATCTAGTGTTTGTGTTAGAGGATCCTATAAAGTCTGGTATTAAACTAATTGAAAAATTGACAAGAGTATGGGAAAGTAGCAGGTTTAAAGATAAATATGATAAAGACTAAAATGCTGGTTAAAAATATGACATCAAAATCGAAAGAGGGGTTAACGAAGAAATTGGGTATCTAAACTGTCAAAAAAGTCAAATATCTAGGTATACATTTATCTGCCAGATGTGTGTCAATCAAAAAAGATAACTATACTAATTTGATCAATAAAACTAAGAAAGACTTAGAAAGGTGAAAAAAACTATAATTGTCCCTGATGGGTAGGATCACAGCCATAAAAATGAATGTATTACCAAAATTTCTTTTCCTATTTCAGAATATTCCCATTAAATTAGAAAAAGGGTTTTTTAAGGATTTGAATCAATTGGTTTCGAAATTTATTTGGCAGGGAAGAAAATCAAGAATAAAACTCAAGGCTATGCAAGACACTAAGGAAAAAGGAGGATTTGGCGTACCAGATTGGGAACTTTATTATACTGCAGCCACTCTAACATGGTTAAAAGAATGGATAATGTTGAGAAATAAAAAATTACTCAAATTGGAAGGTCATGACCTCCAAGTAGGATGGCATGCCTTCCTTTGGTATGAAAAAGGATCTGCACACAAGTATTTCAATAGACACTGCATCAGACAGTCCCTGTTATTAATATGGAACAAAATTAAACACAACCACTATACCAAAACACCCATTTGGCTATCTATGATGGAAGCATACATACACCCAAATTTAATTAATATGGAAAATATAGTTACATATAAAGAGTTATTGAACAGATGGGGGGAGATCAAAACTAGATTAGAATTGGCATCACAAGGGGTACAAGTAGAATGGTGGTCCTACTTACAGATACAATCAACCTTTGCACAGGATGGGAAGAAGGAAGGTATTGCCAAAGATTACACAATATTAGATAAACTTTTGATACAGACAGAAAACAGGCTGATCAAAGTGTTGTATAGATTTTTGTTGGAATATAAGCTAGAGGAGGAACATGTCAAAGAAACTATGGCCGCCTGGGCGAAAAATTTCGGTTATAATGTGGAATTGGCTAAGTGGGAAAAACTTTGGATACTTAATCAGAAACTAACAATGGCTACGACATATAAAGAAAATCTTTATAAGATGTTCTACAGATGGAATCTCCCACCAGCACGGCTCTCCAAAATGTTTAAAAATCTGCCCCCAAATTGTTGGAAGTAGGTACCAGGTACTTTTTATCATATGTGGTGGACGTGCAATGAGGCAAAAAAAATATAGGAAAATGATTCAATCATGGTTAGAACAAATGGTGGGAGACCAAAATTGTAATTATACATGTACTAACTGCGGCGCGCATAACTTATGCACAAGATTGGACAAAAGAAAATACACTATCAGAGCTAGATATAATCAGAAAGGTATTGGCCTGTGCGGAAGCAGATAGGCTCACTCTTGAACTTAAAAATAAAGGGGAATCAAAATATTTTGAAGTCTGGAACAGATTTTATGATTGATATAAGACAAGGTGACAAGACTGGAACAAACTGTATATATTGTGATTGGAAAGAAGGATAGACAATGTATTAAGTAGGCTAATTGTTAATGGTTGAGACTAGCTGTATATAATGTGAATGTATGGTCACTTCAACTTCGCGGTACTATATTGTTTTAAATTTAAAAATAATAAAAATATATTCCAAAAAATATATTCCAAAATAAAAATATATTCCAAGACCAAGCAGCTTTGCAAAAATTCCTTTCCCTGCCCTGTTATTTCTGGACAATCTGACTTTTTGTTGCGATGAAAGCAGTGACTTACACAAATCCATCATTCCATTGTCTGTCAGCTCTGTCCCTGCCCAAAAATTCCAGTTCTACAAACATAATAAAATTTTATGCAACGAGTGACTTCATGCGATTATATAAGATTACAATAGTGTTTGGGTAACATTGATGGCAATTGTAGAGGAGGAAGTGAAATTGAAACACTGATGTGTATGCTGTACGTATCAATTCTCAGTCGACTGGCAAAACTAATAGAAGCTCTTGCCAACTTTACTATGTTTTCAGACACAAGGAGGCATCAGACACCTTCCTGGATGTGGCCCTTCCTTCCTCTTTTTCATTAAGTACTTCAGTATCATTGATTTACTGCTGCACTTTCCTTGAAAAGGAGTGGGATGAGTTGAGACACAATGACAAACGTTGCTTATGGACCCCCACACTGCCCCTGCCCCATGCATGTGTGCATGACCCATGCGCTGTCCCCGCCCCCAAGTGCATGACCTCCACCCTGTACAGGTGCACGTGTCTCTACATGTACCTTGCACATGCACCCAGTATATTGTACTTTTAGGATGAAAATCCCATTACTGATCTAGGAAATGCTCTTAGACTATCTAATGAAGGTTAAGAACACAACAGTCTTTTCTGAGCATGACAAAGCATCCATCTTTCAAAAATCTGGGAATAAACCATCGCAAAATACATTTGTTCACTGAATATTAGCAGCACTTCTATATCTCAAAGATGTCACTGTACTATGATAGCTTATAATGTGTTTAGAAGGAAGGATTTCAGCTGTCTGATAATTTATGCTGATGGCATTCCTAAGGAAGAACATAAGCAATGATATTAATAGGCTGTGTAACTTTGTGTGCACACACATCCCACCTAACCAAAGTCTTGCGGTGCTGCTTCGTCATGGGGACTGGGGAGGGGTATTGTTCCTGGGGAGGATAAGTGAACATGTTGAGAGTATATGCCAAGAGTATATATTCCTAGCAGTGTCATCCAAGGCATGAAGGTCATCCCAGCTGCCCAACAAAAGCAAGCAGGGGCTATATTGGGCAGCAGCAATATAGGAAGATGCTGGAGGCAGAAGATCACTTCAGTGACAATGACAAAAGGCATCAATTCATACAGCACAGGAAATACAGGAAGTCCACAGGTTACAATGGCAACTGGACCTGGAATTTCCATTGCTAAGTGATGTAGTCATAAAGCATGATGTTATGTGACCACAATGCTTAGCAATGACAATCCAGCAACCTCAGTTGCTGTCCTAACCCTGGAAGCATGTAGGTCATTAAACAAAAGAAGACAGGAGTCCCAGACAAGAAATGGGGGGTCCCTAAGGGTGCCATGAGCCTGCAATAGGGATACAAGCAGGCCAGCAAGAGCAGTTGGTGGGCCAGTGAGGGCTGCAGGCTGGTGCTAATGAGTATGAGCGGGTGTAGACAGAAGCATGCTATGGAACGTAAGTGTGTGGGGGGGTTGCTCCTAAGGTCCTTGGGATCTCTTACTCCATAGTAGTATTGCGCTTTTGGGGAGAAAAAGTAGCCATATGATCATGGGACACTGCAACCACTATAAGTGCGAGCTGGTTGCCAAGCACCCAAGTTGTGATCGCATGGCTGCAGGGATGCTGCAGCAGTCAGAACTTTAAGGACTGTCATCAGCACCACTCATTTGCCACCTTCACAACATTGAAGGGTCACTGAATGAGTGGTTGTAATCTTAGAACTGCTTACAATAAACCACTCCAATATTTTGTTTCAAGAAAGCCACATGGGTAGGACATATAAAACGATTGACAATATAGTGCTGGCTGATGGGCCTCTCGGGTCAGGTGACACTCAACATGCTACTTAAGGAAACAATGCAGGGGTTTTTGTGTGTGTGTGCGTATAGTAATGATGTTACATGGTTAGATTAAGCCTCAAATGTAATTGTTGATGTTGACACACGGGGGAAAAATCCAAAGCTGCAAAGGCAAAATTACAATGAGAACATGGAATGTAAGAAACATGAACATGGAAAAGCTCAAATACAATGAAAGACGGAAAAAAACTGCAAAATGACATATTGGATATCAGCAAATTAAGATTGCTGATTGGGATTGGACACTTTCAGTTAGAAAATCACATTGCTTATTAGGAGATTTAAAGACGAAGGAATGGTATTGCTTTTATAATTAGGAAGGGTATAGCACAAACAGTGCCTAGCTACAAGGCAATCAATGGCCAGATAATACCAATTTGGCTTCATGGACACTCCTTTAATATAACAATCATTCAAGATGATGTTCCAACCACTGATACAGAAAAAGAGGAGGTTTTAGATCAAGTTGAGTTTAAAATTGTAAGAACATGCAAGCAAATTTGTGATTAAGGACTGGAATGCCAAAATTGGAAACATTAAAAAGAAAAAAGATGTACTTGGAATGTATAACTTAGGAAATCAGAACGAAGCAGGAGTCCAACTTGTCAATGTCAATGATGCCAATGATTTCTTCACAGTTAATGCAGCCTTCACATATCTCAAATGATGCCTGCATAAATGAACATCATCAGCAGATGTGCCTGAAATCAAATTGACTATATTATTACTAAAATAAGATGCAAGAGCTAAATTATAGCATCAAAGATATGGCCATATGGTTGTGAAACAGGTCACAAGCTGGTCATGTGCAAGTTCCAAGTTAAGCTAAAGAAGAAGAAAGCCAGCCAGTTTTCGCAGTAGGCTCTTGAACATGTACCAATCATTTTCAAGGAGAAGATCAGAAATCACTTTGAAATCTTGAACCTCATTGATAGAGAACCAGAAGAACTATGGAAGGAACTCAAAGAAGGTTATTAAGGATGAGTGTGAAAAGAGATAGCCAAAGATGGAACAGAAGAAAGCAAACTGGATGCCAGAACAAACCAGGAAAATGTCAAGAAGAGAAGCCAAAGCCAAGAAAGACAAAAAAAAAAAAAAACTCAGAAAGGAACATAATAGTTTCAGAGAGATTTTAGAAGAGTCAAGAAACATCATTGCAATAATAAGTAGAACCACCAGTCTTACAATTGACAATGGAGATATTGAAGTGGCAGATAGCTATTGCTTTTCAGAACCAACCATCAACAGTAAGGGAACAATCCTTCAAGAAATACACTGCAGACAAGCACTTCGTAGAACAGCCATGAAGGCCTTGGAAAAGATATTCAAATGCTGTGACGTGCCTATACTTACAAAGATCAGAATTGTGCAAACTATGGCATGCTCTGGGACCCACTATGGAAACAAAAGTTGGGTTTTATTTCCATAGAGGGAGGATAGGAAGAATATTGATGATTTGAACTTTTGTTGGAGGACACCCTCGAGGAAACTGTAGACACCCAAGAATACAAATACATGGATCACATGAAAAAAATCAACCCACCGTTCCCATTCAAGGCACAAATGAGCAGGCTCAAATTATCCTACTTTGGGCACATTATGTGAAGACCCAGCTGCTTGGAGAAGGCTTTAATGCTGGGAAAGGTGGAAGGAAAAAGAAGAGGGAAAGATGAATGGGAAGAGTTACAGAAGTGATCTGTGCCCTGGAAAACCTGGTTAGGGAGAGAGCATGATGGAGAAAATCTGTCTATATACTTGCTAAAAGTTGACAATAACCTGATAGCAGATAATAAGATTATATAGGAATAGGACAAGAGTATTATATTGAATTGACTGCCTTAAAAAAAACAGTCAGCTTTGTTCTTAGTGATTATAACAGGAAAAGAGCAATATCCTTTTGATTAAGGGCAAATTTGTTAAGAGGTTGGAATAAAAGGGGAGCAATGCATAATTATGACAGAAACTAAAATATAACTAGGCATTAAACATAAGAAAATGTTTCTCATTTACTGATATTTCTAAATTGAATAGGAGCAGAGCATTAATCTTTCCTTCTGACTCTCCTTGTATGAACAAGAGAAGTAGGCTGTCACTCTGATCTTAATCAGAGTGGGGCTCGGATTTGGCTATTTTTCCCCCCCTTATACCGAGAGAAAGCAATTATACTGAGAGTATGCAATTTGAGTATATCACTCTCAATAAAATTAACAAATAGTAATTGATGTTGGTATTAGCAAGTTTCTTTGGGAATGTATTTCCGTTGGTTAAAACATAGTCTGTCTGATTCAAAGTCCACAAAAGCTGCATCAGTTTATTTATGTTAAAATGAATTAAATGAGCAAGTACAAAATTGCTCTCTAATTTTGAACCGTTGGCTCATTTTCCAGCAGCTTCATCAAGCAATAAGACCCATGCCTCATAAGTAAGTGAGAAGAAATATTTCACTTCTATTTTTAAAAAATAGCTATTACACTGATTGGTGTATAATTTATTAGCCCCCCCCCCCTTAAAAAAAAAAAACGGGATCAGCATTCTCAGAACTTATCTTGACGGAATGTAATCCTTTATACTTATTGAATGAAACGATTTAGCCATGACAGAAAAGCCTCCATCAACTACCACTTTAAAATCTCTCTTGAGATAATTTAGCCTTGTGCTGCCTTATTTTTGAGGAGAGGTGTTAAATGAGAGCTTTACTTTTGGTATTAGGGGGAGGGAAAAACCCAAATCAGGAGCCCCAGCTATTAAGATCAGAGTGACAGCCTGCTTCCTTTGTTCATACAAGGAGAGTCAGAATGAAAGATTAACGCACTGCTCCTATGCGATTTAGAAATATCAGTAAATGGGAAATTTATTCAAGTTGGTATAGCTTTCATGCACTGATTGCAAACTGCAGAGCCCTCACATGTTGGATTTAGATGGAAATTTTTCAGGTAGCAGCACTGTTACAGGATTTCTTGTTGGTAGTGTTTCAGGGGAGGTAGATATTTCTACAGTCTTCATTTTAATTTCCCTCATAACTTTTATTTACTTATTTGGGATTCTTTATAGTGCAAATTACCGTAAATCATGCTGGTCTTCTAATTGGTAATAAACCTCAAAAGAGGAGGTTTAAACATAAAATAGAGTTTTAGTTACTCTACAATTTATCAAGATCTGAATATGTTAAGCCTTAAAAATGGCAAAAGCGCTATTGCTCTCTTGCATATCAAAGTATAATCTCCATATACTGGCAAATTGAAAGGTCCACCTAAACTCCATTTTGTCACTAATGGGAGAGTACGTACATGTAAAATTTTAAAGCACAGAATATCTGTGTAAACATAGTCCAACCATCAGGAAATGATTCCTTGTCACTGATGTTCATGGCTAATACTTGCACACTTAATAGAAGCAACAAGGATTATGTGACTGAAAATGTCATTTTCCCTAGGAGCATCACCTATTTTGGTATACATTTAAAGAGCACAGTGGGCACCAGCAAACAAATATAGTACAGATCACATTTTCTGCTAGGTCGTGTGACTCAAATCTAAAAACAAATTCACTTCAGAATAAGAATTGAAATCCTCAAAATTCTGAAATTTACACGAAGACCATCTTGGGATGATTTCCATATTCTGGCCAGTCCTCTACCTCCATATGACTGACATGCTTCTATGTTTCAATCAGCTATAATGATTTTGGAAAACAGTAACAGAAAATAGAAATAATTATTCTCCATGAGTCTGAAAGAATTCTGGAAGAGAGAGCGAGGCAAAGAAGACAAACACTTCAAAGAACTCTTCAAAAATGCCTTGTTCTGATGTCACACATGGAAAAACCAAAAATCAAACAATGTCCTCTCCAGATTTTAAATGCACCTCTGTTTTATGCAATAAAAGAGAAAGGCAGCCGGTCTGAAAACTGCATACAAAGAGTGAAAGAAGATGCCATTTTTTAAGAAATGTAATATTTAATAAAAATACAAGTAGTCTTTGACTTACAACCATTTGGTTACTGCCCATTGGAAGTTACAACACTACTGAAAAAAAAAAAGAGATTTATAACCATTTTTCATGCTTATGATCACTGCAACATCCCCATGGTGTCGTGATCAAAATTAAGATGCTTGGCAACTATTGCAGTCTAACTTTCAACAAGTCCACTTCAGGAGAACCAAACTTTCCACAGTTCCTTTTCTTGAGAATCTGGTCCTCTTTCTATGTCTTATATATGCTCTACCACCCCCACCCCCTTGAAATTATTTGCATTTGGTCTTTTAATGTATTCATTTTAGAATCCTTCCTGAGCTCTTTTTTTCCAATTAATTTCCTTTTGGCAAGAAAACGATTTCCTGATCCTCTCAAACAGCAGCCCAGCCCATCATACAATTTAGTTCTGGCACAAATCAGGAAATACTACACAGAAAATTTAAACTAAACACTTTTTACTAAGCCAGGAGATATCGGGAAGGAAAAAAAACACATCTGCTGTTTTTTTCCTATGGAATAAAAACTGTTTCAAATATTCAACTTGTACTAAGCTCTTGTTAAATTATTTTCATATTTCAAGAGAATTTTCCATCCCTCCTTCAATAACCCAATGATAAACTCTGTGTTATTATCCATTTACCACTGATATGAAAACAGAAAAAAGTCTAAATAATAAACGAGTACATTGATATAATGCTTTTCTACATTCCTGCTTTGAGAGTATTTGTGTTTTTTCATCTTCGCTAATCCATATCTTTTATTTGCGTTTGAACTATCTGTGCATTAAATATCTTGGGTGAAAAACAGTATGTATTATTAATTTTTATTTTTTTCTGGTTTTTGTGCCTCATTATGGATTTTTGTTTGTTTTAAAGACAAGACACAGTAATATTTTTTCTTACAATTTTCTGTAGCAGCAAGTAAGACTACTTCATTAGAGAGAGAGAGAGAGAGAGAGAGAGAGAGAGAGAGAGAGAGAGAGAGAGAGAGAGAGAAACAGAGACACATGTGACTTGGGAGAGATGTGACCTGTCAGATCCAATAATCTATTTTCTAGCAACGATGGGGAATCTCCATCCATCAAAGTTGAAAACTGCAATTTTCAGCATCTACCACTAACTATGCTGGCTACTGGGAATATTATCTTGGGAAGTTACAGATTCAGCACTTCGTAAATAATCAATTATGAAAAGTTGCACAATTAGCAAATGTTTCTAATTTATTTTACTACTACACGAAATCAAAATCTAGACCTCAAAGTATAGCCAAAGCTTCTCAATATCTAATGCTGTTAGGTAAATAAGTAAAGACATGACCATGGTCCTTCTCAGAAGAGAAGCTCCTTCTACATTTAGAATAACATCTCAACAGGGAAGGGCTTCAAAAATTTCAGCAACGAGTTCTCTGCCCGGTAGCTGGGTAGGTGTGGCCTAGTCAGCCTCCTGCACCACAGTTTTTGCCTTCCCCAGGCTCCAGAGGCTTTCCTTAAGCCTCTGGGAGGACAAAAACTGCCTCCCGCAGACCCCAGAAGCTCTCCAGAAGCTGGAAATGGGCCTGTTTCCGGCCTTCCAGAACTTTCATGAGGCCCATTTTCCCCCTCCCTGAGCCTCTGCGGGGGGCCTGCATTTACCTCACATCTAAAACAGACCCCGTGGAGACTCCTGGGATTGGAGGGGAGGGGTGGGTGGGCCAGCCAGGGGTGGGATTTGGATGTTCTCTGCCATAACGTTAGCTACGGGTTCACCCCTGCATCTCAAATATTGTCTTGCTATTCAAAAAAGAACCCAAAGGATAAGGTTGCAGCCTTTTTGCTCCCAGTTTACCATGGAACCAGCATGCCACATCAACAAGGTCACATTGCTCTTGTGCTGCTTTAGCAAATTAATGGCTGGATGTGCTATGTCCCGATATTGGCTCTCAAAGACAATGAAGATTGGCTTCCGGGAGAGTTCCAGCAGTCTCCAAAGACCTTCCCTAAAAAAAAAAATAGGTAATGACTTTACAGAATTACCAACAAAACTTGGTTTTTATAATTATTTATAGTTCTGCACTCTGCAGAAAAAACACTTGCATTTCTCTCATTCATCTAAGATATACCATACCCCAGCTTCATTAATCTTGGAAGCATATCAGTTGCTTAAATATTAGAAGCTAACCTGCAAAGTACAAATATTAGTCTCCCAAGTATCATTTTCAAAGATGTAGGAGAGATTTTAGTTTCTGTAAATAAGATGACTTAGGAGTCTCAGTTTAAAAAAAACTGATTGCATACAAATATTACATTCTCTGTGTCTTCTAGTATAGCTTGGAAGACTGAGAATGAGTCACATGCACATAATCAGTTAAATAGAATATTTATTGTATTAGTTTTTTCAAGTCAGAGTTTACCTTGACATTCAAATCAAACAGTGACCTGCAAAAACTCATGAAACAGAGATTGGAAACCAGAATAAATAATTAGTTTGAAAACTTGGTTTGGAGGATTCATACAAGGAACAGTTTATTAGTTTATGCATCAGAGCAAAATGCAATTTACAAGATAGTACAGCATTCAAAAACAAACAAAAAACCAGACATGATGAGAGAAGGGAAGCAAGTACACACGCACAAATGTTAAAGAAATGAGTGTCTGTTTACCTGAAATTATTGTTGCACCATTCTTGTTCTAAATATGCATAAGAAAGAACCACAATAAGACGTCGACATCGGCTGACATTCATAATCAGATCCGCAGAAGGTTCTGGAAAAGAAGATTATTTATTTATTTTTCTGAGAAAGGCCAACCCCTTGGGGATTTTTTTAAAAAATCATTCATCTTTATCTTATGCAGAAGCCTATCATCATCATCATCATCCAAATTCAAATTAAGTCCCATAAATTGGTACTTAAAACTGTTGGGATGGAAGATACCTATCGTATCAGATCTCTATCAGAGAATCAGGGGAAATATAAACTTGTTGATCCTGCTTAGTTTTTTTAATAGCCCCTGATTCTTTTAATCAAATTATCCTTAAGGAGGATAACAGATAATCTCTCTCAAATAAGGTATTCAGGGGACATTTTTAGACCGTCTCCTTTCCTACTTCAGGGCTATTCTCGAGAGAAATAGCCGAGTGGCTATATCTTCGTCTGGTGACAATTAAGCTGTAAAGTTCTACAGGAATTTATTCCTTTCCCAGTGATGTCTAACATTTAGATGAAAACACCAGCAGAGACCTCATCAGTACATTGATAACAGCAGGCTGTATATCTCTCTATTGTTTTTGAATAAGAGAATTTTTGACCGATGTTTGAATACGGTGATTTTTTCCCCCCAAGAACAAATAAAATGAAGCTGAATTCTGACAATGGTGGCACTACAGAGAGGGCTTCTTGTTCGAGATGGGGGACATTTCTTCTCAAGGAGATGATGAATTTGAGAACCTTCCCGAAGCCATCATGATCAATGGAAATGCCGTTCTTCCTTTGGAAGGAAAGTCTTTTTTTTCCCCTATACCATGGTTATGGCACAGCTATGAATACACTAACAATAATATCCAATACACACTACCCTGAATGTTAAAATTTGATCTAGTGGTTATGGATTATTCAAATATAAAACATTCACTTCAGTATGCTAGCATTGAAAAAAAGCTACTCTGTTGTGAACATGAGGACAAACAAGCACATTAATGGCACATTTCTCTTGATTCACTCATATCATTCCACAGGAGTTCCCACCAGTTCGGACCAGTTCGGCCAAACCAGTAGTGGTTTGGTGGCCTGGGTCACTGGAACCGGCAGCAACCTAGGCCTGC
Source organism: Natrix helvetica (assembly GCF_964273705.1). NCBI lineage: Eukaryota > Metazoa > Chordata > Lepidosauria > Squamata > Natricidae > Natrix > Natrix helvetica. The sequence continues at coordinate 116,173,230 of NC_138548.1, read as the reverse complement.
CATGCCCCTGAACCAGTTCACCAGGCGTTGCCATTGGTGGCTCCACCTTGTTTTTCAGTTCTGCGCATGCACAGAACTATTGTAATTGCACTGCGCACACGAGCAAACAGGCAGTAGTGCCTGCCGGAACTCACCCCTGGACCAAAGTGGATAAACTTAGGCCTTCGCGAAGTACCTCTAAGAAGCTGTTGCTAAAATTAACAGCAAAATGTTCAAATTGGTTCAAATTATTTAACCCACATTCCATTTGAAGGAAAGACTAGAAATTGTTTGCTTATGGAAATCTTCCTGTTCCTACCTTCTTGTTCCAATTGAGAGAGAAAAAACCCTCAGTTAATTCCCTTTCGGTAGTATCTTTGGATGGTCTCTGGCAGTCCTCCACCAATTCAAGAAGCTAAGCTGTAGAGCCAACCTACCAAACATTGCCCTCTTCGTGTGCCACATTCTTACCTGAGTTGGGCAGAATGTCCTTCTCATCTAAAAAGAGCTTGTAACCATAGCGATTCTCTAGCTGTGGCTTCACTATGAAATTCACAAATTTTCTATCATCCACTGAATCAGCGTAAGATACATAGGCATCATAAATTTTTCCATCTGTAGAAAAAAGCATAGAGAAATACAGTATGTTATACCAATGCATTATTATTATTTTTTTAAAAAAAATCAATCTCATCTAATTCCCGTGGTACCCACAGCTTTTTTGTTGTGAAATTTCAAAATGGGATGGAGAGGAGTTAACTTTGACCTTTGAGTTTGGAATAACCTTGGGGGCAATGTCACTTAAATAGATGGACTGTTAGGCAAAGTTAATCTGAAAAAAAGATACAGGAAATAAAATGCAATAAATTATACGTATGCTGGCTTCCCTCATCTATTCCACAGATCCCTGTGTGTCAAGAGACAGCAGGCTGGCACCTATTGTGGCACCTGATTATTCCCAGTTAAAAGAAAGATATAAAATATAGGCTTGGCTAGAATTTTAAGATCCCATATAATTTTTAAAAATCGCTCCTCTCTTATTTCAATGACTTCTCCAAATGTTAAATATCCTGAATCAGGAGAAAAAGGGACACATATATACCATTGATTTCTACTTCTCCATAATGATTCCGGTACCAGAGCAGTGCATTCAGCCTGCACTTCACATACATTATAGCTACAAATAGCAGGAATGCTGCAGCAAAAAACATGGCTAGCACTGCGCCCAAGTGCCCAACAGTCTCTTCTGAAAAGGAAACAAACAACATTAATTACAATTTGTGGCGAAACAGTACACTGTATGGTAGAGTTAAAAGTGAAAGCTGATTCTATTGGGGGGGGGGAATTGACTCATTGCTGTCTAAAAAGAATAACAGCAACAACATATCTACAGAGGTAAGCAGAATTTGAAAAATGGAAAGTTACAATTCTCTGTGATGTGTATTCCTATTCACAAAATAATAAATAAAGGTCTTGGGATGAAGGATGGATGTGAAGTCAATTTCTGACATATGTCAGAGTCGAGCTCGTCTCGTTAACATTTGTTCATAGAAAGTGACTTTTAAGTCTTTTTTGGCATCTGAAAGCTACAGAAGAGTACTCCCAAAAAAGTCTGCAGAATGTTCCTGTAAAATAACACAGTAGAATGTCCAGAGTCACTGAGCAATCATCCAGGCTTAAAATATCAACATGTGTTTTGCCCTCCCCCAAACTTAAAGCATGTAGCATGGATGCTACTCAACATTTACATTTTTGTTGAGAAGAAGAAAAACGTCTTTTGGGCTGAAGCTTAACATCTGGCTAGTATAAATGGATATGTTCCTTGAAAGAAGCCAAGCCAAGTTGAAGCTCAACTTCTAAAGACTTGGTAGACAGACTCAATCAGGGACATATTTAATAATATGGAAATGAAAAGAGTACAGGTTTTCGCAGTTGTTACTTATTGGCATGATAACAAATAAGAATTGGTGCTGACTTTTTGCTAATTGAGCCATGAGCCATTTTCAGGCGAATATATTCAATGTCTCACAACACATTGCCCTGAAATTATTTTACAGGATGGAAGTGGTATGTCACAACATTACCTTCTTCCAGAATGTTTTTCAACGTTCCAGCCTAGTCTACCAATCATGAAAATTTTGTTGTTACTTGGTGCCATCGTGTGGCAATTTCTTTCCTTAGATTCACAGAGAAATGCTTCTTACAATACTGCTCTTATACAATGAACTCCTAAGCTAGTGCTGCTTCTTATTCTCAGAAGCCCATTGCTTTATCCATCCTCTTTTAATTTAAGCACAAATATATTTTATTTCCTCCTGCATGTTTTAAAGCAGGATACTGATGGTGTATAATATTCCTTCATTCTATTTTGAGCTCACAAAAAGCACCCAGATGATGGAAGGCCAACTCAAATTCCTACATCCCATGGTTTAAAGCTGCATTAATAATGAAAAAGGCTATATGAATGTTTTTGTTTATGACTATACAGCAAATAAATATTTTAATTCATTAGTTTGTCATTTGATCAACAGAAGCAGAAAAATTGCTCTTGAATGGATATATGTTATTACGATGAATTTGTGAACCCACTGCTATTAAACAATTAATGCTTTGCACATGTAGCTGCAATGACAATCAATAAAATCTTTTATGATTATTTTCACAGGCATACTACCTGATTTTTTCAGTGTAAAAAGAGCTGTGCTATTTCTAATGAAGCAGGCAAAAACTCCATAATTTTCATCAGTCATGTTTAGTTCTAAAGAACTGGAGATAAATATTTTGGTTTTATTGTCACTGAACCTGGAAAACAAACAAACAAACAAACAAAAAAGTTAGCATACTGCTAAATACTGTTATTTTGGAAGAAAAGCAAATGACGAGAATAAAGAAATTTCAGATTTGGGCTGCCCAAAAATGTTAGGGTGCTTACAGACAGAGGACTCCTAATGCTGCCTATGAAAGTACCCTGTGTGAAGTTACATTTCTTTCCACAGTGCACTGGTAATGTCCCGTCTGGATTACTGTAATGCTCTCTACATGGGGCTCCCCTTGAGATGCGCCCGGAGACTGCAGTTGGTCCAGAACGTGGCCATGCGGGCAGTTATGGGGAGTACGAGGTACTCCCATGTGACACCTCTCCTGCGCGAGTTGCACTGGCTCCCTGTAGTCTTCCGGGTGCGTTTCAAGGTGTTCATCACCATCTTTAAAGCGCTCCATGGCACAGGACCTAGTTACTTGCGGGATCGTATCCTGCCCCATACATCCCTGCGACCAATTCGCTCTCACAGAGAGGGACTCCTCCGGGTGCCGTCCACTAAGCAATGCCAGAGGGTGGCACCGAGGGGTAGGGCCTTCTCTGTGATGGGCCCAGCCCTCTGGAATGACCTCCCCCCCGACATTAAGACAACTACCGATCTCCGCTCCTTCCGCACGAAACTCAAGACCCACCTGTTCCAACTAGCCAGCCTGGCTTGAATTATAACTACATTCTCTAATCCCCCCGGACAATTTTAAATTTTAAATTAATTCTGACTTTTTAGGTATTTTAATTGTTTTAATCTTACTGTGTTGTTTTAATTCATGATTATTTATTTATGTATTGTAAAATGTTTTTGTATATACCTCCTCCTCGTCATTTGTTTGTATATTGAATTGTACGCCGCCCCGAGTCCCTTTGTGGAGAGGGAGCGGCCTATAAATTGAATTAATAATAACAATAACAATAATAATAATAATAACAACAACAACAACAACAATAATAATAATAATAATAATAATAATAATAAAAATAATAAAAATAAAAATAATAGGAAAATATGGAAGAGTTATTCATGATATGAACAACGTTGAGATTCCTGTAAAATTCCACAAATACAGCAGGTTGATTACACCTTGAAAGTCTTATCCCGATTCCACCATGCACTGTGCCCCTTTTTAAACTCTGGAAAAGTGCATGATATTCATGGATAGGAAGTCTTTGGTGTTTGGTGTTAACACTGGATCAGAAAAAGGGATGTCACTGCCATATTTAACTTCTAAGAACACCTAAGCAAATCTATGCTACGGAAATTCTCTTCTTGGTTTAGTATGTCCATCTTGGCAATCTTGCCTTTCTCTACTACAAAAACAAGTTTGCATAAGCAAAGATGTTACATGAATTGGACAACGCATCCCTCTTTTCTATAATTTCTGATTTACATGAGTTTTCAGAGTCATATTTGATGTGCCATTTTTATTTATTTTCCCAACTACCCCCATTCCAGTTTGGGAAAAGCAGCAGGAAATTTCAATTACAGAAAACAGGCTTTGGTTTTATCACCGCAAATACTTAGTACCTTCCTCTCTCACCCTTCTCATGTAATTTCCAAGATATCTCTCTTCTGTATTCTCCCCTCATTTCCCATGGCTTAGTCTACAAACCTATGCTAGTATGCTTGGGAATAATCATTGAACCCAATGGGGGTTCTTTTGAGTAAGTAGTCTAAATCAGATTGTGCATTTCTAAAAGGAGAGCCTCACAACTTATTTCAAAACTGTATTAATGTTAATATTGAGTCAGTATCCTAACCAGCATACGTTGAGTGGGTAACTCTCTCTCAGCCCAACTCACCTCACAGGGTTGCTATTGTGGGGGAAATGGGAGGAGGAAGATGGCAATAGCAATAGCAATAGCATAGACTTACACAATGCTTCACAGTGCTTTTACAGCCCTCTCTGAGTGGTTTACAGAGTCATTAGAGTGGCCTCAACAATCTGAGTCATTTTACTGACCTCAGAAGGATGGAAGACTGAGTCAACCTTGAGCTGCTCAAGATCGAACTCCTGGAAGTACTGAAATACTGCATTCTAACCATGGTGCCATCACATTCAAGATTGTTGGATACGTTTGCCGCTTTGAGTGATTTATAAAAAATAATTAAAGTGGGAAACAAATAAACAAACAAACATTCAACAATTCTCTATCCCCATTTAAAACACTTCCAAAGTTTCTTTCATTCAATACAGCTGTTTCCTTCCCCCCCCCTTTTTTTTTCTTTTAAAAGAAACATACTAGGAGCAATTGCCAAAACTTAATCTGTCAGGAGTTCCCTTGCCTCTCGCCTGTTTATCTCCCTACCCTCCATCCAGATTCCAGAACCACTTCTTAATCCTCAAGATCAGAGGTTCAGGTGATGGAGACAGCCTGACTGCCACTACCGTGATTGTACATGATAAAAAAATAATTTCTCCAGCCTGAAGAAACACCCCCCACCCCACCCCTTTCCTCAGGAACATCTATCAGTTCAAGCAAACACGCTCTGAAGCTTCAGTTTATTTAAGGTCTTATCAAAGGAGCAGATTGGGAATTGTGGAAAGAAGATTAAATTTGCAGAGTTAAAGGGAAGGTTGGGTAAGTTATTATATGGGCAATAGGCTTAGTTCTCATGAATATAATCAAACCAGCAAATTTATATTGCACATACACTAGCAGAGTTTTGGGATCTTCTAAACTCATTTCTCTCCAGGTTTTTTTTTTACATACAAATAAATTGTAGGTTCTACCTATGGAACATGTTAAAGGTTTACTTAAAATGTGCTTTTGTTTTGTTTAGGAAAAAAAGTATGAGTTTTTAATCTAATTCTCTTTAAACTGCTTGAGTTTTTATTTATTTCTTTCACTTTCTCTTCTTTCATTTTTAAAGAGTCATAATTATTGTACTCGAACATTTTCTTTTTGTCATTTTTCTAAAGTTAAAGGCTCCCCTCGCACATATGTGCTAGTTGTTCCTGAGGGTGGTGCTTATCTCCGTTTCAAAGCCGAAGAGCCCGCTCTGTCCGAAGATGTCTCTGTGGTCATGTGGCTGGCGTAACTAAATGCGAAGGCGCACAGAACGCTGTTACTTTCCCACCAAGGTGGTTCCTATTTTTCTACTTGCATTTTTATGTGCTTTTGAATTGCTAGGTTGACAGAAGCTGGGACAAGTAATGGGAGCTCAATCCGTTATGCGGTGCTAGGGATTCAATCCGCCAAACTGCTGACCTTTCTGATCGACAAGTTCAGCATCTTAGCCACTGAGCCACCTTGTCCTTTTTACCTCTGGATTTATTTTCAAGTTGGATTAAAGCTGTCTGCTTTGACCGTAAAACCAAAACTGTAAAGTAAACCTAACTACAACAATGTAGTAGACTGAGTCCAGGAAAGTAGATTTCCCCCTTTACAGAAAAACAACAACTAACAATTGACAAGGTACTGACAAGTAAAGATATTGTAGAGTTAAGCCCTTTATTTATGCTTAACAACTTTGCTGTGCTTAGTTCTGACTGAGAGATTTCGTATCCTGGGCAATAGGCTGAAAGGATAGAAATCATCAATTAATATTATACTGGTATAATATTAACGCATAACCAATATAATACTGCTTACAGAGGCGTTCAAGGGGAGTGGGGAAGCAAGTCTAAGTTTCTACTAGTTAAAACAGCTGAATAATCTCTGCTCTTAGGTCAGACTATTTGTGAGCAATTATGGGCAATCAATAACAAAATTAATGAGCTTAATACATCTTTCCAGCTTTATGCTCAAGGGCATTGTGAGAGTCATCCCCACATCACCTAAGGAAGTGAGAGTGAGAGTGAAAGAAACAAAGGAGAGGGGGGAAATATACAAATCTGACTCCCACAAAGAGAAAAGGGAAAAGAAAAACAACATATGGCATACTCGTTGAGAATCATGAAAATAAATGAGAAGCCTCCTTCCCAAGCTAGGGTTATTTTATCTAACTCAACAGAGTGATTCTGAACAGAAACAACCACAGAAAGTATAAATCCAAAAGATTTACTTTAAAAGCTTCTGTGGTGAAACTACTGTATAAGCGTCCTATTGTTTCGCAGAGGTCTTCAACTTTTGGAGAAGCTGAAGTGGAATCGTAATAGATTTATTTACTTAGGGTTTTCCACCACTCAGTTTTCACAGGCTCTGAGCAACTTACAGCAACCAACGCAACCGAAGACTTAAAAAGAGACAAATACAACTGCTAACAGGACCAGTCTTTTGTGCCACAATCTGAGGATTGAATAAAGCTCCTTTGTTCTCAAATGCTTTCAGAAAAAGTCATTTTTATGCAATGCGGCTACTCACAAATATTGGGGTGATAGCCCTGTTCCTGCTGTATTTCCCCTTTGAGTAAGAGTATCAGAAAGAGAATAAAAAGCACAAATAAACAAGCGAACAAATACAAAGACCAAAAAATCTAAATGTGTGGCTCCACTGGGCTTCTGCTGCTCAGAAACTCCAACAAGGGTTCACCATATTAGCGTCATGATTTTTCATTTGTTCTTCTCCAAGTTCTTGCCTTGCCATTATTCTAACCACTTCTCCCATCTTTTGTTTCCTGCAGCAGTTTGAAGATGGTGGGGAGGTGGATGGACTCGAGATCTTAGTACAACTGTTGGTAATAAAGCAGTTTGGAACAGGGGTCTCTAAATCTGGCAACTTTTTAAGACTTGTGAACTTCAACTCCAGAATTCCGCAGCCAGTTTGTCCTAGATCTGTGGTGGCGAACCTATGGCATGTGTGCCCAAAGTGGTACGTGAAGCCATGTCACCCAGCACGTGCGGCCTTGCCTGTTTGTCTTCTGGGTTTCTGGCATGCGATGATCAGCTGTTCTTCATGCGGACAGCAGTTCTGAAAACCAATGTGCGCATGTGCGCCGGCCAGCTGATTGTTGGATGTGCCAACAATCAGCTGGCCGGAACCCAGAAGTTTGGCTTTTCTGGAGCGCAGCCCTGATGACCGTGTGCATGCACGTGTGACATTTCTGTGTGAACCTTTTGGCACTCGGTGCCGAAAAGGTTGACCATCACTGCCCTAGAGCAAGTGGAAGAGGAATAGAGAAAGATCATCCTATTACTATTTACTTGGCCAAGCAAAGAATGTTCTTCAACAGCTCTTTCTCCCATTGCCCTTTCCAAACTAACCAGGCATCGCAAAGAAGCCTCATTGCCTTCACTCTAATGATTACTGAGAACCCCTTAAAGGTAGAATAATACCCTTGAATCAAGATTAAGCCTTCATGATTATAAGGACACGACCATGCAGTTTCAGTACAGAAATAGTTTGCCATTTCCTTTTTCTGGAATGTTGTCAACTAATGATCAGGCTCTTGGCGTTAGAAGGACATGATCAGAGATTTGGATGGCATGGACATTTATGGTATGATAAAGCTAAGGTTAATGTGGATTTTTGTTAGACATGCCATATGATAGAGATTCAGGTTATACTCAGAAACATCTTTGTGGCTCTCAGCACCAAAAATGTTTTATAGGAGAGAAATAGCAGGCAAATAAAATATCTAATTTATCATGAGCAGAAATTTGTCAAGGGGTGTGGGATATTTCCAGCTTCTCTGTCTAACCTGCAGCCATGACATCTCCTGGACTTCTCCCATCCAAATACTAACAAAGCCCTACCTGCTCAACTTCTGGGTCTAGCTAAATTAGGTCAGTGGTAAAGGAACCCACCAGCTCAGGTTCTAGCCAGTTTCTATTTTCATTTCCACTCAGAAAAGTCAACAGACAAATGCAAAAGTACTAAGAAGAAGGAGGGCAGAGAGCAGACTGCAGAATCGCCATTTTTTTTTAAAAAAAGATGTTGCACTGGGTGTAATACACCTGAAACATATCAGTTTGTTATTGGAGAAACATAAATTATTTTTCCAATAAGAATTTGAGTTGATTACTGAGTTCACAAGAATCTACTGCCCAGATTCCCTGGATAGTAGTAGGCACTACCCTGATGGTAATATATAATACAGCCTATGTCATCCTCCCATATTATTAAATCATACAAATTATCTCTATATGTGTCACTGAGCACCTCAGCACTACTACACACCATAACTATCTCTCTCTCTCAGTTAGACATACAATAATCTCTCATTTAAAAACATACACCCTTTTCTTTCTGGTTTTTTACACATACGGCTTTTCTAAAATTTAGTATAAGTATTCCTTCCTAGAAATACAGCAAATGTACCTTCCACTCCATAACATCACTTTCACTGCAAATTTGCTTCTTATTCCAGAAGAATCAGCAGAATGTATGCATTCATTCATTCATTCATTCATTCAATTTCTATAGTTGCCCATCTCAGTCAATTATGCAAAATTCAAAAAAACATACTACAATCAAAAATACTAAAAGACATTAAAACAACAGAAATATCTAAAATAAATATACATAGCAGCCAAGATACTTAGCCAGTTAGCAACACAGCCAGGAGATAGGACCCTTAACACATTTAGTGCCCAAGGCTTAGGAACACAGCCAGGTGTTTAGGGCCTTACAAAAGGCTGTCAGGGTTGGGGCCATTCTAATCTCCAAAGGGAGTTCCATAGAGCAGTGGCCACTGGGGGTAAAGCCCATCTTCTAGTCCTTGCCAGCCAACACTCTTTAATTGACGGAATCTGCTGTATGCATAGATAGATAGATAGATAGATAGATAGATAGATAGATAGATAGATAGATAGATAGATAGATAGATAGATGATAGATAGATGATAGATAGATGATAGATAGATAGATAGATAGATAGATGATAGATAGATGATAGATAGATAGATAGATAGATAGATAGATAGATAGATAGATAGATGTTAGATAGATGATAGATAGATAGATAGATAGATAGATAGATAGATAGATAGATAGATAGATGATAGATAGGTGATAGGTGATAGATAGATAGATGATAGATGATATGATAGATAGATAGATAGATAGATAGATAGATAGATAGATAGATAGATAGATAGATAGATAGATGTTAGATAGAAGATAGCTAGATAGGTAGATGATAGATAAATAGATAGATGATAGATAGTTAGATAGATGATAGATAGATAGATGATAGATAGATAGATAGATAGATAGATAGATAGAGATAGATAGATAGACAGATGATAGATAGACAGACAGACAGACGGACAGACAGACAGATAGATAGATGATAGATATATGATAGATAGATAGATAGATAGATAGATAGATAGATAGATGATAGATAGATAGATGATAGATAGATAGATGATAGATAGATAGATGATAGATAGATAGATGATAGATAGTTAGATAGATGATAGATAGATAGATAGATAGATAGATAGATAGATAGATAGATAGATAGATAGATAGATAGATAGATAGATAGATAGATAGATAGAATCTCTTGCAAAAAGGTGATCCCTTAGATACCCCAGTCCCAAAACATGTAGGACTTTAAAAGTAACCAACAGCAGCTTGAAATGCACCAGAAAAACACTGGTAACCAATGCAGTTTACACAGAGGTGGTATTGTGTGTGTCATCTATTTGGCATCATTTATAAAACTCACAATTGCATTCTGCACCAGCTGAAGTTTCTGAATGATCTTCAGAGGCAGCTCCACATATAGTATGATGATTGTCTTCAAACTATCTTCAGTTTGAGAGACTTCCTACTTTCCGCACTGCCACCACTCTGCACCCAAATAAAGATAATTTTATATAAAAGTTTTCTTACCACTGAGTATAAGAAGAATGAGTTTTATTGTCTAAGAATTGATTATCCTTCATCCAGCGCAAGTCAAGATCACAGTCGTTACTGAAAGGTAGCTGCACCGTGCAATTCAGTGTTATTTGACTTTCCAAAGCTTGCTCCATAGTCAGATTGCTAGAGGGATAGAGGAAGTGGGGAAGCATACTGCAGAGATCTGTTAGAAGAACAAAAATATTTTTTTTAAAAAAGGGACTGAACTTCCAATTGCATTTCATAAATCCTCTACTGATTTTTTAGAGCTGGTTAACAGGTAAAGTTAAGTCTAGTTTGGTTGAGATCTGTATCCCCAACTCCCTTTGTCACACTGACTTCTTTATGTCTTAGGAAAATAATAAGTTCAGCTATATATGTCATTATATATATCCCTGCCCTATTCCATTTGGTATAGAAAAGTCAGTGTCCATATTTTCAAGAAAACAGGCTATTAAATAAAAAAACATTGAGGATATGGTGGAGGAGAGGGAGAGAAAGTGTCTACACACAGTTATAAGAAACGATAATACTTATGAAGTTTCACATTAATTATTAACTTTTTTATTAGCAGTAACTAAATTACCATTAGTGCCTGTTCAGAGTCCAATAAAGGTCACTCTCTAAATTCCTAATCCATAACATATGAATGGAACTTTTGCACATTTTTAAAACTAGCTAGGGGATAAAATCTAGTTGATCTTAACCAGTAGTGGGTTTCAAAAATTTTTAGAACCTCTTCTGTAGGTGTGGCCTGCTTTATGGCAGTGGCTTGCCAGCCATGTGACTGGGTGGGCGTGGCCAACATGTAAAATGTGGTGAAACTCACTTAACAACGCTCTTGCTTAGCAACCAAAATGTTGGCTCAGAAACTCTGGCCTTTGAAGCACGCAAGTCTTAAAGCTGTCAAGTTACAAGACCCTTGCACCCCTAACACTTTAGAAAAAAACCCCGGGGTGTTCAAACTTGACAGCTTTAAGACTTGTGGACTTCAACTCCCAGAATTCCTCCTCTCGCTCTTCATCTTGATGATGTGTGGACGGGCAGGGCAAGGGAGCTAGAACTGGTTCTAAATGGCACTGTAAATTTGTGGAAACTCTTCTATAGAAGAGGTTAGAACTGGCAGGAACCCACCCTTGATCTTAACTAATCTCAAAAAACCTAAGCAGAGTTGTACCTGGGTAATGCTTGGATGGGATACTATCCAGAATTTCTAAGGCTGAGAAGACTATCTGTTCATCCATCCATCCATCCAAGATGGGAAAACCACTTCTGCTGTCAAAAAATCTACAGTACATGGACTTTTTTGTGTCTGTATGTCTTTGAGTCACTGTTGACTCAGGTGACTGTTGTGGACTAGCCTAACAGTTTTCTTGGCAAGATTTTGGAAGTGGTTGCTACTGCCTTCTTCCTAGGACTGAGTGTGTATGGCTGACTCAGGGTCATCCAGTTGATTTTGTGCCTAAGGCAAAACTAAAATTCACATTCCTAGTTTCTAGCCTGGTGCTATAACCACTGCACCAAACTGGTTCCTGAAAAGAATTTATTCTTACATAATTTCAAAATCCTTGAGGGGGAAAAAAATTCCACTATTTAAAATTATTGAAATTCGTCATCTAAAGGTATTTAAGGAAAGCTGGGGAGGCAGGATAATGATATAGAACTAGTTATAGTAGTAACATGCAATGTATCCTAACTTCTATACTGTAATCTATTTTTTTTCTTTTATAGTCCTTCTCTCCTCAAAACTAGAAATGAAACCTCATTTCTTTCTTTTCTTCTTTTTTTTAGCACAAATGATATCATTTTGTATGTTGGCTTGGGTAATGGATAGGCACACACAGGCTTAACGGTAACAACAGCTGTTTATTAAGTACAACAAGTGAGAACAATCCAGCGAAGGTTGAGTCTGACAGCAGCCCTTTTATAGGGAGCTGTCAGACCCTTCAACCAATAGGATTAAACCTCTGTTCCCACTGAAACAGAAGACCTTGGTGGAAACCACTGTAGTTAGAACAAGTATCTAACACCAGATCTGAAATTCTGAAGACTTCCCATCCCCATGGACATCTGACCATATTTTGGGCACTTGGCAATTGATCTGTATTTACAGCCATTTGACCAACATTCTATGGTCATGTGACAATTTACATTTTTTTTCTACAAAGTTATGTTTACTTCCAAAACATACCCATAACAATGGGTTTGTACTGTTAATGCACTCATTAGCAACATCTGAGTTTGCTTTAAGACTGCCATGTTTGCTGAATGACTGTTGCAAAAAAAAATTGCAAAATTGTGTGCAGTCACATGATGGCCCATTTAACAACTATTATGGCACAATTATGGACATAAGTCAAGGACTACCTGTATTCTAAAGTTTACCATATAAAACAGAAAGGAAAACATTTGACTTTTCCAACCAATGGTTTAACCTACAGGAAATAAAAGAGAAGACTTTTCCCACTTCAGTTTAGAGTCCAGCAACAATTGTTACATTATCAGTCACAAATGATGATCAAAATTAGTAACACTAAATAGTATGCACAGAAACTATAAATAAAATTACATGTAGCAAAAACAGAATAGGAAGGCTTATCTTGGCACTTTCTGCAGCTTTACCCATCTCTCCTCACCCATTTCTAATTCCATCACTCATTATCACAGTGCAATTAAAAACCTTTTCTCCTTTTAGCAGCACCTACATAAGGAGAGATTATTCTTGAGTCATTTTTTTTAACTGCACAAATTAGTTTGCAATCTGTTTTTACAACTATTTATGTTACCCTAGATACAATATAAAAGCAATGAAGAGCTTAAAGAAGTTCTACAAACTTGTGTCTTTTCACAAACAGATGTCAATTTCTATACATTTTCTACCCCAACACACAAAACAAGCTAGAAATAAATATTATGGCCAACATAATGCTGTTGACAAAAGCAGACATGTTGCACCTTCTCTTCCTCATTAAGTAAATTTCCACACAGGAACTTAAAGAATTCAGTAACATAGTGAGATTCACTCACTGCTGCAAAAAGAGCCAAAAAAGCGGGGATCAGGTAGGAAAACTCATTATACAATGACAGGATCTCACATATTTTTTGCCTCACTAAATCAGTCAAAGACCAACACACATACATCAAAAAGTCTGAAAGTCCAAGTCAGATGATAATGATAGGCTTATGCCCTTACTCTGAAGGAGGGAGTGAGGAGGAAAGCTAAGCCAAGCCTTCTTTTTGGTAAGGTACAGATTAACTATGAAATCTTCTAAAAGCTAAAATTAGACCCGAAAACTAATCTCTCTCAAAACACCAGTAGAAAATTAGGGAACATGGCTGCCGTAAAAGCAAAATGGTCACTTCTCTCATTTTTTGTACTCACCCGCCATGGTCCAGCTGAATAATATAGGAGATATTTCTTTGATTATTCAAGTAGAGGGAACAGGTGTAGTTGCCTACATCATTTGCCCTGAGGTGCTCAAAGGTGAGGTATGTAGTTGTATTCTGCAGTGTGCTGTGCAGGTGGCCGAAGGAGGAGAAGGAGACGTTAATCTGGTGGCAATCTTAACTTCACTGGACGCCGAAGTCAAAAGCAGACTGAAAGGAGTTGATTATCCAAAGGGCAGAACAAATGATTAACAGACTCTTGTTGGATCCAAATGGTGTGATCATACAAGTGATCCGGGTTCACACAGGATAAATCAGAAGCTAATGGAAGCATCCAAGAAATAAGTTAGCAATAAAGCATACAGTATCACTTAAAGAGCAACTGCTATATTCCTATGCTGTTGAATCCATTCATACGTTTACAGCAAGTAAAGCACTACCAAAGCAGGTGTGGTCAACTATGGCCCCTTTAGGACCTGTGAACTTCAACTCCCAGAATTCAATCCCATGCATGGGTGTCTCAGGAATTCTGGGAGTTGAAATCCAAAGGTTGCAAAAGACCCATAGTTGGATTGGATTTGGATGTATTGGATTTATATAGTTGTCCATCCTTGCCCTAAACATCCCAATCATTTGCTTGTTACAGGAATTACTTAGCAGCAAAACTAAAACATAAGTCATCATGAGCAGAATATATTATAACTTTATCTGCATGTACAGATATCACAATAGTAAAATGAGTTATGCCACAGATTGTCTGTCAGTCTTTAAATCAATGTAAGTTGCAATATTTCTCTTAACATGAATGTTTCTAAACAATGAATATTTTTTATTGCCAGCTCATGAAGAAAAGATTGGGCAACAATTTGTCTGGAATGGAATAAAGCAGGGGTGTCCAAACTTGGGAACTTTAAGACTTGTGGACTTCAACTCCCAGAATTCCCCAGCCGGCTGGGGAATTCTGGGAGTTGAAGTCCACAAGTCTTAAAGTTCCCAAGTTTGGACACCCCTGGTATAAAGTCTCCTGCTCAAGCAGAGGGTTGGACTAGAAGACCTCCAAGGTTATTTCCCATCTGGTTATTCTATGTTCTAAATCACAAAGGCTACATTAACACTGATTTTTTTCCTACTGTTCCCGCTACAACACAGGTGTCAAATTCAATCGCACCGTGGGCCAGATTATGACATATTGTAATGTTTCTTTTGCCTTTTCGCAGCCAGGATGGGCGTGGCCTGCATGTATCCGGCCTGTGGGCTGCGATTTTGACAGGCCTGCCAACATTTCCCCAAGATACACAAACAAATTCTGGGGAAAATAAAGGAAAACAAACATTTTCCAGAAGGAAGGAAAAATATCAGATATGTTTGACGATAGAGAGATAATAATAATAATAATAAACTACTGGCAGCATTCTGCAATTATTTTTAGATGTGGAAGCTTCTTTTTTTGACACACAATGGTTCTTAGATCGCCACATGAAATTATAAATATGTTTCATTAATAAAGTTAACGCATGATCATTAACATGTGCACGACTGGCAAGAGAATAACACATAGCAGCTCATTACTATTGATATCCTGCCAGCACTGACATTATGTTCAACTGATGCCCTGCGGTTAATGTGCCAGTAAGGGTGTCAAAGGACAAGCTCAAATTACAAATCCTTTACAAATGCTTTTGCTAGTTTTGCACATGGAAATCACCAGGTACAAACAAAAATGGCTGGCCAACCAATTCTTGTAATATAAAAGGGACCCGAGGCTCCTATAAATTGTCTACTTAAAACAGAATCTAAAGAAATCTTGCCAAACTCAGTGGGACATATGCCAAATAAAGAAACAAACAGTCCACTTGTTTGCTCTCTCATAAGCATAATTTAAAGACCATCTACAGCAGGGGTGGGCAACTGTGACTCCTTTACTACCTGTAAACTTCAACTTCCAGAATTCCTGAGCCAGCATGGTTGGTTCAGGAATTCTGGGAGTTAGTTCACAGATTGTAAAAGGCCAATTGTTGTCCACTCCAATCGACAGAGAAGTCCTGCAATTTAGTTTTGTTGTGATTTTTCTCTTCCATTCAAAAACTACAAATGAAAAAAGAACCCAAGGACGTTACCATTCTAAGGAAACCTATTTTATTGTAATGCCTGGGTCGAGTCCCCACTGCCACGTTAATATGCTGCATTTATACATTGGTGAAAGACTTTGTTCCCTGATTGGGAACAGGCTGTCGGGAGAATTTCTGTTCTTTTAGCTTATATAAATGAACCCTTATAGCACATCTATGCCTTCCTACAGGAAGTGCTCGCAAACTCAGATTTATCATTGATGGGTTTGTATCTTTGACAGGATATCTTTTAAACAGTTTAATTTTTTTCAGATCTTTTTCAGCATTTAACTTTACCAAGTGGATATCTAATCACCTTTTGCAACCTTCTGACAAGCAAAGTCAATGGGGAAACCAGATTGACTTAACAACTGTGTTACAAGCTCATTTGCTTATTTAACAACTGCAATGATTCGCTTAACAAATGTTCAATAAAAATTGTAAAATGGAGCAAAACTCACTTAACAAATTTCTCACTTAGCAACATAAATTTGGGGTCTCAATTGTGGTCGTAAGTTGAGGACAGTATTGAGAAAATTACTCTCATAAATGGAGTCTAAGAGCTAGAATTACCTAGTTTGAAAGAAAAATCACTGTTCATACATTATATATGTTTCCTTTTTTTCCACTCCTGGTTTACATGTCAACTGAAAAACTTCCAAAGCATGTTTGACTAGATTTTTAGAGTAGCAGTTCAAGGATAAGCATTATAGATCTTATTTTATTGGCCCAATTATTGCTTTTGACAGCACTTTTTAGCCCAGGAACTCTTTGGGTGATGAATTCGGTCTGGTCCTAGAAGACAATCTAGAAAAGACCCCATTGGATACAAAAACGTTGATTTCATGCTGAGAAAATTACCTCCTGGAGTGTGAGGCTATTACTGAGAAGCTCCTATTTTTAGTATTTATTAGCTTCCTTGACCAACGGCTATCAGAAAAGAGGCCTCTACAACACATCTTAATACTTAGCTAGATTTGTTCACATGGATGTAGATAGTCCTTCAGATAACCTGGTCTAAATACATTTTTTATGGTTAGTGTTAGATTTCAAATTGGGCCCCGAAAATGGACAACTAATATAAATAGCAAAAAACTTATTGAACTGTGCTGGGTCAATACTTTAGTAGCTGCATTTTAAATTAGCTACACTTTCTAAATCTTCTTTAATGATACTTTTCACTGTCATACACGTTTCTGCCAATCTCTGAAACATCCCTCCAAGTATCTGAACTATAAGATCAGAGCCCAAAGCAGTTAATGACAAAGGTAGCTCAAGTAGAAAGGTAGGAGGGAGGGAGGGAGGGAGGGAGGGAGGGAGGGAGAGAGAGAGAGAGAGAGAGAGAGAGAGAGAGAGAGAGAGAGAGATGTGTGTGTGTGTGTGTGTGTGTGTGTGTGTGTGTGTGTGTGTAATTGGAAAGAACACTCTGTTAACCTTCAGTTCCCTAGATAGCTCAAAGAATAGAGAAACGGTCTTGTGAACAATGTGGCTATAGCCTCCATACAAAAGCAAATGAAAACAAGATGACTTTATCTCACAAGCCCAGTCCTACAGTGAGGTAGGCTGAGCTGGCTCCTTTAAGTGACAGAAGTTGGGAGCAGGAGGTGATATCCCCCTTGAAATTCCTTTCCATTCTCATTCTCCCCGAGGTGATGTTTTTGTGTCAACATTGACACCTTTCTTGTGTCACTTAGTATCTTCTCCAATATGTCAAAAGGCTCATACGTCCACTACGCTGGGCAACAACACAATTTTTCCATTAATGAACAAGACTGCATTTGTTGGCTGCCCTGGCAAGTAGCATTTATCCATGACTAAGAAGCCCCGCACATCAGCAATATACAGCAATATGTCTGATTTACAACAGTTCATTTAGCGACAGCTCAAAGTTACAACAGCAGTGAAAAAAGTGACTTATGACTGTTTTTCACAATTACGAATGTTGCAGCATCCCCATGGTCACATGATCAAAATTCAGATGCTTGGCAACTAACTTATATTTATGACGGTTGCAGTGTCCCGGGGTCATGTGATCCCCTTTTGCACCTTTATAAAAGCAAAGTCAATGGGTAAGCCAGATTCACTTAACAACCGTGTTACTAACTTAACATCTGCAATGACTCGCTTAACAAATGTGGCAAGAAAGGTCATAAAATGGGGCAAAACCCATTTAACAAATGTCTCAAATTTTGGGGCCAGTTGTAAGTCAAGGATTTCCTGTACTGCAAATTTAAATTTATAGATGGAATATTCTGTGAAGAGAGTTTAGATCCCGCATTCTCACATCATAAAAAATATTTCCATAGTCTACAGTCAACATGTTTTGAAAGACACCTAAATTGAGAAGGTTGCTTTGAAAATGGAGAGTAGAAAGCAATTGTGCTCTTCCACTGTTCATGCTGCCATACATTTCCCAGCTGATGAACAGATTAGACGCAACCAAACCGAGTCAGTATTTTTGTATTAAATATAATTCTTGTGCACTGCAAAATCCTAGCAATTCTGTAATGCATTGTGTGAATTTGCATGATAAGCAGGTTTTTCTGGATGACCACCCAACAGAAGAATTCATTGTAAAACATGATGTTAGTGCAGTTAAGTTCATTGTTAGGTTTTGTATGTATTGACTTTATTTTACACAGTCACCAACACTATTTTCATTTTGCAAAGATCACAAATAGCTTTTTGCTTAAGAATAGGGTTGGGCTGAGAGAGAGTGACTGGCTCAAAGTCACCCTGGCAACTTTCATGGCTCAGGCAGGACTCTAAGGCATGGTCTCTTTGCTTTCTAGGCCAAACGGGCTCTTTTAGTGGCAGACTAGATTCTAATCCCAACACGGCCAATTTATAGATTTTCAAATCCTCTTGTTAAAAAATAATAATTAGGCGAACATTTGCAAAACCTGCTTTACTGTGTGTCTGGATTAAGATATAAACCCCCTGCGTCGTATTACAGCAGGGGCAAATGTACATAGTTACCCACCTCTACATCACTGCATTGATACCTGCTCTTGAACTCATGGCAAGAATACCTGAAGTCTGACACATGAATGTGATCAAGACATATGCAATAATCTATACTTCAGTGGAACTACCACTAACGCCATATGGCCACCTTGGATTAATTGCAAATATATGTACAGGTAGTCCTCGATTTACAACCATAATTGACCCCAAATTTCTGTTGCTAAGCGAGACAATTGAGTTTTTCCTCATTTAACAACTTTTTTGGCCACAATTGTTAAATGAATCACTGCAGGTGTTAAGTTAGTAACACAGTTGTTAAATGAATCTGACTTCCCTATTAACTTTGCTTGTCATAAGGTCGCAAAAGTGGATCACATGAAGCTGGACACTGCAACCGTCATAAAGGTGAGTCAGTTGCCAAATTTTGATCACGTGACCATGGGATGTTACAACAGTCGTAAGTGTGAAAAACACTCATAAGTCACTTTTTCAGTGCCAGCGTATCTTCAATTTGACAGTAAATGAACTGTTGTGAGCCAAGAACTACCTGTATTCTTCCCTTTCCAAACTTAAAACAATCTTTCTAGAAACTTGGCAGCAATACAAGAAATGGTAAACAAAAAAACAGACTAACAAGTAAAAGCACAGTGTGTTAGGAAACAAACACTGGGTCTATTTCAATCAGCTCTGTCTGTAATGAGCACTGTGCTGAGTGGAAAATAGACTCTCCTGCCTATCTGGAGAAGATAGCTCTAGGCATTCTCCACAAAGGCCTTGTTCACTCTGTGCTTGAGTATAGTAATTGGCTTGTGGAGGTCAGGCAGGATTTGGATTTCTGAAGCTCTCTGCACCCAATAAAGGAAACTTCATAGAGGAAAGAGTCAAGCAAAAATTGAGAGAAGCCAGCCACAGTCCACTCCCAGGAACTCTGCAGAAAAGCGGAGATATCTGACAGTGAACAGAATTTCAGAAAACCTCAGCAGCAAATGAGTAACAATGTTCTTTATAAATTAGGCAGCTTATACTTTTTAAAAACTTAATCACTGATTAAATCTTCTCATAGGTAAGGAACAATACCAGGAAAATAGCCCCTTATTAGGAAGCCATGACACGAATATTCTTAGCTGTGAGAAGCAATGATTGAAATAGGTCTGTCAAAATGAAGTTCAAACACACCGCCTTAAGTACTAACAGTATTTCTGACTGCAGAGCGTCATATCTCTTCCAAGAAGAGATATCCACTATATGTCTTCATGAAGGAGAGAGAGCTGGGTTAAATAATAAGAACTGCAAGGAAAAGGATCCTGGCTAGAGCGAGTAACAAAGAAAGGGATGGAAATTAGTCCAATGGCATGTCTTTATTGTAAAATCCAGGCTATTCATCTTTAAAACTCAAATGAAACAATTTCCCAACTCCACTACCACCAATGGCACCACCAGCAGCAACTGTTCTTAATAAACTACTGTTCTTTCCTGTCCACACCCCCCCCCCACACTCTAGCAAGGCAGAAAGTCAAGAGGACAAATCAAACAGATCAAACAAAGAGAAATCTCACAATCGTTTTAGCTTATTCATGAATAACACCCTGCAAATTGAGAAGAGAGTCAAAAGCACTACCTTTCTAGAGCTTCCCCTCCACTTCTAGAAGCAGATAGGCAGATAGGTATCTTCAAAAGGCTGTGAATTCTTGTGTGCCCTTGCTGTACACTCCTTTATTGCCACAATTTTAATCACATGATTATCCAACGGACCGGCTTTGCCAGTTAAGTTTTCTCTCCTTTTTATGACCTCGTGCCCTTCTTTAATAACTTTTTTTCCCCTCTGTCCCCAATCACAATCCTCCAAGCCTGCACTTCAGAGAATCAGGGCCTCCTCCTTATTATCATTGCTCCTCCCGTTTTTCCACCTGCATAGATCGGAAAATGGAACTTAAAATATTTCAAAAAAAAAAAACAGTGAAAGCTACCCAACCTGTTGGTAACGGCCAAGCATTCAAGTAGAAGTTTACTCAATAGCTATGAAACAAGTTTCTCAACGGCTCTGCAGCTGTGAAGAGTGCAGCTTTGTAACACTAGGTCAGCCAATGTTCCTGAAACTTGGCAAGGGTTATTCTGAAGCAGTTAACATAAAAAAGACAAAAAGAAAGAAAATATTCCCAAGGAATAAAGTAGAAAACCTCAACTGACAAACACAAACATTGAGATTTGCTTCTATGTAAAAGAAAACTTTGCAAAATAAGCAACATTATTACATAATAATTACTAAATAACATTATGTCTAACCAACAGTAATAATGCGGATTGAATTATTTAGACAGCCCAAAGCTCTTCCCTCTATTTGGCATGCACCAATACAATAATACAATACAATAGTAGAGTTGGAAGGGACCTTGGAGGTCTTCTAGTCCAACCCCCTGCCTAGGCAGGAAACCCTATACCGTTCCAGACAAATGGCTATCCAACATCTTCTTAATAATAATAATAATAATAAACATATCTGTAAGTTCAGAGCCCTGACAAAGTGTTCTAAGAGCAATAGCTTAATTTTGAAACAAACCCACTAAGAAAGTGAAATTCTCTCTCATGGAAGCTTTTGTGTTTCAAATATAAATTTGGAAAAACTGATAGACCTCACTGTCTTGTATCCAGATTGTTTACAGCTTGCCTCCAGAAGTTGTGAATGCCCCAACACTGGAAGTCTTTAAGAAGATGTTGGATAGCCATTTGTCTGAAACGGTATAGGGTTTCCTGCCTAGGCAGGGGGTTGGACTAGAAGACCTCCAAGGTCCCTCCCAACTCTGCTATTGTATTGTATTGTTACCTGATTAAAATTGCCATTCGTATCTAAGCATACACAAAAGATAGCTATCCCTTCTTAGTCACTTAATGTAAATAGCAAGAAACGGTTTGCTCTATTAAATGGATACCTCATCTATGCTAAATGTTTCTGACCCAAAATCCCAAAATAACATTTGAATGCTGGGTATGCCCATCTACTCAGAAAAAAAAAGCAAATTTGAGCTGAGTGCATCTTAAGGAAGAGAAAAGCAGAGGAAGCATTTTGATAAAATTACGTCTTGTAACAACGTCTTGTGAGAGCCATTTTGTAACAGAACATGTTTTCCCAATGGCCATATTTCTATTAGGGCAGGGGTGTCAAACTCAAGTCCCGTGAGCTGGATCCAGCCCACGGAGTGCTTAGATATGGCCCACGGGGTCACCCTGAAAACAGCGAAGAACTGGCCCACAGTGTCTCTGTCAATGAAAACACAGCTCAGGAGTGCTGTGCATGGCCCTCCCAGGCTACGTTTTCAACCACGACAGTTACATGCCGCCTCCCCGAGCTCTGTTTTTCCTGGCAGAGGGCTGCAGGAAGCTGCCACGGCCTAAAACAGAGCCTCGATGAGTGACCTTGAGTGGCACACCCAGCCTGGCCCCCTGAGGTCAGACACAACAATGTGGCCCTCAATGAAATCAAGTTTGACACCCCTTTGTCTGTAATACACTGTCAAAATTGCAGCTATGCAAAACCAGTCCAAAAAGGTTGAAGGTCCTGAACCACAAGTGAAGGTAGATCTTGTAATTTTCAGCTGTATAAAAGTCATGTTTCAACAAATCTACTTGATAACAGGTCAAGAATAACATGTGTAGTCTTTAATGTTGTCAATCAATAATTGGTAAAAACAACAACTCCAAACTACAATAGCTTTTGGAACACTTTGTACTCTAATTGTGAAGAGCAATTAAAATTTGTTAATTATTCTTCATGTAAAATGCTAGGTATCCACTAAGATCACTGAGCAATTCTTCTTTACTTTAGAAAACTTTAGAAATCAGGTGCCACAATACACATTTAATACTGTTTGATTTTATAAACCTAAGATAAACCCAGAGTCACTGTTACGAGATGGGCAGCCATATAACTTGATTAATTAAAAAAAAACCTTAAAAGCAGTAGTACAAGTTATTTAACAAACACTAAGAACACTCTAATCAAAGTTAACAGTACCTACTATAAGTGCTGTTCATTTCAATAAGAAATTATGAGTTTTGTTTTTAATCTTAAACATAGGCACTTAGAGTATCTTTATGAATTGTAGGATGCTGGCAAAGAATATAAGCACATTCTACAAAGACTTTAAAACTTTGAAGTATTACTGTAATCAGTTTAACTTGCTTTCATAGAAAACTGCTAAGAATGTAAATGTATTTTCCTCCTCTTCCTCTCTCTCTCCCCTGCCAGTAATTTGAATTCTGTATTGATAAATATGAACACAAAACTATTCACATTAAAAATAAATTACATTTTGTCAGTAAAACATATTTTGGAAATAAGCATTTTTAAGACTGTTGCCAGAAGTTATAAATCTCTCTCTCCTATTTTAGAAGCAAGCCTCAATGAAATGAGTGGGAACAACTTCCAAGCATTTTAGGAAACTATGCCTTGTCTATAAGGTGACCAACTTTTTTACAATGAAAAGGAGGACAAAACACGTTCTATTGTCCAAAACGCTAAGGTGACCAACTTTTTTACAATGAAAAGGAGGACAAATAAATTGGAAAAAATATATCGTAAATAAAAGAAATATTTTATTCATTGCAACAATAATACACTAAAATATGATATATGCATAATAAAAACATTTGCAACATTTTATATTGTAATTATGTTTACATGCCTGTTAATTATTATTTAAATGAGTACTTTTCCATTGAATTAATATTTTTTGTCAATGTATCATCTTCTAAAAATATATTGGAAATATCTGAACAAGAAATATCCTTCATATTGAATTTTACGGCAACTGCTGCAGCTAGAGTATCAACATTCAATCTCGATTTCTCACTTGTCAAAAAATCATTGGCAATTGAAAAAAACTCTTTCAGCTGCTGCATTAGTTCCAGGGCAGCACAATGTAAATTGAACAAGTATAAATAAATGTTCACATGGAATATGTTCATTTTTGAAATGGCTGAAAATATCCACCCATCTTTTATCAATTTCAACATGTTGATTTTCCCATTGTATTAATTTTTCAGAATTTAAATATACATTCAGTCTTCTAATTTCTTCAGAGACAATTGTCGTCTATTTTAATGTCTAGCATTTCTTTAGATAAAAATTCAACACAAGATTCAATATCTGTTCAATATACTTGCGATGAAGTAAAAAAAAAACCATTAAAAACTGTTTAATAAAATACGTCACATAACGCGCAACAGATTAGCCTTCAAATATCAAAAAGGAGGACATGTAGGAGGACACTTTTCGAGGGAGGACAGAACTTACAAAAGAAGGACTGTCCTCCCTAAAGGAGGACGGTTGGTCACCTTATTGTCTAGGAATTCAAGATTCTTCACATTAAATCAGTTTTTTTTATCCAAATGCTGATTAAATAAAAGACAAACCTCCTCCCATTTAACTGCACTGGATAGCAAGAGACTGAGACGTGATGCTTATATATAAGGAGATACATTCCAAAATATAGCACAAACTCAATGCAAATTATTTTCCAGCTAAATTGTTTTGTTGGAGATTTTTTTTCCTACTACAATAACAGACAATGATCCCAATATCACCTAGTTTGCAAGATATATTTTGTTCTGCTGAGGCTGAAGTTTTGCACACAAAAATAAAAAAGCAGGGCTCTTTTTCCTTCTCCTAATGGAAGAATCCTTATCTCCATTCCTGAAATCCAACATTTTTTTCTTGCAAAGCAGAGAAATGTGCCAGAGAAGTAGACATGATACTTTAATTCATTCAACCAACCTCTTTCAGGCAGTTTAACCGAGCTTATACCAAAGGCAACCTCCTGCTAACCGAAGCCAATACTTTGAGTTGCTGTTACAGGGAGGAGTTTTCATTATCTTCTTTGTTGCTAGGAGAAACTGTGCCCGGTGCTCAGGTAGGTCATGGGTTGGTTCCTCATACCTTTTATGACAAAGCATTCTGGGTAATGTAGTTCAGCAGTTGCCACAGGTTGACATTCTTTGTGAGAAAGAACTACGGCTCCTAGCATGCATTGGTCATGCACACCTGAGTAAGGTAAATGTTTTATATTTATTCAGGGTGTGTCACACAGGTGAAAGAACTGATAGGGAGAGTCTGATATTGATCTAAGGTGTTTCTTGCTGGAATTTTAATCCTGTGCTTTGCTCCCAGAGATTAAGCATTTAATTTACTGAGACTTTTTTCTCTCAAAGTAAATGTATATGGGGCTGAGTTAAAGCAATGAAGGTGGGCTTGGGAAGGTTAAATTTTATTGAAGGGTGAGTTTAGCACTGTTTCCTCTCAGCACTGTGAAGGGCAAGATTTGACTATCATTTGGCTTTATTTTTGGAGTCCAGATTTAGGAATGCAGGAAAGTGCTCAGTTACATAAATATGCTACTAGATGAAACATGTACCTTGAAATGCCCTTGCATTAAAACTGCCAATCAATGTTACTTAAATAGAAAAGGGAATATTCCTGCTGAAATATTTAACAGTCTGCAGACTCAGGAAAATGGACTAAGATCATAAGAACATTGTATCATACTTGGATTTCTGGTACTTTTGTCTTTCTGAAAGAAATATCAGACGCAGCTAAATAGGGCCTGGCTTCCCCCTTTTTGCTGTAGAGCTGTAAAGCAAACTGTGCTTTGAAATAATGGAAGATGCTGTTAACATGGGTCAGAAATATTTTTTCTCATTCCAAAAGATATTGTAGTGAATGTGTTTTCCTGCTGGACAATACATTGCAGAACTAAGCAATTATAATTTCTCTCTCTCCCTATTTGGACTTCAGCTTGATCCATCTTTTAGACCAGATGATGATTTCCTCTTCCATTACCCATTTTTCTAGAATGTTTACCACATTTTGTGGATTTTGTTTGTGTCAAAAACATTTCACATATTAAACTAAAATGAAGCATTTTCCGGTCAATGGTTACTTTTGGCTTGTGGCATGTTGGACATACTTTAAACCACGGACTTCATCAAATAAGTAGGTAAGGCAAGACAAATGTGACATAATTACTCTTGTATATGGGAGTATGATTACTTCCCAGATATATAATTTTCCAATCTGTTACATTAAAAAAATATTCAGTAACTTTTCAAGAAGGTTTATGTTATGTTATGTTTGTTATGTTTGTTATGTTATGTTTATTGGATTTATACGCCGCCCTTCTCCCAAAAAAACACATATTACAAAAGTTAAAAAGAAATTAGAGTAGCCAACAAACCCAATTAGTATGAATAATAACGTTTTAAAAATTGGACTAAAATTAACAATTAAATCAAGCATTTATTTTATTTTGTTCAGGCCAGGCCGGCTTGCTGGAAAAGCCAACTTTTTAGGGTGCGTCGGAAGGACCAGACGTTGGGGATTATGCGAAGCTCTGGGGGCAGCTCATTCCAGAGGGAAGGCGCTCCCACAGAGAAGCCTCTCCCCCTGGGGGTTGCTAGCTGACACTGTCTGGCCGACGGCACCCTGAGAGGCCAACTCTGTGGGATCGCACTGGACGGTGGGGGGCTACTGGTGGCAGTAGGTGGTCTCGCAGGTACCCTGGGCCTAAGCCATGGAGTACTTTAAAGGTCATAATTAGTACCTTGAATTGTACCCGGGAAACAACCAGCAACCAGTGCAGGCCGCCTAAAAGGGATGTAACATGGGAGCACCTAGGTACCTCCATGATAACCCGCGCAGCCGCATTCTGGACCAGCTGAAGCCTCCGGGTGCTCTTCAAGGGCAGCCCCATGTAGAGAGTGTTGCAGTAGTCTAGGCGAGAAAGGACCAGGGCATGAGTGACTGTGCACAGAGCATCCCGATCCAGGAAGGGGCGCAACTGACATACCAGGCGAACCTGGTAAAAGCCACCCCTGGTCACGGCCATCAGGTGTTCTTCTAAACTAAGCCGTGTATCCAGGAGGACTCCCAGATTGCGGGCCCTCTCTGAGGGGGCTAAAATCTCTCCCCCTATCATCAAAGATGGAACAAGATGCACAAATCGGGATGACGGAAACCACAGCCACTCAGTCTTGGAGGGATTGAGCTTGAGCCTGTTCCTCCCCATCCAGATCCGCACAGCCTCCAGGCATCGGAACATCACGTCAAGAGCATCGTTTGGGTGGTTTGGGGTAGAGATGAAAAGTTGGGTATCATCAGCATATTGATGATACCGTACCCCCAAACCACGGATGATCTTGCCCAGTGGTTTCATATATATGTTGAACAGGAGGGGTGAGAGAACCGACCCCTGGGGCACCCCACAAGTGACCCACCTCCGGGTCGATCCCTGCCCTCCAGTCAACACAAACTGCGACCGATCCGACAGGTAGGAGGAGAACTACTGTAAAACAGTGCCCCACACTCTCAACCCCCGAGTCGTCGCAGTAGGATACCATGGTCAATGGTATCGAAAGCCGCCGAGAGTCTAATAGGACCAGGACAGAGGAGCAGTCCCTGTCCCGGGCCAGCCAGAGATCATCGACCAACATGACCAATGCTGTCTCCATGCTGTACCCGGGCCTGAAACCCGACTGAAACGGATCCAGGTAGACAGCTTCATCCAGGTACTGGGGAAGCTGACGTGCTACCACACTCTCAACAACCTTCGCTACAAAGTGAAGGTTGGAGACCAGACGATAGTTGGCTAAAGAAGCTGGGTTCAGGGAGGGCTTCTTAAGGAAGGGCCTCAACACTGCCTCCTTGAAGGCAGCAGGAAAGAACCCCTCTCTCAATGAAGCGTTGGTAATCATCTGGAGCTAGCCTTGTGTCACCTCCCAGGAAGCCGCAACTAACCAAGAGGGACACGGGTCCAGCACACAAGTGGCAGCACTGAGTCTCCCCATAATCCTGTCCATGCCCTCGAGGGTCACAGGGTCAAACTCATCCCAGATTGTCTCCACAAGATTCATCCCTGTTGACTCGCCTGAATCTACCCAGTCAGAGTCCAAGCCTGTCCGGATCTGAGTGATTTTATCCTGCAGATACTGAACAAATTCTTCAGCCCTACCCTGCAGGGGGTCTTCCCCAGTTCCTTGGTTAAGTAAGGAGCGGGTCACCCTAAACAGGGTGGCTGGGCAGTTGTCTGCGGACGCGATAAGAGCGGAAAAATGTTGCCATTTTGCAGTTTTTATCGCCACTAAGTAGGATTTAATATGAATTCTTACTAGTGTTCGATCAGATTCGGATCGGCTGGCCCTCCAACCACTCTCTATGTGTCTTTTTTTGGCGTTTCATCTCCCAGAGCTCCTTGGTAAACCAGGGAGCTACCCGGGATTGACACCGGGTCCGAGGCAGCAAAGACACAATGCGATCCAAGGCCCCAGTGGCCGCCCTATCGCAGGCTTCCACTAGGGCTTCAGTCGAGTTGTGAGCAAGGGATTCAGGAAAAGTCCCAAGTTCCATCAGGAACCTTTCCGGGTCCATCATGCGCCTGGGGCGGAACCATATTGTGTAATGATCCAGAGTGCTTTGGAGCTTCAATAAGTGTACTTCCATTATCCAGTCATTGTGTAACCTTGGCACTAGCCTTTCTGAAAATACATTTGGTTAAAACCAGATTGCTAAATGGCCTATCCATGCAAGTGTAAAATTCAGTATAGAAACAGTCTTAGCCTTCCCCAAAATATTACATCCAGATGAGAATGCTAATTGTTTCTTGTGGGGAAAACAGACCTCTCAAATAAATTGTGAAAAGTAACAATTGACCAAAGTAAGGGGAGATATTTGGATGGTCTTGTTTTGGAGAACAAACAGAATCTATGACAAGCTCCAAAGAGGGAGGTCTTGCTTGGGAGGGAAGAAAAGTTAGAAGTGGGCTCAGGATTGGCATCTTTTTTTACCTCAGTTTGTTTAAAAATATATTCAGCATCTTACCTAATCTTATTTTCCAATATATTAAATCTGGAAGACTGTATATAACGCTATGGGCATCTTTGGGTGTTAATTTGTTAAAAATCTAAAATGCTGAGTGTTATGCTATTTGACACTTGCAATCAAATACACATTAAATGTACTGGAGATCATACGTAAAATAACTAATGAGACATAAACAAATTGCTACTTCTGGATTTTTGAGAATCACCACAGCAATAGCTACTTTGAGACAGAATATGCTGAAAGTATTAAAATAAGAGGAATAGTATAGGTTAGTCAAGCTTCAGACTCAGTATTAATGATGTCTGTAATTTCATTTTTCTGCTTCTGCACTCCCAAACATAAATTAATGTAATTTACACTAATGGGTTGTCAAACTAATCCTACATACAGAGTAGATTCACTGCAATACTAAAAAAAAAACCAGTGTCCTTAAAAATAAACCACTTCTTATTGGGTACATTGCCAGCACACATAAAACACGAGGAACTACAAAGTAGTGACTGTTCTTGCATGGCAATTCAGTTGCAGGTGCCAGGATGTTTCTTCTGCTAACTCTGCTCTAATAAAAATTCTATCTGTATTAGAGGAACTTCTTTAATAGAAGTTGCCATACTACAGTAGACGTGATTAGGATGAACCTCCGCTCCATTCATTCAATACAGACTGCATTTCAAATTCTGAATATTAAGTACTGCACTGCTATTGCTGGCTGTCACCCTGTCAATATAAACGCTTACATTCAGAAGGAAGGTAAGGGGTGTGAAAGCCAGAGCACTGCAGTAGCTTAGAAGAGAAGACATTTGGACATATTGTCTTATAATTATTAATCCATTTTCAAGGTGGAACATCTGGTCTCTTTTTATAATTTACATTTCTTTAGTCACAACAGCAGATTGATGAATGGCTCTGTTTATAACTTTTTTATTTTATAGTCTTAATAGCCTACTTCCTTTATTGTTTGAGGTGTTGTACAGTTCTAAGCACTTAAAAACAAAATATGTATGTAAATATAATAATATTATAATATAATAATATAATATAATAATATTATATTATTACATTATATTATTATATTATAGTATAATTATAATAATAATTATTATTATTATATTATAATATTACAACCCCTGGTATGCCCAAATATGGGAGGGAGCTCACTACAACACTGGAAGTCTTTAAGAAGATGTTGGATAGCCATTTGTCTGAAACGGTATAGGGTTTCCTGCCTAGGCAGGGGGTTGGACTAGAAGACCTCCAAGGTCCCTTCCAACTCTACTATTGTATTGTAATATAATGTAATGTAATGTAATGCAATGTAATAACATAACATAACAAGTATGATATGATATATGATATGATATGATATGATATGATATGATATATGATATAATATAATAATACATACATAATATATATATATAAAAGATGGCAATGAGATCCAGAAGTTATTAGCCAGTTCAGATTATTTGGTTTTAAGAATAAATAAGCCTTTTTTTCAAAATTTCAGAGAGAAATATTGCCACATTTGCTATGGATCATGGAATATTGAATGGGATCCTTCCCGAGTTACTTGCTAAAATCTATCCAACTAAAATAAAGCTCCAAAAATTTCATTTTTATTTCTTAAAAATTTATTGTATAAAATATTGTAATCCAAATTTCACATACATATCTTAATAATAATGTATTCTTTTTTTTAAAAAAATCTTATTTTAAACACATTGTAAACAGGAATTTCAAATCACATTAAAAGTTCTTGGTCAAAAAACTAACAGTCAAGTTTTTCATTTTATCTTTAAGACTTTTAACTTTAAAAAAAACATCCTTGAACAAAATTCCTTACACTTTGGAATTAAATGCTTGGCATCCATTGTAAACTCACACAAGTTAAGTAGCTGTTATTTGGTTTTTGTATGCTCTTTTGAATCTAAAGTCCCAATTATAAATTTGACTTCAGGAGCCAGAAAATATAATTGTCACAGTTTCCTGAAATCAATTGTTAAATTTGACTCTAAAGAAAAGAAAAGCTACACCCAAACAATTTAGAGTTTGATAGTAAAACAAGTAACTTAATGCAAACAAATTAAATTCACAGACAGGGAAGCATGAGGAAATCTAAATTAGAGGATTATAATAGCAGAATATTTCTTAAATATTGACCAAGTTTTATTTGTTTTGTTCATCTATAGGCTACAGATTAATTCAAATTTTAGTCCATAAATAAACAAATAACAAAATTTCAGGTATCCTTTGGTTTTCAGCATTATTAGGCACTTGATTGGAAGGAAAATATAAAGGTATAAAAATAAAAATCAATTCAGAATCTGAAGCTCATCTCACAAATCACCCAGATTCCAACAAGCTACATTCCTAATAAATTCCCTTTTTTAGATGTATTAATTTTATCACAGTTCTTATCTTTGCTAGACTCAGCATTTTTGTAAACTTATAAACAGGATTCTCTAAGTTGATTGAATTAATTCATTTTTGTATCAATATACATTACTTCTGGATTAGGCATAATGCTCTTTATATATTAGGTTCCAGAATCACTTGCATGAAGAATGTCTAATAACTCAAATTGTAAATGAAAAAGTATAGGTAATATAGAAAAAAACACACAAAAGAACTCAAATCAAAACATCTCCTCAACAGCTTATTGGAATGTGGGATCAGGAACTGTGTATAATTTAGACCTTACAATGTATGCATTAGATCTCAATAAAGCTGCCCATTTTTAGTGGCAAATTGGATTACTCTTAAAAACGGATATGTGAGAAAACAGTTCTTATATATAACAAAATGGCATGCAAAGGTTGGGAAAATAATCTAGAAATGACAAGGAGAGTAAAAACAAGAGACATTTTGAAGTGTTTCTCTGTTAGCTCTCCTAAATATAAAGAGCACTTTCAGATTATTTGTAAAGAGGGAATATTGGCTGTACTACACAGTGGGGTATTTGGCTAAGGACTCTGTTAGGCAAGCAGCATATGTTTACCCAAATCAAGGATTATCAGCAAATGAAGAACAATACAAGGTCCTGATATTCTAATCTACATGAAGTGAGAGACTGTTCAGGGATTTCCTATAGTACTGGATTGTCAGTCTGCGTTAACAGCATGTCTGAGTAGAAAACAAAGGTTACAAATGAGTTACTGACTGTAACTTCTTACAGAAGAATATGGAACATTTGAAAATGCTTCTGGCCTTCTGCAATGCTATATTACCCTGACCAGGACGTGTCATCTGGTAATTGCTTCCTTCACTTGGTCTAATTTTTCCTAAAAACACTGACATTTCAAAGCAGTTCCACCATCTATTTTGGTGACGAAGTATAAAGTCCAAGACAGTGCAATGATAGACCAGGGATGGCTGCAGATGTCTGCTGGCATCTTCAAAGCTTGTAGCACCATTTCACTCAGCCCTTTCTGTGATAGGTCCATCATGTTTTACTATACTTCTGTGGAATCATCCATTGTTCTGAAATACAGAAAAATAGTTTTTATAACTTCAGTTGCATTCCACAGCCTTTGAATTATATATAATTCAATGAAACAATTGGGGCTTTAAGAGGTGTGGTCTTGCTTACACTGATATAGGAAATCTTAGGACACTCTTGTGCATCAGTTAGGTTTTTACAGAAAACTGAGATACAAGGATATAGGAATGAATGTGAGTATGGTATAGAAGTTGCGACCTCAAAAAGAAACCCTTAAAAGTGTTTGAAATATGGACATCAATCTACCAGACGGCCTATAAAGTTGAACATGTTTTTCCATGAACTTCTATAGCTTGGCACCTGTACTTCAGATGCTTATTGTACCACTTTCTCCAATTAGAAATGACTTGTCCAATATGCTCTTTCTAAAAATAATTATCAATGGCTCCCTTCATAAAGTGGGGTAACCTGAGGTCAGGACATGCTTCTTTTCAGTAGTGGTTCCAACACTGTGGAGCAGCCTTCAATTGGAAGCTACTCTGGTAATCTCTTTGCAACAGATTTTAATTTCATTGCTTTAAATGCATTGTTATTGCTTTTAATTGTTGGGAGACCATGAAATTATGGCAGTATATACATTTAATAAAGAAATATATAGGAGCCACCTATATGTTTCCTGAGCCACACCATGAAATGAACATGATTTAAACCAGTTATGCCCCCAAATCATAATAACTCCCGTAAAGGAAGATAGGATTGTATATTGTTCCTATATGTAGAAAGGGACACAAATCCTTTGCAATGTATGGTTTTCTCTCTTGTTAACCGTAACCAATTTTAACAGTATAAATTCTGAAAACTTTATTTCCCCATCTCTTCATGAATGTATCCATATGACACAGTTGTGTATATATGAGTTGTATTTATTTATACATTCATGTATGAGTTATGTTTATTATATATTAGAAAACCCATAACTCTATGGATCATCATTTCAGAGATATTTTCTTACCAGATTCTTCAACATCTTCAATAATGGCAGAGCTTCTAATGTATTGGAAAAGTTCTCCAAGAAGCTTTTTGAGAGCTGAAGAAGCTTCTTGGATAAGAAGCTCAGAGCTCAGAGCTGAAGAAGCTTCTTGGATGAGAAGTAAAATGTCTTCAAAAAAAACCCCCAGAAAGTCCAGTTGCCTCTTGAGAAAAAAAAAAAGCACCTTTGGGACCATAGCAGTTGGTTCACCATAGTTGAACACAGGACATATTTTATAACATGTTGCATTATGTCATAAGATATTTAATTTAATTTGACAAATTTTAATTCCATGGGATTCATAGAGCTTGCATTTTGGACACATTCCTCAAGTT
The DNA here is from genome assembly GCF_964273705.1 of Natrix helvetica. Lineage (NCBI taxonomy): Eukaryota > Metazoa > Chordata > Lepidosauria > Squamata > Natricidae > Natrix > Natrix helvetica. Next base: position 116,139,574 of record NC_138548.1, on the reverse strand, counting down.
AGCCCATTTTGAGGCTCCTTATTCAAAAATGATCACCCTACAACGTGCCACTTCAACCTGTTAAAGGTTACACATAGGCGAACAGGAGGTTATCCTCAATTTACAGCAGTTCGTTTAGTGACTATTCAAAGTTACAATGGCATTGAAAAAAGTGACTTATGGCTGTTATCACACTTACAACCATTGCAGCATCCCCATGCTTACGTGATCAAAATTCAGACACTTGGCAACTGAGCCATATTTATGATGGTGGCAGTGTCCTGGGATCATGTGATCAGCTTTGGAGATCTTCTGACAAGCAAAGTCATTGGGGAAGCCACATTCTTTTAATAACTATGTTTCTAACTTAACAACTGCAGTGATTCACTTAACAACTGTGGCAAGAAAGTTCATAAAATGGGACAAAACTCACATAACAACGGTCTAATTTAGCTACAGAAATGTTGGGCTCAATTGTTGCCATAAGTCGAGGATTTATAGAGAGAGAGAAAGGAGGGAGGGGGAGAAAGAAAGAGAGAGATCTGTTAAAGCCCTGCAGCCCATCCTACCACCGTGCAAGACAAAGGGGATGATATGAACTGAATACAGAACTAGTAATTAAAATTAATTGCAATATTAAATAATGTATTCCTGTTATATAATTCATTTATTCCCATCTGTATATACCAATCATTTTTTACATAAACAAATTCATGTGTGTACATATACAATCCTCACTTCTAGCACAAACAGCAATAGAGAAAAAACAGAGGATAGGAATGAGGAAACAGGGAAGGGGATGGGATGAGATAAGAGGAAGAGGTAACAAGGCAGGGAAAGGCTGTGGGACAGAAAAAGGTTAGGGTTAGGGTTAATCATTTAGCTGATCTCCAAAGATATCCGGGTTTTGACGTTATGTAGTCTGCACCCACTTTTACCTTCAATGACCATCTCTTATTCATTTTTTGTATGGAAATTTTGCTATTCTTTCCAGAATATACAACGCACAGGAAACGTCCAATCTCCCCCTCCTCCTCCTCCTCCCCCTCCTCCTCCTGGCTTTCTGCTTTTAAGCAGGCCCCTCCCTTTCTACTTAATAAAAAAAGTGAGGACGTGAAGGAACTACTGTCATATGGACTCTCCTGCCAATAATCTGCTAGTCAACTTAATAATTACCTTTGATAAAGAGACAGAGCTGCAGTTACTGATGGCATTTCTGAGATGGGAGGCTTGCTGAGAGTGTACTGATGTTATCGAAAGTGTTATCTTTGGTTAGTAAGATAAAACACTTTCAGTCTGGCTTCCAGAATAACAATGAATGGACACCAGGATTTATTTTTAAACAAACAACTAAGACTGCTTCCTCATGCCTATTACTCAAACTGGTGTTTCTTTGCTTCCACTCCATGCTGTGTTCAATTTTGCAAAACAGAACAGACAATAATCAAAAATTATACGTAGACCTTGAAAACCTTTTGGAAATCTCTCGGAAAACTTCAAAATCCATCCAAAACGTATTTAAAATGTAAGAATAGTGGAATTATTTAATAATAACCAGATTGTAATCACTGATTTGCATTCTAATCATGTCTAAACAAAATCATGATTTATTTTTGCCCTTCCCATAAGTTTTTGGATTGTAGCTTCCAAGGTTCTATTCAATAGTTAAGTAGAGCTCTCAGCTCGGGGTGGGGTGGTCGGGGTGGAAGAGTAAACTTCTGATCTAAAAAGCAAGTAGTGATTTTAACCTTGCAAGTGGTTGCTCATTCTTCATGTTATGTAAGCTCAAAAGTATCCATGAATAGCACGACTAGTTACCGTATTTTTCAGATTATAAGATGCACCGGAGTATAAGACGCAACAAGATTTTGAAGAGGCAATTTTTTAAAAAAAAATTTTTTTGCACTCTGCAGATCTCCCAAAAACGGCCCGTTTGTAAAAAAAAAAAAAAAAAAAAAAAAAGGAGGCTTATAGAGTGCTCCTTGGGGCGAGAGGGGCAAAAAAATAGCCTATTTTCTGCTCATTTTTGCCCTCCCCAGCCCCCAGGAGCACTCTATAAGCCTTCTAAAGGCTATGCACAGCCATTTTGGTGAAGGGGGCAAGGTTTCAGGAGGCAAAAATTCAGTGTATAAGATGCACCCAGATTTTCAGCCTCTTTTTTGAGGGAAAAAGGTGTGCCTTATACTCCAAAAAATACAGTAGTGCCCTAGGTCCCAGTCAGTCTTTACAAATGAAACAAACACATCCATAAATGTACGTGGCTGCAACTGATTTGATTCACAGAACAGCAAGGAAGTTATTTAAAGCGGGATTTTCAGGGTTCAAACCAGGGGTAAAATCCACTTACCTTTGCTACTGGATCAGTAGCAATGTCAGTGTGCACACCTCCCCACATGTGCAGGACCTCCTGCGCATGCACAGAGTGTCAAAAAGGTACAGTAAGCGAACAGCGAGGGGGGAAATCCGTTGTGCCACGCGATTTAGATTAATATAAATTGCGTGTCATAGCTGATTGTTAGAAAAACCGGTTCACCTGAACTGGTTTCATTTATTTTTCTACATTTATTTTCAGAAGAACCAGTAGCATTTTTACTACCGGTTCAGGTGAACTAGTCCAAACCGGTAGCATATCACCCCTGGTTCTAACTATTGAAGCTGTTATTGTATCTCCAGGATTGTACCCAGGAGGATTTCAACCATACGAAAAAGTTCCAAAACAATTTTTTTTTAGCAGAGGTAATGATCTCAAAGGTGTGAGAGGTCATCCCAGAATAAGAATGAAAATGGACTCCCAAACTGGGTTCGGCTGTATTTGAAAACTGAGACAGGACTGGCTCCTCAAAGGCTTATACTGTAGGTAGCCCTTGACTTATGAACAGAATTGGGACTGCATTTCCAGTTGTAAGTCATTACAGTTGTAAGTTGAGGCACTCATGATCTTACAACATTTTTGCAGCAGTTGTTAAGTGAATCACCACAATTATTAAGTGAACAGCAGTAAAATATGCTCGAAAGCAGCAAAACAGTCACACGTCACAGTCATGTGACCAGAGAACACCGCAATCAGTTGCAAAGGAAAGCCAGTTGCCCATCACCTAAAATGTCATGTGACCGAGGAATGGGTGGCAGGACATTTTACAATGGACAGAAGTGCTTTACAGGCTAGAAAGCACCCGTTCCAGGTCTGGTGTAATTCTGAGCAATCACTAAGTGAATGGTCTTAAGTTGATTTTGGGTTTTACCAATTAGATGGGTTTGTTATAGAAATGGCTAGTTTATATTACTATGTAAAAGTAAAAAGTTGAGGTTTGATATTATTATCTTATTCTACTGCACCAGAAGGAGTGGGAAGTCAACGCCTTTTCTTTCTTTTTTCCCTTTGTCCCTTACTTTTCCCTTCCCTTCTCCCTGCCTTATTTTCCCACTATTTTCTTTTGTATTTTTGTATTTATATTTTAGCAATAGCACATAGACTTATATACCACTTCATAGTGCTTTACAGCCCTCTCTAAACAGTTTACCGAGTCAGCCTATTTCCCCCAACAATCTGGGTCCTCATTTTACCCACCTTGGAAGGATGGAAGGCTGAGTCAACCTTGAGCCTGGTGAGATTCGATCTGCCAAACTGCTGGCAGCCGGTGATCAACAGAAGTAGCCTGCACTATTGCACTCTAACCACTGCGCCACCGCAGCTCATTATAAACTAATGCAATTTTAAACTTGGAAGTGAATGGTTATAAGTCAAGGACTACCTGTATTTTGAGTAATCAAGGCAATTGCCTGCCTGGTTCTTTTATCATTGACCTCTCTCACCAATGCACAAGGAGACCAGCAAGCCACAATCATAAAGAAGAGAGTTCACATTCCGTGATTCTATCTGTACTGTTCAGAAAAGGCAGTCAATGTTAAAGGGAGTCAACAGTGACAGCATCAACTCAAGGCTCACCATAACTCCAAGGGCCAAAGCAAACAAGTTTTTGCTTCTTTGCTTTGCCAGTTTATTTCTGAAAAGGTTCTCAGGGAGTAAGCTTTTTTACAATCAAATATTTGCTACGGTTACAAATATTTAGCTAATTGAATATGTTTCGACAGCAAAGCAAAGATGTTGTTCAGGTAGTCCTCAACGTACGACCACAATTGAGCCCAAAATTTATGTTGCTAAGTGAGAAATTTGTTAAGTGAGGCTTGTCCCATTTTACGACTTTTCTTGCCACAGTTGTTAAGTGAAGCATTAATAACATGGCTGTTAAGTGAATCTGGATTCCCCATTGACTTTGCTTGTCAGAAGGTCACAAAAAGGGGATCACCTGACCCCGGGGACACTGTAACCGTCATAAATATGAACCAGTTACCAAAAATTACATGGGGATGCTGCGGTGGTCATATGTGTGAAAAATGGTCATAAGTCACTTTTTTCAGGGCCATTGTAACTTCGAATGGTCACTAAGAGAACTTTTGTAAGTCGAGGACTACTTGTATACGTTTGGAAAAGATGAACGTCCCCAATTGTCAAATGGCAATCTTGGGGTTCAATGCCGTGTCTCTGAGAGTTTTGTTCTTGATAAACACTTACGTGAGTTTTACTTTTAGTTTCTTGCGTTTTTCATTCAGTTGATAATTTTTAACAGTTCTGGGTTCATCAGGTACCAACCATGCCGCAATTAGTTTAACGCATAGAGCCACATGCTGGAAAATGATCAGAGAATAATTACCATATTATTCCTTCAGGCACACAGCTGCTTTGTCTTCTTGGCAATATTGAATAGTCAAGAAAACTGCTCTTCTAAACTACTTGGATACATGGATTAATTTAATTACTACTGGATATCAGTTCAGAATTATAATAGCATTTAAATCAACCATCATACAGAAATCATCACTGATCCTTCAGAGGCAATGGTCAAAAACCCTCTTTGTGCCAACTCTGATTTAACGGTGAGTTTATAGTTTATCAAACAAATCATAGTGCACATAAAGCCTAAATCCAAACTTTAGAAATCATACACTATGCCAAATTAAGCACACATTATGGATTAGCATAAAATGTAAATCCAACTAAGATAAGGTGATGCCTTCTGAATCTTGGAAATGGCATTCAAGGTATGAGATAAAGTATTTTCTATTGATAACTGGAAAGAGAGTTCTGTTTTCTTTTTCTTTTTTTTTTCTTTTTTAGAATACATTTATATTGTCTTTGCAACCCTTCTACATCTTTTAAATATCCATTATGTTTCTTTTATCTATACATATATACTTTATACCTCTATATCTCTATCCATCTATCATCTCTCTCTCTCCCTCTCTATCTATCTATCTATCTATCTATCTATCCATCCATCCATCCATCCATCCATCCATCCATCCATCTATCTAAATATTCATACATACATACATACACATATTTTTACATATCTTTTATCTCTATTGATTCCATACAATACATCTTATATATACATTTGATTCTCTTATATTTCTTATTTTGTACTATTTTTATATACAATATCTTATATTTTTCCCCGCTTGTTAATTCTGCAGTTTTGTATTTATTTTCTGGTCTCTTGATCTTTTTCCTCCGTTTATTCAGTGGTGGGTTTCAACATTTTTTAGAACCTCTTCTATAGGTGTGGCTGCTTCATGGGAGTGGCTTGCTGGCCATGTGACTGGGTGGGAGTGGCTTGCCAGCCATGTGACTGGGTGGGAGTGGCTTAGCAGTCATGGGACTGGGTGGGCGAGGCCAACTTGTAAAATATGGTGAAACTCACTTAACAACACTCTTGCTTAGCAGCCCAAATGTTGGCTCAGAAACTATGGCATTTGAAGCATGCAACTCTTAAAGCTGTCAAGTTACAAGACCCTTGCACCTCTAGCCCTTTAGAAAAAAACCACCCAGGGCTGTTCAAACTTGACAGCTTTAAGACTTTAAGGTTTAGATAGGATTCTTAGAGGCGGGTGGGGCGATTGGTGAGCCAGCCAATCAGTGAGCACGGGGGGGCAAGCGTGGTGTGGATGGGCGGGAGGAGGGAGCTGGAACCGGTTCTAAATGGCACTGTAGATTTGTGGAAGCACTTCTATAGAAGATATTAGAACTGGCAGGAACCCACCCCTGCCTTTATTGCTTTCCTATTTTTTACCTCTTGGAAAGAGGGTTCTATCGATGCTCATATCCTAGGACAAAACATAATCTCTAATCCTAAATAGATCTGACCTCTCCAATACCTGGTAGATACCAAGGGATTCCTATTTGCTAACAGATTTGGAGCTTGGGGTGGCGGGGGAGAGACTGCAAAAATTCTGACATCATCAGCTTTTTAAAACAGAATATTTTCAATGGTCAGTTTCTCTGGTCAAGCGACTAGATTCCACCCTGATTTATCTGCTGAGGTATAAAGTCCTAGTGTCAGGCCTGTAGTTGTGTTCCTTTTAGGATCTTTGGCCTGCCACACTTTCTATTATTTTCCTATGCTGTTTCATTAGTGTAGTAGTTGGGAGGGGGGAATAGAAAGGAGTAGATTTGTGGAATGTGTTGTTGTCATTCTTTCTAGAAGGCCAAGGTCATCTTTTGTCTCCGCACCTTGACACTTGACCAGAACCCACGGAGTGGAGTTGTCGGGGTCGAAGAAGAAGATTGGATCATGTGATGGATTTATGGGAGTGGGCATAAGATTATGAACTTTCAACTGGGTGGAATTCCAGGAAATAAATCAGAGTTGGAATTTCACAGATGTGCCAACATGTCTGCTTTATTAAATTGGAACTTTAAGGATAACTCTGCCTTGGACTCTGATTTATTTCTGCATGATATTTGGAACGCTGACACCTAGTTTCTGAGGACAATCTTCTCCTGCTCCGGAACTGTTAAAAGGCAGGTGTTCAACTGCTATGGAACTGTGAAAAGGAAAGATTTCAACTAATAATCTGTTTATGATGAAGCAACTGATTTGGATTTCAATCACATTTTTGCTGAAGGAGTCAAAAGGTCTCAGTGTGATACTGTACGTCCTGCTGAATTAATCAAGCATCCAGTAAAACTATAGACCAGGGGTGTCAAACTCAATTTCATTGAGGGCCACATCAGGGTTGTGTTTAACCTCGGGGGCCGGGTAAGTGTGGCCATGGTGTGTGTGGCCACCTCAATGTCACTCGTGTCAGGAGCACCCCCCTCCTAGGCTCCATTTTTGCCTGCGACGGCAGTGCTTTGCCAGTGAACACAGAGCTCGCGGCCCTCCTGAGCTCCGTTTTTGCTGGAAGAGCACTGCAGGAGGCCGTCACAGCCACAAATGGAGCTCAGGAGGGTCTCACATGGCAGAGTTTTTGCTGGCAGAGGCACTGTGGGCCAGTCCTTCACTGTTTCCAGGGCAGCCCTGCAGGCCAGATCTAAGCACCCTGTGGGCCTTGAGTTTGACACCCCTGCTATAGACCATTAAGGTAGAAATAGACCACAGTCCAAGTCCACTGCTGGATGCAGATGCTGAAGCCCTTTCCCACCCCACTCTTGCTTGCTCTCTGTCATGCTCCACTCTCACTCTTACACACAACCCCTTCTACTTTTCTTTCACATGCACAAAGGAAGACAGCACAATGCCTGTGAAGAAAGGGACACTTTTTCAGATAAAGAAATGTGGTGGAGCTTGAGGAGAGGCCTGGGGGATGGGGCAGATGGGAAAGCTTTAGAGACAAAAGTTGCCTTTTGGCAGAAAGTTTTGTATATCTGTCTTCAACAGGGTTCTTCAGTGCATGCTCATAAATAGTTTCAAAACTAACTCTGTAGGTTTTGCTGTCTGCACACGACTATCTCCATGATTTTGCAATCCAAATACTTACTTCAAACACAAATAGAAAGGCGACACGTGCAGCAAAAATGTGCCAAAACTTAACAGAATGAGTGTAATCATCACTGTTCCAGTAGTCTGGGTACCTGCAGAAAGTGGATAGAAACAGGTAAACTTTGCAATTTATTCATTTTTCCCACTTTCCCAAGCATCCTTCACATACTTTTTCTCTGCTTTAAAATATATTTCTCTGCTTTAATAGGCAAAGGTTCTTAGAATGCCAATGCAAAGTTCGTTTTAAAATCATTTATTTTAATGTAATTTATTATTTAACGTCTAAAGAGCATAGTCAGAGAAAACAGAAGTAGCATAAAATAAATCCTAGTACTTAAGTAAAACCAGTTTTGGTACACATCAGTTCTTTCATTAGAGTGCTGAATACAAATTATAGAAAAGGAGGAGGCCTACATCCAAAAATCTTGTCTGGCCTGCTGTGTACTTTCTGTTTTGAATCGGAGGGCACAGGAACATTGATAGGCATTAGCCAATACCTGCAATGAGTTATCTTATTCCCCATTGGGTCCGTCAGATTCACAGTATTCTCAAAGTGCTGGACATTGAAAACTGAAAGGCTGTGGTTGATATAACCTGTCAAACAGCTATGGAAGCACAACAAAGCAACAATCAGTATGCAATACTTCAGTTCTGCAAGTTGTAAAACACTTAATTTTGGACCAGAAGATATTTTATTTTAGTCATTTCTTTCCCTTTTGGTTCATTCTAACGTTCAAGGTAACCTAACTGCAGTCTAAAATAGGAACTCACAAGATAAATTTAATACTGTTAAAATCAAACTCTGTCATTTAACTAACAAAGGCTTGGTGAATCATGCAGCTGTTAAAAGGGGAGAAGCAAGAAAGCTTGGTGTTATTGGTGTATTGATAACACCTCACTCTCAAAATCTAATGGCCTCTTTCAGCAGTTTATGTTGACATTACATAAAACAGAAGACAACATAGAACATTGGAGGAAACCCTAAGTCAGTGACCTAGCTGTTGAACAACTCTTGTAGTGCCACCTTCTGGGCATGTCTCAAGAGGAAGGACTGGATCCAATGCAAAGCAATGACCCCATGATCTAACTCTGCCAAAAGACCATGGTTGACTATAAAAAGTTGTTGAGAGTTACAGGAGAAGTAGAGGTTGGTACTCCTTTGCATTTGCCCAACTGATATACCAAGATGGCCAAAGCAGCCTCAGTACCATATCCCAGATGAAACCCTGATTGAAATTAATCCAGAAAATCAGTCCATTACTTTTTAAATCATTTTTCAGATTCCAGAATGCAATTTGATTTGATACTGGGCTATTATTAGAAAGGACTTTTTTGGGTCAAGAAACAACTTTGTCGGTAAAGGTCTTATAGTTGTTTCCTTTAAAAGCATCAGAAACTAATACCAGGCTCAAGGAGAGAGATGATAGCTAGATAACAATAGATAGATAGATCAAAGAATCCTCTATCATAAGTCCTCTTTGCTGCAAGCACTGCCATGGAATGAGATTTCAAATGATCCTGAAAGAAGGCCCCATTCCATGTCTGTCCTATTCGTAACAATATATACTTACTATCTTAATTCTTTTGTAGTTCCTATTAGCAACATTGATAGACATGCCATGTTTCAGATTTCCAATCGCAAATTACAGTTACCAGCCTAAATACAAAAGTGTGCCCTAATATTGTAATTTCATTATTACATGAAACATGAAACAAAATATTACATGGATATGCATCTGGATTACGTTAGAAAGCACTTAAAAGTCACTGGGTTCTTTGATGGTCGAATATGGGAGATATTTTTCCTCAGTGCAATACTTTTGCAAAATGTGGCCAGTCTAAAAAGCTATTTAATTTCCTTTTCTGTGGTTTTCAAGCATTGCTCTATTTGGCTAATTCTATTTTTTCCCCTTCATTTTAATCTATATACCTTTTTATTCCATAACCATACACCAAGAGGCCGCAGGCACATAACACTCTCAGCTATTCAACTACATTTTAGATTGTTTAGTAATGGGAACCCAGCCTGTGTGGTTCAACATATCATGTGAATCAAGCCACTGAACTAAGTTATTTACGATTATTTACCATAGATAAACACGTCACGCAAACAGGGAAGAGAAGCAACAGGGTCCACTACAAATACAAGCTCACTAATCCTTACAAACATACAATGTTTTTGAAACCCAGTTATATTCCTATGATGATAACAATGAAGATTATCCATATCTTTTCTCCTATTAACCTTAAGCTTAGAGGAAAACTACAAACAATATCTTTATTTAAATAAAGAACCAATAAATGATACATTTTATTTAATAGCCATGTTAGAATTTCAGAGAATACTAACTCAATGCCAGTATTGTTCTTCTGCTTGCATGGACTGTATGTATATTGGTACACCAGTATGGGGATGAAATCTGAGGTGAAGGCAATAACTAGGCCATTGCCAATGACAGAGAGTATACCAATTGTTTCTAGGATGTAGTACCAGATACCTGTAAAGGGAATGAAAAACAAAAGAGATACTATCTTAGTCCAGAGGTGGGTTCCTACCAGTTCGGCTCGGTTCGGCTGAGTAGCTAGTAACTTAGCCTGCCACACCCCCAAATCAGTCCTCTCGTTTTTGCTTCTTGTTTTTGCTTCTGCGCATGCGCAGAAGGATTTTTTTAGTACAGTGCATGCACGCATAGCATGGATCAAGTGTGTATAATAATTAATAATAATTTATTAAATTTCTAGACCACCCCCTCTCCCCGGTGGGACTCGGGGCAGTGTACAGGAATAAATTTAAAACGTACAAACAATCATACACATAGGTAAAAATCAAATTAAACAACCCCTGTACAATTTATAAAAATTAAAAAACAGACCTTAAAACCAATCTTAAAAATTTAAAAATAGAGATAGGTGGAATTAGGCCAAGCCGGCTAGCTGGAATAGGTGGGTTTTAAGTTTCTGACGGAAGGAGCGGAGATCCGTAGTCATTCAAATGTCAGGGGGAAGGTCATTCCAGAGGGTCGGGCCCATCACAGAGAAGGCCCTTCCCTAGGCGTCGCCCGCTGGCACAGCCTAGTGGACGGCACCCGGAGGAGTCCCTCTCTGTGTGAGCAAATCGGCCGGAGGGATGTATGGGGCAGGATACGATCCCGCATCCTGTATGCCTGTGCAGCGCGTCCCTGAGCAAACTGGCAGTAGCAGCAGCTGGAACCCACCCCTGGTCTTAGTCAATATGTGGAAGAAAGAGAATTTACTCTAATTGTAATGAATCCTTACCCCTGCCCCTTATAGGGAAGAATAGTCTTTTTCCTGCAAACTGCTTTAAATACAGCATTTATTTGTGGAAAATGTAGAATATAAATGAACTGCAGGCTTAATTAATTGGAGTAACAAGGATTTCCTTCTGTCTTGGTCACTTTCTATAGAGGTACAATTGAGACTATTTTAACAAACTGCATCACTGTTTGGTTTGGTGGCAGCAATGCTTCAGATAGAAAGTCCATAACGAGAGTAGTAAGAACAGCCTTACCTAAGGACAAGATTATATCTATCTATCTATCTATCTATCTATCTATCTATCTATCTATCTATCTATCTATCTATCTATCATCTATCTTATCTATCTATCTATCTATCTATCTATCTATCTATATCTATATCTATATCTATATCTATATCTATCTATCATCTATCTATCTATCTATCTATCTATCTATCTATCTATCTATCTATCTATCTATATATATATATATATATATATATATATATATATATCACTCTGAGAGAAAAAGCAATATGGAACAATGTGGTGATGTGTGTTATTTAGAGCTGTGTTATTTCTCAAACCTGGCAACTTTAACTGCTAGCTGGGAAATTCTGGGCATTGAAGTTGAAAAGGTAGAGAAACACTGATTTAGAGAGAGAAATGGGAATATTGCCTTCCTCATTTTCATTCTCCAAACAGCATCTATCTGGACCTTCTTGCTGTGACCAAACCACACTAGATTGTGACTTGGGAGACTGTACTTAAATGGTTTTAGCCAAAAGGCTTGAAGTGATGTATTGCATTGGACATCAAAGACTATCAAAGCATTTGACTCATCCCAAAATTCTATCCCCTTGTTTAAAAGCAGCTGTATCGAAAGAATATCTTATTGCAGTAAAATTGCTGCTTTGACGCATGAAACAGGCCTACCAAATGGGCTGGGAGGGGGGAATCTCTTTGATCTGCATCTTACCAATGGTGTTGGCTTTCTTGGGCACCATTCGCTTCTGCAGTTTCATCATTTTGATAGCATCCAACCGAATCTCAAAAATGTTACTGATAAAGGCCAGTAATGGTGCAAGGGGGAAAGCAGCCACGAAAATAGTGGTGAAGCTGTATTGTATCACTAAGGATATAAAGAAGAGGATGAAAAGAGGCAGGAAATTAAACAACATGAACTTTTGATTACTAAATTTGTTGGCTTAAAAAGGATATGCATATTCTAGTCCCAAGAGCTTGCAGGCAATAAGGGTACAATGGTGTCTATTCCTTTTCCAAGGAAAACATCTGTCATTAAAAGAACCTTATGGGAGCTCTAGTTCAAAATGCTTGAGCTTTATGAGCGACAATGCAATATCTTAACTGTACTGGGCATATACAAGTTGGATTCAAGACGTTAACATTATTATTGCGATGAAGAATATTTCTTTCAAAGCATTGGTGATAAGAAGTACTGAAAGCAATCAATTCAACAATACAGCTACAGTATTTCATTCTCTTGTTCCTCAAAACTATCGTGTAGCTTTGACTGACAAAACAGCCAGCATTCTAACCTTAGTTTGGCCCCCATCGCAGGTTGCTGAGTCTTATAATGTTCTGTGAGCTTTTCCACTGAACTTCACTTACTCATCTCCATGTATTCATCAAACAAGGTGAAGACATTGACTTCATTGAGCTGATAGTTCCATAGCCATTCCTCCTTGCACAAGTCCTGGGATGTCTCTTCCACATTAACCCTTTGGGGCTTTCTGTGCAGCAGGCGGCACTTGTAGGTCAGGGAACTGAAAGGGCAAACATGTAATGTTAAGGAAAGTAAGATTCAAAAGTAGACATCTGTCAACTGTTAAGGTGCTCATGAATATCCACTGTTAAGGAGGCTAACAACAGACATAATCCACCCACCCTACAACTTGATGACTTCCCCAAATGGGAAACCCACAACTCCCATTTCCCCAGATTCTCAACTAATCAGGTTGCCTTTCTTTTTCAAATTTCTTTGATATATTTTTTTCATGAAGGCTAAAATATCTGCACTCTGAACAGTTGATAGATCACTCTCCAAATAGCCATTTGAATGTTCCTGCAAAGAAAACAGCTATTCATAGGCTTGATTCACACTGGAGGTAACACTTCTGTTCCCTTGGTATTTTTTCAAAAATTACATAGCCACCCATCTCAGCTGACTCTGAATGGCTCACACATTAAACAGCAAAACCAAATGCATATAAATGAAATTTAAAACAGTTAACTTTAAGCATTAAAAAAATATCAATAGAAGAGAATGTTTCTAGCTCAGGGATGGGGTCCTTGGTGCTCTCTGAGCTTGCTTCTTCAGTGTGATGTTACTTAGTTGGGTAATGAAATGTCTGCAAGAAAACAACCACACTCAGAGATCATCAAGGACTTCATTGGGGGGAAAAAAGAGAAGTTCATGAAAAGGCCAGCCTACAGCTCACAGACAATACAGCTATCTTGGAGAGTCTCCGTGCCCAGAGGATCCTGATGGCACTCTGAGATTGAGCCAATCTAACCTCAGGAAGGATGATGTTCCAGCGGGTGGGTGCCTCAGCACAAAAGGTTCTCTTCCTGAGTCCTTATCAGATGAAGCCCTTTTGTAGATGGGACCCTAACATGCTCATCTGTATAATGTAGGAACTCTTGGAAAACAACTAGCTATGCTCCATTTAAGAAGTGAGGCAATTTCTTTAAATAATCGCTTCTCTATGTATGATGAGATGGGCAATTGCCAGATACCAAACCACTTGCGGACTTCCAAGTTCTGGAGAAATTTCAGTTGTCAGCTAAATATTTCCAAATCAAACTTCATTGGAAGAATAAAGAAATCAAATGAGTTAAGTTTCAGAGAGGCTTAATGCACTTTTACACTGCAAAGCAAATAAAAAACGGGCCCTGCTCTGCCATAGTAATTATAATCCTGCAGAAAGCCACGACTCTGTACATCATCATTATGTCACTGTGCTGCCCTCTGGCTGCTGACAAAAGGTGGTGGTGGTTGTTTTTTCTGAAGTGCAGAAGCAGCAAGCATGGTATTTGTTCAAGAAATATTTGTGATAGGATTCCTGCAGTTTACCAGCTCAAGATGCCCTTAAATAGGATTCCCACAATGGGGCAAACGGTTGTAACCATGTGTATAAGCCCTTAAGCACAGGCACGTGAATGAAGTCCTTGCCCTCACGCCCTACTTCCAAGTGCTTATATAGAGCTACCGTATGTGTGCAGGGGAGAAGAATCACAATAGTAAAAAGGGAAAGCACAGAACGTTGTTATTCCACAATCGCCAACTCCAAGAGAGCCTCCTTCATGCCATGGTTCTCCAACTGTTTAATGTAAAAATGCACGCCACATATCTCACAGGCAAAGGTGCATGTTGAGGAAAGTAATGCCATTGCAGGATGTTGTATATCCTAGATGTAGATGATTTAAGCCTATGGGCTGCACTACATCTTCCCAAAGAAGAGAGGTCCCACACATATCCCTAGATATTGGCTCACCTGCTTTGAAAGGACAAAACTCCTTCCTTGCCTTGAAGTCAAAGAAGTACAGTTCAACATTTCTTTTCCCAGAATTGAACTTGTCATTGCATGCATGCATACACACGCACACGCACGCACACACACACTTTTTTCACTTGAGCTGCAAGTGTGCAATGATCTGGAAAAATAAAGAGGGAGCTGGATTTGATCTACTTACGGAAGAAAGTACTCCATGAGGTTGCTGAGAGTTTGCTTTAATGTCATAATTACAAACATCTGAATGAAAAGGTCTGTAATGCAACCACTCGGATGACACTAGACAAAGAAAAAGGAATGCGCTGTAAGCAAAGAGTGCTTCCAATGTCATTTTGTTTTGTACTCTCACTCTGCAAAAGGCGTACGAGGAAAGAAAAAGTGCACAATCTGTACATTTCTTACGTTTTGTCCAGCTTTTCCTCTCAAGAGCTCAAGGCGGCAAACAAGGTCTTTCTTATATCCATTTTATTCGCTCCCAAATCAAAGATCACACCGAGAGAGAGTGATCCACCCAGTTGGTTCTAAGTACATGATCTGAACTTGTCTTATGCATCTTGCATCCATGCCTACCCATTACTGTCATGAACACATGTATTAGGATGCTTCCTTCTGGTAACTTTTATAGAACATTCAGAGTGCAAGTCAAAAGTTATAGTGAGATTTAAGCAACAGAATTATCTCCATCTGGAGCCAAGATTTAAATCATCCCAATATGCTAAGAGATTGATGAAAAGAGATGAATGAGAAATTAATTTAATAGGAGATCAAGTCAGGAGTGAAAAAGGGGATTGTAGTAAGGTAGCTTACTTCTTCCAATCTCCATTTGCCAGCCACACGTACATAAGATCCTGGACGGCCATTAATCCTAATAAGGAAGTGAGATTAAAATATAAATTGTTCCCAATCCTAATGATAGCTTTGATAATTATCATATACAGAATGATATGTTAAAAAAATCCCAACAAGAGTCAGATCTTCAAAGGACATGGATAAATGAAGAATTGAGGGTAGGAATCTTAAGTTTTCAATAATGTGGCAAATTTTTCAATAAAACGTAGATCTTGAGTTTCAGCTCTAATACCTGCAGTTGCCCAATACATACACAACTCTCCCAAGTTTACTACTTACTGCTTACCTCCCTAGGAAGAAAGCAACGTAGATCAGAGAAGAGAAATAGGTGAAGAACTGGAAGGTGAAGACTTTAATGGTATAGCTTTTCTCTCGCTCGCTGAATGATCTTGGCCTCTCTGGGAAAAAAGGCATAAAATTATACAGTCAATTATAGCCTTTGGAACATCTGATCTTGTCTCATGCACGCCTTACTCCGTTTCAAGAAAGTATTTGTCATGAAGCATTGAACATCTCTGTAGTGAGTCTTCATTCATCCCCTACAGAAATCTTCAGCTATCAAATTGTTTTCCAGTTGTATTGAGATTCAATTTGCTTCATCCTTCATGATTGCCCATGCTATCTTGAGCTGCCAGAAGTTACAGCCCAAAACAGCTGGACAGCTCAGATGAAAACAGGCTGCTCTACAATCATTCAGTACATATATATTTCAAATAGAAGGATGAATGTATGCAGCATCAGATTCTTCTTACCTAGTTCACAGAGGTAGTGTGCAATATACTTGTTCACCTGCAATAGAAATATAAATTATACAAGTGTAGAGTGCCTGCAAAACAGACAGTTTCAAAATAAGTAAAAAGTGTGTACCTTGGTCATAATGATGATGCTTAAGTAGTGCATCACTGCACCTGTCAGGACTGCCACCGTAGTGGCTTTCTCTTGAAGAAATTGTGAGTTGGATTGAGTAAAGATTACTGTCAGCACAACCCTGTAGATGACCAAGGCATGGGCAATCCCAATCAGCACACATATCTAAAAAGAGGTAAGAAAGTATTGATAGCACCAAAAAGGAAAACATCAGAAGAACAATGGAAGGCCAGGTGGTCCATCATGTAAGCATGATAAAACTACATCAATTCCATCTAAAGCAGTGGTGGGTTGCCAATTTTTTTACTATCATTTTGGGTGCGCTCCTGTGCGCAATCATGCATAACATTCGGGTGGGTGGGTGGAGCCTCCAGCCGCCATTACTGGTTCACCTGATCTGGGCCGAACAGGAAGTAACCCACCTCTGATCTAAAGACATGGGTTATGACCTATGTTGATTAAATAATAAAATTATTAGTCTTGAAAGTGCCATAAAGTGCCATAAACTCTAAATGTTTAACTGCTGGCTGTTTCATACTACCTCTCTGAAAGTTTTGTTTGTTTGGGTTTTTTATAGGAAGATGGAACAGAAGATGGCTGGCTAATCTTTTTCTCTCTGCCACTTCTTATCCGTAGAAAGTTCTGCTAAAATCTTCTAAAAATAAAATTTCCAAATTTCTTTTTTGGGAAAAGTTGTCCTGCTGCATTATGAAACAGTATAAATAATCTGCTGATTTGTGCCAAATTTCAGCTCCATCTGGAAGGGAAGATCTGGGTTTTATTTTCATAAAAACCTCCAATGTCTGAAGCTTCTTGGAGAGTTTCACAACGGCCAGAATTATTTTTTCCTACTTTCCTAGCTCCCAAATGGGATCTGAATCCCATTTGTGTATCCAAGTTTTGGAAGAGCAGCACAAAGTCCCTTTAGGGATCCTTCAGAATACAAATTTCGACTAAAGTGGACCATCTTTTAAAGAACATCTCAGTTTTGGCAACTGTAGTTTGATGGTGATGCTATGTGATCTGTGGCAATGCCCAATCTCTCACACATCTATGGGTTCCAAGTTTAAGATTATTGATGTGCCAGGACAGCTGAATGGTAGGTTTAATTAATGGGGGCAAGAACTGGAATGTAGAAAAAACTTCTGTTTCCTGTATCCATTTCTATTTGAATAAACAGTAATCCTGTGGGTTAGACAAAGTAGTACTGGCCAGAAAAATGAACTAAGGGTTTAAACTGCTGAAAGTGATACTGTCAGCTGCCTTCCAGGAGATTATTGTGTCACCTGTCTGGGTGTTTAAGTTTCTTTATTAGCATTTTAATAAAGGTGATATTAGCTTTTTAGCATGGCCAGGGCCAGATTTTCCTATAGGCTAACTAGGCTTCAGCCTAGGGCCTCAAGATCAAGAGGGGCCTTTTATTTATCCGTGCCACATTTTTTATAAAGGTTAGTACCAATTACAACATGTTTCATTTAATACATTGATATATATCACAGTAATGATGTATTTTATTATCTCTCATGTAATTTACAAACTTAAAAATGGGAGGTGAAAGGGCCCCATAAGTGGAATATAGCCTAGGGCCTCTTTTCATCTAAATCCGGCCCTGAGCATGGCATCCATATTTCTTTTAAAGTATAGAAAACCATATTTTTCTTTTAAAGAAAGCCATTTCTTCTTTTGATAGGGAGAACTAACCTTTCCAACAACTAAACAATAGGGAGCGTATTCTAGAAGTCCTTGAATATTTGCAAGTATATTAAGATATTGACTCAATTGGGAAAGGTGATATGGCCCATAAATTTGCCACTTGTGGAATATTATCTGGAGTCAATGCTTTCTGGATTCAATTTTCACATGAAATGAACGTCTTTTATTGTTTGGTCACTTGCTTTCTATCACATATACTGAATGTGTGTATTATTTTTTTCCATAGTCTATTAAAAATCTTCCCACCCTTAATAAATGCTTTACGCTTTGCCTGAATTACTTAAGTGATTCATATTTTCAAGTTTGCAAAAAATTCCCATTGCAAAGGGTAAAATTGTTTTATCTCCCAAATTCAGGGAGTAGATCTTCACTCCATACAAACCCCATGCCTAAACTTCTAGGCAACAATGGTATCTTATTCACATGTCCCATTGGTGTCCAGCTGGCATATTCTTTCACAATAAGCGGTGAAGACCAGGGGGGAAAATGTAATGCATGCTTTGCCTATTATCTAGGCATATATAACATTGCTTATTTTTATTATTTAGAAATAAAGAAATCTTTTGAAATGCCTTTTCATTTACAGGAATCTCTTCTAATTATACTCCAAAGGTGTAGTATTTTTCTTATATACGTACCATTAATAAACATCCAAAATAAATATGAAAAGTAAATTATGAAAACCATATCCACATACCATAATAAGAGCTAAAATAAGCACAATTATACTGCGGATATATGAATGCTGATACTCCTCAGAGGTATTTTCAGGGTTATTGATGAGCTCCAAAGCCACTTCCTCCTACAGAAAGAAGTACAGTCACACTTAGCAACCTCTTGTTAAGGTTTCCATTTGTATAAACGTGGGAAGAAAACATCATTATTTGTTCTGTTCAGAAAAGGGACTACAAGGAAGAAAGTTTTATTAATATTACCTCTTCTGACTCAGCTTTTTAACTCCTATCAATTTTGTGATCCCAGTGGTAACAGTAATCACATTTTTCTTAAATGCCTGAAGGCTTTAAAATTCTGAGGTTATTAAAGTGAGAAGAGAATCTTTTCCTTTATTTCAATTTTGTTTCATGATGGTCTCTTATAGCCAACCAGACTTGGCATTAAGATAATGCTTGAAATCAATGTTTGAATTGGGATAATATTGTATTTCAGGGACAAATTCTGGATTTTAAAAATGTATTTAATCAGCAGCGACATACTAAATGATTAGTTTGCCATTTACTTTTGCCCGTTCCCCAATTCTGCAGTAAAAAAAAAAATCCATGGTGAAGTTAGGGGTGAAAGCTGCGGTGACACAGTGGTTAGAATTCTGATTCTGCAGTATGTAAAGTATGTAAAGTAATATGCAGTATGTATATTAGCTACCTCTGTGAATTATCCTCAGAACCTAACAGAAGCAATCAAATAATTCAGCAACTGTAAAACTATTATAATCTCTATTTCATAGGAGATGGAGACCTACGTTAAATTTCCTCAAGTATATGCTGCCCCCATCCCAACCAACAAGATTAGAAATATCTTTTCCTAAGAGATTTTGGGGGTCATTTGCTCATTTCTGTGATTAGGGGTAACTGTGTGCAAAATACAGACATGAGACAACTGAGTTAAAATATGCAAAACATTTGCATACAAAGACAGAAATGGGACAGAAAGCAGTTGGGCTGCAAAAAAATTCCTAGGCTGATTAAACAAAAAAAGGCAAATGCTTCCTATTTCTACGCCTTTTCCAGGAAATGCCAGAGACAGATCTTTCTATATGCAAATAAGTGCTCTGATTCCACTACTACCCTAATAGCCTCATAAATCAAGGATTGAACATGTGAAGCTATTTTACATTTGTCCCAAATAATAAAATACTCTCTTTCAGAGATCTGAGACTGTTTTATTTAGATGATAGGATACAGCTAAAAGCAAGTGTGAGGAGTATATGTGACCCCGTCTCTTTCACTTCAATTAAAGGTAAAGGTAAAGGTTCCCCTTGCACATATGTGCTAGTCGTTCCTGACTCTAGGGGGTGGTGTTCATCTCCGTTTCCAAGCTGAAGAGCCAGCACTGTCCGAAGACATCTCTGTGGTCATGTGGCCTGCATGACTAAACGCCAAAGGCGCATGGAATGCTGTTACCTTCTCACCAAAGTTTGGTTCCTATTTTTTCTTTTTACATTTTTACATGCTTTTGAACTACAGAAGCTGGGACAAGTAACAGGCGCTCACTCTGTTACGCGGTGCTAGGGATTCGAACCATCAACCTTTCTGATCAACAAGCTCAGCATCTTAGTCACTGAGCCACTGATGTGTCCCTTCGTGTCACTTCAATTACCAACATTCAAAACGGACTGATTCAGAGTTTAACTCACCATCACTTATTCTGTCCTAACCAACTCTGCCGGAAGTTTGATTTAAGAATTACGATGCCTATATAAAAATCCTAACTGTCACAGAAAAATCACAAAATAAGCTTCTTTAAAGAACCTTTATAAAAACCTGGAGATATATACGATAATGAATAGCGCTAAATCAACAATTTATGGAATGAAAGACATAGGCCTTCCTAAACTGAGCTGATGGACAATCCAACAACTACCACTGTTATTCCTTGTTTCAAATCCCAGAATGACAATCTGAAGACAAGAGAAAATTTCTAGGAATCTCAACTGGAACTACTGTTCAACTGTAATAGAGCTTTTTTACTGATCTCTGCCTCAGTGCAAAATTGCTGAAGTTTCTACCAACATTTTCAAGTGATATTAGCATTAATATCAGGTGGCAGTCAGCAATATAGCATCTGCAACATTCCAGATGGCACCCAATGCAACCTGTCCACTAATACTAGGCAAATACAATAAGAGCTTTGTGATTTTGCATGGAATCTCTTTGAGCATTTGGAACATGTAAACATGGATTGTTTTAATTTAATTTCAGTTATTGGTGTTCAAAACACTGCATAAAAGGACTCTATTTGGGAATTGGGGCCATTTGTCTAAACAATTGCTGATTCTTGGTCTAAGATACAAGTAGAAATGTTAACTCCTTATTTATGTATTTATTTATTTATGTAAGAAAGTATGTATGAATGTATGTATTTATTGATACAATATGTCAGGTTAGACATCAGCACCTGTCTAGTAGCTGTACTTGTACTAAAGCTATTAAAGAAGAGGTTTTTTCCTTGCCATCAGAGATATTAAGAATGTTCTTATGTATGAGAAAAGAACTGGCCTTACCTCTTCTTCATCCCACTGGTACATATTCCAACGACTGACAATTTTAGCTCTGTGTCGCTTCCATACCTCCAAAAATACAGTGGCTGTACATTAAGGACAAATAAGATAAAGAGGGAGGGAGGGAGGGAGGGAACAAGGAAGGTGGGAGGGTGAGACAGAGAGACAGCAAACATATCATTTTCAATCTCTTCCATGAATCCTCCAGTATTCTGCATAGAATAGGGCAATTCATTTTATAAAATTTATAGAAGGCATTTAAGAGCTACCACAACTCTGTTTATAAAAGCTATACCAAGATCTGTGCTTAATGCACAGAGTTGATTGCAAGCAAGGTAACCTAGTATGCTTCTCTAAGTTCCACGGAGTGCATTTAAAACAAAACAGTAGCTATTACTTTCAAAAAGTATACTAGGATATATAAAGATAATGTTTCCTTTGAGTCAAGCGTGATGCCTTACAATTCTTACAATTCTCTCTTTTATACCTAGGATATCTTGATTTCTCAGACCAATTTTCCAAACTGTCCTGTTTAGACTGAAATCTCATTCTCTTATTCTGAGTGTTAGCTTGACCTTCCAATTTTCTCTCATTCCCAATCTTTGGTCATATGGCCACATGGAAGTGGCTTGCTATTCATATCCTCTGCCTTTATATATATATATATGACATATTGTGTCACAACCCCTGGTATGTCCAAATATGGGAGGGAGCATACTGCTTCCCTTTTCTGTCTATCTGCTCACCCTAGGAGCAGTCCAGGCAGAAAGCCATTTTTTTATGTTGCCTTGTTACATTTTGTTGCATTTGTGCTGATAAATAAATAAAGGGAGACTAGTATAGATCTATTTCAAGCTATTTAGCTCTCATCAGCTAGCCATACCCTTACTGTAAATTGAACCTGGGCTGTATTACATATTAGGCAGTTTTATTAGCCACTAAGCCACAGGCTCTCCTCCTTTATCAGGGGTTGTGACACAATACATACCTTTTTCCCTGGCTTAGCTGATAAAGGAGGAGAGCCTGTGGCTATATATAAATCTATGTGACAGCCTTGGTATTTCCCAGTGGTCTCCTATCCAACTACTGCCCAGGTCCATTGAAATCAGCCAAAGTATGCAGAGGATATATATTTCTAAGGGAATGTTAAGAATATAATAGAACATATACAATGATTTGTTTCCCATAAGATATTGCATATTCTCGTAGCACAATAAGAGATTAAAAATATTGGGGCAATGAAGAGAAGAAAGGATTGTCCTATGGAGAGAAAAGGGCTTACATTTAAACAGCATTTCTCATGAAATTAATCTTCCTCAAGCTTACCCCAGACAGTCATGAACATTGCAAATAGAACTGTCCCTTCATTGTCAACCACATGGGTGATCTAAATGGTAAAAAGAAAAAAAGAGAAGAGGTAAATCACTAGAGTTCTTTGGAAAAACAGTATGTGGCTTTTTCCCCATAATGTTGCTTTTTGTCATTCTGCTTTCTTTGATCACATATGCCCCACTTCCCCTGTGAACATGGATGGGTGGGCTATTCAGCTGTGACACGGATCATAAAGACATCATGAATTCTTTTCTTATATTTAAGTGAAATGTAACTGTAAGTGGTATTCATTATTTCTGGCTCTAGTTCCCGTAGAAGCAGAAAATGGATTCCTATTCATCTTCCCCCTGGCACCTTTTTACATACATAGAATTGAATGAGCTGGAAGGGACCTTGGAGGTCTTCTAGTACAGCCTCCTGCTCAAGCAGGCGAACCTACCATTTTATGAATATATGAATACAAATATAATGTCACTTTCTTAGTCTTATTTTTTTCAGATGCACCACCCCATGTTCCTTCAGCTTCTCCCTTTAGGGCAGGGGTGTCCAAACTTGGGAACTTTAAGACTTGTGGACTTCAACTCCCAGAATTCCCCAGCCAGCATGAATTCTGGGAGTTGAAGTCCAGAAGTCTTAAAGTTCCCAAGTTTGGACACCCTTGCTTTAGGGTATCTCCTCAAATCCCTTCTAGCAGCTGCTTCACAATGCTGCCTCATGTTCAGCTTTCAAATGTCCACACCTAAGTCTCTCTCCAATACAGCATTTCAAAGCCACATATTCTCTATCTTAAGATGCGTGCCCCATATTTCTCCCCTCTAAATATAAATCCTTATAATTCTCTTTTATACCTAGGATATCTTGATTTCTCAGACCAATTTTCCAAACTGTCCTGTTTAGACTGAAATCTCATTCTCTTATTCTGAGTGTTAGCTTGACCTTCCAATTTTCTCTCATTCCCAATTATGCTAAGCAGCCAATCAATGCCTTTAGCTAGGTCGTTAAATTAAAATGTTGAATAATACTGGTCCCAACATAACTGGCTATGTCTCCCCAATTTAATGTAAAGTCCATAATTTTTATTGTATGAGTGTGTTAGCTAGCCAGTCGTGGATCCCCTGTGCTGTCATGGCATCTAAATTACTCCTTAACAGCCTGGCAGTGAGAATGTAATGTGGAAACTTGTCTAAACTTTCCCTGAAACTGAGGTTGATTACATACCTATCAGTCACATTATCCACTAAAGGGAAATCTCTTATGATCTATTTTGGACAAAGTAATGCTGATTTCTAGCAATCATGTCATTATCTTTGAGATATTTTTGAAGGAGCATTTGAGGGTCAAGCAAAAGACTATACATTAAACTCATCTAAACACTCATGGAACTATATGGTGTCAAATTAAGCAACTATCCCCTTTATAAGTGTCTGTTTATTTATTTATTCTTTTATTTATTTTTCAAATTTATACAGTGCCCATCTGACAAATCAAATGACTCTTGATTTGACAAAGGAAACTGAACTCTTAGTTTAGCCATAAAATATTTAGAAGGCCAAAGTCTGATGGTCAGGTGGGAAAAGATGCTGAGAGGCAAGCCAATTTTTTGGAAAACAAAGGAAGTAACCTCACACGCCCTATATTCATGGGAGTATGATGCTTTGTTCTTTCAAAATTCCATTGCCTTTTTTAGTACTGCCCCATTATCTGATAGTTGTTCTCTGAGAGCCTCACTCACCTAAGTACTGAAGTTAAACCCTAAGGCTGATATCACTGGAACCATATATATATTTCTCTCCCTTTTTGCAAAAAGACCACATTTGCTCTTCTCAGGCCCTCTGGCTCTTCCCTAGATCTCCTTGCAAGCAGATCAAAAGATACTTTTCAGCAGCCTCCACTGAGAAAGCATAACTACCTGTGGATATTCTGTTTCTTGGGCAGTAGAAGTACTAGAATCATAAGAGAACCACAAGACAGATATCACAAGTGAGATATTTTATGTTCTTACCTTGGCATATGTGCAAGTGTCTGATAAAATCCAAAATGGACACTTCTGGTCACAGAGTGGACACATGATGGTAGTGTTGGCCTCACAGATTTCTTTACTAAATCAGAGAGATAAACAAAATTGGACATTTACTGATTTATTATCCCTACAATTCAATAACAGGGCACAGCCAGAACAGGTTGCTATTGGTTGTCCTTGACTACAATGCTCATCTATTCCATCCCTGCAAAATTTCATAGATGGTGATAAATTGCTTTGCATGCTACATTTTTTGGAGACACAGTATGTCAATATTATGGCACAAGTAATAAGTTATCATTCCTGGTCAGTTTGGATAAGTACCACTTAAGCATATTTATTGGCTTCCCTTAAGGAATTCCTTCTCCCAAAGTAGTTCAGGGCTCACAATATGTTAAAAATATAAAAGTCACTCATGCTATTATTAGAAACCATCTAAAACACAAAAACGTCAGAAAATGTAATAATGTTAAGTTTACACAGTCACAGAATTTAAGGGAGAATTTTTACAAAATGTTTTACAGATGGTATTTAGATCCTAAGAAATTATCATGTATGTACCCAAATATTCAACCAAAATGCTGGAGATGCGGGTGTTTAGATGCTACTTTTTTTCATGTATGGTGGACTTGCAATAAGGCTAAAGCTTTTTGGATAAAAATATGGTGGGTTATGCAAAATGTATTTAAGAAAAGAATACAATTTATTCCGCAAATGTTTTTATTGGGTATAATTAAGGATTTTACTAAAGGGGAAACAAAATTGGTTTTGTATATGGTTACAGCAGCTAGGTTGTTGATTGCGCAACACTGGAAAAAAGATTCTTTACCGACAATCGATCAATGGATTCAGTAAGGGCCAGGGTTTGCGGAAATGGCAAAAATTTAAGCTTTCTTAAAAGGTTAGAAGCAGGAGAATTATACACAGGAATGGGTGAAATGGATTGATTATATACAGAAGAAATATCAGACTAGGAAGTACTATGTAGCCTTTAGGTAAGAATTTTTAGATTGACAGATGAACAGAGTAAATAACATATGGGATGTTTGGAATTACTGGAGTGGTGCACAGCGGAAGGCAGGGGGGTGGGTTTGATTGAAAGGTGGGGGAGGGTTAGGGTGGAGGGTGGGGAAATATATATGTATAATTAATTTAGAAGATGGGACTAATGGGATATTGTTACTTTAAGAGAAATTTATGTTATGATTTATATATGTTCAATTAATTTAGAAGATGGGGTTAATGGGCTATTGTCGCTATATGAGAAATTTAAATTATGATTGTTGGGAGCTGAGGGCGTACAATATTTGAATGAGAAATTTATTTTAAGACGGGGGGAGGGAAGAGGGTATAGTATTTGTATGTGATCTATATTATATGTCGGGGGGGTAAAAAGGGGGGAAAATTTGTTTGTATAAAACTTTTTCAATTAAAAAAGAAAGAAAGAAAATGTAATAATGGTTATAAAAAAATATTTGGGGGAAATACTATAATTATAAAGACAAAAATAAATCAAAGTATTATTACAACCAAAGCATGAAGAACTGCAATGATTTGTTGATCTTTAAGCAATAATGTGGTATGAAACAATCCTAGGGAGAAAAAAGTGAGTTGTTAGGTAAGTCACCTGCAAAAATTCCTGCAATTATTAGATTGTAGCACTCTTCAGAGTGCAAAGGGCATATGATGTCATCACTATGGATGCATGGATGATATCACACATGTACACACAAATGTGATTCTGAGGTCAATTTTTTTGTCCCTTTGTGCCCTTGTCGCATAAATATCAAGATGGCAATATCCCACATTCCTTATCAAGCACTAAAGGGGAAAAGTTCTCCAGACCTAAAATACTTTGAGAATGGGTCTAACTGTTGGCCTTCCTTAAGGGCAATGATTGCCTACGTTATACTGTCAAGATCCATAATTTCACATCAGGTAAGATCTGCCCAACCACGACATTTAGGAAGACTCTCTCAAGCCAAACTTAATTCCTGGTGACTTTATAAACAGGTACATGTAGTTTTTTGGGTTGTTTTGCAATAATAAGAAATGAATTCACCATCTTCTTCTGGAATATTTTTTCAGCTTCCCAGGTCAGCCTACAGTTCTAGGATTTCTTGGGAGTTTCCTATCCAAATATAGGTGAAACTCAAAAAATTAGAATATCGTGCAAACGTTCATTTCTTTCAGTAATGCAACTTAAAAGGTGAACTAATATATAGATAGATTCATTACATGTAAAGCAAGATAGTTTAAGACGTGATTTGTCATAATTGTGATGATTATGGCTTACAGCTCATGAAAACCCCAAATCCACAATCTCAGAAAATTAGAATATTGTGAAAAGGTGAAATATTCTGGGCTCAAAGTGTCCCACTCTAATCAGCTAATTAAGCCATAACACCTGCAAAGGATTTCTGAGCCTTTAAATGGTATCTCAGTCTGGTTCAGTAAGAATCACACTCATGGGAAAGACTGCTGACCTGACAGTTGTGCAGAAAACCATTATTGACACCCTCCATAAGGAGGGAAAGCCTCAAAAGGTAATTGCAAAAGAAGTTGGATGTTCCCAAAGTGCTGAATCAAAGCACATTAATAGAAAGTTATGTGGAAGGGGAAAGTGTGGAAGAAAAAGGTGCACAAGTAGCAGGGATGACCGCAGCCTGGAGAGGATTGTTAGGAAAAGGCAATTCAAAAGTGTTGGGGACTTTTACAAGGAATGGAGTGAGGCTGGAGTCAGTGCATCAAGAGCCACCACACACAGACGGATCCTGGGCATGGGCTTCAAATGTCATATTCCTCTTGTCAAGCCGCTCCTGAACAACAAACAATGTCAGAAGCCTCTTACCTGGGCTAAAGAAAAACAGACCTGGTCTGTTGCTCAGTGGTCCAAAGTCCTCTTTTCTGATGAGAGCAACTTTTGCATCTCATTTGGAAACCAAGGACCCAGAGTATGGAGGAAGAATGGAGAGGCACACACTGCAAGATGCTTGAAGTCCACTGTGAAGTTTCCACAGTCTGTGTTGATTTGGGGAGCCATGTCATCTGCTGGTGTTGGTCCACTGTGCTTCATTAAGTCCAGGGTCAATGCAGCCGTCTACCAGGAGATTTTGGAGCACTTCATGCTTCCTTCCGCAGACGAGCTTTATGGGGATGCTGACTTCATTTTCCAGCAGGATTTGGCACTCCCCAACCTAGCGGTATCCCAAAGGCGCCAAGCAATGTGAGCGCCTTTCTCCTCCCCCCCCCAGTTCCTGTGGCTTGGCACCGTCAGGATAGTGCTATGTCGGTGAGCGGTGCTCTGCCTGGCCTGAGGGGGGAGGTTATCCAGGGGGTTTATTTTCAGGGGTGGGCTTATATTTTTGCCCACGCGAAAAATGTGGCAAGGCTTTAGTTTCAGGACAGATTGTATTTTTGGGGAAACACAGTATCATTTGCTTCGTTGCTTAGATCCCCTTATATAATATTGCTTCTTAAAGTGCATGCTGTTAATAACTCTTCTTTTTCATCTGCTCCTCATATTGGTTATGGGCCTTTTGTTTGTTCCAGATATCCATGGCACACTTGAATGGGTCCACATAAAGCAAAAAAAAAAAAAACCCCTGACAAATGATTCTGCCTCTTTCCAGACTGCTTGTATCCACACAGGAAGGCAACAACTGGGGACTTCCGGTTCCGGCGGCTGACGGCGACGGGCAACTCGTTTGCTCGCTCCGGCTCCCCGGTGGGCTTCCCCACTCCTTGGGGGGCACAGGACGCCCTGAAGAGGCGTCCTGCCGGAGGGGCGGCATCGCGGGGGATCCCTGCATCGGCAGCGGCCGGCGGGAGGTCCCCTGCGCGCTCAAGGCACCGGGGAGCAGTATCGGAGGGCGCGTAAAGCGTCTTCGCGTACAGGCTGCACGGAGAATGAAAAAGTAGAAGGAAGCAGCGGCGGTGTGGTGAGGCGCATACCCCCCTTCACTCCCTTTGCTGATTTGAAGAACTTTTCAGCAGCTTAAAACTTTTCTCTTTCGGCTAACTTGGAGGCGTGGCTGGAGGGAGGGGGATTTCCCCCCCCCCTCAGACAGGCGGCTTGGAACAATTTTGCTCTCAGCCCCAGGGGAAGGAGGAGGGGGGAGAGCCAACCAATGATGCCACACCCTTGTTTAAAGTGACTTTCATTGAACTTAACTCCATAATTTACTGATGATCTGAGGACTTTGGGAACTTTGAAAACATTGTTATGCCTCTAAACCCGAAGCTGGCAGGGCAAGATGGCACACTTCCATTGTCTTCATGAACTGTGAAACCTGACTCCACCTTTAAAAATTCAGGCTTCCGGTCTTTGTCTCCGTGCTACCCAGATGAATCTCTTGTGGATTGCTACTCTTTGAACTCTCTGGGGTGAAAAACTTTACTCTATTGCCAGGCTGATTAGAGAAACTCTCTCCTGCTTGGATCCTCTGCCTCCTGGACTCATCTGGCTGCTCTGCCGCTCTATCTGTCCATTCTCTACACTGACTGAACTCTTTACTCTATAAACAATGTCTCCTAAAAGACCACCCCCTGGAAAGCCTGGCTTTGCCACCTCTGCCCCGACATCAGCAACTTCCAGTCCTGCTACACAATCAAAGATAACAGACCTGATGCAACCTAAAAGTACAGAGATGGATTTGCAACAAATGCTTCAGCAACTCTTACAGGGACAAGAGGAAATTAAGAAACAATTAAAGGAAATGAAGGAGGAAATTAAAGAGAACCAAGCCCAAATTCATAAGAACTCACAGAGACTGGACCTTGTGGAGGGTGGGGTGGCGGAGGTGAGGGGGGGGGGGGTAGAGGCGGTGCAGAAGGGAAACAAAGAACTTGATACCCAGCAAATGAAAACAGAATTTGAGAGAATGTCCTTTTATCTTAGATTTCAAAACGTGATGGAAGCAGATGATGAAAACATAAGGGACACCATGATAAACATCTTGGCTGAATATACCCACAAAGAAAAACAACAGATGGAATGGGAGATAGATACAACGGATATGCAGGACACGGGAGGGGCCGGAGCTCTGCCGGCGGGGGGAGAAGGGGCAATACCAAGAAAGCTCAGATCACAAAAATGAATAAGAAAATCTCGTTGATATAAAATGACCGAAAGTAATAATGGAATTAACATGTGGATTATATATTACTATGTATTAAATTGATTGAAAGTACCAATAGAATTAATATGCTGATTATATATGACTATGTATTAATGACTTATACTCAGATGTATACTATGAGTTTGGAGGGAGGGGGCGCCTACCACACTTTGCAACTTGTTAGTGGTACTAGTGCGATTAAGCACTAGCAATGAACCCCAGGTCGAGGTTATAACAGAGCAACCCTGTAAAGTATACGCAGCGTGTGATAGATAAAGCAACCACACTGAATAATGGATAGTAAAGTAACAAAATAAACTTTACTTTTTGAAGAATATAGCAAAATCCATAAACACAGCCAAAAAGTCATACACAGAAAAAACAGTCCAATACTACCAAGATAACTTGGATACAAGTAGTAAATAACTTACACACAGTAAGTAGTAGCAACAGTAGTAACAGTTAGACAGCAGTTATCATACATCAATCAAGAGAGAGAGAGAGAGAGAACATCAGCTGCAATTTAAATGCTGTAATCTACTAATTAGCAGATCTCCTCTCTTAAAGATACATAACATGCCTTGTGCAATATATTGTCTACCCAACTTGTTGGTTACACCCTAACATTCTCCCCTTTGGGTAGATCAATATATCCACTCACAATGTAAGATGATAACCTTCACATGATGAGGTATGTTTCACTGAACTTTGTGCCTTAGTGAAGTTGTCTGCTAAATTGTCTTCAGTTGAACAATATTCCAACTTTATCAGGCCATCCTTAATGCTTTGTCGAACATTAAGATACCTCAAATCAGTATACTTCGATCTCGTCTAAATGAGCCAACATATCACCACCTTTTTGCAAACGGGCTCTAAACAGTTTCCGTGTGAGATGAATATGAGCACCCACACTGTCCCGAACATAAATTCTCCGCAATGTGTTCCAACACCTAGCAGCAGACTCTTCGCCACGAATATGGACCAGTTGCTGGTCATTCAGTGTTAGTCCAATAATGCAGAGAGCTCTCTCATTGTCCCTGTTAAACTGCGCAATCTTCTTCGCATCCTCATTATCAGCAGGATCCCAACCTGTAACATCTGGTGGGTTCTGAACCACAGACCACAGTCCTTCTCTACGCAGAAGTAGGGAACACTTCAAGGACCAGGAAACATAGTTGGTTCCATCAAACCGGGTAATCATGGAGAGTGCAGCAGACTGTTCTTGTGCCATATTCACAAAAATAAACTATCCAAAAAGTGGTGCATAAAAATAAAAATTAAAAAAAAATTATGATTAAGGCAGGGCGTCTGGGCCCATAACCAATGTTAGTGGTACTAGTGCGATTAAGCACTAGCAATGAACCCCAGGTCGAGGTTATAACAGAGCAACCCTGTAAAGTATATGCAGCGTGCGATAGATAAAGCAACCACACTGAATAATGGATAGTAAAGTAACAAAATAAACTTTACTTTTTGAAGAATATAGCAAAATCCATAAACACAGCCAAAAAGTCATACACAGAAAAAACAGTCCAATACTACCAAGATAACTTGGATACAAGTAGCAAATAACTTACACACAGTAAGTAGTAGCAACAGTAGTAACAGTTAGACAGCAGTTATCATACATCAATCAAGAGAGAGAGAGAGAGAGAACATCAGCTGCAATTTAAATGCTGTAATCTACTAATTAGCAGATCTCCTCTCTTAAAGATACATAACATGCCTTGTGCAATATATTGTCTACCCAACTTGTTGGTTACACCCTAACAAAATTTGTATACCTTTCCACTACCTTTTTCCTTGTAAATTTAAAAAAACCAATAAAACTTTGTTTTTTTAAAAAAAGGAAGGCAACAACTGGAAAAGATTGCTCCAGGATTAGCCATGTACTGGCTTCTCCTTCCCAGTGTTATGCTTGAATTGGTTCCAGTCCAAAGCAAAAAAAAAGGTTGCACGAGGGCTGAGGAATAAGGACCACGTAACTGCAATTGGAGAGCTGAGAAATATTTGGGATTGTTTCAACAGTTGCCTGCTCTTGAATGGAGAGGTCCAATGTGGGTCCATGACTGATTGTATAGATTGGAGGGTCCAACAATCCGTTAGAGGAAAGAGGAAGTGGGGGGAGAAGAAATACAAAGAGGAGAAAGCTGTAGCCTGCTCAAAATCATTGTTTCCTTCTCCAGCCTTCGTTCCCTATTAACTGGAGGAAGCAATGCCAAAAGACCAAGAGAGTGGTTTCCCTTTCTAAACATTCAAAGGTGGCATCATTCTTCCTCCTCCTCCTCATTGTCCTGCCATATTTTCACCAGCAAAAAGAGCAACTCACCTGATCTGACTGGAACTGAAGCTGATGGAGCCATAGATGAAAAGAATAAAACCGGGCACAGCAGCTATTAACAGGACGTAGGTATACCAGCCCAGCCAAGCATAATAAAGAGCAATTTTCTCCCCAAAATATATTCTGAAAAGGAAAGAAAAGGAAATTGTCAAATGTTGTTGTCAAACAACATTGCTTTCCTCTAGTTCTGGATCTGAAAGAACTTCCACTAAATGAAGACGTTTCCAAGCCAATACCTTATTTTACACAAGAGGTCAATGGACGCTAGTCCCAGAGGCACAAAAAAGAGTAGCAGATTGCACTGAACATTGGTGAAATCCAGTGATTCAGTTTCCAAGTACTGGATTATTAACGTATGCTCAAAAATTGAGTGGCACAGGCAAGAGCTGTAGGAGGGTTTAATCTTCAGATCATATCAGTGAAATATCAAAGAACCATCTTTTCTTCAAGAGAAGCAGATTGTTAACTGAAGCATATGACATTTCAGTTTGTGACAGCATGATCTCAATTTGGAAACAAAAAAAAAGAATACAATTTAAATCTTATTTAAATGTTCCTTTCCTTTAGATAAGGAAATAGAACACGAAGAGCTATTTAAATTAACGCGATGATGTTTTTATTACAGTGATTTCACATTTCAAAGCATCCTCATCAATGTTTCCAAATCCTCTGTCCCTTACCTGATTTCTCTGATTGGTTGCCTTCTGAAGACTTGTTTCCACTGAGCCCAATTCATTTTCAGAAATCCTCCCAGATTTTCTCTCTAGATAAAATAATGCAATTAAACATGTTAAAACTGAAAGATTATATATTCTGTAAACAATTGTACAGCCCTGAGTAATCAGCACCTACAAAATGCTGAATATACACAGACACAGTTGTCAAGCAAAGCTTTTCTTCTACCGATTAATGCATTGTAAATACATTTTCTGGCATTTATTTTAGCCTCTTCTTCTAATTAAACACAAGTAAAGCTTCCCTTACTATCACCACTTACTATACTAGAGCAACTTGTAATGGTCTATCTCTCTGGATCCTGGAATCAAGACAAAAGATTCAACTCCATTCTTCAATCTAAGCTCACAGCTGCTCTTTAATTTAACATCTGCATTCATCGGCTTTAGATTGGCCTTCAGACTTCCTCACCTCATGTAAAGGAAATGCAGTTTCAAACACTTTCTTCTTTATCAGGTCACGAAGTTTCTCTAGTAGCAGAAGAGAAACAAGATCAAGATCTTTCCCTCCCAAAAGTAAAGTTCTGCCAGGACATTTCTTTCAAATAGAGTCTAGACCCTTGATGGCAAACCTATGGCACACGTGCCTGAGGTGGCACACAGAGCCCTTTCTGTGGGCATGCACGTCGTTGCCTCAGCTGAGCCAGTGGTCATTAGGTTTCTGGTGCTCTGGCATGCACACCTTCCAGTTTGGGCACTCTGTGCTTAAAAGGTTCACCATCACTGGTCTAACACTCAAGTGAGTATCTTAACAAAGACTTGAAGCATGTATATCTCAAGGCAGCATGGATGCATATTAGAATGTGCATGATGAGAATTAAGGATAATTCTTCTGTGCTAGTCTCATTCATTTGATAAATCTTCTTTCTTCTAGAGCTAATGTAGCATTTTAGCTAAATAAACAATTCACAAAAATAGATAAAACTAAAATACAGTACACCAGCCTTTTCTAGGGCAAACTACAAGACGTCGTGGCTATTTGTAGATTGTTTTAACTTATTTTTAATTGTGGACCAAAACTGCTTGAACTAAAATATTTCCTCCTGGTTATTTGACAGCTAATTCCAAGGTAGTGATTTGGTTGGCTTGTTGGGATGGTGTAAATATCCCACTCAAAAACCAGGTTTGCATTTTTTGTCAATTCTCAGGTGATGACAAAAGAAATTACTTTTGCTCAAATGGGGCGGTTGAGTCAGCTGCACGTACTGTATAACCATGTCGAGAAAAGCAGACTGGATTACCTGACTTGTGCCTTAGGGAGAGAAACTGGATTACTGCAAACTAAATCATTTATATCTGCCTCTGAAAAGAGTTTGGAAACTTCCAATGATTTAAAAGACCGTTGGCACCAGTTTTAAAAACAGGTTACTGTGATCTGTATTCTAACTCCACTCGTTGCCTGAATATTCTCAGGTGTAATTTACCAGTCTTCAGTATTAAAGCCCTAAATCAGAAGATGCAGAACCTGCAGTCCACAGGTGACAAATCATCACTCCTGTTGCCCTCAATCATTAGCTCTGCGGACTGGGAGGGAGTGATAAGAGTTGTGGTCCCCCAAAACAGGAAATTTCAGGTAGGGGAAGGTGACTTTAACAATGAAGGCAGGGATTTATTTATTTGATTTACATTCCATCTTGTTGTACAGGAGCTCAAGGTGGCATATGTAGTGTACCTTCCTCCTGTTTGCCGCCAAGGAGGGAAGGAGGGAAGGCTGAAAGAGACTGACCTGGCCCCAAATCATCCAGTGAGCTTCCATGGCAGAGGGGGGATTGCAACACAGCTTTCCTTGTTCCTAGTGTAACACCTTTAACTACTACACCACACTAGCTCACTAGGAGGTAACTGGTTTGGAGTCTCTCCTTGCCCCAGAACTTCAGTTAAAAAGAACTAAACAGCAAGCAAATCTGTGTATGTGTGTATGTTTCCCCCCTCCCTGGAAGCAAACCTGAGCCTGACCCGCCCCCTCCGCAGGAGCTGCAGCAAAGAAATGACACAAGAGAAAGAACACAGGGAGTATTCTTTCTGCATCGCAAAGATTTGAACAGGCATTAGATGACAATCCAGGAGTTTTGTATACTGTACAAAATGTTTTCTGTAACAAAGCATGAGCTACTTCTGAGTGGAATTTGAACCTTGTCATCCTTGTATATGTCGTATATATGTCTTGGTATATGTTTTGTTATATGTATGTCGATATATTTATTTCCTATGTTTTGTTGTACGCCGCCCCGAGTCCTTCGGGAGAGGGTGCGGCTAAGAAATAAATATTTATTATTATTATTATTATTATCCTACAAACATCATCACACTGCCTCCAGTCCACCACACTGCAATTACAAACAAAACACTGAACCCTAAGAGCATCAGATTGCTTTGTCTGAAGTGACACTGCTAAAAAACAAAGTACTTTTTTCAGTTTATCACAACATTTGTACTCATCAGAAAGCTGGGTCAGCTTATGGGTATGGTTACATGTACTACAGGATGAAGCCTTCCCACAGTGGGGTGTGTCTCTATATGAATAATAAAAACTGACTGATGATCATAGCTGCATTGGTGAAAAGGACACGGCAACAGTGAAAATAAAATACAAATGGGTTATATTTACACTAATAAAGGGAAAGATCTTTTCATACCTTTGGTATTCGGAATTTCTGTGTTTTGAAGGATAAAACTCACAATACGTATCCTAAAACATACAAGAACCGAAAAAACAGCAATGCTAGTATAAACTGTTCAGAGGCAGAAATAAATACAACTGTTGTTATCCATGATAGAAAAGTATTTTGCTTTGGTTTGGTTTGGTTTTATTGGAGTTATATGCCTGAGTCCTTCTCCCAAAGGACTCAGGGCAGGGTACAACATAAAAACACATATAACAAAAGTTTAAAAAGATTAAATAGGCAATCCAATAACCTTCCATTAACAATTTAAATCAAATTTAAGATTAAATTAAAATTAACAATTTAAAATTAATAGTATAATTTATTCTACTCAGGCCAGGCCAGCTTGCTGAAAAAGCCAACTTTATAGGGCGCGCCGGAAGAACCGGAGGTTGGGGATTATGCGAAGCTCTGGGGGAAGGCGCTCCCACAGAGAAGGCTCTCCCCCTGGGGGTTGCCAGCCAACACTGCCTGGCCAACGGCACCCTGAGGAGGCCAACTCTGTGGGATCGTACTGGACGGGTGGGAGGCTACCAGTGGCAGTAGGTGGTCTCGCAAGTACCCTGGGCCTAAGCCATGGAGCACTTTAAAGATCATAATTAACACCTTGAATCGCACCCGGAAAACAACCAGCAACCAGTGCAGGCTGTCTAAAAGGGGTGTAACATGGGAGCACCTAGGTACCCCCATGACAACCCGCGCAGCCGCATTCTGGACCAGCTGGAGCCTCCGGGTGCTCTTCAAGGACAGCCCCATGTAGAGAGTATTGCAGTAGTCCAGGCAAGAAAGGATGAGGGCTTTAGTGACTGTGCACAGGGCATCCCGATCCAGGAAGGGGCACAATGGTGTACCAGGCGGACCTGGTAGAAGGCCCCCCTGGTCATGGCTGTAAGATGTTCTTCTAAACTAAGCCGCATATCCAGGAGGACTGCCAGATTGCGGGCCCTCTCTGAGGGGGCTAAAATTTCTCCCCCTATCATCAAAGATGGTACATGATGCACAAATCAGGTTGACAGGAACCACAGCCACTCAGTCTTGGAGGGATTAAGCTTGAGCCTGTTCGTCCCCACCCAGGTCCGCACAGCCTCCAGGCACCGGAACATCATGTCGAGGGCATCATTGGGGTGGTTTGGGGTAGAGATGAAAAGGTGGGTATCATCAGCGTATTGAATATACCGTACCCCGAAACCACGGATGATCTCGCTCAGCGGTTTCATGTATATGTTGAACAGGAGGGGTGAGAGAATCGACCCCTGGGGCACCCCACAAGTGAGGCGCCTTGGGGTCGATCTCTGCCCTCCAGTCAACACGAACTGTGATCAATCTGAGAGGTAGGAGGAGAACCACCGCAAAACGGTGCCCCCCACTCCCAACCCCCCGAGTCGTTGCAATAGGATACCATGGTCAATGGTATCGAAAGCCATCAAGAGGTCTAATAAGACCAGGACAGAGGAGCAACCCTTCCTAGTATAGATAATTTCTTCCTAGTATAGAGATTCATAAGGCATATAACTTTTATCCTGAAATTCTTTTAACTTTTTATCCCTACCTCTGATCCTATTTTATCCTGCTGGTGCCAGTTAGAGAAACAAGAGCAAATAGATCCATTTCTGAGAATTAGGGAACAGAGGCAGCAGCTCACCAGGAGCATTGCCAGTGAAGAAGCTGTAAGGATTGACCTCCCTACTTCAGCCCTTGCTTGAAGTTTTAAGTTTGGTTTGTTTGGTTTGTTTTAAAAAGCTTCCAGTTCTTTCTCTGTATTCTACACCAGGGATCCCCAACCATTCTGAACTGGGTCACACAAGGACGGCTGAGGGAACATGTGCGTGCAGCTGCATTTGCATGAGTGGCGGATGTGTAGGTGCATTGCAAAGGTCCACTTACAGGAGAGGCAGGCATGTGCCCTCGCTTGTCCAAATGGAGCTGCACACACGCATGCCTGCCACTCACACAGGACCATCCCCCTCCCCCACCCCTGCTGGTCCACCAAGCCAGACAGATTAGGGACCACTGTTCTACACAGTAATCTACATAGCTGCTCAGTAGTTTCCATGTACTATCTAGTAAGGCCTTAGCAAAAATCTCTCTATTAGTTAAAATTATCTTTAAATGAATAGCATTGATATCTCTGCAGTTTTGAAATGGCTTAGAAAATCACTCCCAACTGATCCTCACCCCTCAACTACAATTAGAAGTTCTCAATTAAACTAAGCAATAGCCTCTGTGCCAATCCAAACATTTTCTTCAAACCCATTTTCCCACTAATTTATGACCTCATGACTTCTTAATCATGTGGACAGCAGCTTCACTTGAGCACAAACTGTATGCACTAGTTGGTTGGTTGGTTTGATGGATGGATGGATGGATGGATGGATGGATGGATGGATGGATGGATGGATACCTTACCTTCTTGAAGTGATTGCTGACTCTCGGTGATCTGATTGCTCCAATTCATTGTCAGAATTATTCAGAAGACACTGGTATTTTCGAAATATTCCACTTGATGCATAAACTCCATAAAAGAGCTTTTGGTCCCTAATTGCCTAAGAATTTGATATAAAAATAAATGATACCAAGACTTATAAGACATCAGTCTAGGAGAATCCTCAATTCTCATACTCATGAATTGGTACAAAAATATTATGACCATAATTGAGAAAAGGCTAGTTAGACAGATCACATCCACTCTATCAAAGCATGAGCTTGTTGTGTTGTCAGACTGAGCTGCCTGACATCAGGTCCAATTCTGAGCAAGGAATGCTGTGGGCCTCTTGTAAACAAGAGCTTCAAATCAACGTGTAAGCTTGATATCCAGCAATGCGATGTCAGCTTTGGGGAGGGAAGAGATGTCAGTCTTACCTTGATAATGAACCCTTTCCTGTGCAGTTCTTCCAGAAACTTCTTTTTCTTGCGATCCTTCTCACTGTTCATCATGTGATCATCACAAACTAGGACAAAGTCCCATTTCTTAGGGACCTGGTTAGAGAAAAACAATCAACTAGTTGAAAATCAATAATAAGTTTTCTTTGTCTCACAGAAGAAAACAACAATTACAACAATGACAGTAACAAGGATAACGACAACGACAATGATAACAATAATAATAAACTAATATGCCAACCAACCCCCAGGGACTTACTATGTATGTATAATATATTATGCATACATTACACATATATAAGAGGTAGGTAAGTCCCTCTGTAAGGAAGATGGGTATATTGTTCTGACCACATGATTCCACTCAATTCCACATGTAAAAAAATCTACAACTCGTTTTCTTTCCAATGGACCTGTGTATTTATTGACACATCATGCTAAGTATGGTTGGTCCTCATCACTCCTTGATGATCAAAGCAAACAGAAACCTAGTAAGCTGCACTTCCAAACAGTGAGACAAAAACAAATCGCAGTTCCAAATTATGATTTACCGCCTGAAAATAAAGCATTCACCACCCCAGTTCAGATATCATCCTAGGATAGCGGTCCCCAGCCTACATTCTGTAGATAGGGCTTCGCTTGTTTGCACAGCACGGTTTCTGGCATGCCACGGCCCTGTGTCGTTCCACGGACCGGGGGTTGGGAACCCCTCCCCTAGGATAGAGATGTAAAAACTTTGAAAACAACTGGAATAGTTGAATCTCTCCCCTCCCCCCAATTTTTGCCAGTCCCCCCCTCTTTTGCCTTTTTTTAAACTAAAAAGATGGAATAGATGAAGAAAAATGAAATATTTTCTTTCAGAATAATGAATGCAGTAAGATAAGATACTCCTATATTGCTATTCTTTATTCTCCCCCAATATCCTGTATTTGGATAAGCAAGATTGTAGAAAGCACATAAAGGGAATAAGAAAGTTTACCATCTGCGTACTACTAAAACACTTGTGTTTGTAACTTTTAACTGAGTAAAAAACAATGCATCACAGGGCAACTATTTTTCAACCAATGGCTTAACTTACTCAACACCTCCAAAATGATGCCCTTGGAACTGAAATTTGGCAAATCTGTGATTCCTTCAGTGTCTGGAGGTTCAATAGACTGGTCCTATCCTAGTCCTCTGAAGATGAGATAGACCAGCCCCTTTTTGGCTCCTGCTGATCAAGTAGACAGAATAACCAAAGGAAAGAAAAAAAAACCCAGTGAGAATGGGAACTGCCAACTTGATTATGGCTGATCACCCTCCAGCATACTCCTCCAGAGGGTTAGGGTGGAACATTAGCTGATGGAGAAGATCAGTCGTAATCAAGTCAGCAGAAAGTTGAAAATTGCTCCACTTCTACACTTTTTTTGCTCTTGGTTATTCTGTTTCTTTGTTTAGGTAAGGAAATACATCTGCAAAGATAACCCAATATTTCACAGGCTGTGTAGTTTATTATAGCCCATTCTCTCCTTGCAAATCATCTTTACTTCTATAAATTTCGTACACTGATTTGACAGAAACTAATTATTCTACAGTTATTTTTTCCTCCACTTTTTATTTGGAGAAACATTCATTCCTTTGAGCGGGCCACATACTATTCACAACTTTTCTATCTGCATTTCCACTTTCAAAAAAAATCCTAATCATTTTTAATAAACATTCTATTAAATTCTTGCCCAAACATCTTTTATTTATTTGCAATTTATTTATAACTTCAAATCAATCATTCCCTTTTCCTGCCCAACACAACTATTTTGATCTTTAATTCATTAATTTCCAAACTGATAGCCCTCATTATATCATGCATTTGAACTAATATTTAGAATATGGAATAGCAGAGTTGGAAGGGACCTTGGAGGTCTTCTAGTACAACCCCCTGCTTAGGCAAGAAACCTTACACCACTTCAGACAAATGGTTATCCAACATCTTCTTTAAAACTTCCAGTGTTGGGGCATTCCCAACTTCTGGAGGCAAGTTGTTCCACTGATTAATTGTTCTAACTGTCAGGAAATTTCTCCTTAGTTTTAAGTTGCTTCTCTCCTTGATTCGTTTCCACCCATTTCTTCTTGTCCTACCCTCAGGTGCTTTAGAGAATAGCTTGACTCCCTCTTCTTTGTGGCAGCCCCTGAGATATTGGAACACTGCTATCATGTCTCCTCTAGTCCTTCTTTTCACTAAACTAGACATACCCAGTTACTGCAACCATTCTTCATATGTCCCTAATCATCTTTGTTGCTCTTCTCTGCACTTTTTCTAGAGTCTCAACATCTTTTTTACATCGTGGCAACCAAAACTGAATGCAGTATTCCAAGCGTGGCCTTACCAAGGCATTATAAAGCGTTATTAACACTTCATATGATCTTCATTCTATCTGTTTATGTAGCCTAGAACTGTGTTGGCTTTTTTGGCAGCTGCTGCACACTGCTGTATTTCAATAGTTGTCCACTTAAATATGAGTCAGCAGTGTGCATTTGCTGAAAAGCATTTGAATTTTCAGCCAACATCTTTACACTAAAGCATCCCTAATATAGTTATGTACCTCTGATGTCACAATATTTCCTATACATTGATCCATAAACACATTAGGCAACCAAGGGAGCAATACACATCCTTATCTCATTTGCTACTCACTGAGGCATTCCACTTATTCACATGAAAGTTTTTCTTCCTTATTGTACTATTTGTATCACATTCAGGAACCGATCTTTGGTTCCATATTTGCACGAAACATTCTGTGACTTCTACAGTGTCCACCATAGATTTTCTCAAAATCAAGGAATGTGTGAAATAACATTTTTTGCACATTTCTCAATGCCTGCTAAGAAGCAAAATTCCAATCTGTTTACCCACTACCTAGCATAAAGCTCATAATTTTTGCTCATTGTCACCTCTCATGGCCTTTGGATCAGAATTCCTCAAACATCTTTCCAAATTCACTCTTGCAAACTTTCATTTTGTGTCAAGGAACAATAGCAGCTTTTTTCCAATCTTCAGCCACAGAATGCAGCATTTGCCAATAATAAACAAGTCGCACACAGCTGCTTCACAAGCAAACCACATTCATATTTATAACATTTCTTCCATTATCCTTACAGTCTTAACCATTTTCAGCATCCTTATGGTTTCTTCTTTGTGGGATTTATTTTAATTCTATTTTTTGACGTGTTGGCCAGAAGACTGGCTAGATACTGAAACCTGGTGTGAAGAAGCCAATGTCCACACAGGATAAGAAAAGACGAAACTCTTTAGCTCTGTATAGAAGCAGAATATGAAGGAGTAACCAGAAATCGGGCTGAGTTGTTTTTATACAATTTACGACAGAAAACAAAAATAAGAGAATTGCCAAT
This sequence comes from Natrix helvetica, assembly GCF_964273705.1. Classification (NCBI taxonomy): domain Eukaryota; kingdom Metazoa; phylum Chordata; class Lepidosauria; order Squamata; family Natricidae; genus Natrix; species Natrix helvetica. Next base: position 116,097,839 of record NC_138548.1, on the reverse strand, counting down.
TGGTTACAAAATTACATGACAGTCACACATGCGCACAAAGCAAAGCCATCCCATAATATTCTATTAATTAGTTAATCCTACTTCATTTTCATATAAGTTGACTACTTCTGGGTGTGTGTTTTTTACTATGCTAATGATAAACATTGTTTATCTCCAGAATCTGGTACCAGAGGTGAGGTTACTCCCAGTTAAAGCCTGGATTGGGCGAACCGGTAGTGGCGGCAGGGGGAGGCTCCACCCACCCACCTGGACGCTTCTGCGCATGCAGAAGCATCATACACACACATGCACGAGCAAACCGGTAGTAAAAATAATGGAAACCCACCACTGGTGCAGACCATGTCCGAAAGCCTCTAACCACAGCTTAAGATAAATATCACATCACCTCTCAGTAACAGGTTCTCTTGCAAGGTATCTTAGTTGAGTGTCAAAGTCACAACCTGCCAGCTAGTTTATATAGGAGACATCCGGACTCAACCTGTGGAGTGTTTGTGGATGACTCCTTTAGCTCTTTTGTTGATAGGTGTTAAAAGAAATGTTACCTCTAGTGGCAAAGGCACAAATCCCTCTGGCTAAAGTTAATTCACAGCTTACAAAAGCCATTAATTACTTATTAATAAGCAAATTAGCTACCAGATCCTCAAACTGGAGGAGTGTCCAGTAATAAAACTAGGCAAATTTCCACTCACTCTATACTTGAAGCTTCGTCTCAAGCCATTCCATCACTTTTTATTTATAGTTCAATTTATTCAGAAGAAGCTTCTGGTATAGTTTTCTTTCTATTTCCAGCACATTTGTTTTTTGTCAAAATTACTTGGCATTTTTCTGTCTTTTTAAATCATAATCATTCTTGATCTCTTTGACCACATATTATGCTATAATAAAATATTTTCTCTTGAAATGGAAAGAATTTTATCTAGAGTATCAGCATGCTACCCAGAGGACAAATGGTGACATATACAATAATCCCCAAATGTCAGAGCCAGATGTCCTTTTGCCTTTTCACTAATGAAGGAAGGCGCAAGGCCTGAATTACTGACAAGCTTATCACTGACTTTTGATCTAAATGTCGGTGAATCTGCTTTTGACTAAGCCTCAAGGAAAGAAGAAGCACTATGATTTTAAACATGTTAAAGCAGATTGAATTAATAAACATAATCACTGTCTCACTAAATTGTACTTTAATAAACATAAGATATATTTACCTATTTCCCTAAATTGGCTCCAAAATATCTGGAAATTTCATATCTCTACTCCAAGGCAATTGCAAATTACTCCTTGGCTTAGTATGATGCCTGAATCTAGCCAATGAGATTTAGTTATGACAGATTTTTCACTCATATTTTGCTGCAGAAAATCCATACTTAAATTCAAGCTATTTAGCATATGTGCCAGTTTAATGCTTCTTTGGAAAAATATTTTCTTCTAAACTGCATTTGTATGTGACTTATTGACAATCTGAAGAACTATGGATTTTTATTTTTGCATTTCTGTAAAGAAAGAAAGCAATATGTTGCATCCGCAATCCATATTGTTGTTACTTTCTACAGTTTTAAGATTTTTTTCTTAAGTTTTTACTCCTCTAACCTCTACTTTCTCGTATTATTTGTACCAATTGAGCTTATTAAATACTTCTGTGTATTATTTATTAAATTATTTGTAGCTATTGTCTTCCTCTTTTTAAATTGGGATTTATACAATGTAATATTTCCTTATGTTTCCCTTCATTATATTGCCAGAATTATTTACCTTATTAAGAAAATCTACATTGATTATGAATTTCATTTTGAAAGAAATAAAAATAGTTCTCCATTTTTTAATCTTTGGAATTTTTATGGCGATTATTTTTCTTTTCTCTAATACGTAAGTGTGAATGCAACCAAAGAGCATTCCCTATAATCAGAAGGAGTAGCTTGGAATCAGCCAAGAGCTGAGATTTCCAAACTCTATATAAATAAATAAAGTTTATCAACCAAACAGGTTGTTTGGGGTATTATGTGAAAACAGCCCTGTGAAAATTCAGCACACTAAGTAGCAGTGACATGCGGTGAGGTTTATGGCTGGTGAGGCTAGTGACGTCATCAGAAAGGTGGGGAATGGGACCACGTGTGCAGGAGGCTGAGGCTGCTTCAGCCTCCCTCCTGCACACATGGTCCCATTCCCCGCCTAGGATTTCCTGGGTCCCAAAGATTAATTAAATCTGACCCCGCTTAGTTTTCTTGGAATCAGGCATGGCCTTCTAAGCACTACGTTCAATATCGTATCACAAAATAATAATTGTAAAAAAAATACATCTGCTTTTTCTCTCTGTCTCTTTCAGCAGCGCAATTCTTAACAAGGCACCGGCCACGACTCGGTTTCCAGGGTCCTTTTGGAGCAAGCTGGCAGGGAAATGGTAGCTGCCGGTCTGAAAAGTCCATCGCACTTTCCGCTTTCGTGAGCAACTTCCCGTAAACCCGCCATTGCTCACTGCGAGGAAGAGAGCTGCTCGCGCATGCACATTCACCCTGGAACCATGAGGTCCGGCGTCAGAACCCGACAGAAGGCGGGGAATGGGACCACGTGTGCAGGAGGGAGGCTGAGGCTAGAGGAGCCTCCTGCACCTCCCTCCTGCACACGTGGTACCATTCCCCAAGGCTCCTCAACGCTTTTTCCCTTTTCCCTTTTCCCTTTTTTTTTCTTTTCATGATGAGAGCGGTGAGGCTCTGCCTCCCCTGCCTCCCCTGACCGCACGTCCCTGCGAAGTAGGCACAGAATGATGACCAATACAACAAAGAAACTTAAAAAAAAAGTTATGGCTTCCCAGTACTCCACAAGGGGGCTCCCTCTGGTAAGGGGGAAAATCCAACATTAGAAATTATGTTTGATCCAAACATTTCCCCCCTATAAATAAATACCCAGGAAACACCAGGTTATCAGCTAATATATCAATACAATATGCATTCTCATTCAATCCTAAAGCGTTTCCATGGAATAACTCTCAAAGGAGCATGACTTTTAAATAAGTCTGAATCTGTTGTCAGAAAAGTCATTTCTATCTGCACTTTCTCACCCACCCCCTTCAGATATTTTCATTTCCCCCAAATGTGTATATTACTGGTCTCCCAATCTGAAGCATTTATCAAATACTTCTGACTGTCACCTTTGTTATTCTTTTTCTTTCCTATTCTGCAGCTTCAAAATATTTTCAAATGCATTTCCCTTATTAAAGCTCTTCACTTTTTTTTAAAAAAAAGATGCTGCTAGAAATGTCCCTGGAGAGCCATACATTTTCTCCTCCACCAGTTCGTTTAAATAATCCATCCTTCCATCAGTCTTGTTTCACTTCATTGCTAATTTCTTCCTAGCTCTTTTCAGAAAGACGATGAATATTCTAAACCAGTGGGTCTCCACCTTCCTAATGCCGCAACCCTTTAATACAGTTCCTCATGTTGTGGTGACCCCCAACCATAAAATTATTTTATGTTTTACGTATTTTTTTGAAAATACGTGTTTTCTGATGATCTTAGGGGACCCCTGTGAAAGGGTCGTTCGACCCCCAAAGGGGTCGCGACCCACGGGTTGAGAACCACTGTTCTAAACAACCAAGTAATGCTGCATCCCAACCATGAGCCTTACATTCCTTCCATTCATATTTTCTTCACTAAGCATTCTTACTGGGGAGAGTATTTAGGAGAAGGGGAAGCCAAAACCTGTAAAATGGTGGGCAGAATAACACACACGCATATACAAAAGATGCAAACGGTTTTTGTGCCCTTTTAATTTTGCAGATTTTGAACCCCTGCCTGCATTCCTAACAATTCATTCCTCTTTCTCAGTGCAAAATAAAACATCAATGCAACATGAGAATGTCAAATAAACTGAGCCAGCATGATAGTTCAAAATGTTTAATGAAACATTGGATAGATTAATTGAACCTGTGCAAGTTCCTCATATCTTGTTTTTAATTCAAACAGCCAATACATTGATATCCCTGAGGAAATGATAAAAATCATTCTAATACTGTTTGTTTTATTTTTAAAAAATCGAAAAAAATAATTCTTAATTCAAAACAAATTGACTTCTTTGACAGTGATGCTATATTTATTGAAACAGAACATTCAGTGTATCATAACTTTTTGACATTCAGTGGATTTTTTTGTTTATCAAAAAAACCCCTCTCATTTTGATAGAAGATGAACTACTAAAGAAGAAATGAAGGTATTATGGATGATATACAACATTCAAAGATCTGGGAATTGCACATAAGAGTGACAATTTTGTCTGATGGCTATTCTTCTTGTGAAAAAATGCAATATAATTCTCGTTACATAGGATTTCTTTGCAAAATGTCAAAAAAGCGAACTTTTCTTGATTTTTATAAGAATTAGTGTGCTCAGGTATTATCAACTAAGATATTGTCACTGTATATAAGTAATTTAAAAAATCTTTGTGGAATTAGAATTTCCTTTATTTGAAGACAAAATACTCTTTGGAGAAAGGTTAGAATTTATTTATTTTTACATTTGATGCTGAAAATTTCCAGCCATTTTTAAAGGCCATAAGGAGTATCAAGCTAAAAAGTAAAGCTTCCCCGGAGTCCAGCTTGATTCCTACTGACAACTACATTTGCGTAGTTTTCATAGCAGCACTATAAAATGGTTTGCTGATTTCTTTAAAACAGAAAATGATTGTTTTAAGGAGTATCTTGACATTTAGAAAGTTTATGATGTGATTTTTTTTTAAATGAAAAATTGGAAAAGTATTTTTTTATTTGTTGCCCTTGGGTCATAGTATCTTGAGCTAATTCTCTTTACTGTAGAAGAAATAAATGGATTTGAATTTTTTTTTAAAGGAATTCCAAAGGATGCAGTGATAAATCTAGATGAAAACTATCTGAGGAAATATTGGTGCTATCAATCAAATGCATTGCATGGATATTGGGTTTTCCCCCTCAATATCTTAAGGGAGTTTTCTTGATAAGGAAAAAATGGAAACATGGATTACCAAATAAGAGTATGTTTCAGTTGGAAGATAATATAGCAATGCCCCATAAAACTATGTGAGTGATTCTGGACATCTATCCAAAGTTAATGGTATTGTAAAAATAGCCCATAAATTGGTTCTTTAATCTTCTTTCATCAAGGTATTTATACAGGACAGACAACATCCAGTGAGAAGCTTTAATTTCAATATAGCAGAAACTTGGGAAAGAAGAATTAATCACTGCCTGAAGCTATGACTGTTGTGATTTCTGACTGCGTTGACACCTATCTTTAAGATGGAATGTACATCCATTCAAACTCCAGGTAAAGAGTCGAGGTGGCGCAGTGGTTAGAGTGCAGTACTGCAGGCTACTTCAGCTGACTGCTAGCTGCAGTTCGGCAGTTCAAATCTCACCGGCTCAAGGTTGACTCAGCCTTCCATCCTTCCGAAGTGGGTAAAATGAGGACCCAGATTGTTGGGGGCAATAGGCTGACTCTGTAAACTACTTAGAGAGGGCTGTAAAAGTACTATGAAGTGGTATATTGGTAAGTGCTATTGCTATCGCTAAAGATGGTATTCAGACTGCTGCCGAAATCCAAGTTCTCTAACACAATTGTTGTAGTAGACAATAATGTCTGAACATACCAAACCATTAACAAATGCAGATGGATTCTCTTAGCTCTGTGTCTTTTTATTCTTTTCTACCCAACAGACCTTTGGAAATAAATTATGTAAAGGTGATCCAGACTCTGATGGTCAGCATAATAGCTTTCCCAAATCAGGACAAAATACAAACAAAATAATTGTGGGGGTGGGGGGGTGGGGGGGAGAGATGGAAAAATAAAGAAAGAATTTAAAATTATATCTGATCAGGCCTGTGTCTTTGGTGAAAAAAATCTTGAAAAATGTCCTTGTGCATCTGTATGGGAGAGGCAGCTGCAGTGGTCCAGAATGTTGACTATTGTTCCATTCTAGGACCCCATCCTTTGACTCTTCTATCCACATGTCCCAAAGTGGAGCATAGACTATCTGCATTGGGTTTCCCAGTGCACACATACACACAAATACATGACCTGAGGTAGTAAATTCACTGTAAATGGTTGGATGCAGATTTGATTGTGCCATGTATCAAAATATTCGCACTTTCTGTAGTTGTGTAAGTTTTATGTAAGTTTTGTAAGTTAAATGCTGAGACTTCTGTTGTTTATTGTCTGCCATGTAACTTCCATTGTATGGTATGTGTGTGAGTATTGTATACATTCTGCCTTGAATGTCTTCTCTTGTCTTGTTACCCTTGAAAGAGGAGGGGTGAGGAAGATTGATTGCATCTGCAAGGATTCATTTATATATGGGACAAGCTCTTTCCATTTCTGGGTGTTTATATCACTCTGTTGTGGCCCAGCAGTGGCTGGCTGAGTTGTTGGTGGACTCTGACAGCTCAGACCATTATGGGACTGCTCTGGAGGATGAGGAAGACTCTGGAGGGTGTTTGGAGTCAGAGCAAGAACTAGAGAAGCTGTTGGCCACCAGGTGGCATCTGAGTCAGGGAGCAGTGAGGAGGAACAGAGGGAGGTTGTCCCTGATGTGCATAGGTGTCGAATTGATAAGAGAAAGGAACAGCTGTGGAGAAGAAGTCATAGAAGAAAGTAAGGACAGCTGGTTATGGGTGTGGCCCCTCCCAAAGAGTTTATAAGTGGAGCGATGGGAGGGGAATCTTTGCAGGAAACAACAGTCCATTATACGAGCCGTTGCGAAAGCCTTCTGTAAGTTTTATCTTGGGTTTGTGAAGATAACTTTCTTTTTTTTTCCCCAAAAATTTTTATTGGTTTTTACACATATATGGGGAAAGGTATAAGGATATACAAAAAAATTTGGCATCTCCCACACTAGTGATAGAAACCCATCCAACACTCACAATTTTTACAATCTTAAAAACAAAATATAAAAGATAAGCAGAAAACAAGGTCTTATTCTATATTGTCAACCATGTGTTCATTCATTTTCCTTTGTCACTTTCTAGAATATCACCAATTGCTATTTATTTCAAATGCTTTTATTTTTGTGATCTGAGCCTTTTCGATATTGCTCCTTCCTCCCTGTCCCCAGAGGAGGCCTCAGCCCCCCCCCTCCTTCTTATCTTGCACCATACTGTCCCTTCCACTACCTTCACTATGTTCGTCCTCTAGGAGGAGAGAATTCTTTTTAATGAAGGCTTCCGTCTCCTGCACTGTATTAATTCTAATCCTGTTTCCCTTCCAAAAGATCAACATTCCTTCTGGCAATAACCATCTAAACCAAATTCCTTTCTTGTATAATTTCTTTGATAAGGAGGAATACTTCCTCCTTCTCTCTCTTATCTTTTTTGGAATCTGCTTAAGGATGGTGATTTCTTCATCTTTATATTTCAATGGTCTCTCCCTTTGGGTGTGAAGATAACTTTCTAGGCTCCCAGCCAGGGGGTGGCTTTATCTATGTAATTAGTCATGGCAGACAGCCAAGCCTGGGTCTGCATATTCATTGGAATAACGGGACAGAACACACCCTTGGTTTGATTTGATAATAGTCTGTTTGCCCCAACTGGGCTGCACTTGTACATGTGCATCAGTAGTGGGTTTCAGCTCCATTGCAACCAGTACGCTGCAACGGGAGCCAGGCGTGCACCACAGGCAGTGTGTTGCGCACACATGCACACCCACCGCCTGCAACGCTCCAGCTGCTCAGCGAAGCATTGCAAAAGTGCCATATGCTGCACATGTGTGCGCATATGGCCTGTTTCCTTCAAATACAAGTAAGGAACGAGGGCAGGCGGGCAGGCCCTCCAAAGCACCATTCCGGTATGGAGGCTGCTGCTTCCGGCAGGCACCGGTACACACGTATTGGGGTGTACCACGTGCAACCACCACTGATGTGCACGTCTTTCCCTTACGTCAATTAGAGAGGTTTCTATCCTGTCCCTGAACCTGCAACAGCCACTTCCAGCAATCCAGACTCCACACTGTTCTACTTCTGACAGAAGGCTGAACACCTCATGAAGCCAGCATAGCTTTGCTTTCTAGAAGGAGTATGCTGGCTTGGTACCTTGTGCAATCTTTCAAGGGAAAGAGCCACACCTGGGACAGGAGAAACTGAGATTATATCCGAGTGCCTTGGCTCTGGTTCAGTTGCCTTACTGCCGCAGTAGCACTCATGAGAAATTATTGCTATGAGCACAAGGGACATTGAGGGAGAGCATCAGTGTCTACACTCTGCCTTCTGGCAAAGGGGAAGGAAGTGCAGCTCCCTCATTTTGCTTGCAATTCTCCAGAGGTCATGACTTACACTTTGAGAATTTCTAGTTGAAGAGACGTTTATCTAGTAAGCCCTATAAAGATAAATCATGACATAACAGGGATGGGATTCTACTGGTTTGGACCGATTCGGGCAAACCGGTATCTCCGACAATCAGCTGGGCCTGCCAACCCACTCTTGCGTTTTACTGACCTACATCCTCTCAGCTGAGTGTCAGCGTGGCAGAGTGGATGGCTGTGCCTCAGCTGTTTTCTTTCCCAGCAGTAATGCAGAAGGTAAGGTTTTCTCAAAACTATGCATGCGTCCATGCGCACAAAGTGTGTGATCACCAAACTGGTTGTTAAACCGATAGGATCCCATCACTGGACATAACCACCATGTCATTATATAAGATATAAAGTGTGATTCTGAGTTGAATAAGTCCTTAAGCTTTTTGAAAGATGGAATTTCTACCAATTGAGTGCATTCTGCTCCATCTGACACTTTACCTACTAACCCTAGCATTAACAAATCTAACCCATACTTGTTTCTTTCCATTTCCTACATATTTTACTTACATGGTTAAGTTTAACATCCCTCCCCTAACCTGAAGCACCTCCTGGATAAAATGAATGACTAAAATCTGAGAATGTGCAAAAAAAAAAAAAACCCTGGTCTTAGAGGTAGAAAGTGAATTTGGACCAGCAAATTGTAGATTTTTTTTTTTACATAAGAGGGCTGAGGACTCCTCAGATCTTTGTTAAAGAACTTCCCATGAATACCATCATTCACTGAACAGCATAGGTTTTTTTTAATGCTGCAAACTGCCTTGTCTGGGACTATGGCAAAGAGCAATTGTGAATGCAAACGTTAAGAAATGAATCCAAACAATTTGCTTGATAAATTCAACCAAGTGCTGCCATTTGAAAGTACTGGCCCTCCGATGGTGGCTCTTGCAGTGAATTGACAGGTGTCCTAATTGAGTAATTTCTATTCAGTTTAAGAACAGGAGCAGCTATGAAACAAGTGAAGCCAAGATAATTCCATTGGAAAGTTTTGGGTTGACCCCTATTATTACTACAACTTTTTTAAAAAAGTGTAATCTGAGATACGTACAATCTCCAGTCCGGTCACTCTCTCAGGGTTTCTTGTTGGGAGTGGGGACAACAGGAGGAGGCAGGTGTATTGAATATATTTACCACCTTGAATTATTTGTAATAATAATAAAGGCGGGATATGAATAAATAAATATACAAAGAATTAAATCTCTGTTTAAGATTAGAATTAAAATGATCCTTAGATCCACTTTTAAAACTACTTTTAAAGGCATCTGAACCAAAGTAGCAGATGTATAACTTACTAGTATCAATCCTTCATAGTCTTCAAAGGAGGAGGATGGCATCAGTGGAATTTCACCCTAGAGAAAAATATGGCAATGGTCAAAGATATGTTTCTTTTATACTAACAATATCTTATGTCAGAGTTTTGTTTTGATGTACAAAATTGCCAACCAAAATTGCACACTTCCCCCCCCCCCTCCAAAGTTTTACTCCTAGGTATTTTACTTTGTCTTGGCTGAATCTTATTAAGCAGATAACATTGGTTTCATCTCAATGGCCTGATCTACATATTGTTTCATTTAGTTTCATATACTGGTAATGCACAACACCATAAATCTTGACTTACAACCACAGTACAAGGCCCATACCAAATAAACTACATTGTGTGTGATATAAGAACTCAGTCTATTGTATTTAATTGCATCAGAAAGATCTGCTTGCTAAAGGGAAAACACTTCTAATAAAAAAAAACAAAGAAACAAAGTGTTGCAACTAACAACAATGTGAAATGTTGGGCTGGGTTGTACTACAAGAGTCTTCCAGAGGAAATTTGTTTTCAAAACATTGAATGTTATTTGAAAGTGATGCCATCCTGCATTATTTTTGTAGTGTTTCAAAAAATAAATTATATCATCATATGGGATATGAAAGATATATGTATGTCCACAACTTGAACATAACTTACTGATTACAGCTTAACCGAATTGGAAGGGACCTTGCAGGTCATCTAGTCCAACCCCCCACCCAAGAAGGCCTACACCATTTCTGACAGAAGGCAGCCCAGTCTCTTCTTGAAAGCTTCCAGTGATGAAACTCCCATAACATCCAAAGGCAAGCTATTCTATTGGTTGATTGTTCTCACTGTCAGAAAATTTCTCCTTATTGCTAGGTTGAATCTCTCTTTGGTCAGTTTCTATCCATTATTCCTTGTGTGGCCTTCAGGTGCCTTGGAAAATAGTTTTAACCCTTTCTCTCTGTAGCAGCCCCTCAAATATTGGAACACTGCTATCACGGCTCCCTTGGTCCTTCTCTTTACTAGACTAGCCTTCTTTAAACTTTTAATCACCCTCAATTGTTACTGCAGCAAAATGAAGGCTAGCAACCAAATGTCAAAAAACATTTTAAGGAAGAAAACGTATCAACAAAAAATTAAATCATTTTATATTTACATTTTATGTTGGCAACTATAACTTCATGCATTGCTTTGCCCCCAAATGGAATCATCAGATATTATTAGTATCTGAACTAAACTGGTTTTAAAATCAAAAGGTGAATTTAGAGGCTATTTAAATTGATAATATTATATTCATTACCACATATAAATAAGTTTATTATCAATATGTTGTAACACTTTTTGTAATGAAATGGAAAAGTATATCCAGTGTAATAGAACTGATTCCTGAAACATTTCTACAAGGACTTTGGCAGCCTAGATATCACTTTATAGAAGTATTTCTACAGTCAGAGCACATACTCATGAAAATATAGTAAGCCTAGTTTAGGAAGATTTGAAAGCACTTTACAAGACAAGCTTATACTTGTCTTGGCTACTACTAAGGATATTAGTACCAGATCTGAACAGCAAATATTTAGATCACTAGATCTTAACAAATAAGTATGGTTTATTGTTGTCTACTTTTGTTGGGATTTGTGCAGCCCAATCACCATTTCAGCATAATTCCAAACAGATTTTATTGAACATTCTCTCACCCATCATTCTTTTTAATTGTATTGAGATTAGAACTCTCAGAATTGCCGAACAGTGTAGCCAATGTCTAAGCTTTTGTAATTGTTGTTTTGCTACATACTGGATTCACATAACCTGATGACTGTAGTGCAGTTTGAGCTTATAACATGAACTTCAGTTGTGAATCAAGTTGAGCCCAGTAAGCTTTGATGCAGGGCAATGTGGGAACCCAGCAACAGTCTTAAAATAATGTTATAAATTTTTCGTACTTAGATAATATTTTGTGACCCATCACTTTGTTATAAAACAGGAACCTGCATTTTTGAAATATCACTTTCCCTTTGAGAGCACCAGGTCCTCTTGTTTTCAATTTATTATTTTCTGGGCAGATATACAACTGAGCACAAAGTACTAAGCAAAAGGCAGCCCATGCCATTTCCAAGAAACAGTGGCATTTTGGAACATCAAAATAGCATTCATAAAATTCTCTGAGAAGCGACATGAAATGTATTGGATTAAAATATGTTACATTATAAATCCTATTACGTAAATTGGAAGGTATGAATATAACCTCCAGCATAAGGCAAATTACACATCACTCTGTTTTAGCATTTATTTTGGCCAGAATGCCAACTAATTCCACTTTTACTACAAGCACACTAAACATTTTCTATGCATGCTAGAATCTCTTATGTAGAGACTTCTTTCTAAACATTCAAAGAGCCACAAAGGTCGTAACCAGAAGCCCCCAGTTCAATTCTGGAGCCGACCAGAAGTCTGGTTCCCCCACCAAAGAGTCTGTATCCCTTTTCCTTTTACCAATTGGCGACAGGGAGCTGCAGCAGAGGGATGAAAGAGCCACATGCGGCTCCAGAGCCATGGGTTGCTGACCCCTGTTCTAAGCCAACATCCCATGGCATGCAATCCACCACCTAGAAAACCACAGAACCACATTCTATAGCTTTACTTTCAAGAAGCCCAAAAGATCCTTGAGACACTATGAAATGACCACAAACAGATCAGCCCTTCAGGACGCTTCCCTGAAGCCTCCGGAGTAGTCAAAACGAACCTCCAAGCAAACCGGAAGTCCGTTCCTGAACTTCCGGTTTGCCCGTAGGGCTGGTTTTTTGCGCTCCGGAGGCTTCAGGGAAGCTCATGAAGCCTCCGGAGGGCCTCCGGCAGGGGGCGGCGAAGGCTCTTTTCACCATTCCCAGGCTCCTATAAAGCCTCTGGAGCCTGGGGAGGGTGAAAAATGGCTTTAAAAAAGGGTGAACTCAGCTGGCCAACACGCGCATGCGCGCGCTGGCCATCTGACAAGACAGTGCCTCGCGTGCCCTGACAAATGGCTCTGTGTGCCATAGGTTCGCCATCACTGACCTATACTGTACCTGTGCATTTCATTTTTGTTGCCTAAATGTAGAACCTTACTCTTTTCACCAATGAATTTAATTTTATTAGATAGTGCCCAATGTTCAAGTTTGTCAAGATCCTTCTGTATCTTTAGCCTATCTTCTGGAGTGTTGGCTATTCCTGCCAGCTTGGTGTCATCTGCAAATTTGATGAGTTCCCCATTTATTCCCTCACCCAAATCATTGATGAAGATGTTGAAGAGTCTGGGCCCAAAACAGAGCCTTGGGGTACTCCATTGCATACTTCCCTCCATGTAGATGCTGTTCCATTGAGGACTACACATTGAGTGTGGTTGGTCAGCCAATTACGAATCCATCTGGTGGTGATGCTGTCCAACCCACATTCTTCTACTTTATCTAGTAGGTTATGGTCTACCTTATCAAATGCCTTATTGAAATCCAAGTAAACTATATCGACAGCATTCCTCTGGTCCACTAATTTTGTCACTTTGTCAAAGAATGCAATAAGATTAGTCTGGCATGATCTGTTTTTGACAAACCCATGTTGGCTTTTGGCTATTACTTTGTTTGCTTCTAGGTGTTCGCTAATTCGTTGCTTGATTATCTTTTCCACAATCTTTCCTGGTATTGAAGTCAGGCTGATAGGTCTGTAGTTTCCTGGATCTGTTTTTTTCCCTTTTTTGAAGATGGGAACCACATCAGCTCTTTTCCAGTTCTCTGGTAGTTCCCCGGTGCTCCAGGATCTCTGAAAGATATAGTTCAGTGGTTCTGAGATCTCGTCTGCCAGTTCCTTTAGAACCCATGTAATCCATCCGGTCCTGGTGATTTGAACTCGTTTAGGGTAGACAGGTGCTCACTTACCATTTTCTTCCCTATTTAAACTTGTGTTCCTAATCTGATTTTTGTGGTGCTGTTTTTGATAGGTTGGACTGCTTTATCCCTTTGTGTAAAGACAGATGCAAAAAATGAGTTAAATAGTTCTGCTTTCTCCCTGTTGCTTGTCACCTTCTTGCTGCTTTCTCCCAGCAATGAACCAATTGTTTCCTTAACTTTTTTCTTGTTTTTAACATGTTGGAAGAAGCTTTTTTTGTTATTTTTTACTTTTGTGGCAAGCCTTTCTTCATTGTGAGCCTTAGCTTTCCTCACTTCATCTTTACATGCTCGGGCTATTTGCTGATATTCTGCCTTAGTTATGTCCCCCCCCTTCCACTTTTTATACTTATCTTTTTTGTATTTCAATTTGACAGAGAGTTCTTTATGCAGCCATGCTGGTTTCTTTTGGGAGCTGTTATTTTTCTTCTTCATTGGTATTGTGCTAGACTGGGCTTTTGTAATCTCATTTTTCAAAATTTCCCAAGCTTCTTGAGTTGTTTTCCCCTTGAGGATTCTCATCTATGGAATTTTTCCCAAGCTCTAAGTTTATTGAAATTAGCTCTCTCAAAGTCCAAGACTCTAGTTTCACTTTGTTCTACTACTTGTGTTTGCATAATGTTGAATTCCAATATTGCATGGTCACTTGCCCCCAGGGTTCCTGTGGCTTCAACATCTTCTATCATTTCCTCTCTGTTAGTGAGAATTAAGTCCAATAGGGCTGATCCCCTTGTTCCCTTCTCTACTTTTTGGGAAACAAAGTTGTCTGCTAGGTTTGTTAGGAACCTGTTGGATCTTCCACTTGGTGCAGAGTTTGTTTCCCAGTTGATGTCAGGGTAGTTAAAATCCCCCACTACTATTATGGTGTGCTTCCTACATACCTTAGTTAGCTGACTAACAAAAAATTCATCTACTTCCTCTGCTTGGTTGGGTGGCCTGTAGTATAGACCTATGGCAATATCATTTCCCCCCAACCTTTAATATTGACCCAAGTGCATTCATTATAGTTCTCATCATTGTTGTGCTCTATTTCTGTAAAGAGGTAATTATTTCTTATATATAGTGCAACTCCACCTCCTGTTTTATTTGGTCTATTTCTTTTAAATAATTTAACTCCTTCTAGCTGTATGTTCCATTTGTCAGTTTCATCCCACCAAGTTTCTGTAATGGCAACAATATCGTATCTGTCCTCTTTTACTTGAATTTCTAATTCGCCCTGTTTATTCCTTATACTCTGTGCATTGGTGTATAGACATTTGAGTTCATTTTGATTGACTCTGTGTTTACTGTCTACATAACCTGTGTTATGCCTGACTGCCCCTATTTTCTTGCCACTTGTATGATTCATGCACATGGTATGGCACTCACTATTAAATGTGTGGTTTTGCTTGACAGCGGGAGTGATAATCTTACCCACACAAACATCTGTGTTACGTGCACTGATAACCCTATAAATTTTAGATTGCTGGGGACAAAAATGTTCTGTATCAATTAATTCTCTGTCCCCACTGTTCAGTTTAAATGTTTATGCAGAAAATCTGTGAATTTAATGCCAAGTAACTCAGTCCCTTTCTTGGATGGGTGCAAACCATCTCTTTTGTACAGTTTTTCACTGGACCAGCTGCAGACATCATGACTAATAAAACCAAAGCCTTTCCTTTTACACTACTCCGTTAGCCACACATTAAATTCTGCTACACACTGGCCCTTCCCTTTTTGTTCCTTATATACTGGTAAAACCCCTGAAAAGATAAGTCTACAACCTATATTACTAAGTTCATACCCCAAGCTCTAGAAATTATTCTTCACAGAGAGTACATCTTTTTGGGATAGATCATTTGTGCCAAGATGTATAATAGCATCAACAACACAGTCCTTACTTGCATTCTTGACTATCTTAAGAATACGCCTCTTGTCTCTGCTGGCAGTAGCACCTGGCAGACACCTGACCTCTTTTAAAACCTCCATATCCTTTCCTAAATTTACATCCCTTATGATTGAATCACCAACCAGAAGGTGACTTCTCTTTTTGCATACCTTGCTCTTCTTGTGCGACTGATGTGTGATACCTGGTTCCCCATTTCACCTTTCAGAAGTAAGTTCTTCATTTTGGACCAAGATCCCCTGCTTATTTGAGTCATCATTATCACAACTACCTTGACCTGTCTCTTTAGTGTCCCCATTAGGGTCAGCAAGGGCGCTGTATCTGTTATGCTGGGTCACAGCAAAAACTTTGTGTTTATGGTTCACAGCTCTCACCCTGCCAGATCCTATGGTTGTCCAGACTGCTCTTCTCCTGCAGGATCTTTGTGGTAGGGGGGGCTGATAGCGTGGCATCTCCGCAGAGTGGAATGGCTGAATTGGACACCTAATTTCTGCTTGGAGAGCACAGATTAGAGATTCTAGATAGGTAATCTGTCTACGTAGACTAGTAATTTGTTTACAAAGGGGACAGTATCCAAATTTGAAAAGAGTACTGTGAAAGAAAAGTGCAAGACAACTATTACATTGAACTAAACTGGTCATTTTGAAATAAATAAAATCACAATTTCAAGCGCACGAATCCCAAATATATTATTACTATTTTGGTTTATGGACATATGATTCGCACGCTGTTAGGCACGCGGGCCACTGCCTACTCCTCTTTGTCTCTCTGCTTCCCCCCTTCCAGCCAGCAGCTCCAATCACCAGCCATAGGAAAGTTTCCTGTCCTCAGTGTGAGTTTTGCATAAGGCAATTTGATGTTCTGTGATTCCCATTTTCCTACAAACATTCCACAACTGTTCATGATTAACACAATCAAAAGTCCTTCTACAATCAATGAATATAGACTTCTTAAAGATATTATTTGGCTTTCTTAATTATTCAGCAAGCATATGATTTTTGGCAATTCAATATTTTGCCTATTTTGTCTCTAAAGCACAAAATATAGTAGGTGTTTTAGTTGCCTGGAGTTTTTAATTCAACACTGCTCATCATCTTCCATTAATAATTGTATTTTAAAAGGTTACTTTATGAATCATTATCACCTTGACAACTTTTCATCATTTCAACTCCTCATTTGAACCCAATTTCTATTCAAGACTAAATATATTTCTTCTGTCTGTGACTCAAAGGACCAAGATCTGCTAAAATGTGTTAAATTAATTGAGATTCGATACACAGTCCAAACCTTATATGCCGGATGGACCTATTTTTAACAATCAAAATGAGAAAGTTATGAGAAGGTGGGTCAAAGATGATTAAAATAATACAAAGAGAAACTGAAAATAGAAAATGCACACTACATTTTTATTATACTGTTCTATAAACCACTGTAACTTTACCCTTTGCATTTTAGAATATTCACTCTGTGTATTAGCACATTAACAGGAAGTTAGCTGTTATGGTTTGTAATCTATGGAGGAGAGCAGTTTAACGTCCACATTAACCTCTTTTGGGGTCCTCCATAAAGAAAAAGGCCTCAAAGAAGTTTAAGAAATACTGTTCTAGAGGATAATCTAAACCAGCAAAAAAAAAAAAATCGAAAATCATGGTCACATGACCATGGAATGCCTTGACAGGTCATAAAGCTGATGCGTCCAATATGTGGTCATGTGACCGCAGAGCAACACAACATGTGGTCATGTGACCGCAGAGTAACACAACCCTTTATGATGGCCAGCGGTGGTTTATGGGCTCTAAAGCACCTGTTCTGTGGCCATCGTAACTTCAAATGATTGTAAAACAATGAGCCATGAAGCAAGGAGTATCTGTTTATACTTAACTTTGTTGAGCATCTGGATTTTTGCAGTGCAAATATGGTAGCCTTAGTGCTGGTGAGAAGGTCACATAAGACCCGCTGGATTTATGATCTCGTGAGCCCAGTCATTTTATTGTATTCCATAAACTACGTTCAAAATAAATTATACCTTAGTATGTTGCATAAATACAACATATAATAATGCTATTTGGTTTCCAATGCTTCTAACAGAAAGATGGTTCAGAGAAAACACAATACTACTCAGAATGGGGTTTGTATACTGATTTCTAGTTACCGGTATATAAACTTTGGGTTTATTTTCAGTGTGCTCCTGTAACTCTGTATCAAATAAGGATTAGATAACCGAGAACAGAGTCAGCTTTAGCCTCAGGAACCAGCCTCTGATGTAAACCGTAACTTAGCCTAAAGCGGTATGAAACTCTTGGGAAACTTCATTTGCATGAGTGGATAACCATCTTTAAAATCCATCTTATCAACAGTCACCTTCCCTGAAATCAGGATAGTTAGCTAATCAAATACTGAAACAACAAACTTTTGTAGCACTCACGAAACTCTAAGGAAACATGTGCAAGATTGGACTGCATAGCTCTTCAATTCAAGTGAAATCTAGCCTCTAAGCTATGGCGTTTGTCTTTATAAACATAATCAATAGTTTTTATCCAAGAATGATCCATCAATTGATCATAATTTAAAACATAGTTTTAAATTATAAACCAACTGTATCTTCCTATAAAAGTTTCTGATTGTAATATGAAACAGAAAGAAAGAGAGAAATAATTTTCTAAGTAAAAGTGAAATATTTATCATATTTTCAGCCATAAGCAGAACATGAACTTTGGGGAAAGGGGATGGGTGGGTTTCTAACAGCTGCCATACACAAATGTTTTGCTCTGCTTATTTTTTTTTTCATCTTTCTTAGAACTTGCCTAAAGAGCCCTTGCAGTTTTCTTGGCAAGATTACTAAGAAGTAATTTGCCATTGCCTTCTATCTTAAGGCTGAAAGAAAGTGACTAGCGTGATGCTATAACCATTACTGGAAACCGGCTCTTGAAAAATCTGCTTAGATACACAGAAAAGAACATAGAAAGTACATAGAAAAGAAATTCTCGCAAAGGAAGACCGAAAAGGCTCAAGAAATGTATCTGCTCTCAGGTGTACTTCCGACACGGCTCAGTGAGATTTATTCAGGAAGCTCAATATGGGGCCGTGGCTTAATTCCGCTCTTGCAAGTGGCACGCAACAATCTAATGATTATCTGGAGGTACTCCTGAAGGGCCGAACACGGTTCATTTTAGCTGCGGGAGTTCCTTATTTATCCCATTCGCCACTTCCGTCCGCTTTCGACACCTGTACGGTCCCTGGGCCCCGATCCACAGGGAGTCAAGGGACAACGCGGCCGGGGTAGCGGGAGCCTCCGAAGTGGCTCAGCCAGTTAGAGCTGCCCCTCCGGCTAACCTTTGCGCACACTCGACCTGCAGTTCTGCCCTCTTACCGGCATCGTGGAGGGAGATGGACGGTCTGCTGGCGCAACAGGCCCCCGGAGACGAGCGCTCCTAGCTTCCGATCTACGACTCCCTCGCCCGCTAACCGAACTTCGGGAGCTGTGCCGGAGGGAGCCCCTCCGCCAGGTGCTGCTCTGGGGCGTCCTTTCAGGCTCCCTGGGCTCTAGTTCCAATTGCAGCCTGAGTGCTCGAGGCGGTCGGACTTCCGCGTATGACTGTTCGGCTACGATGCACCTCCCGACAACAGAATCACTACCTGCCGTGTTGCCGCAGGCAGAGAGAGAGAGAGAGAGAGAGAAAGACTTGCCCTAAACTTCCCGCCCTGCCAGATTCAACCAGGACACGAAAGAGTAGCCGAGCAGGCAGGGGTGGGGAGACCCAAGGCAAACAAAGGGTTTGCTCGGGGATAGGTGTGAGCTCTCTGCTTTCCTTTGTCACTATAGCGCGAGCGTTTTGTTCCTCAAAGTGCAAATAGATCGTCGTACTGGAGTCCACCCCATCCCACCCAGGTTAACTAGCTGAGCAGGAGATAGAAATCAGTCTGACTTTGGCAATGGCATCAGGAGCCACTTTTTTAAAAAAAAAACTGGATTCACACCACACGGAACTGTAAAAAGGGTTCGAGTCAGTTTAAGGGAGTCACTGCGGCTGCATTGGACCAAAGGACCACCGAAAACGGAAGGTGAAGAAGAGAAGGCTCTGCTGAACCTCTATACCTGAGCAAAAGTGCTCTGCACTAGGCTGGGACTGACACTCTTCTTTTCTCGTATCGTGTCTAAAGAAAGAATTTTTTTCTTTAAAGCACGGTGTCTTTTCCTCTTCCTTGCTTTATAGGAATTCATCAGAAAGGTTGTATACTCATCTAGAATGTGGGAAGATCTCCAAACCTGACCATTGCATGGGTCCCAAAATTTCTTAAGTTAGTCCTGAAGCGACATGTTAGATTTGGTTTCGATGTGTAATATGAACCCTGTTGCTCTGGTTTGTACACCATCATGTGATTATTTATCTATTCATTCAATAAACCATAATTAAATAATAGCTTACCTCATTATGAATAATCTTTTATTGAGAGTGTATAAAAAGGTTCATGAATTGCAATAAAAGGTTATCATCTCATTATGCAATTTATTTACTCCCAGATAAGCAATTTCAGGAAGAAAGGGAACCCTTAACGGAGCTTTTTTGAATTTGTTTTAGGCGTTTTTTGTGTGTTTGTGTGAGTGTTTCATTTATAGTTTTATGATCCATCTTTTTACAGGAGCTCAAGTTAGCTTCCAGGACGTTCTCTGGAAGATTATCCCCTCATTTCCCAATAATCCTGTGTGATATTGAACTGAGAGGCATTGCTAGAAGCTTAAACTTAAATCCAGTGATCATCTAACATTTTATAATAATCAATATATTTCATTTTCATTCAATCTCTTTAGATTCAGTGAAAGAAAATGGGAAATAATACAAGATACCTATATATTTGGTTAATTCATTGTACTAAATTGTTGTTTTATTGTGGTATAGTAAGTAAACCACAATTAATAAACCACTCCACATATACGCATACTTACTCCCATACACAACATATAGTGCCATGCGTGAACTAAGCCTCTGTGCTTTGCTTGGTTTCTGTTTAGTGTGATAATTATTGTTGAACAAAAATGATTAGTTATTTTGACCTGTGTCTGTTCTGTCCCGTGATTCCAATGAATATGCAGATTAGGGCTTGGCTGTCTGCCATGACTAATTACATAGATAAAGCCACCCCTTGACTAGGAGCCTAGAAAGTTATCTTCAAGAACCCAAAATTAAACTTACAGAATGCTTTCTCAACGGCTCGTATAATGAACTGTTGTTTCCTGCAAAGATTCCCCTCCTGTCGCTCCAACTATAAACTCTTTGGGAGGGCCACACCCTTAGCCAGCTGTCCTTACTTCCTTCTGTGATGTCTTCTCCACAGCTGTTCCTTTCTCCTATCAATTCTACGCATACACACATCAGGGACAACCTCCCTCTGTTCCTTCTCACTGCTCCTTGACTCAGGTGCCACCTGGTGGCCAACAGGTCTCTCTAGCTCCTGCTCTGACTCCAAACACCCTCCAGAGTCTTCCTCACCTCAGTCCCATAATGGTCTGAGCTGTCAGAGTCCACCAACAGCCAGCCGCTGCTGGGCCACAACAGTGTCCATGATAGCTGCTTGAAAAGCTGCAATTCAATGTGATGTGCAATTTCATCAAGTGCTGGGTAACACTGACGACTTTCAGGGCTTTTAGGGATCTTTCCTAATGGTCCCATTCTGCTCCTAGTACCCTCAAGATTGATAGATTACAATCCCCATAACAAGAATAAAGATAGAGACACTACTCAATTCCTGGTCACTAGAGGGACACATCCATGGAGTTTTCTTGTTAACAATATGGAAGTAATTTGCTACTGTCATCTTGTAGGGTGTTTTCTACTCCCCAGAACTGGAATTTCTGGGTGATTTTTATCTCTCTATTAATCAGGCCCAAACTTGCTTAGCTTTTCGAGTCCCAGTCATATCTGTGTGGCATTGGTGATACTAAAGGGATGTTGTACTCCTTGCCATTTTATTGTATGTTCTATATTTAAAAATCCTCAGTGCTTTCTTCCCAGCAGCTCATGACAAAAATGTGACACAGACAGCTTTAAGTTGGGATATTGCAGCGGTTCTCAACCTATTCTTCACCATGGACCCCCTTTAAATACCTCTTGTGGCCATGGACACCACCAAGATTTAACTCAAGATTTGAATCATAGCATTTCTTCAAGCCTTCTTGAACCTCCTGTGATTACATTGCAGCCCCCCAGGGGTCTACAGACCACAGGTTGAGAACCACTAGCATATGCCAAAGGTTGATCTATAATGAATTATTTGATCTATATTAGTATTTTCCTTCTTTGTAATACATTTATGAATGCACTTGTAGTAGTAGCAGTAGTATAATGACTGGTAGTACTAGTAGGATAGACATGGATTGCAAAATGAAGGGATTTTCTGGGCTAGAAAAACATATACTGCTTTTCTATATCAACCATGGTAGGTAGACACCCTTGGGTGAAGGCAACCCGAGCATCTGAATCTGTTATTTTTGTCTAAGAAATAAACAATTGCTTCATTGCCTAATGCTTGATTACGATTACCCATCAATCAAACATCAACCAAATTATGCCAGAAGAGTCAGGCATCCTAAGCTATAATTTCCTTAACCGTAATTGAGTTTTAAAATCATAAGGCTGAGTTTCACAATAGCCATAAACCCTGATTTACAAGTTACAAAGGCTATATTAACAAAACATGCCAAACTAGAATCAAACACCCTGCATTATTTAGATAAAGTGATTCAAATATATAAACGTCAGCCTACACAATCTGTTGGTAAGAAATGATTTTATTAATCAAGCTTCACAGAACCTTAGTATATATGAAATGGAAGGCAGTTCACAAATCAACTTGTCCGATTCCTTGTTTAGTGAGGAAGTTCACTAAACTATGCCTGACAGATGGCCTTCTGAACATTTTCAGTGAGGAGGAGCTCATCAGTTTTCTCAACAGATAGTTTACAGTTTAAGAAGTCATCTTGTTAAACTGTAATAATTTCCTTTACCCTTTTGCAAGCTAAACATGATTTGGTTTCCAATCTTACCAGTGTCCATATGAACTTGCTTCAGCATCTTTACAGTATATTACTTATAAGTGCACTGTAAGATTGCAATGGTCTTTTTGCTATTGCATCACACTGCTTGCTCATTTGTAGTTGATGATGAGTGATATCTCAGTATATTTCTTATATAGTCACCAAGTCAGATGTCTCAAATCCTCTTCCTGTGCACTTGATTTTTCCTACCAAAACGCAGGACACCATACTTGCTACCATATACACTGGATTTGATTCCTTTTTTTTTGCACTGTAAAAGTCATTTTAAATTGAGATTCTCTCCTACTAATTACTTATAAAACTGTTGAATAGCACATAGGCAAGGAGAGACTGCAGAACCCCAACTGACATTTCCCTTTCCTTGATATACGTAGAACTCTTTATGAGCATAATTTGGGTGTTGTTATTCAAACAATTGCAAATTCTCTGGGCTGTGATATCTTTTAACTCATATCAATCTATTATATAAAGATAGAATGAAAGACTGTCAGATGCTTTACTGAATTCCCAATACCTTACATTCACAGCAGCATATCTATCTTGGTCTATTAAATGGGTTGTACTACATGAAATTTTGGGAGAAAAACAGTGAAGACTTCCTTAAGATTGAGCTTAAGTATTGGTAATTTGATGGACATATCTATGTAGGATTCATGAGAATAATATGAACATGGTTTGCTTTTGCATTCCAAGATTTTATTTTTTTTCAATTTCCCAGTTCGACTTGTCTATTAATTAAATTTATATAGCCACTCATCTCAGTACTTGATTCTGGGCACACAGAAGCAGCTAAAACAACAAAGCAAAACAACAATTCAAGAAATAGTTAAAAATCATGAGAGCCAGTTTAGTGGTTAAAAAATCATGAGAGCCAGTTTAGTGGTTAAAGCATCAGGCTGGAATCAGAATGGGTAGTTTGTTTGCTCTTAATGTGAACTGTGGACTCAACTTCATTGCTTATTCAACAATCCAGGTCTTAAACAAAGATGATTTAGGATATGTAAACTCAAACAATGAATCCTAGGTATGCCCTGGATGAT
The DNA here is from genome assembly GCF_964273705.1 of Natrix helvetica. Lineage (NCBI taxonomy): Eukaryota > Metazoa > Chordata > Lepidosauria > Squamata > Natricidae > Natrix > Natrix helvetica. Next base: position 116,074,361 of record NC_138548.1, on the reverse strand, counting down.
AGCTAGAAATGCAGTAGGATAGATAAATAAAAACCCATATTCTACAGTTGTCCAGAAGCGGAGACTAAGGTTTTCAGGTTAAGTGTGGATGTTTTTTGCACTGAATTATCTTATAGCACCATCTACTGCGATTGTGGCCAAACTGCAAGTTACAAGATATTTCCTATACATTCAGCATCTTTGAAAGACACTTTATTAATCAGTTTTTTTTCTTTTCTGTGCTATTTTTCTTTGATTTTAAAAAAATGTGTATTAATTTTTTATCTTAATTGTATCTTTTAATAAAATTACTAATAAAATAACACAATACTTTGTCAAATGCTTTGCTGAAACCAAAGTGCATTATGTTCAGCATTCCTTGGACTTACTAGGCAAGTAATTCTGTCCCCCCAAAAAAGTTAATTGGCATGGGTTATTTGTCACAAACCTATGATGACTCTTGTATTCTTAGCCAAGTGTTCACAATTAATTTAAAAAGGACCTATTTTTCCCTTGTTTGAAAATGGGACAATTTTTGCACCCCTCCAACTTCTGGAGCATTACCAGATTTCCAGGAATTCTCCTATTAAAGTTGGCAGTTCTTCAATCATCTATACTAGTTTCTTCGTCCTAGGATGTAGATCTGTATTTTAGCCTTCCTGGGATAATCCTTATTTCTGGCAATGGCCTTACATCATTTTTTGGCTATGAGTCCTTGACAATATAACCATGGACTTTTGAACAGAAAATTCTAGATAGGGCAAAATTTGCCAATATTTTGGCCTTTAACTAGAAAAAAATATATCAAAATTTGCTGGTTTTAAGTCGAAGTACATAATCAGAAGAAAAAAATAAGTATATTTTAGTGTTCTAAATATTTCATTTCTGTTTCCTAAAATGTTAATATTCATTTTTAGAAATAGACATTTGCCTCCAGGCACCCATCCCTCTGCAATTCAAAGCATTCTATAGCTTGAACCCGCCATGATCTCAATATTCACTTTTTTCTTTTGATAAAATTATAGTTGTGATATTCTGAATTACAAGGAATATGAAAACCCTGCAATACAAGTATCAAAAGATGAGTATATATTCATATTGTGAAAACACCTACATCATCTATGAACTTCCATTTGGCAATGGATCAACTTTTCAATGTACTTAGTGTAATGATTAATTCAGTATTGTACTTGACTGTGCATAATTGAGAACTCATATCTGGATGCTAAAGCTTTTAAAAACCAATTCCAAAACCAACATTTGTGGAGACTCCCATTTCAACATGATTTAGATAAGACTGCTAAATGAGACATGGGTGCCAAGAGACTTCTCAGTGAGGACCAATGTTTATATTAGCTTTTTTTATATAGTACTGTCTCTTTGGAATAGGGACGTGGTGGCTCAGTGGCTAAGATGCTAAGCTTGCCAATTAGGTTGGCCGTTCAGCGGTTCGAATCCCTAGTGCCACGTAACGGAGTGAGATCCCTTTGCTTGTCCCAGCTTCTGGAAATCTAACAGTTTGAAAGCACATAAAAATGCAAGTAGAAAAATAGGGACCATCTTGGTGGGAAGGTAACAGCGCTGTGTGTGCCTTCAGTGTTTAGTCATGCTGGTCACATAACCAGAGAGATGTCTTTGGATAGCGCTGGCTCTTCAGCTTAGAAACGGAGATGAGCACCATCCCCTAAAGTTGGAAACAACTAGCACACATGTCCGGGGGAACCTTTACCTTTACCTTTGGAACTGTGATCCGTAGCTGAATTCTATAATTTCAGAATGGATGAGCAAGGTAAACATAACAATGCATTCTTAGTGAATCTGCAATACATTCTCAAGATAGATTTTTTGGAACACAAGAATGATATTAATGATTGCCTTGGTACATTAAGCAAGCCTTTCAGTTCTCGCAAACAAGCTTTGCATTTAGGTATGCAAGTTGATAGGAATGTGAAATGAAGTAGTGCATGCAACCTTAAATATTTATAGGCTAATGTAGAAAGCTAATTCTTAGAAAATTTTCCGGTCTGTTTTTTTCGAAGGTGACTATCCTATGAATTCGGAAGTAGAAAACAGTATTTTTTCCAGCTTATATAATTGTCTGCATTGATCAAGTTGAAGAAGCCACTTTTTTTTAGCATTACTTTAAAAAACGTTCGTAATGCTTCACAATACACTTCTTGATTAAGCCTAGTGATGCTGCTGCTACTTGTATAGATAGGTTCAGAATTTTGCCAGGTACTTCCAATTTATTTGCAAACTGCAAAAAAAATATAAAACCAAGGACTACATTGCCAAGGCTAGATGAATAACCTGTAATCATCACATACAGGACAAAGGCCACAAAAAAAAGATGAATTTAGTTGAACTGATTAACTCCATCTAAACCAGTGTCCCCAACCCTTGGGATGTGGCCCACTATCCATTTGTGTGAGTGTGCAGCTCTATTTGTGACACATGCAACTTCATTTGTTTCAGCAGCAGAGGCGCATATGCCTGCTGCTTGTGCAAATAGAATTGCACACATACATGCACATGCCTGTTGCTCATGCAGAACCATCCCTCCCCCCCCCCCACTGCCCCGATCTGCAAAGACAGAAATGTTGGAGACTGTTGATCTAAACCTTCCAACAAAAATATAGCATTTGGAGTACTACCTATAAAACAAGGTATGTTTGGAATTTCAAGAACCTTTGGCTTATCTGGGAATGATCCTGGGAAGGGAGGACAAATTTGTGTTGATGAATAAACAAAACTCAACCTCAAACCATAATGGAGCAGCCAGCAAAAACAAACTTCACAATTAAGTTCATGGTTAACTTTACACACTGTACTAAGACAGAATGTATTGTAACTCAAGAGGCTTAACATTATTTATGAACATAACCACTGTGACCTAACAAAACACGATTAAAACCGTGTTTTCCCAAAAATAAGACAGGGTCTTATTTTCTTTTGATCCCCCAAATAAGCGACTGGCCTTATTTTCGGGGCGGTCTTATTATTTTTGAGGTGCAGGAGCAGCAAGCGTGGTCACCTCATGGCTGTTGATGTGTTGCAATATTTTCAGGGAGGGCTTATTTTAGCGCATGTGCTCAAAAGCCAGACTGGGCTTATTATCCAGGGAGGTCTTATTTTCGGGGAAACAGGGTAGAATTTTGGCTTAACACAATATGTGAAGAAAAGCAAACAAAAGTTAATATTGATGTTTTTATCTATTTTAAAGAGACTCAGATGCGGTAGCGGAATTAACTTGTGAATTACAAATTCAGTGGGATAGTTAACATTTCATAAGATGTAGATAAAATTCAAATATAATTCAAGTTGACAAGAGAAATGGGCTTCAAATGAGATAAAATGCAAAAATTCTGCTTAGAAAGTATTATATACATAAGATATGAAGGCCTACCTGGCTTAGCAGTGATTATGTGGCTATTCGTCAGTGTGTATTATTAGCAACCACATAGCTAGTCCTTCTCTGGGTTCATTTGTCCCCAACTTGACCCTTCTGCCAACTATGTATCTAATACCCTCATTAATGAAATATTTGCATCTGTCCAAAATTGGTAATTTGAGCCTGGTTATTTGTCCCTTGAATGAGAATTCTGAATTGATTTTTTTTCCATACATTTTCTTGGCTATCCATATTTTTTTCAAGGCTTCTCCAACACCAAGCTCAAAAGCTTCAATCTGCTTTCTATCCTGCTTCTTCAAATTGGCAATGAAAAGATATTTGATTCTCATGATGTGTCAAAATCATTTGGCAACACTTTTCCCTGTGACATAGCAGGATTGGGTGGCGGTAGTAGAAGGCATGACAATAGAATGTATGAAAAACAAGTAATTTATTTCTGACTGATTATGAACCAGTAGTATGTCTGCAAAAATGGCAAATGGAATGTTGGACATCATCACCAGACATGGCTTCTAAACCACAAAAACTAGCGGATTTTTCAGAGTATAAGACACCACCTTTTCCCTCTAAAAAGAGGCTGAAAATCTGGGTGCATCTTATACACTGAATACAGTATTTTTTGCCTCCTGAAACTCCGCCCCTTCACCAAAATGGCCGTGCATAGTTTTTAGAAGGCTTTCAGAGAGCTCCTGGGGGCTGAGGGGGCAGAAATTAGTGTAAACGGCCCATTCCCCCCCCCCAGCTCCCAGCAGCACTCTATAAATTTCCTAAAGGCTATCCATTCCCTTTTTTGTCAAAAAACTGGCCCATTTTCGCAAAAACCGGCTATTTTTTGCTGGTTTTTTCCCCACCTCCCAAGGAGTATTCTACAAGCCTCCTAAGGGCTATTCATGCCTTTTGGGGAAAAAATGGGCCCATTTTCACAAAAAAATGGGCAGTTTGGGGGAGGTTTGCCGAGTACAAAAACTTTTTTTTTAAATTTTCCTCTTCAAAACCTTGCTGCGTCTTATACTCAGGTGTGTCTTATACTCCGAAAAATACGGTATTTGTTCCACTTTGTTTTTGAATGTTTATGTTCAGTTCTGAGCATACAAGGATTCAGAGAAACTGGAACTGGTTCAGAACAGGCAACAAGGATGAACAAGGGAAATCAAATTCTTTAAAGAGACATAAGGAACCGAGACTGTTTAGAGATGAAAATAACATTGGAATGCAACAGTATTCACCAAATAGTGAAACTGTTACATCGCAAGTCACAAGTTTTTGTCACCCCATTAGGAAGTATGAGGAATGGCAGAAAAAAAATTCTGAAGAATAATAGTCCCATGATGGAGTACGTAAGCCAGGGAGACAGTGATTTTTCATTCATTGGAACTGTACAAATAAACTTCTGTTGTAGTTGTTTTGGTGTATAAACCTGCATAGTCTTGGGTCAATCTTGTCTGGGATTGGAAGCAAAACAGGAACTGATTAATATTTGGGTGGGAGACAAGAAGGAAATCCCAGTAATGTAAGCCACCAGACTGAAAAGTCAAAAAGTTTTGGAAGAAGGCAGTGACAACTACCATTGCATGGCTCTGTCCATGATGTCAACAGGAATCAAGTTGTAATCTGAAAGTGGCCATCTGCAGAGCAGGGGATTGGCCTTGACTAACTAATTTTTATTTATTTGATTTCTAAACTATCCCAGTGTTACAACTCATAACTGTATGTAAAAATAAAACATCCATGGTCACTGTAATTAAGGAAAATATAATACATGAATAAACAATCAACATAATTGGAGCAATAATGTCTTCCAACTGTAAGCCAGCAATGCACATTTACACTGGCTGAAATGCATGAATAATGCACATGACATAGCTAATACCATCTTAACAATATTTTCTTAAAAGTGTTAAAGTAGAATTTGTTTATCAGATTTGTTTCTCACCAAAACTGGTAATCCACAGCAATTTAAAAGAAAACCCACAACTCAAAATATAAAACCTGTACAGATAACAAGTTAACAAAACAATAGTTGTAACCAATTATATATTAGAACAAACAAATTACTATAAGAGCCACAGGTGCTTACACAATACTAGGCATCAGCAGCCTTCAAATGAATTTACATGCAATCTGATCTAATGCAATCATATGAATATTTGCTCAGAAGTATTGGGCTCAAATTGATTTATTTTTGACCAAATGCTCTAGAGTTACATCCTAAAATGGTAACAATCTAACAACAATCTAAAAATGGTAACAATCTAATTTTGCTGGAAAATCAGCAATGAATGCGAACATTACCATTATACTACAGGATGTGTTACATATAACCTACCCAGTAAAAATAAGGGTCTCTATATTTGACAGGTTTATGCCACAATAAATGTTGGTTTTCAAGATTTCACAGTGCTGGATATATTGAAAGTGGACAGAAACTTAAACATATACCCCCTACTCTAGTTCAGAAAGAGGCTAAAAAGATAGTCATCAGCTGCATTTCTCCGTGTTACAAGGCAGTGAAAGGAACAGGGATCTCAGAGTCATTACTGCAATTATTCTACTATAACTTCTAATTCTAAAATAGTTTCGCAAGGTTTTTTTGTTTTTACTTTCACCCAGCTACTAGTAGTCCAATGACACAGATCTCTTTCTTCCCTCAGCTCAGAGGTTGTTGTATAAGGAGAGGGGGGAGGAGTAAATTACTCTTTCCAAAAACCTGAAGTGGGCATTTGCAAAGAGCTTTCTAAATTAGGCAGGGAACCAATAAAAGCTCGTTTGAAATGCTGGCTCCCTGGCTACTATTCTTCGACGACAGGAACATACACTCTCCCCCTTTTCCCCCGCCTTTGTTTAACTACGGTAAGCTGCAATTTTTAGTATATTTTCTGTGTTTACACACAGTAACCCTCTGTATAATTTACTGCACTTTTATGCCTGGATTTACTTAAGGCACGTAACCTAAACTAAGCGTACCGAATTTACCAACAAAGCCCTCAATTATCTAAACTATCTAAAAATGTTTCGTCAGCCAACCACGCTCCATCCCGACGTCCTTCTTCTCTATGTAAACCTCCCTGCGTTGGCTTGCTGCAATTGAACTTCTATTGTGTCCGCTAGGAGCTTGTCCTGCCAACGCTCCCGCCTCCAAAGCTTCGCTGGACGGTGCCTTGGCGAGCCAAGAAAAAGAAAAAGAGAGAGAAAATATGAGTGTGACTCGGTACGCGCATGCGCCCCGCAGGCCTTAGCCGCTCACGCCTCCTCCAAGAGGAGTCCCGCCCCTCAACCTCGTCCCACGCAGGGTCACGAGCGAGTGCTGAAAAGGCGCTTGAACAAGAGCTGTTGTGTTGGCTTCTTCGGAGCTTCGCATGGGGCGCGCGGAAGGATCGGCAGGGCGCGCGCCGAGCATCGCTTAAGCCTCGCGAGTCGCGGTCGCTCTCGTGATGAGACGCGGGGAGCGGAGGGGTCACGGAGGCGCCTCCGGCAAAGCGGCACTGGAGGAAGGGCAGCCGCCGCCGCCGCCCCCCAACGGCGCTTCTCTGCAGGTTGGAGAGGGGCCGCGCGGGGACTCGCCGTCAGTGTCAGCAGCTGCATCGGCAGCAGCGCCAGACGCCGCTGTCGTCACTCATGGCGACCGGCGCAGCACTGAGTCCGAGGTGTACGACGACGGGACCAACACCTTCTTCTGGTGAGAGGGGCGACCGCGCTGCCCGGGCTCCCCTTCTGCCTGCCTGCTGGGTCACTGCAGGCAGAACGAGCGCTTAGGTTTATCTGGACCCCATAAGGGCGGCTGAATCTGGAGGGGAAGGGTTGCTGGGCGCTGATGCTGAAGGTGACAGGAGCAGCAGAGGCGAGGGTTGGGTAGGGATTCAGAGCTAGCCCTCGCTTCTAATTAGATCTAGGCTGATCTTTGATAACCCTGTGTATGTGCGTTTCCTCTGAAAGAGATGGTACAGCACGTTCTTAGTTTCAGGACAGACCTTTCCAAATTGCTCCTCCCCTGCTCTTTGTGCTGACTTGGCTCCGTGGCTATTGCTGTTTCGGATGGGATTTTTCATCACTTGCTATCACAGATGTAAACAAGCTTACAGTTACTAACTAGGCAAGGGTCATCATCCTTTCGGAGATATTTCCTTACCAGATTCTCCAATGCCTTCTTGAATGGCAGAGCTTCTAATCTAAGGTATTGGAAAAGTTCTTAAACATTCAGGGAGCTATTCAGAGATGTATCTGCTTTGAAAATAGTCAAGCATCTGAAGTTGACCACGGGAAATATTTTATGACACTTGGTATTATGCCATAAAATGCTTTATGATAATTTTTATGTCATAAAATGTTTTATAAAGTTTGCCAAAGAGGAATCAAGGGTCCCAGATTTGGATACATTCTGGAAGTTAGCACATTTGAGGTACACTGGTTGAAAAACAAATGATGTACACGTTTACCCAGTTCAAGGTTATGGATCCAAAAGATATATAGTATGTATATCCTGTTATTGAACTTAACTCTACTGAAGACCAAGTCAATAGTTTAATCGGGAAACTGTTAAGATTGCTTTATAGACTATTTTCACAATTTCCCCTCCTCTCTTTATCTTGTGCCTTGCCCCTGAATCTGTTAAGAATATCATTAGAAATCAGTGGAGATAGTGGTCAACATCAGTAACTGAGTTTAAACATGCCGGAGATAAACACATGCCCATCATCTGACAAAAGTAGAAAATAAAATAATAAAATAAAACTTAATTAAAAAAATGAATAAAGAAAAAAGAAAACAAAAAACAAACTCAAAACACAGACTTGGTGGACTACTAGGTCTTTTTCTATGGTCATTTTTCTATGTTTTTGTCCAGTTAGAAATGGATATTGCAACATATAATAAAAGTTTGGGGAAATAAGCCAATTTAATCTGCACTTGGACAGCATTCCTTAACTATGCTTAAATTTCTTTTTTCAGAATACTGGTAGTCCTTGACTTACAAACAGTCACTTTATGTCTGTTCAAAATTATGATGGAAACCCCCTCTCCCATATGGTACTAGTTCTAAAGTTCTGATAGCTGCCCACCAGTCTGTAGTCATGTGGCTGCATTTCAGGCACTCGGTAACTGGCCCAAATTTATGGCTGTTTGCAGGATCCTGCAGTTATGTGACCAGTTTACAACATTTTTGCCAAAAACTGGCACTTATTTCTAGTTTTCGCCAAAAACACCCCGTAGTGAACAAATTGACTTGACTGTGGTGATTTGCTTACTGACCACCACAAAAAAAGTCATAAAATCAGATTGGTAATGTGGGTGACCCATTTTACGACTGTCACAACTTATGACCATAATGGGCAAGCTCCATTATGGTAATAAATTAAGGGCTACCTATATTTTCCTGAATTGTTAGAGAAAAGGAAATATCTGTTTATATTCTTTGTCCTTTTTTAATAGTTTCTGTTAGTTCTGCAATTTCTTTCATATTATTTTGGCACTTACCCAGTTTGTACAGATTTTCTACATTAATTGTCTATTTTTAGAAAGCAATGGGAGAAGATTGTAAAATCATTTTGTACTTTAGCAGCATTAGGAAGTGGAATGCTTATTGCTGATAGAGCATGCGAAGAAATGGAACTGTACCAAAAGAAAAGATTGACAAAGGAACTTTATTATTTTAAAATAATCCCTGAAGAAAGTGCATAAGAACACTACATGAGATAATAACAGCTGAGTGAGCCATAGTACATTTCTGCCATTTTTCTTTACAGCTTCTCCTCTAGCTGATGTTTTAAAATCATTGTTGCCCAAAAGAAAAATGACATTAGTGACATCTCCATTGGTTAAAAATTGTGTTTAAAACTGCACTTGTAGGTCCTTAAATAAAAAGCAAGCTTGAATTTTACAGTAAACAATAATTTATGTCAATCATAAATCTGGGCATTAGCTACAGACTGCATCCAGAATATTCTTCCTCTAATTAGAAGGGCAGAAACGTGTGGTTTGCGCTGTTGTGCTGTATTTCCCACCTGTCTTTACCTATCTGTGCGACAGAGAAGAAAATATAGTTGCAGACTAAAAAAAATGTTTGCTGTTGCAGGGGCACAGTTCTCTGGCTCTTGGGGGGGGGGGAAACCTTGGCAAAGAGAAAAAAAAATGTGAACTGGCTTTGTATGACTTGAACTTTGTGATCTTGGCAGCAAGAGGGATACATTGATACTCAGCAACAAATATGGAGCGCAGTTAGCAGCTTCCTAGAGGTTGTTGCATTCCAACATAGTACCTTAGAACTCACTGCCCCAGTATTCAATGCTCTGCAATTTAGGGAACACCATATTTCATCAAAGATCCAGGAAGCACTTTAGAGAGTACATTAGGGACAAACTGTGGTACAAAAATAATGATCTAGTAACTGGATCTTACTGACATTTTGGGTTATGCCATGTTTTACATGGAGTGTGGGTGAAATTGCCAGTTCTTCCAATAGTACTCCGTTTATAAACTTCTGCTAAGGTTGTTGGTTTTTTTTGTAACACTTCATAATATTGTAATTATTCATCTTGTGTTACATCTCTCCCCACCACCACCACCACCCCGGTAGGTTACGGTAAGTACTATTTCAAAGAAGTTTCCATTTGTGCCTCTCATTTTTGATGTTCCTGGTTATTCTTAGTTATTCTTATATTTGGCTAAACATTTAAAAATAAAAATGGATGTTAGTTAGAGTTATGGTCATTATGGAAAAAGCAAGTACAGTGGTAAAGATCTAATTTACTTCATGCTTTATTAGCTGGAGTACTTTAGTGGAATAATTTATTGATTGTAATTAAAATATCTTTAAGTGCTGCCATAAACTAGCAAAAACTTCCTTAGATTTTTTGTTAATTTTTATAGCTGATGCAATTAATTGTATTTACCATCAAATCACTACAGAAGCTTAGCAGTTTACAAAACAGAAGCAATCATTTCAGTTAAAGCATGTATGATAGATATAAATAAAACAACAATAATTAAGTCACGACAATACAATGGTGTGGTGGAATCTGGAGCTGAAATCCTCCCTAAACTTGTAGTGCTTATCTAGTAGTTCCTGTGGTAAGTATATTAGTCTGGTGGAGATTCCTGTCAATAGGCGAGTAGCAATAAACGTACCACTCTGAACAACTCCTTGCATAATTTCTAGTCCCTTGCACCTGACTAAGGGTAACAATAATAAAATAAAAAATAAAACAAATCATAGGAAAACCAAATTAAGTAATATTAAAAATTAAATTAATTTAATTAAATGTGATAACCAACTATTCAACCAAATGCTTTTAAGAAAAAACATCTCATTAGCTTCCAGAACCTTATAAGAGATGGAACAATCTTTAATTCTAAGGAAATTGTATCCCACAAGATCTGAGTAGCAACTGAGAAGCAATTTCTCCTGGCCTTCATTCCCCTTATAGCAGAGATCCCCAACTCCCAGGACATGGACTGGTACAAGTCTGTGGCCTGTTAGGGGCCAGGCCGCACAGCTGGAGGAGAGTGGCAGGCGAGTGAGCAAATTAAAACCTCCACCCACCCACCCCCCGGGTCCATGGAAAAATTGTCTCCCACGAAACCATTCCTTGGTACCAAAACAGTTGGGGGAGGTTGCCAGTACTTAACAAAAGTGATGTATGACCAAAAGCTTCTCCTTGGAAGAATGTAATAGATGGGCTTACTCAGATTGGAGAAATTAGTCCTGTAAGAAGATAGGCACCAACGTAATTTATAATACTGATTACCGGTATATAATTACAGATGTAAAGCATGACTTTCAGAAAATATGTACCATATTTTTTGCAGTATAAGACACACCCTTTTCCTCCCTAAAAAGGGGTACACCAAATGTAGCCCCGCCCACTACCAGCCTTTGGCCTTTTATCAGCTTGTCAGATTCTGAATACGTTTTGGTTCTGAAGGATTTTACTGTAGGTCCGTCCGTCGTCCCCCCCCCCCCGTTTTTATCTCAATGATCAGCTGCTGTTATATTGACTGCGTTTGAAGATTTCTTTAAACTTCAGCTTATATAAAATATACAACTCTAAATGCACATAAGTGAACAAGTGAAAATGTATTTTTGATGCAGTTGTTGGTATTTCTCTTGTGAGCCCAGTTTAAGGTGATGTTATTCTTTTCTTTGCTTGAGATTATCACCCCATACATTTTCCTGCTACAGCTGTTGTTCAGGCTTAATTAGTCTCATTAAGTGAGTTGACATAGCCAACAACTCTTATTATAACAACAACTTTTTCAGTACTTGCAAGCTCTGCACAGTTCTCCCCATGGAAACTAGCATTTTCTTCAGGATCTTTCAAAAAAGATGTAAATTTCTCTTTCTATAGACACCGATTCGTGACTCCTCTGGACTTGTATATATAACTAGTGAATTTGTATTACGTTGTTTTTTAAATGCTATATTAATACATTTTACATTACAGGTGTGTATGTACTTTGCCTTTTAAATGCTGTATATTTTATATTAGAGCTGTGTGCTTATATATATACAAACATATATACATATTTGCACACTTAAAGCTTTAATTTCTGCTGGTGAAAATAATAAGCCAACTATAAACAGTGTCAAAAAAAGATGATATTTATTTCTCTTGTCAACAGGCAAGCTCACACCTTAACAGTCTTGTTTATCCTTACTTGCACCCTGGGCTATGTGACCTTGCTTGAAGAAACGCCACAGGACACAACCTATAACACAAAGAGGTAAATAACTTTTACAGAATACTGCAGCAAATGAAATGTTGCTCACTTATTAACTTTTGTAGTTTGTTGGAATACCAATTTTTCAATTGCAGTTATTTTATACAAATAGTTTTTGACTTACAACCATTCATTTAACGACTATTTGAAGTTAACAATGGGACTAAAACAAGTGACTTATGTCAAGTCTTTCACTTACGACCATCATAGCATCTGCACAGTCATGTGATCAAACATTGGGCTCTTTATGATGCTTGCAGTGTCCCAGAGTCATCTGGTCACCATTTGCAACCTTCCCAGCCAGCTTCCAACAGGTAAAGAGAATGAGAGAAGCCAGATTCACTTAACAGCCTTGTGATTTACTTAACAAATGCAGTGATTCACTGACCAACCATGGTAAAATTAGGAGCAACTTGCTTCTCACTCCCTTGATTAGTGATGGAGATTCTGGTGCCAATTGTGGTCATAAATTGAGGACTACCTGTATTTGGGATTTGTTTTCTGCAACAATCTGTTGCACGTTTAGTAGTTATTTCCTAGTCTTATTTGAAAACTAATGTATATGATAAAAATATAATCTAAATGTAATTAATCCTGCTTTTTAAGAGGTTTCTGTTTATTAAATCACAAGGTAATTTGAATAACTCCATAAATCATTCCAAGTTGAAAATATTTTCTTAATATTTCTCTATCTGATGAAAGTTTCATTGAACTTACAAAAATTGGTATCTAAGTAACAGAGATGTATTCAGTTACCTCATGAATCAAATAGCATCTTTTAATACGTCCTAGAGCAAATGTTTTGTTAAATTAGATTTGAAAATTAATGTATTGATACAAAATCAGGATTCATTCTACATGTAGTCTTATGAGCAGTTATATAACAACTGTTCAAAGTTACAGCAAAATTGAAAAAAAATTGCTCTGCAGTCTTATGATCACATTTCAGATGATTAGCAGCTGCATACACATTTACTGGATTCGGACTTACAACCATGTAATTAGCTTAACTTCCACATGATTTGCTTAATGACTATGGTGATTTGCTTAATAGGTATTATAAAAATGGTTGTAAAATCAAGTCCGGTCATATGATGACTCAACTTATGATCACAATGACATACAACCAAAATTCCAGGCTCAATTGAGGCCATACGTTGACAACTACTGTATACTGCTTTCAGTGAAATAAAATATTGGACCGCAACTGATTTATTTCTGTAAACTCCAAACTACTGAATGCCAGAGTATAACATACTGGGATGACGACGACGACACACCCTGCTGCTTGTGAATCTGATGGTTGTGATAGTAGGGTATTGTAGAATTGAAATGGAATATAAACAAACAGAAAGATTAATTATTTCATCAGTTGAACACCTGTCTAGTATAGTCACTCCTCTGCTCTTTTCTCCCAGGGATATATCAGGGCCATAATTATTTGTGAAGGGTATTTTTTGAACTCCTTGTTGAGTACATATACATTAAGAAGGTGACAAATTAGTTATATAAAGCAGACATACACTTCGAGATTGAACTTTCATCTGCTAGTTTACGTGGTAATTCATTGGAATAGCCTGCAACTGAATTATTGCTAGATTTTTGACCAGTGTAATTCTGGAGGCAAAAATGTACTAAATATTTATAGCTATCTTACATATGTTTGACTCATTAGCACTTAGAACAATTAAAGTTCATAGCTTAGTTTGACCATATCTCAGTTTAATGTGCCTGAATATGACTTTTGCCCTATTGCTTCTCCTACTGTGACACGAACTATCTGTAAAACAGTCACTAGTTTTGCAATAATATTAAAGTCAGTGAGTGGTGTTGGATTAATCAGTTTCTTAGCCTTAATTTGTCTCATGGGTTGCTATTTAGGGAGGTTAAAGGATTATATAGAAATTAAAATTAAAGGATACAATGCCATATATGTAGCTTTAAGTTCCTTGAAAAAAGGCAGGATATGAATGTAGTAAATAATAATTTATCAAGTAATCATTTGACTACTGCTTTGTTTTGCTGAGGAATCATAGGGTGGGGAGTTTTATATACGTCTGAGAACTAACGTGATCTTTGAATGAAAATAATCCCTAATGCTAAACTGTGGGATGTAATTAATTATATCTACCTATTAATTACCTTAGGGAGATACAGTTATAATTTCTAGGTCTTTCAATTTGTTTGTTATTCTTTTTATTAAAAAATTAATATCCATAAAATCCCTGTTTATGGGAAAGAATAAATTAGAGAGCCAGTTTGCTCTAGTGATCAGGTTAGAAACCAGGAAGACTGTCAATTCTAATCCTGCTTTAGCATGAAAGCCATCTGGGTGACTTTGGGCCAGTCACTCTCTCAACCCAACTCACCTCATAGGATTATTGTTGTGGAGAAAATAGGAGAAGGAGGAGTATTAGGCATGTTCGCCATTCTGACTTATTTATAAAAATAATAATGGCGAAATATAAATAAGATCTGAATCAGGCAAGTGTTATTTATAAAAAAAAATTTATGGCTGCTGGATTTTTATCCTCATTATTGCAGTCAGCACAAACAATAAGCTGTTTTGTGTTTATGCTGCTTTCTAAATCATAAATTTGATTTTGATCAGTGTGCACAATAATTCAAATTCACAGATATTAATCAAAAGGCAAGCAAATTGCCCATTGGAAAGCTAAACATAGCGAGGATTTATGGCAAGTTACATGAGCTACAGATCATTTTCACATATTATATCCAACAGATATTAAACAGGGTGACTGCAAACATAGTAACTTTTTGCCTTCTGATTAATTAATTCTGCTATATATAAAATTGTTGAATGTTTCATTTCCAATAGGTGTGGGGGGGGGCTAAGATAATTTCTGTGTCTGTGTTGAGCTGTCCATGAGATTGGGAGTGAGAATCTGCCCTTTTCTCAGATAAGGAAAGGGAGAAAATGTTAAATATTAATTTTTGCTGACAGCATGTAACCTCAGTGAAATTCAGTAATCCACTATTAAAATATCAAGGGGCATCTTATATATGTCATGCTTAAATGTAGAGAATGTACATTTTTATTGATCCAATAAAACAAAAATTAAAATATGAGAATAGTAAAACTAGTAGTAAAATTTAAAACTATTTTACTGCTTTTTAGAAAGAGGAACCAGCTGTTTTGAATACTTCAAGAGTTATTACCTTAAAAGCAGTCTTTCTTACCTTAGAGATTATCAAGTTAGCATGCTGTTTGTAGGTCTTTATTTCAACTTTTCTTAAAGAGCTGAACTGAATTGTGACCTCTCATGAAACTGGGTTGGTTTTTTTTTTTTTTTTTTTTTTGGGAGAAGCTTCTCTTTTTTTCAGTGAACTTTTAAATAGCCATTAAACTTAAACAAATATAAGGAAAAATAGTATCATCTATTGCTTAGAAGAGATATTAGCTTGATCAACTTCAAACTGGCTTCAGAACACACCATGGGGTTGTGATGGCTTAGTTGTAAAATAATTTTTATTTGGAAATTGGCATAGGTAATGAGACTCTCTGGGTTTTTCTCAGTATCTCAGTGACCATAGATTACCTAAATGTTCTGGAAATAGGAGGCACATTTTTGCAGTTCTATGCCCTAGGTAATTTCAAATGGTGTCACTTGGATATAGTTGCTTCTTGAAATGAGAGTTGTTACTATATTGTCCCCCAGGACTCCATTGTGTCTCCAGTGCTTTTCAGTATCTGCATTATAGAAGAAAACATCAGGAAACTTAGAGCTGAGTTTTATCAGTCGTACTGAATCCACCTAATCTGTTTTTGGATGTGGGTCACATTTTCCTTGAATCAGCTGCATGATCTGGGGCCACATCTGAAGTGGAATCTCTGATATCCAATTTGAAATAGTAGCCAAGCCCACTCTTCCTCAAGTTTGCTTGTGTCAATTGCATCCTTTCCTAGAAGACAGTATTACACTCTTTAAATTATTGTGCATGTACCCATAAACTCCAGTCTCGAGTATTGTAACATGGTCTATGTAGGGTATCTACGTTTGCAGTATAGCATATTGTTACACCTGCACTAAGTCTTTTCTGACCTCCATGTTTTTAGATTAATACAAAATATTATCTTTAAACTCATCTCTTTTGACTACTTGAGAGAATGTCTTTTTCTATATGATCCCACCTGCTCATTGAGAAGTTTCACTATAGTTGCTCTGGTCTTATCTCATAATGAGTTAGAATTAGGCCTCTGTATAGCTGCTCCATTTCTTTGGAATGTAATCCCGGTTTAGTTAAGGGGTGTAAGTGCTTGTAAGGATACATTTTAAAGCAGAGTTTTAATTCTTGGATTTAGGTTTTTTTTAATGGTATTTGTTGTATCTCAGATTTTATTACAACCACCAAGCAATAACCAGTTGTACAATATTATACATGATGAACTTGTTAGTTAATGTTTGGACATGGAGATGCCAATTATGCTGTGAAAGTTTGTCTCCCTTTTCAGGTGAACATAGAATATTGATATGGAAAACTGAATACAGCTCTTCCAGGAAGTTGATATTCTTATGTCTAGACAAAAATAAACCTAAAAAAGTATTTGCCCTTAAAAGGGTCATAAAGGTCTTATAAGGCAATACCATTCTACAGTATGTACAACTGCTTAGTGTTACTATGGAACTGATAATAGCACAATGCAGCAGTTCAACTTGTGATGGCAATATTGATCTCTTCTATCGAAGACAGTGATGGCGAACCGTTTTGGCACCTATTGCCAAAAAGGTTGGGTGGAAACATCATGCATGCACATGCGCACTTGTCGGGGGCGCGCTCCGGAAAAGCTGAACTTCTGGGTTCTAGCACACACATGCACCCAACAATCAGCTGGCCGGCACACATGCACACACTGGTTTTTGATAGTGCCGCGTGGGAAAGGACAGCTGATCATTGCATGCGCACAAGAAACCCAGAAGACAAACAGGCAAGGTTGCATGTGCCAGGCGACATGGCTTCGCATGCCACTTTGGGCACACATGCCATAGGTTTGCTATCACGGATCTAGGAGATTAAGATGCTAATATTTCCCTGGGTTGAAATGAAAAAACAGCCACTTGCTTTCCAGTCTCTGGAAAAGGAGACATGGCTATTCTAGGAGCATAGGATTCTAGTTCTAGTTGGCAGTGTCTCAACACACAGAACTACTTTTTTCCATTCTAGCCTTGGCAGAGGAGAAGATGCATTAGGAAGCAGATCCTTTGCATCTCTTCCCAGCTGAACCTTGGATAAGGAAAACACATGTAGAGAAGCAGATTGCCTGGTCCCCAGGTTTCTATCCTTAGGCCTTGGCCTTCTCTCAGTTGTTAAATTGAAGTCATCCGGCTGGTAGCCTTTTAGTCAGAATGACTTTATTTACTTTTTTATTCCCTTAATCCCTGAGCCTAACGTGGGAGACTTCTGCTTCAAAGAGAAGAGTGGGCTAGTGCTCTTTGGCAGTATCTTATCACAAATCTTCCTGAATCTAGAAAGGGCAAAATTCCTTCTTCTAAGATAAAGGGCTGCTTTCCACTGCCATGATTTTTTGTTTGCTTGTTTGATTTGTTGAGGCTGCCCAACTGCAGAAAGAGGTTAGTATGTTCTCCTATCCTTAAAAAAAAACAGCATTGCCCCCAGCTTCCTAGATTGCTTAATCAAAGGTTTGGATAATGCTATGTTCTAACAAGTAGGCCTACATGTTTTTCCAGGAAACTGCAATTTTAGAACAGGAAAGGTGACTTACTTCCCTTCATGGTGATTTAATTCACCTAGATTGAAATTAGCTCATTTTCCTGCTCAGTAACTATAGTTGTATTTGGGAGTTTTGTCTGGTAGATTTAATTCAAAGGTTATCTCCTCCCCACCCAAACTTATTCTTATTTTGAGAACAAATCTGAGGGACATAAGTAAACTTCTTAAATAAATAAAATCCTAATAAACTTTCTGTGCTTTAGATCCCTGTTGCTGTATAGTATGGTAATCTGCACAAGAGTTAGTTCAAGTTAGCGGAATTTCTTTGCATATAGTATTAAAGTAATTTTTACATAGACTCACACTCATCATATATCTTACTGATATACACTGTTATAATGATGGATTCATATATCGTGCTAGGTCCATGATGCCGAACCTATGGCACGCATGCCACAGGTGGCACGCGTAGCCCTCTCTTTGGGCACGTGAGCCATTGCCCCAGCTCATCTCCACTGGGCATGTGTGCACACCTCCCACTGGCCGGCTGATTTTTGGGTCTCTGCATACATGGGGCACATGCAGGTGATTCATGCGCATGCATGGGGGGAGGGGGAGTGCGAGGGTGTCACACACACATGGCAGGGGGCAGGGGGCGCATGGGGTGTTGCGCATGCAGTGCATTATGGGTGTGGGCATGCACATGTGTGCTATTGTGTGCGCATTCTTTGGGCACGCAATGACAAAAAGGTTAGTCATCACTGTGCAAGGTTATTTCTTTATATGCTGTCTATTCCCCAAGGCTGAGACAGATGCAGGATTTAAGTTGGAGTAAGGGAAGGAAGTCATGGAGAATATTTTTGTGGTTGCTAAGAATTGAAAACAACTTGATGGCATATGACTAATCAATAAATCAATCAAGACAGACAGCATTGCCACTGTAAGTATTTAAGAAGTGAGTGCAGATTGTGCAGGCTAATGCCTTTTAAGAAAATGTGTTAGTTGGAAAAGATGTTATCAGA
This sequence comes from Natrix helvetica, assembly GCF_964273705.1. Lineage (NCBI taxonomy): Eukaryota > Metazoa > Chordata > Lepidosauria > Squamata > Natricidae > Natrix > Natrix helvetica. The sequence goes on along the minus strand of NC_138548.1, from coordinate 116,055,545 downwards.
ATTCTATTCTGAATTTCTGCAAATATCTCTAAGAAAATTTCCCTCTTGCTGATATGGTTAGCCTAGAAATAAAAGCCATCAGACTAATTACTTGAAGTATCCACTCTTAAGTTGAATGTATAATATTTGGCCCTCTCTCCCCTGTTTGAAAATATATGTCTGCTTTGTATAACAGAATTATTTTGAATTTAACAGAGTAAGAGTTATATTTTAATTTGGTTAAATTGAATTATTTATTGGTTATTTTCGGGCTTCAAGATTTCATTCTGAAAGATATTTTAAATTGGCAGTTTGTCAGATTATGGTGGCCAGAAGCTAGATAGAGCAGTGTCTATTGGTAGATTTCTTGGTCATCTGTAATAGTTTCTCAAAAATTTCCAAATTCTAATAGAACTAATGCAAAGACTTTTCTCCCTGCCTAAACTGGGTTGTGTATGAAAGAATGCTTATTTGGCCAAGTTTATATACTCATTTCTGAGACTGAAAAGAATTCCTGCATTTCCACCATTTAATATTTGGTTCCAGTTAGTCAGTTCCATAAAAATAGAATAGAATTGTAGAAGAATGTTTATGTAGCTATCAAATCGAGTGACTGCTAGATATAAAAACATTGCAAACTAAGGTTTGCAAGTGTCTTAACCAAACTTCATCAAGACTAGACTGCCTTAAAGGTGTCATTCATTCAGTAATAAACTTTATCATGGTTCAAAAATACCCACAATGTTAACTCTTAAGTCAAACAGAAAACAAAAATAATACTGACATATTGACTATATCAAGAATGCATGTAACCCAGGGGTGTCTAAACTTGGGAACTTTAAGACTTGTGGACTTCAACTCCCAGAATTCCCCAGCCAGCCATGCTAGCTGGGGAATTCTGGGAGTTGAAGTCCACAAGTCTTAAAGTTCCCAAGTTTGGACACCCCTGATGTAACCAAACTCACTAATTCTATAGAAATTAGAAAGACCCCACTGGTCTTCCTTCCTTCCTTCCTTCCTTCCTTCCTTTCATATCAGCCTTTATTATTTTTACAAATAACTGAAGGTGGTGAACTTATCCAACACTTTTCTTATTTTCCCCACAACAACGTGGGAGGTGGGTTGGGCTGAGAGAGAGTGACTGGCCCAAAATCACCCAGCTGGCTTTCATGTCAGGTTTTAAATGCTGCTGTACAGAATGTGTCCGTTATGTGTAACGTATAGTATCTATTTATAGTAAGATGATACTGAAATTGTTTGGACAACCTGAAATATTTTATTTTTAAAAATGGAACTAACTTACTCTGCGTGTTTTTGTAATATTCTTAATAAATAAGATGTAGCTGTTTTGTTTGCACCTGACTCATATGGTATGCTTCTTCCTCATAGGAAATCTTAATAAATTAGTCATCTACGAAGACAGATGGCAATGCCATATATTAAAAGGAAATCAAGAGAGTCCTCTGCAATATCTAAAGTAATTAGCAAATAGCAAGCTATTTGTTTATGAGATTTAATGTCACTGGACAAGAGGTTTAGATGGTTTTATAATCCAAGTCCATAACTCATGATTTACAAATCTCCGTAGATCATTTAAATTTCATTGACACCAGAAATACCTACATGATAGCAATTAGTCCAGTGTGGCTTTCTTCCAGTCCAACTGATCTTCATCAAGGTTCATTTAAGTAGCTAAGCCTGGTAGGCAAAACATTGATTTTAGTCTAATCACTAACCAAGATAAAATTAATAATCGTATCTCCCTAATTTTATATTACATGAACAGTCAACATGTTAAATTGACTGTAAGCAAGTTATTGTTACAATATACTGAGGACTGTTTTGTTCTTAATATTTTCCAGAGGTATTGTAGCCAGCATTTTAGTTTTTTTGTGTTTTGGAGTCACTCAAGCAAAAGATGGTCCATTTTCAAGACCCCATCCAGGTAATCCAAATAGCTCATAGCATTAAAATAGACTGATACACGTAAATTTTGAAAATAGTCATTTTTAATACTATCTATCAAAATTTCCTGGACAAAATCTGTCATACAATTTTGAAAGTCCTAATCTGATCACTGTCCATACTAACCATGTATTTATTTGTATAGATGCTGTGTGATTAACATGTTGCTGTGTATTTATGTAAATTTTCCAATTTCCTGCTTAGCTGTACAACATATTTAGAAGAATACATAAGTAACATTTAAGATAAAAATCATATTATCAAAAAATTTACAGCTGTATCTAATATTATATATTGTCCATATATTTCTGAAAGCTTCTCCTTACTATGCTTAATAAAAATAACAGAATAGATGATACATGAGGAAATGGTTATTGCAAATAAATGAGTGCTGGGCACTGTAGTAAATGTTGTAAAAGTGATCTGAGTTTGGTGAGTGTGTCATGAAACTGTTAATAGAAGATATACTGTATGTTTCATGAGTCGTTCACATGAACACTTATAAGGTACTTATGGGGATATGAAGTCTCTAGTTCACTGCTTGTCAACTTTCCCATGTTGAAGTGGTCTGTCCGGTTTTTGGACGAGTTTCCCCCCCCCCCCCACTACAGTACACGGATTGTTATTCTTGTCAGCGAAGGCTGTTTCAATAAGCATCTGTTCTGGTGAAACAATCAAAGCCATGTTCATTTTAAAAATACACATAGGCATTCTAATAGAAATGTTCATATTTCAAAAAACGATTTTACATATGTATTTCTTTAGCTAAAGAGCATTAACATCTTCATAATGGAAGGTATAAAATCAGAACAGTTTTAAAAATTCAACATGTCTAATTAGAATTAATTTTAATGAGAATAATGAAGTAGGTTTTTTTTATAATGCTTAGATGCGATGAAGTACATTTTCCCTTTACAATCGTCTGTGCCAGTAATCTATTCATGAAATAACAGATGTGGTAATTAAAATAATAAATACACCATTTGAACTATTGTTATTTTGAATGGAACTTCTGAAATTCACATTTGTAAACTGCTATTCCTTAAAGTACTGGCAAATTCTAATTTATCAATGTGAATAGTTTTGAGAAGGTATTCCAAGTAATACATTCCTTTAGCTTGGTTCAACCCTTTCTTTATTTTGATCAATATGACCAACAAATCAATCTTACCTGTCTAAATAAGATCTTGTATTTCCTTTATTTATTTATTTTATTTATTTTATTAAATTTGTTAGCCGCTCCCTCTCCACAAAGGGACTTGGGGCGGCGTACAATAAATAAAACACATATTATAAAGTCCTTGATAGTAAAATAGGATAAGTGTTTAGTTCAGCACAAGGTGCTGCTTGTTTAATTTCTGGTATTTTCAGAATGCCCTTTTATTAATTCTTGGAAATTTTATTTGCTGACACTACCCTCTTCTGTAATTTCTTTGACTTTAAACCTTTCATTTTGAAATGATGATGTGATATGAAACCGAATAAGTAAGATATGCCACATAGATGAGGTCAGATTTACTTTCACTACAATTCACAGCTGTTTTTATAAGATATAATTTGTAATATAAGAATGTAGTGTTCCGTGTATATTAGCCAAGTTGCAAGGGTGTTTTTCCCTACTTTGAACTTTGTTTCATTTTTATTAATAATTTTAAAAATATGTAATAAAACTACAGTTGGATATAGAACAAAAAGTTAAGGCAAGGAGCCCATTAAAATTTAATTCATAAGAATTGATCAAAGTATTCCACAGTATTTTGCTGCCCCAAATCTCTTTTAGGGAATGAGTGGATTGTAAATCTTCAAAATATGGATGAATTTTCTCGGTAATTGATTTCACTAATCTTTTCCAGTTAGTCATTTGGACCTTCTGCATTTTTATTTTTAACTTTGTAGACTTCCTTCAAAGCATATACAATTCCATACAAACAAAGCTTCTTATTATTCCTAAAGATTCTATATGTACTAGTTTAGCCTTATGTTCAATTGTAATATATCTACATTTGTTAATTTGTTCTCCTAGCTTACTGGAGATTTTGGCTATGCGTCAGTGTTGTCTATGAGCTTTTTCTCATCTTCATACTTTTTCAGGTAAGGAATTTAAAGTTTGTATGTTAAAAAAAACCTTAGAGATAAAAAGTAGAGAACATAATCATCAGCTTCACTTCTTACCATGAAAGCATATTGCATACAAATGCACAAGTGACATCATTTCAATAGTCCATCTCACTATTATTATTATAATAACGCTCGCCCTGTTAATATATTTTGGTTACCTCAAGGCAGTAAACATACCTACTACTCTTTTCTCCACAACCCTGGGACAGAGTGACTTGCCCCAAAGTCACCCAGGCAGCTTTCATGCCTAAGGCAGGCTTAGAACCGCCTTAGGAATCTCTTGATTTTGAGGCCAGCACCTTCACCACTACACCAAACTGGCTTTCTAGTATTACAGTACATTATATAATGCAGCTTTCCCCAACCTGAGCACCTTGGCGATTTCAACTCCCAGAATTCTCAGCAGTGGGTTTGATTTAATCTATTTGGCATTAACTATGCAGGATCTTAAATTGAGGTATTTCTCATCATATGTACTGAACTTTCTGTGATTGAAGATTCCACCGATTTAAACTGGACTTTCTACCAAAAAAATGGTTCCTCTTTACAATGCAAGAATCAATTTCTACCATCATCGCCACATCTGTCCAATCTTATCATCTAGACATCCACTCCCCCCCCCCCCACTCATTACTGAAGAATTATCCAGGACAATGCCTCTTACCCCCCACACTGACATTGACTTATGGGACTAATGCCTTCTACCTCCCCCCCATACTGACTTTTTTACCATCTACAGCACCTTAACCCCTACTGGAATTTTATAATAACTTATTCGAGGTTAGACTTGCTCCGCCTGCGGGAGGCCCCTCTCTCGCAGGCTTGGCCCTTGGCTCTTTCAAGGGCCCGCCTCGAGGACGGGTTCGTGGACCCCGAGAGGTGCAGGAACCGGAAGCTAAGGGGATTTTTAGTAAAATGTTTTTTATCTTTTTTAGGGGGTTCCAGGGTGGGGGGGAGGGCTAATCAGACCGGGAGGAGAGCCAGCGCCGGACAGACAGGTGAGTCCAGGAAGGACGGGGATGCGGTGGAGGGGGGGAATATAAAGGTCACTAAAGCAGAGGGTTGCCCTATTACAACGGTCGCGGGGAGGAGGGGATGCGAGGACAGGATAAGATCCCAAGGTCGGTTGGGAGACCGCGGCTGCTGGTTACGCCGGTCGCTTGTACCAACCCCTGCAGTCTAGGTGGACAGGTGCTACAGAGCCAGGGCCTGCGGCTGATGCTTTGCAATGCAAGGTCTGTCACCAACAAGGCCCCCCTCATTAATGAGTTGATCTCAGAGGGGGAGCTAGACCTTGCAGGGATAACGGAGACCTGGCTGGGCCACGAGGGTGGTTTACCCCTCGTGGAAATGTGCCCACCGGGTTTCCGTGCATTCCATCAGCCTCGGGCCCTGGGTAAGGGTGGTGGGGTGGCGGTGGTTATGCGGGAATGTTTAGAGCCGAGGGAGTTCACTGTCCCTCAGATACCCGGGTGTGAGTCCCTTGGTGTGAACTGGGGCCCAGGGAGGCAGTGGGGCTTGCTGATTGTATACTTGGCTCCTCGCTATGCATCAGCAGCCCTGCCCGAGCTCGTCGAGCTAATCTCAGCGACGGCAGTTGAGACTCCCAGACTTTTGGTCATGGGGGACTTCAACTTGCCGTCAACGGGAGCGGCTTCCGAGGTGGCTCGGGAGTTCATGGCTTCCATGACGGCCATGGACCTGACCCAATTAGTGCAGGGCCCCACTCACGAAGGGGGCCACACACTGGACCTCATTTTTGTATCTGAACAGTGGACGAGTGATCTGGGAATAGGGGATTTAGTCATCACGCCCCTGTCATGGTCAGACCACTCATCCCTCCGGCTGGACTTCCCTGGCGCTATCCCCCACCGCGAGGAGGCGGAACCAGACTCTATAAACTGGTACCGCCCCAGGCACCTGATGGAATCTGATAGATTCCAGACGGAGCTTGGGCCAATACCTGTAGCCTTGTCCCGCTCCCGCTCCGAGGACCTAGTGATTGCCTGGAATAGGGCGACGACTGGGTCCTTGGACCGGGTTGCGCCTTTGCGACCTCTCCTGCAGCATCGACCCACCCGGGCTCCTTGGTTTACTGAGGAGCTTAGGGTGATGAAGCGCCACAGGAGACGTCTAGAGAGCAGGTGGAGGTCCTCACGCTCCGAATCTGACCGAACACAGGTAAGAGCCTATTTGCGGACTTACCTTGTGGCAATAAGAGCGGCCAAACGTAGACATTGTGCTGCTCTTATTGCGTCCGCGGATAACCGCCCTGCCGCCCTGTTTAGGGTGACCCGCTCCCTTTTATCGCAGGGGGCGCGGGAGACACCCATACAGGGTAGAGCAGAGGAGTTTGGGGAATATCTTCAGGACAAAATCGATCAGATCCGGAGCGGGTGGACCTCCGTCAGTGGACCAGACGAGCCGCCAACAGCGAGTCTTGAGAGACCATTCTGGGAGGAGTTTGACTCTGTTGCCCCCGAGGATTTGGACAGGTTGCGTGGACGGCTGCGACCCACCACATGTTTAACGGACCCGTGCCCCTCCTGGCTGGTACTGGCAGCCTGGGAGGTGACACGAGGCTGGCTCCTGGGCCTGGTAAACGCCTCATTGGGTGAGGGATACTTACCAACCGCCTTGAAAGAGGCGGTGGTGAGACCCTTGCTCAAGAGACCTTCGCTCGACCCAATGGAGCTAGCTAATTATCGTCCAGTCTCCAACCTCCCCTTCTTGGCGAAGGTTGTTGAGAATGTGGTGGCGCAGCAATTTCCACGACACCTAGACGAATCCGACTATCTAGACCCACGCCAGTCCGGCTTCCGACCCGGGCACAGCACTGAGACAGCCTTGGTCGTGTTGGTTGATGATCTCTGGAGGGCCAGAGATAGGGGTTGTTCCTCTATCCTGGTCCTATTAGACCTCTCGGCGGCTTTTGATACCATCGACCATGGTATCCTATTGCGCCGGTTGGAGGGGATGGGAGTCGGAGGCACCGTTTTGCGGTGGTTCGGCTCCTACCTCTCCGACCGGAAGCAATGTGTGTTGACAGGAGGGCAGAGGTCGTCCCTGAGGCCACTCACTTGGGTGCCACAGGGGTCGGTCCTCTCGCCTCTCCTGTTCAACGCATATGTGAAGCCGCTGGGTGAGATCATCCGTGGTTTTGGGGTTGAGTACCACCTGTACGCTGATGATACTCAGCTGTACATTTCAACCCCAAACCACCCCAACGAGGCTGTCGAAGTGATGTCCCGGTGTTTGGAAGCCGTCGGGGTCTGGATGGGGGACAACAGACTCAAACTCAACCCTTCCAAGACCGAGTGGCTGTGGGTACCGGCACCTCGGTTCAGCCAGCTGACTCCATCGCTGGCCATAGGGGGCGAACAACTGTCCCCCGTGGAGCGGGCGCGCAATTTGGGCGTCGTCCTAGATGCCCGGCTGTCAATGGAGGACCATGTGGCAGCCGTGGCAAGGGGGGCGTTCCACCAGGTCCGCCTGGTGCGCCAATTGCACCCCCTACTGGACCGGAGTGCCCTGCACACGGTCACTCATTCGCTGGTGACGTCTCGCCTGGACTACTGCAATGCCCTCTACATGGGGCTTCCCTTGGGACGCATCCGGAGACTGCAGCTAGTTCAGAACGCAGCCGCGCGGGTTATTATGGGAAGTACACGTTACTCCCACATAACACCTCTCCTGCGCGAGCTGCACTGGCTACCTGTGGCCTTTCGGGTGCGTTTCAAGGTATTGATCACCATCTTTAAAGCGCTCCATGGCATAGGACCTAGTTATCTGCAGGATCGCATCCTACCACACACGTCCCTGCGACCTATCCGCTCACACAGGGAGGGGCTCCTCCTGGTGCCGTCTGCTAGGCAATGCCAGCGGGCGACACCTAGGAGTAGATCCTTCTCTGTGATGGGCCCAACCCTCTGGAATGACCTCCCCCCAGACATTCGAACCACCACCGACCTCCGTTCCTTCCGGCAAAAGTTAAAGACTCACCTATTTCAATCAGCTGGCCTGGCACTTTCTTAGTTTTACCTCCCGGGGATTTACTTTATTTTAATTGGGTTTGGGTTTTAATTGGGATGTTTTTAGGATTAGAATATATTTATTTCTTAGTACAGCCTATCTCCCCCTCCAAATGTATCTTAAATGTATTTTATTATTATGTCTGATTTTATTTGTATTGACTGTACACCGCCCCGAGTCCCTTTCTGGGAGAGGGGGCGGTCTAAAAATCTAAGAAATAAATAAATAAATAAAATAAATTTCATTTTAACTTATTTGTTTTAGACATGTATGTAAACATTCAAGCAGCACTTCTAATTTATATCTTTCTTTGGAAAGTTTAAGATGGTTTGCTCTCTGTACTGGAACAAACCTTTTACTTAATAGGATAATTGTGCTGCTGAAAATTTTTAGCCCTCTTTCCAGGTTTTAGTTCATCTTCAGAAGGAAGAAATTAGATCAATCTCAAATGGATAACCGCTAGTTTCCCTCTCTTTTTCAAGCAGAAGCAATGGTAATCTTCATATAACTTTTTAACTGAGTCATGGATCAAGTTAATTTGTCATATGAATACCAACCCCCAGTCAAGATCAGGCTGGGTGTCATTTTAATTATGATACAGCTAATGTTAATTTTTAGTGAAACAATTATTCTTGGAAAGTTTGGAAAAGCAAAAGGCATATTTTCTTAGGGATGGCCATAATCTGTAGAAAACTGATTAATTCAAAAACTTTGATTTAAAAAAAAATTATAAGAACTAAATGGGCATTAATGATATGCATGAAGCAGAAAATTGTTCAAAATGAAATATATAGAATGGCTCTTTAGAACACGGAATTTAGTATGTTCTGAATGAACTTTGGTCCAGAAGAATAACATTTGAAACATTTTAATAAAGAATAACAGAATAATCTTATTCTTACTTTTTTCATCCAATAATTCATCCCACAATTGCAAAAGTCGATTGTATAGTAGTTCATGATGAATGCTCCTTGACATCCAAAGCAAACATAATTTTGCATTAATCTTAAATAAAATAAATAATGCTTTTTAAATTTTTACAAGCATCCTTTCAGCTAAAGGAAAAAAAAAACAATTAAGCATACTTTCTGCAACAAGTGTCACAGCCAAAAATCATTTCCCAACGAAGAAGGAACAATAGTAATCCACAGAAAAGTTCCAAAAATACATTTCTCCAGCTATTCAGTTGTATTTTTTTCCTAATGCTTATGTGAAATACACTCATATATTTGGCAGTCTAATAAAGAATATTTGTAGCTCAGGGTTGACATGAGAGGTCCTTGAGATTGCTTGTTTTCTTGCAGATAATTCATTATTCAAACTAGGTAACATATCAGTGCTACTACCCCTCATTTGGCAATCTATTTGCCAATCACAGCCCATAAAAATATAGCATTTTTGCATTTGTTATCTATGCATAGTATAATTGGAGAAATGCCCCAAAATGAGATAATAAAATATCTCATAACGAGTGTAAAACATACTTAAACTTATAGTGCATTCAGAAAGTATTCAGACCCCTTTCACTTTTGTCAATTATTTTTTTCTCATTACACTTAGACCCTATAATGACAAGGTGAAAATAGAATTTTAGAAATGCCTGTAAATTTATTAAAAAGAAATAAATAAATACCACATTGGCATAAGTATTCAGACCCATTGCAACAACACTTGAAATTTAGCTCAGGCACTATACTCTCCTCCTGTTCTCAGATAGCCCTAGCCAGTATCAGCAGAGATTGGACCAACATGTGTTGTTTCATTGGCTAATGCAGTCTTGAATTCTTTGTACCTGCATTGTTTTTTAAACAAGCCATTTGCAGGAGTATGAGATAGTTTGAAAGAATCGAATGAAATAAGCCTAAGACAAATATCCAGAATGGTGATATCTGGCCTGGTTCCACACAAAATATGGCTGTTCCAAACTTGGAAAGTTGTGTATGTTTTGTTTTTCTAGATATCTAAATGTCTTTCTTCATTTCTTTTTAGGGTCTGGGTAGCCATTACATATGTATATTCTTTTTGTATTGCTAATTTAACAAATATAACTTTTTCAAAGAAATGTTGATGTTCTTGAACATGTATTTAATTTTGCAGACTGTACATGATGGAAGACAGTTTATGAAATTTATTGATCCTAATTTAGGAGTCCCTTTGCCCGAAAGAGACTATGGTGGAAATTGCCTTATATATGACCCTAATAATGGAACAGATGCCTTTCACAATATTTGGGTAAGATGCCAAAATGGAGAGATTGTATTCATTTAATAATATCTTTTATGTCCTAGGATTTTGTACTTATTTGATGGATGCCTGATAATTGTTATCTAATCCAACATCAGTTGTTTCATAACTTAAGAGTCTGTCTTCAGTAATTCCATAGATGAGTTCCAGTACATCTTTCTGAGAATTTCAGGCTTCATTTCTTTAAAAGCAAATTTTAACTTGGAAGACAGACTGCAGGTAGTCCTTGTTTAGTGAGTTCAATTGATTCAACAATCTGATCATTGAGCAAAGTGATTGCTAAGTGAACACTCTCTGAGAGAGATGGTGTGCAGATCACTGTTGCTGTCTCATTTAGATAAAGTTCTCTCACATAATGTCCTATGCCTGATTCATTTCCCTCCCCCCCCCTTATTTTTTTCTTTCCTGCAGGGTGGAGGGTGCTTAAACAAACTATTTCTTCCTGAGCTGCTTCTCAGTGCAGGATTTCCTTAAAAAGATTACTTTATTAATTATTAAAAGACTCCAGACCTCATAGCTGCTGCATGAAACTGACCAGAGCTTAATCGGTTTCACATTAAAGGCCTTTTTTCATCATAAATGCTCAAGAGTGGAAAGCATTTATTACCATTGCATTTGTGAATGGTTGCTATCCAAGGTGGTTGCTAAATGAGGATTATCTGTAGTAAAATTTTGAAACCCATTAAAGTCATTTCCTGCGCATGGGAGCGAAGATATTACTGCCTTGCATATGGCTTTGGTTTTTTGTTGTTGTTTTTGTTCTTTTTTCATAACAAACCAAATGCAGAACAAAGATAAGGATGTTTTCCAGTTTTATAAATTTATGTGTAAATATTGTTACATTCAATGTGGGGTTTTTTTGTAATGCAAAATGTATGCATGTTTCTGTAATTATCTTCTAACCTGTGTGGTAACTTAATCATGCTCTCCAATCCTCCATAATTGTATATTAAGAGTTGTCTTAAATTATTTACTTACTCCCACACTTTTAAAGTAAAGGAAAGGAAATCTGTATCTGTTATCTGCTAGGTCTTCTTTGTAGACTAGAATGTGTTGACTGCTGTAGTTTTATGTAAGCTACATAATATTTTAGTAAAGCTTTTCGTTTTTATGGAATAAAAAGCTGATCCAAAACATTGATGGCTCAGATCTAAAAAAACAAATTGGGACTCATGCTGTATTTTTAGACTTGTTGCTCAAAGGTACAAAGGTGCATTTTTTGAAAGTTAAGATAATAATGTTTGCCTGAGGTTTTGCTGCAATAAGGTTTACACAACAGCGGAATTTAACATAGTTAGATATTATATTATCTAAGGTAAGCATACATTTTTCATCTTTCAGATAGTTTATAAAAATTGAAATAAGAACATTAATCTTTTTGTTAGGAAAAATATATTATACATTAGATGTGAGATGAACAAATTATTTTTAATCGTTTAACAAATATTTTAGAACATTGTGAAGATGTTCAAATTGCATATGGAAATATATGTTTCAGTAGTTATTGTCATCATTTATGTTGATTCCTTTTATTACACAGAAAGTAATTCTAATCTGTATAATCTACTTGAATTACAGGATAAACTAGATGGATTTGTTCCTGCTCATTTCCTTGGTTGGTACTTAAAGGTGAGAATTAGCCCTTTCTTTGCTTAATTACTTACTATAGTTCTGAAGTCTCATTGCTTGTCAGTACTACAAGTGCTTTTTATTCTTTATTATTATTAGTGGTCATCTAAGTTATTTTTAAAATAAATTTATAAATTTATTTTAAAACAGTAAAATTCTGTTTTACTGTTGAATACCTTTAAATCTTAATCAGTTAAAGTATTAAGCTATTTTAATATAAGACTTAAAACAGCTAGCTATGTTAAGATTAAACTAATGGGCACATAAATGTGTCACTATTTTCATCTTAATGTACAAAGTATATTGAATAGAGAATTGTAATTATTTCTAAGAAATTGTTTTCATAGCCAAGAAACAACTTTTTTCTTCATAATTACTCAAATTTATTTTAGTCTTAAAACTTCTAGTCTTCATTGACTATAACTTCATAATGAAGGCTACTCTAGTTGCTTTTTGCTATCATAACAGCAGACCTGACCTCCTCCATATAGTGATGGTATGCTGACAGAAAAATCAGTTCAGGTATAAAGGTCGTTCTTGACTTACTACTATTCATTTAGTGACTTTGAAATTATAATGGCACTGAAAAAGTGACTTATGGCTGTTTTTCACACTTACTACCATTGCAGCATCCCCGTGGTCACATGATCAAAAATTGGGTAGCTGTCATGTATTTATGACAGTTCCACTGTCCTGTGGTCATGTGATCACCATTTCTGACCTTCACTGCCAGCTTCCAACAAGCAAAGTTAATGGGCCAGATTCGCTTAATGACCAAATTATTCACTTAACAACTGCCATGATTCACTTAACAACTGTGGCAAGAAAGGTTGTAAAATGGGACAAAACTCACTTAATTATCTTGCTTAGCAACGTAAATTTTGGGCTCAATTGTGCTCATAATTCAAGAACTACCTGAATGTGTCTGTCAGTTCAATTGAGTACAATCCTATAGAGATGAATTTTGAAAACACTATTTAGACCTCCTTTCACTACCTTAATTTTTTAAAAATAGTGTTTACACATACAATAAATACTGAGAAAGTAACCTTTGTTCTGCTTTGCAATTGGAATTGATATTACTTGAGGCCAATTTTAAAGTCGTAATCCTTCCCATGGGTTTTCTAGACTGTAGTTGAAATGCATCATTTTGATAGAAACCTGAAGCAAACATTTTTCACCTTTAGTTAGCTAATAATTTCAGGCATTTCATGCAGCTGGAAAATGTATTTGGAGTGTTAGTTTGAGAATGTCGGCATAAGAAGTCATTTTTCTACTTTTAAGCTAACATTTTATGCTACTATTTGAAAGTACTACATTGTAGTGTGCATTCTGCAGTAAAATTGACATATTCCTATTGCCCTATATTTTATCTATCAATAATTGACCATCAGAAATTATATCTTAAGTATTTGATTTCAGCATAATTCTGGAAAGTTCTTGTTTAGTAACTCTGCATGAGTAATGTTCAAAGGTTATGCTATGTTCAACATGCGTATAATTTGTGTTCAGGTGTCCACAGTTCATTGATTTGAATGCTTGCATAATTCTGTATTTATGAAAAGTGATGCATGTGTTCTTATTGGGATGTTGGATTGACATTTCACTATCAAACAACATTCTTTCACCTAAAATATCATTTATTAGAATACAGGAAACTTTATATTACATCCTCATTATTCCAACTCCTTCATTATTAAATTGCTTTTGATATTAGAAATACTACTGTTGTAGTGTTGTTACATACTATTTTATTGGACTCGTAGAACAGTCAGCTCTTTGGAAAATTTGCACTTCTACCTAAGTCATTAAGAATATTCATTTCATATTTTTTTTAAAATCTATGCAAAGAACATTACTTTGTCATTTTAAACACTCAGCGAAAAATGCAATTCAAGTAGAAAATATTCATTTACAAATATTGTATTTAACTAGAGATGGAAGAAAATAATCAGACAATTCAGAAAAATATACACTGTATAAAGGGAATCAGGATGGAATCATAACCCAACTATTCATTGGTGAACAGATAAGATGGTTCAGGTTTGTGTTCTGCTACAAAGGTATACATTATAATTCAGCTGTAGGCTTCAACAACACATGGCAAAATAACTTTGTTTTTATAATAATTGCCCATGCGGAAGATACCTTGTGTTTGTGTAGCAGAAAGCACCAATTACGTTTCTCAGCACTTAATAATATTTATCAAGAGCAATTGCTTCTAATTAAGCAGAAAGACAAGCCTCATGCTTTATTCACTTTGAGTTTTATAATATATGCATGGGCAGTGGTAGAATTTTATTTTCATTTTTATTCAAAATAGAAAAACAGAAACCAAGTTTCTTCTCATAGGACTGTTTGTCCAGAGTGATTCTTGGAATTTAGAGAGTAATTCTGAGTTCCTGCTTGAAAGTAAACTCAATATTTTGTGCTGCGGATGTTTTTGAGAGCCTTTGTTCCTGATGTCTAGAACATCTTCAAAGGACTACTGGTTGGTGTTCTGTCTCCAATATATTATAAACAGAGCTGGAGAAAAAAATAATTCGATTCACATTTTAACATTAGTTTTCTTAATTTATGCTTCTTCACTTAATACGTGAATCAGAATACTACTATCCTTTGGATTTTGTAATCAAAACCATGCATATAAAAATGCAAATAATTAGGGAAAGTAGCATTCAAAAAACATTGGCAAGGAAATTGCTTAGTAAATTTATTAAATGATATTTTGCATTGCACATAAGAATGAATATTGTTCTTTATTTTAAAATATTATAAATTAATGCAGATATATAATGTTTGAAAACCGTGGTAAGCATTTACCATTCCTATTCACTTGTTAAATGTCAGTGAGATTTTTTTTTTCTTATTTTTTCTTCAATATTGGGTAATGCAAATTTGGACTGATCTGCAGAATAACTTTCTTCTTTCATAATTTGCTTAGACACTAATGATTCGGGATTGGTGGATGTGCATGATTATCAGTGTAATGTTTGAGTTTCTGGAGTACAGTCTAGAACATCAGCTTCCAAATTTCAGTGAATGTTGGTGGGATCATGTAAGTATTGAATACTCTCTTTAAAATTATTTGGCATATAGTGATGCAAATTCATTTTTTCAAAAACTCACTTCACAGTTACTTATTAAATATGAATAACTTTAGTAGGAGTAATGTTTATAGACTCTTCTTTCTAGAGACCATCTAGCAATCAACTCTGATATCCTCGGATTCATGAAAATGATCGGCAGTTTCTTTTATTATTTCCAATGTTATATTAAATACAAGTACACATGAACCTGAGAACCAGTTTAAGATCACAATTGGGATCAGAATTTCAGTCACACCTATGTCATCAAATGACCAGATATGATTGGCTCTTGACAACTATTTTTTTTTCATGGCGATTAAGTTAGTCACCATACTTATTAAGAAAATTATCTGGTCATTAAATATTGCAATTGTTAAATGAATCCACCTTCTCCCATTGATTTTGCTGGTTGAAAACCACCTGGGAAGTTTTGAAAATCACAATAGCATGACTACAAAGGTGATGCAATGGTCATAATTTCAAGGACCCGTCATAAATCACCTTTTTTTAGCAATGTCATAACTTTGAACTATTCTTAAACAAATGGTCATAAGTCAAGGACTACTGTAGTGGTTAAGGCATCTGAATTCTACTGCCACCTTAGACACAAAACCAGCTGGAGATCTTGCGCTAGTCATTCTTTGTTAATAATAACAATAATAATGACATTTATAAATAAAAGTTTTATTTTTGTTAAATGATGCATTCTGAACTGAACAAAAAATCAGCAAGGAAAGAATCAAAGATGAAGTGAAATGTGTAAGTCTAAGGAGACAACAGATTATATGCCTTGATAAAAAGAAATATTTAGAAAAAAGTGTCAGACCAACCCAAATTTCATAACTAAAAATTGAGGATATATATCCTAGCTGGTAATTTAGAAAATAACAAACCGATTAATGGATTGAAAAGTGAAAAATGAGTAGGATGGAATTATTTTATCATTTTCTGTTCAGAAGATAACATGATAATTCAATAGATGAAATCACATTATGGGCTAAGAAGCTGTCTGTTTTGCCAAAATATTGGTTATATATAATTGCTATTTTAAAGTGCTATTTAGTATTTTATAAGGTGTGTGTGTGTGTGTGTGTGGTGTATGCATATTATGTATAGAAACTGCAGTGTCATTGCTATAGTCACAGTTATGTATTATTATTATTTGTAGTGGATTATGGATGTAATCTTATGCAATGGACTTGGCATTTACTGCGGAATGAAGACATTGGGATGGCTTTCTTTGAAAACATATAAATGGCAAGGACTTTGGAATATTCCCACATATAAGTATGTTTAGTTACAAAATTTTACATTTAAGACAGAAAAATGCAAATCTTATATCACCTTTAATGCTAATGAATCCTACATTAAGATTAAATAGTTTTAACTTAGGATAAATTAATAATTATAAGTTCCATAAATATTATGAAATGGTATGTTTGTGAAATAAAATAATTGGTTAATGATGGATTATTACCATTTATAAAATGCCGTTTAGGGTAGAAATATCGAACATAGTTGTATAAAGTATTGTTTTATTTCTTAAATTACAAAAATACTTCTATATACTCTCAAACGTTTTTTGTTGTTTTGTTTTTAGTTCCTTCATTACTTCTGGGTTTATGTTATTCATGCTATTTTCAGTGTTTTTGTTAATCACATTTTATTTAATAGAAAGTTTTTTTAAAAAAATAACATGAAATATTTTTAATTTCCCCTCTAGAGGTAAAATGAAGAGAATTGCCTTTCAATTCACACCATACAATTGGGTTAAATTTGAGTGGAAGCCAGCATCCAGCCTTCGCAGATGGCTAGCAGTGTGTGGTATTATTTTTATTGTAAGGATAATTTCTTTCAATGAACTAATATAAGTATTTCAAATAGTTTTCTTTTATTTTTCAAAATACTGTAAACAGATTTCTTGCTTTTTCCCACAGACTCCTTAAATTTGATATAATCAAAATACAATTTATCTCCCAGAATTCCTGCTTTCATGCTAAGAGCAAAATAAAGAAAAGGAAGGAAGGAAGAGGCCACAACGGTCCCATTTAATTTAGAAGAGTATATAAATACTAAATGATATATAAATTGTTTAGGTTAAGGGATGAGTATTCACATGCAACAAACACATTTTATTTCAGCATTTATTATACTGTAAGCAAATGATTCCCTGATAATACAGACCACAGGAAGGGGAAACCCTCTCCATCAAAAGCAATTCATTCACATATGCACATAATTGGTAGAACTTAAGTAGGACAACTGTTAGGGAAGAAAAGGTAATTCTGACTCTGTAGTTAGAGACAAGAATGTGCTTGGTGTTCTCTGATCAAATACAAACATGTATGGGGAAAAAGAAAGGAAGTAAAGAACATTTTTCCTACATTTGTCAAAATTGGTCATCTTGAATGATAATCTGACTTTACTGTTTGAATACATTTGTTTAAAAGTTTGATCTTCTGAATTTATATGAAAGAAGTGGTCGTCTAAAAATGGTATGATTGGGAGGTTAAAATCACTCTGAGGTTTTGAGTTTGTAACTTTGTACTGAATAATTATGTTTTTTCTAACAATTCACTTCCATAATTTTGAATATAGAATATCAGTAATTGCTGCATGGACAACCACATCTCATTTAGACATTGAAGTACCTGGTCATTTTATCAAATTTCCTTTGTGTAATAAATGAGAATAGGGAAATAGCAGCATCCCAAGAAAATGCAGATGATAATGATTAATTATCATTAATCATTAACAGCTTTATTTTTAAAAATTGTTAAGATTGTTAACTTTGATAGTATTTCGTTGGCAAGACATTTCATACGTTCAAATTTATACACTTTGAAGAATTGTGACATATCAAATAACAGGAAATCTCCTAAGTGATTGAATGGTATGTGTCAGTTTTTATTGGCAGAGTTGAATACATTTTACTTGAAATTTGTCCTGTGGATGCCTCCAGAACACTACTTGGTACTGCTGCGACTTGTCTTTTATGTGAATGTGGGAGGAGTAGCCATGAGAGAGATATATGATTTCATGGATGATCCGTAAGTTATTTCTCTTTAAACTCAGTTGCCTTATGTTTAGAACTGGGGATGTTTCCTGCAAATTGTTGAGAAATATTATTCACCAAAATAGTGAATGAATCCATCTGTTATTTCAAGAGAAAGCATACTTTTTTCCAGGATCAGACATATAATGCTTGACAAACTAACATTTGTGCTTTATTACATTACTTCAGACTAATTGGAATGCAATAAATTTTTGCATAGGAAAATGTTGGAGAGAATTTTAAAAGCAATGTCTTAGCTTGAGGATGTTGTTAAATCTGGATTTACCCTAAATATTTTTATAACCTTGGTTTTCTGGCACTATAAAGGGACTTTACAGTATTCATATTTTACAGCAGTATGGCCTCACTAAGCAATGCATAAAGTAAACAGCTGCCTGCTTACTATTTGTTATTTCTGCTTGCTTTGCTTATCAAATACTAGAACCCAGGTCCATCTAATTGGATCCATCTTTTGTTTTGTTGTAATTTTGTTTTAAGTTTGGTGATAATGAAGCAAACTGGTTGGCCCCACAACTTTTCAGCATACTGTCTTACCTCTGACTATCAGAGAAATGTCTGTGTTTAGTATCTAGGATTCCAATATCTTATGGGGATCACTTGTTGGTCTTTCATTCCCAGAGCAGGGAAGAATGGCTAAAAATGATTACTTTAGTTGGATTTCAGGATATTGAGCAATGACATTTATACCATTCCCTGACCCCTCATTTTGGACCTACTGATATGGAATATACTTCTTGCTTCAAACTAAGAAAAGATCTCACTTCTCTCCTCAGTATTCTGGTCCATTTTTCGGTCCTTGTGTTTGAGTTGAAAAAGACTCTCTTATTCTTTGCCCTCTGTTCAAACACATGGCATAAGGTTGAAAAAGGGAAGCTTCATCAATCCCCAACCCCTCATTACTGATTCACTGAATTGCCATTCTTTGCCAATAGAAGATATGGAGATCAAAGGGAAAAGATCCCCCCAAACGATCCCATATGTAACAATGTCCTATTTTCTTTTTATTACTGAGAAAGTGACTACTGTCAGTATTTCCCAGTTCCACTAAAGTTTCAATTTCTTCACAAACATAAGAATCTTCTTAGTCCTACACTTCTTAGTAGGAGGAAGTTAAAAGCAAACTGTCTACAGAATTGTTCCTTTATAAAACATACATAAAGGCATATTTCTGTTTCTGTGTATTTTCAAAGATTAATGAAGATTTTTCCCCCCTCTACTCTAGCAAACCATTCTGTTAGACGGCTTAAAGATTTATGTAACTTCTTTTAAATAAAGGACTACTTTTAGATGCTAAAATGCTCATTGAATGCTCTGCAAATTGGTCATTGGTTACTTACCTGATACGCCCTTTCTCAGGACGGTGGAGACATCATCCAGGCATGGGTATGACTCTGTCAGGATCCAATCCGACTGGGTCTACAAGCATTAAAGACACGCCCACGAGGCTCCTTCTACCCAGATTAGACGAAGGCGTGACTTGTAGACCACTGTGTAAACAGTCTCAGATTATTAAGTAACCAACACCCATTCTCCTAGTAGGTGGAGACATCATCCAGGCATGGGGCATACCAAAGCCCAATCTGTCCTATCGGGAGGGTCCTGAATAGAATTTAATAATCTTAATCAGAAACCACTCACTGCAACACGCGCCGTCCGAATGAAGCGTCAGCTGAGGCATATCTATCGAGCTTGTAATGGCAGATAAACGGAGAAATAAAAGTCCATGTGGCTGCTCAGCAGATCTCCTCCAATGAAGCTTGAGATGATCAGGCAGCAGAGGTGGCCGCGCTGTGGTGGAGTGTGCCGTGATGTTGGGTGGAACATGCAGAGAGAGGACAGAATAGGCCCTCGAAATAGCAGCTCATACCCAACAATCAATGTCAGAAGAAGAGGCCTTGGAGCCTTTCTTACCTCCCGGCTGGAACTTCATGAAAAGAGCCTCAGAGCGCCTGAAAACGGCAATTTGTTTAATATAAACATGTAGAGCACGACATACATCAAGGTAATGCCACTTACGCTCCAGCCGATGAGATGGTTGGGGGCAAAAATCGGGAAGCACCAGTTCCTGGGCTCTGTGGAATACAGAATTTACCTTAGGTACAAAAACTGGATCAAGGCAGAGGATGACCTTATCTGGATGAAAGATGCATAAATCTTGTCTGATGGACAATGGCACCAGCTCGGAGGTTATTGCTACAAGAAAAACCACTTTTAAAGTCAAATCATATAAAGATACAGAATGTAAAGGCTCAAAAGGAGTCTGAGTTAAAGAGTCCAGGACTTTGGAGACATCACAAGTCGGGAACCTGTGTATTGTTGGTGGATTGATGTTTGTGGTACCTCTCAAGAAGCGACGGATAAGTGGGTCATGAGCAATGTTCCCTCTAATTTTTTTTCAGTGTGAGCGGAAAAGTATAGTGTTTGAGCAGCACATTTTCATGCCTGAGCACCTGAATTTTTTTCATAGATGTCACCCAAGACAACGAAATCAGTGTTATTTGAAACTCAATTCTACCATGTAAATATACATTAAGTAAAGAAATCTCCCTATAGAGGTAGTCCTTAATCTACGACCCTAATTGAGCCCAAAGTTTCTATTGCTAAGTGAGACATTTGTTAAGTGAGTTTTGCCCCATTTTAAAACCTTTCTTGCTACATACAGTTAAGTGAATCACTGCGGTTAAATCAGTAACCTGGTTGTTAAGTCAATCTGACTTTCCTACTGACTTTGCTTGGCAGAAGGTTGCAAAAGGTGACCCCAGGACACTGCAACCATCATAAATATGAGGCAGTTGCCAAAGATCCAAATTTTGATCATGTGGCCAGGGGGATGCTGCAATGATCATAAGTGTGAAGAACAGCCGTAAGTCACTTTTTTCAGTGCTGATGTAACTAGTCATTAAGTGAACTGTTGTAAGTTGAGGACTACTTGTATTCAAGTTCAATGGATGACTCTCTATGGGAAAAGGATCAAAACTTCCCTCTATCCACATTTTCCATACTATGAATTACTTTATATGCTTTATACTTTCCCCCTTACTATCCAATAGTCTGCAGTGATATTAGCAAGTTATGAATAAATTACCAATTGTGTTTTGTTGCCACCTGCGCGGCCGCGCACCCGCACAGCTTAGAGGGAACATAGGTCATGAGAAAGGGGCTGAGTGGAAGTCAGTGAGAGGACGGAGGACAGGGCCACAACCTGGTGACGGAGAGTGTTTGGTGAGAGTCCTAGATCTATCCCCTGTTAAGGAACTGGAGAATATGAGGGATAGAAGACTGTAAAGGAGCAATGACCTTTCTATGGCACCAGAGAACTGTATCCAAGTGGCATCGTAAATGTGGTTAGTAGAAGAGCACCTAGAGGCTTGAATTGTGTGAATAACTTCAGTGGAAAGATTGGCAGTCCTCAGAGCCTCCCGCTCAATCTCCAGGCGGTTAGTCGTAACCAAGGAAGGTTGGGATCCTGGAACGACCCTTGAAGGAGCAGAGAGGGAAACTGAGGAAATTGCCATGGTGGAGCTACTGAGAGGTTCAGCAGATCGACAAAACAGGGTCTGCGAGGCCACCGAGAAGCGATCAGGATCAGTTCTGCCTCCTCCATCAGCATTTTCCGTATTACCCGCTGTATGAGAGAGGTCGGAGGAAAAGCATACAGAAGGCCGAGAGGCCACTCGCACTTCAGACCGTCTAAGCCCTCCGCCCCTGGAGTTGCATAGCGCGTAAAGTACCTTGGCATTTGATTGTTGCCCTGGGAAGCGAAGAGATTGAGAACCGGAAGGCCGTACCTGACAGTCAGTTGTTAAAAGATTCCCTAATGCAGGCTCCACTCTGCCGGGTCTATATGCATGTGGTTGAGGTCGTCTGCCTGGGAGTTCTGGACCCCCGAGATGTGCTCATCCCAGAGAGACAATAGGTGGGTCTCTGCCCAGGACTCCAGTTGGGAAGACAAGGTCATTAGGCATCGGGATCTCGTCCCCCCTTTCCGGTTTATGTGTGCCTTGGCAGTGGTATTGTTCATAAGGATGCGCACGTGCGCATTGGCCACAAGATGTTCGAATTGAAGAAGAGCCAGAAGGACAGCTTTCAGCTCCAACCAGTTGATACTGTTCCTTTGGTCGGAGCGTGACCAAAGGCCTTGGGTTGTGTGCGACAGAATGTGAGCTCTCCAGCCTTGCAGACTCGCATCCGTGATTAGAGTGATGCATGGGGGGGTCGCGAAATAGAGAGCCCTGTTCCAAGGCAGGGGAGAGCCACCAGCGAAGGGACTGGCTTACCTCTGAGGTTAGACGAACCTTGTGCATCGAGCAACTGCAGTCTGCCTTCTGATATGGTTGCAGAAACCATTGGAGCTGGCCACTGGAATCTGGCCCACGGAACGATGTTGAAGGTGGACACCATTTTTCCCAGAAGTTGTGACAGGTACATGAGCGGAACCTTCGGCTGGCCTCTGATGGATGAGACCAGATCGTGAATGCTCACCTGCCGTTCTGGTGATAAGAAGACCTGTTCCAGGGAGGTGTCTATCACTCCCCCCAGGTGTGTGAGGCGAGTCGTGGGCTGCAGATGACTTTTCTTCAAGTTGACCAGGAAGCCATGTTCTTCTAGAGTCTGAAGAGTGATCTGGACGTCTCTGTGTGCCTGGTGCAGGGACCTGGACAGTATCAAAATATCATCAAGGTAACAGAATTCTAACATGCATAGTTCTAAGATGGGCAGCCAGCACAGCAAGGATTTTGGTGAAGACTCTCGGGGCAGAGGACAAACCAAAGGGAAGGGCACAGTATTGAAAATGATTCCCTGCATAGGAGAAATGGAGGAATTTCCTGTGATCTGAAAGAATAGGGATATGGAGGTACGCCTCTGTGAGATCCACCGAGGAGAGGAGGTCATTAGGCCGAATGCTCTCCAAGATGGATAGCAGAGAGTGCATTTTAAACCTCCTGTAAACTGTAAATTTGTTCAGAAATTTGAGGTCGAGGATTGCCCTCCAACCCCTTAGGCACTATGAAAAGATGGGAATAAAACCCTGCCTGTGTTGGTCAGGGGGCACCTCCTCAATGGCCTCAATGTAGACGAGATGGCTGATTGCGAGTTCAACCAGATGTCTTTTGGTAATGTCCCTAGAGACCGGACATAATACGAAAGTCTGCAGGGGACTAGAGAGAAACTCCAGGGCCAGGCCAAATTGGATGGTACGCCTGATCCAGTCATCATTGGTGATGTCGTCCCAATGATCGGTGAAAGCTGAAATACGGCCCCCAACTGGGGGGTTCCTGATAGGATTACTTCTGCTTTCGGAAGGAACGGTTGGAGCTGCCCTTGAAAGGCTTTTTGTAGGAGAACTGCTGGGAATTAATGTTGGATCTGTCCTGAAACGGAGGGCCCTGTCTTGGGGGAGCCTGGCGTTGAGGACGGGGGTAGGCAAATCCCCCGTTCGTCCCTCTAAAAGATGACCTATGGAAAAAGAAGAGGGTTTAGAATCTATTTTGCTGGTAGAAGGAAGCACCTTTTGCTTGTCCTTGGACTCTACTAAGAGAGGTTCCAAAGGCAGGCCAAAGAGAAGACCAGGAGAAAAAGGAGAAGAAGCCAAACGCCACTTCGCTCTGGCCTCTGCTTGCCATTGTTTCAACCATAGAAGACGTCTTCTGGTGACTGATGACTTGGAGGAGAAGGGAGCCAAATCTAGAGAGGCATTGGCAGCGTATTCCATTGCTGCTTTGAGCTTGTTGATGTCCTGATGAGAACGGGAATCAGCAGGAGGAATTCTGTCCTGCATCTGCTTCAGCCAACGGAGGGCCACCCTGTTGAAAAAAGAAGCAGAAGAGATGGCCCGGACCGCCCATACGGCAGACTGATGACCCTTAACCAATGACTGTTCAAAGCGTTTGTCCTCAGGATGGAGAGCGTCCTCTGGAGCATTAGTGGCTGCATTGGGTGACGAAAAGAAACCACAGGAAAGTCGATGGAAGGGACTTCCAAAAGCTTAGAGAGCTCTGGACTGACATGGTATAATTGTTTGTCCAGAGTAGAAGGGAGGAGTCCCCCCCCCCCGGAGATGCCCATTGATTTTGAATTACTTCCAAGAACAGCTTTGGGGAAGGAACCATATCCTTTTCGACAGTGGCCACGAAAAGAGTGGATCTGTGGTGTCAGACTTGTCAACCTCAGCAGTTGAGGATGGTTTTGAGGCCGGAATGCCAAAGACCTTTTTGGCCTTGAACAAGAGGGAGCGAAACAAGGCAGGTTTGAATAGGACCATTAAGGCTGAAGGGGCCGGTGTCAAGTCCTCATCATCCGAAAGATCGGAATCACGGGTTACCTGTTCCTCAGGTTCAGCAGCAGAAGGCTGAGAAGTACTTCCAGAAGCCGCCCCTTGAGAACGGGAAGAGTGGCCCTTGTTTAATTTATTAGAAGTAGAACACTGAGGGTGGCAGTAGCAGGACCCCGATGTTGAAGGCCTGCAGCAATGCCTCGTTCAATAACCACTGCTATGATGTCAGCCATATCATTAGGGTTGACAGTAATAGTTCTGGGGGAAGGAGAACCCACATCTATGTTTGGAGTAACACTACCATCGCCTTCGGAATCATACTCCGCTTGAAACCCAATCCCATTCTCAGGGTTTAAGGGAGAAGCAGGAGTGGAGATATCCCCATCAGTATCAGTGGAGAGATCTTCAGTAGGATTGATCATTATTTGAGGAGAAACCAGTGGGGCAGAGATGGGAGCAGTGCAATGCTGGGCCTTAGAAGTGGACTTTCGTGGAGCAGAATCGGAGGACTTGTCACGGTCGGAACCAGGGGTAGCTACGCTTGGGGCCTCCTGAGGTGGAACAGTCTTAGGGGCCTTAGCAGGCTTGGCTGTAGGTGGCTGAGAAGCAGTGGTTCTCTTTTTGCTCCTAGGCTCAGAGGGGACTGGAGGAGAAATAATGGCCGGAGAAGATGGATCACCCGCTGTGTAATAATGGTCTCGTCGGTTGGCATTACTCACGGTTGAGGAGAGCACCTAAAATGGCCACCGCAGGCTTCCCGCCCAAACAAAATGGCCACCCGAGTAGATAGGACCCTGAGGAAGGGCTGAGGGAGCGAACTGACAAGGCGGCTAAATACTCAACAGAATTTGCCGCCTGACAAATCCCTTGGTGCCAGAGGATGAACGCCCAAGCAGAAAGAGCCGTTTGAGGCCAAAAGGAGGAATGCTGCTGAGGCGACAAGAGCGGCGGCGTACGAAACGCTCTGCGTTCAAGCATCTTTGGGGTGGCTTCCGCATTTTGAAGAGTCCTCAGCCGGCGAGATCGAGATGATCGCAAGGTGTTCTGGCAGCACGGCTGCAGCAATCAGCTTTTCGGGCAGCATGGCAGCAGCAATCGGCGAATTAGCAGAGCCTGAGGTAAAAACCTCGTAGGCTAGCCGTTAGCATTCCCTGCGATGATTAGAGCCAAGCGAGAACGAGGCAAGTGCCCCTTAGAGGCTACGAAGCCTCCAAAGCGAAAGAAACCAGAGCCAATTGAATTAAATTTAAAAGAGAGCCAATTAGAAGAAATTTGGAAAGTTTTAGCTAGAATTTAGTTTAAAATCGAATTATTTAGCAAGGAGAGATACACAGACACAGCTAATTGAAGGATCGACTGAGTCTAAGCTGGGCAGGAGGAGCCTCGTGGGCATGTCTATAATGCTTGTAGACCCAGTCGGATTGGATCCTGACAGAGTCATACCCATGCCTGGATGATGTCTCCACCTACTAAGAGAATTTCAGATACTCAGATACACCACTATGCACATTTTGCATGATATATTGAGGGCTATGGGCCAGGGGTCATTTTGGAAGTGGGGTACTGATGTTTTTAAGGGGAAATTTGAATAATAATAATAATAATAATAATAATAATAATAATAATAATAATAATAATAATAATAATAATAATAAT
Source organism: Natrix helvetica (assembly GCF_964273705.1). Taxonomy (NCBI): domain Eukaryota; kingdom Metazoa; phylum Chordata; class Lepidosauria; order Squamata; family Natricidae; genus Natrix; species Natrix helvetica. The sequence continues at coordinate 116,029,483 of NC_138548.1, read as the reverse complement.
AATAATAATAATAATAATAATAATAATAATATAATATAATAATAATATTTAATGCTTCTAGACCGCCCCCTCTCCTGAAAGGGACTCGGGGCGGTGTACAGTTCATACAAAATATAACAAAATACAATAAAATTAAATATGTACAGTTGACAATTGACATGGAGGAGGTTAAAAAGCAGTTAAAAGAACTGTACAAAGCAGATATAAGATAAATTCAAACCCCTAAAAACAAATACAGTAAATTAAAAAACCCCTAAAATAACCAGATATAACACATTTGCCAGGAGGGACAGTTGAATTATGCCAGGCCTGCTAATCGGAACAGGTGGGTCTTCAGTTTTTGCCGGAAGGAGCGGAGGTCAGAAGTGGTTCTAATGTCGGGGGGGAGGTCATTCCAGAGGGTTGGGCCCATCACAGAGAAGGCCCTACTCCTCGGTGTCGCCCGCTGGCATTGCCTAGTGGACGGCACCAGGAGAAGTCCCTCCCTGTGTGAGCGTATTGGCCGCAGGGATGTATGTGGGAGGATGCGATCCCGCAAGTAACTAGGTCCCGTGCCATGGAGCGCTTTAAAGATGGTAATCAGCACCTTGAAACGCACCCGGAAAACCACAGGCAGCCAGTGCAGCTCGCGCAGGAGAGGTGTTACGTGGGAGTACCTCGTACTCCCCATCACAGCCCGCGCGGCTGCGTTCTGGACTAACTGCAGTCTCCGGGCGCATCCCAAGGGCAGCCCCATGTAGAGAGCGTTGCAGTAATCCAGGCGGGACGTCACCAGCGCATGAGTGACCGTGTGTAGGGCATCCCGGTCCAGTAGGGGGCGCAATTGGCGCACCAGGCGAACCTGGTGGAACGCCCCCCTTGCCACGGCTGCCACATGGTCATCCATTGACAGCCGGGCATCAAGGAGGACGCCCAAATTGCGCGCCCGTTCCACAGGGGGCAATTGTTCGCCCCCTATGGCCAGCGATGGGATCAGCTGGCTGAACCGAGGTGCCGGTAGCCACAGCCACTCAGTCTTGGAGGGGTTGAGTTTAAGTCTGTTGTCCCCCATCCAGACCCCGATGGCCTCCAAACACCGGGACATCACTTCGACAGCCTCGTTGGGGTGGTTTGGAGTTGAAATATACAGCTGAGTATCATCAGCGTAGAGGTGATACTCAACCCCAAAACCACGGATGATCTCACCCAGCGGCTTCACATATGTGTTGAACAGGAGAGGCGAGAGGACCGACCCCTGTGGCACTCCACAAGTGAGTGGCCTCGGGGTCGACCTCTGTCCCCCTGTCAACACACATTGCCTCCGGTCGGAGAGGTAGGAGCCAAACCACCGCAAAACGGTACCTCCGACTCCTATCATTTGGGTTTTTTCTCTTCTTCAAACCATTTTTTTAAAATGTACAAAATGTACAAGAAAGAGGCTCAAGGCCTTGGCTTTACCTATTCTGGATGGGCTCTGGTGATTGTTTAAGGAAGGTTTGTAAAGGAATGTCAATAGGTCATACCTTTGTGCAGCCTGTGTCTTGGTTTCTATGTGGAACATAGCTGCTGGAATAAGAGTGATAATAGTCTATGGAGATTAGGTCAACTTAGGGAGGTGGTCAACTCTGAAGGTTTTACTGTATTTGGTTTGGTGATACAGAATACAAGGTCATATTTGGTGAAATGTAAAAATGCAGTTCAGTAGGATTCTTAGCACTAGGAAATAGATTAAAGAGCTATAGGATTGACATTCCTTTCTGTAGCAGTTGCTATTGTTTCCAGCATTCCCTCATGTAGATTTTTCCAGGGTGTTGGTTTAAAACAGCCGAAACAAGATACAGTATGGAAAAACTAATAGGTACTAGATTTAAAAACAGGCACTGAAAATTTTAAGAATTTTGTTAGAGATGTTACTTCAGAATTCGCCGTATAAGCCTGCCTTGTAGGCATAGCAAAATGATCTGCCTAAATTCTTTATTTATAATTAACTATGCAAAATTGCTGTATTTTCTCTTCTTTATTAAAAAGCTAAAGTATTAATGTAATAATATTGCAGCACAGTGAATACAGTGGTACCTTTATACTAAACAGCTTTGAAACTCATCAAATTTGGTATTCAACGCATTTTGACATGGACATTTTGTCCCAGTAACCATCGTTCGTTTGGTACTCATCGCACAATCTTGAACTTCTTAGCATCAGCTCCCTTATGACACACTACATTATTCTTGATCATACGCATGGTTTGTTTAGTACTCATTGCGCTTCCGGGAACCAATTAACAATAACTACTTAGGTACCATTGTGTAACAGATTGTTCAAGAGGGAGCATCTGTGGAACCTGTCGTTAAATCCTCACCCACCTCTATGTCTTTCCTTCCTTCCTTCCTTTTCTGAGACATTGGCCAGAGGCATTTAGAAACAGTCCTCCATGTAGCATCACTCCCTCGTCTAACTTTAGGAAAGTTATTGCTTCTTCTTTTTTTTCAACTGTTCAGCTGTTGTCAGCAAAGAAGTACAGGATGGGCCAGAAGCCAGGCTGGGGAAAAGAAATTCCCAATGCTGTTATTCCAGAATATATCAGCCAGCATATATATATCTGTTCAAACTTTTCAGCACCCTTTCCCCACCCTCCCACCCCCATTAATCATACCTTTCTATTCAAACTTCTGATAGGTAGGCTGGCATCTTCCCAGCCTACCTATCTGTAAGCTGCTGCACCAGCACACTGTCCACAGATAGATCTTTGCAGTTTCTCCCCTCCCTGCTTCCTTCCTTCACCAACATCCCTGATATGAAGTATATACATATCCTGCTCAGTCTTCCTAGCATTGTCCCTCTTGCCCCAGAACTCATCCAAGAAACCAGAAACACAGAAGCATACAGATTTTTAGAGCAGGGGTCCCCAACCCCAGCCCACTACCAGGCTACTTGTGCAGCCTGGTTCCACTTTAGAACCGGGCTGCACAAGCATTGGGTGAGGATGCGTGCAGCTCCACTTGCGTAAGCAACAGGTGATTGCGCTTGTGTGAAAAGCTGCTTTGGTATGAGCAGTATGCGCACCTGCTGCTTCGGCAATTGGAGCTGCCTGTGCTCACGCGTACACCCCTGTCACTCACAGGGAATCATCTCTCTCTCTCTCTCCCCCTGCCAGGCTGCCAAGCTGGAAAGGTTGGAGACAGCTGTTGTAGGGGAAGCCGTATCGGCTGTCCAGACATCTTGACCAAGTAACAGATCAGCTTGTTGTTGACTTATTGTTTTGGAATGCTTTGGGGAATAAAATGTCCATTGTAAATTAAACACTAACATGGTTTATTTACTGTACCATACTGTATGTACATGACATGTAGTTTTATCAACATAGAAATGTGGGTTACCATGCTGATCAATATTTGTATGATAGACATTTATTGTTATTTATGGGGTAACGTTTTGTGGACTGTAATCCACTCCATCAAATCTTTTACTAGGATATAGACTATTCCCAAAGATCACCTATTTCAGCTTCTGATTTTGGGGCACACGAGAGTCTGTCTGAAAAGCAATTGCTTCTGAAGCTATGCTTCCTGGGTATAGTGTAGAGAAGCATCTCAAAATAACGTTTTTATAATATTACTGAAAATATTAACTGGAGTAATTCAATTTAAGCAGCAAATTTTCAAGATAATGCATGTTCTGGATTTTCCTCGTGAATAATATTTTGGGTACAGATATGTCTTGTACCTATATGCTACTACTTTTGTTTTATTGCAGGAAATTCCATAAGAAGTTGGGTCAGCAAGCTTGGCTGGTTGCTACTATTACAGCTACAGAGTTCCTTATAGTGGTAAAATATGATCCATACACTTTAACACTATCGCTCCCTTTCTACATTACTCAATGTTGGATCCTTGGAATCATGCTTGTGCTTGCGTGGACAGTTTGGCGTTTTTTCATTCAGTAAGCAAAATTTGATTCTTGACTGTCTAGCTGGGCCTGTAATCTTTAGGTTGTTTGTATGGGAATTTTAAAATACTATGATAAAAGTTATTGAACACATGAACAAGCACCCATATTTTCAAGACACCAAAGTTGGGAGACTCACTAATAGAAACTGACTTTCTTGTTGATAGCTAGGTAACCCTTTGATCAAAGACTTTTAATAAAGCCTTAATTATAACACTAGTTACCCTATAATTCTGAAAGAAGCAAACAGTCTGTTCCCCTTAGATTGTATTTATTTATTTATTAAATGTATATGCCGCCCATCTCATCAGTAAGGTGACTAGATCCAAGGAAGAGGAGAGAAAGAGTTAATATACTAAACTAATCCCCCAAATGAAATTTATCTAGAAGATTTCTTGCTCTTTCTTATCGAAGTAGAGAAATGGGACAGAAAGATATCTCATAGCATACCCTAGGTTATGAGGTTCTGTTTGGCAGAATGCATTACATCTGGCTAGGCCATTTTTTGCTCCCCATCTCAGAGAAAGGAGAGCTGCAGGATTACTTGCTTTGGATTCAGTTTCAATGTGCCACATAAACATATTTTTTGGGTTATAACCCTTTCATTGGGATCATGTAGCAGCACTGGATTCCAGGAAAAGATATAGTTGCTTAAAGGTATTGCAGAGAGATGCTACATTCATTCTCCCGCATGCCCTGAAATACTTTTTGGAGATCAGATCTGAAGTGCTGCCCAGACATTTCTGCTTTGCATTAAGTATCCAAAGAGTTGGGGGTGGGGTGGGGTTTGACAGTGGATCATCTCCCAGTTTGTTTATTTGGAAAGCTGATTAAAATGTATAACACTTTTTAAACAGAATTAACAGGTGCTTGATATTCTCAAAACTTAGTTTACAATTGTTTTAGAGAAATGAACTACAGAGGTTTATTGCTTTTTTTTTTAAGTAAAAGAAACAATTCTTGTTTTTTGTTTGTTTCAGTGACATCACCTTACGGTATAAAGAGATAAGAAGGCAAAAGCAAGAACATAAATTTGGAAAGGATAAGTATTTAAGCAATGGTGATGGACAATCTGTACCTGTAAATGAGTACCTGAAGAATAAACTAAGAGAGAAAAAACTTTGATCCTGATTAATCGGTGAAGGGCTAAGAGGGTTGATTGTCTTGATTTGCAAGTTTAACCCTCCCTCATTTTGTAATTTTCAATGTTTTCTCATGTGTGAGAATCCTTTTGGAAAAGATGCCACTTAATCTCTTTTGAGGAAAGTGTTTACAACTAACTGTAGAAGTAGTGCTCCTTCCACAGGGGAACTTCAAACCAAGTGTGGTAAATGTGAGTGCCGCCACCTCACAAAGGAGGATTGGGAAGGCTTTAACCGATACAAATGCAGCCTCCCCATTCTGGAAAACTGTTACCATTTTGGTCATCATGAACATGTTTTATGAAATAAATCGGTGCACTGTGAAAAGCAGTTTGATGTTTTCTGCTGAAACTAGTTTAAGCTATAGTGATAATGTTCATGTTCTTCTGATTCATTTAACAATACAAAAAAAGAGGGATGCAACTGAAGTATGAGAACAAACTGCAAAATTTGCACAGTACACTACTGCAGCCAGCCTTTGAAACTCCTGGATTTAGCTGCCTGGATAAAGGTGCTTTACTTTGAACAACTGGCTAGTACATTACACTCTCAAATACCTCTTTGTCGACTGTCTCTTTAGGAAAGGCATCTCTTTAGAAAGGATGCTGATTAGCCAAATAGTGAAAATGAAGGCAAAAGCAGGTAGGAATGTGTCCTAGTCTTAGTCATATGAATCAAAGTGAACCTTAGTTTTATTCTTCTGCAAATGAGATACTTATTGTTCTTGCCAGGACTGTGTTTGGGTGTTGCTCCTCTGTCGAATAAACCAAAATATATGACATGGATGTTCAGAATCATTTTTTTTTAACTTCTAGAATAGGGATGGGCCCAAGTGTCCTTTCAGATATTATCAAACAGTTCTCATCAGTCCGGCTAGCATGGCTACCTGTGCTGGATGATGGGAGTTGCCCATCTCTGTTGTAGAAATTAAGGCAGGAAGATTTATGGGCAAGTGGTATGGGCGTAGTCAGCCACTAAATGCTGATAGAAGTGTATTATCATCTCTCAAGCATCTTCTAGACCAAGAGCAGCAGCTGTCTTGCTTGTCACATTCTCTCAAAATAACGTTTGTTTTATGAACATCTTGAATTGCTTTCATATTTTTAAACAACTAGGTCAATTTAACTTACAGTAACACCGATTTTTATGTTAACACTGTAATTGGATCTCAAATAATTAGACTTGGAATTTATTTTGAAATGTTTTATTCTTTGGACATGCATATAAGCTAAAATGCTGTATTCTACTTGCCTCTTCTCCCTATATGATCTCAAAGTGCCGCTACTTAAAGCACAGTGCATAGATCTTGGCTCCCTTTTATGATAATACTTGAACTGCAAAATAAGTCTGTCCTTGCCTTGTTTCCAGGATGCCACTAATATTCTCCTCTTAAACAAAGGACACTTTCAGGAAAAGAAAAGAAAATCCATATAAATGAATGTTGAAAAGTTCACCAGAAGACACAGGTTGAAATTCTTCATTGAGCACCTAGTACATTTCAATTTAAGATTTACATAGTCTCTATCTGTTTTGTACTAGTAGATTCTGCCCCTCTTTGTAATTTTGTATTGTAAAGTCTTTCATGTAATTCTGGTGGTAACAAGTGCAATGGGGAAAAACTTGAAAATAATTTTCTTTTGTTTTTTTGTTGAGGAAGTAATTGTGTAAAAACTGAAGTATGTGAAAAATGCTACTTTTGTTTTCCAAATTGAAGTTGACTTACTCTCAAACCATTACTTTCATACTGATCTTTATGTTCATGAAACAGTCTTAAAAATATAGTATGGCAAATTGAACAAATGTAATAAAAGAGTATTTGCTGGTATGCTTTTGAGTTACAAACTTTATTTGGGAAGGGAAGTGGTTCTCATGTCCCATGTGGATAGTTTTACATATCCACATGACCATCAGGTCAAATTTGCATTGTTTTTTTTCTTCTACCTCACCATCATACATTGTATTTGTTTTTAAATGTCCCAGTTTTCTTTTTCAGAATCTCAACCTGTCTTATTTGCTGTTTAACACCAAAACACTTTTAAGCACTTTATTTTTCTCATGCATACTTTATTATATACTGTATTATTATATTAGTATATAGCATATTATTATAGAATGTACTACTATGTTCAACAACCAGCTTTCACTCCACATTTGTGCAAAGTATTCTATAATTCAAACCTATTTATTTTATTGCATGTGTTCTCTAAATAATCAAATCTACAGTAAATGTTTCTCACATTCATACATTTCTCAATGACCTGCTAAAGAGAAGGGAATCTTCTATGCATTTTCTTGCTGGATATAAGCTATAAAGTACTATTGGTATACTTATATAAAGCTATACTGCACTTCTTAGATTTTTTTAAATTTTGCCATTCTCTATTCAATCTATTTGTTCATTCTTTTCCATGTTGGATGTGTACTTTCTCTTCCTTCATTCAACTTTTACTTCTTTTTGTTCCATGCCCATTATTTCCCAGGATCTGTTCTAGATACTAGCTAATATAAACTTCCACCCATTCACAATTTCTCATTACCCATATAGCCTTCACTGATTCTCTCAGTCTTTCAACATAATCAATCATGCTTATTTTTCCATACATAATATGCATATACGTACATTTATTTTTTTCTAAACATACATTCACCAGTTGCCATTTTTATTTATTTGGAGTATCTAAGTGATCCAGTCACACTTTCTTTACTTTCTTGCCTTATTCCCGCTCATTCGTTCAGCTCTTTCGATAAAATTAAATGATTCCCTGGAATTGCTTTCATGCAGAATACTGTACAGTTTTTCCCAAAACCCATCTTGATTCTCCATTTTCAGCCGAATAATAATATGCAGCTATAACCAACCATGACACATTCTGCTAGAGAGAAATTCCCTGAGGATGGGCTCCAGCATGAATCCAAAAGCTCAAAAGACTCCTGGTGGGGGTGGCCTGCGCAGGCTGAATACGGCCTGTGGGGGCCACATGTTTGACATGCCTGCTCTGGATCAATTAGGTACATTTTACAAAGCACTGGATCAAACCAGGAGCGGAATCCTATGGATTATGTGTATTCCTCTAGATTGTGTAAAATTATCCAAATATACCTAATTTTCTATGGAAGTCAAACCAATTATCGCTTGAACTAAAGTTCCTGACTCAATGTGTTGACTGAAAATCATTGAGCTGATTTATACTTTATAATACTTTTTTAAAGTGAACACTGGCTTTTCTACAATGATGAAATAGTAAGACTAGCAGATTTCATTGAGATTTTAGAGAGGAGTAATTTCTGTTTGAGCTGTGTTAGCAGTCTTCATATCCCCTACAGCAGGCGTGTCAAACTTGGTTTCATTGAGGGTTGCATCAAGGTTGTGTTTGACCATGGGGGGGAGTGACCAGGGTGGGTATGGTAGCAGCGGCGGGAGGCTCCACTCACCAGCACAGAGGCTTCTGAGTATATGCAGAAGCATCACGTGTGCGCACGAGTGAACCGGTACTAAAAAAAATGGAAACCTACCACTGGTGTGGCCAACTCAATGTCACTCGTGCCAGGGGCACCTGTGGTGATCCAAGCTCTCTGCCAGCGAAAACGAGCTCCAGAGCTCTCTCTTCAGCTCTCCTGCAGCCCTATGCCAGCAAAAACGGAGCTCGGGAATGCCTCATGCAGCCTTCATGAGCTGTTTTTGCTGGCAGAGGCACCATGGGCCGGTCCTTTGCTGTATCTCGCGCTCGTGGGCCAGATCTAAACACCTTGTGGGCCAGATTCGGTCCCCTGCCCTTGAGTTTGACACCCCTGCCCTACAATAATGTTATTTACTTGCTTGATATAATATCTTTTATTATTTATATCTCACCCTTTTTTTTTACAAACAACTCAAGAGAATAAACATAACTAATACTCCTTCCTCCTATTTCCCCAACAACAACAACATTGTGAGGTATATTGGGTTGAGAGAGAGTGATTGACCCAGTCACCCAGCTGGTTTTTATGGCTAAGGAGGGATTAGAACAGGGGTGTCCAAACTTGAGAACTTTAAGACTTGTGGACTTCAACTCCCAGAATTCCCCAGCCAGCCATGCTGGCTGGGGAATTCTGGGAATTGAAGTCCACAAGTCTTAAAGTTCTCAAGTTTGGACACCCCTGGATTAGAACATACAGTCTCCCAGTTTCTAATGTGGTGCCTTAGTCACCAAACCAAACTGTTTAATATCTAGTAATACTTGGGTATTACTAGATATTATACTATATACTGAGTGTGTGTGTGCACGTGTGTGTATGCACGCAGAGAGAGAGAAGAGAATATAGAGGATTACTAGCTAGAATATTAGAAATATCGGTATATATGCACACATGTAACATACATATACATACATTTCAGTATTTCTGCATTACTAACTTTATTCTTCAATTATTAACTTCATTCTTCTGTGTTTTCAGAAGAAAAGCTACATATGAGAAAGAATAGTGCTGGAAGGATGAGATGTTTTTTTTAACTTACAGTACAAATCTATGACATAAAATAATCATTATTAAATGATGAATAATATAGTCTACATTTCTTAACTGACAAGAATGGCATATTACTGCTCAGTTGCTTATTTCTAAATCATATTAATACACTTTTCACAGTCTAGTATATTAGATAATTTCTTTATACTACATTCGTCAGACTTAATATCCAACCCAGAATTATAGCCACTGTGGCTATCCATGATCCCTTGATACTGTACAGCTGAGAACGGTAAGTCTTTATTCTTTGGAGTTTCTACGATTTGACTGGGATGGTTTGTTCCAGCAGTCAATCTTCTGACAGTTAAAGAGTTGAATTGGAATTAAGCTGCCATGCCATAAACCAGGGAATAGGTATCAAGTAGAACATGAATGCAGCTCTCTTACTACTTACTAATATTATTATTAATTGTGGAGTTTAATTTAGGCACTTGCTTAAGAAAATGCATCTGCCATCTGTTTGTAACCTTATAGTTACAGGAACCATGAATGCATGCCAGATTGTTGTCAATATGAAGCTTTTTTCTTAACAATAAATTTCAGTTCCTCATCTATCTAGTTTACAGGGGGCGGGGAGAGAAACTTCTATGGATGCATGGAGGTAACTTCTTGTTTAGTATTTGCTCTTTGGAAATGATTTCTTAAGAATTTAATAGAATATAGCAGTGATGGGGAACCTTTTTTGGCTCGCGTGCCACAAGTGGGAGCGCAGGGGGGTCGTGTGCGGGCGTGCCACACCCATAATGCAACGTGTGACCCCCCCAGTGCACATGCGCGCACAATGCGTGACCCCCCCCATTTTTACATGCTTTTTTCGCCCTCCCCAGGGTCCAGAGGCTTTATAGGAGCCTAGGGAGGACGAAAAGAGCCTCCCCCCCCGGAGGCCCTCCGGAGCCTCCATACGGTCCCTGAAGCCACTGGGGAGGCGGGGGAGGCTCTTTTTGCCCTCCCCAGGCTCCTATAAAGCCTCTGGAGCCTGGGGAAGGCGAAAAATAGCTTTTAAAAAGGTGAACTCAGCTGGCCAGCGTGCGCATGCGCACTGGCCAGCTGACAGGGCAACGCCTCGCGTGCCCTGACAAATGGATCCATGTGCCACTTGTGGCACGCATGCCATAGGTTTGCCATCACTGGAATATAGAAAGAGATACAGTATGTACAGGAATATGTACTTTCCATTATAATATATTTTAATTAAAGTTTGATTTGGAAAAGCAGCATTTCCTTCAATTTGCAAATGTAAAAAGGGAAAATAGTAAAAAAGTAATTATGGCTCATTAGATAGCCTCCAATTCTCTCAAAACAATAATATGTGTTACTGACATCTCTTTATCTGAGTAAATATCACATTTGAAGAAATACATTAAAGTGAACAAATATTGTTTTTACTTCTTACACTATCCTATATTTTATGCCAGTACTATTAATATGGATTAAGAATCCATATTAAGTAGATCCATTATAAATTAGAAAACTGAAGTGGAGATGATTTTATCAATGTATCTTTAAAAAACCCCACAATATCGTAATAGAGGTGATATAAGTAATGGTACATGGGAATCTCTTTTTTACAATCTGAGAAGTGAGGGAGGTTCTTCCTTTCTGGGTTTCTTGCTTTGCCCATTATGCAGTTGTGGGCCATGTCTTTTCTTATTTGATCGTTCCCTGGCCAGCATCTCTTTCCCTCCCAAGGTCATTCCAACAAACCATTACAAACGATGAGGTAAAAGACAACCTGCCACAGGAATGTGGACAGTGCAAGCAGCTCAGAAGAGACTTCCCTAGTTGCCTTCTGGACTGTAAAGGGGAATGGGGTGAGAAATACACTTTCAGACTTGCAAGGTTCCAAAGAGTTAAGTTCATCTGGCTGATCTGTTCTACCTTGCAAGACTGACAATATTAGACTAGTTGATATGCAAGCAATATTAGTCAAAATCTTACCCGCCTATTACTGGAAAATAGTTAGGAAAAGGAAGATACTCTCAATTTGGAATCTTTTTTTTTACTATTCAGCACACCCTTAAAGTTTAATAAATAAGCCTGTTGTCCACCAGGGGGTAGTGTACAACTATTCAAGAAACCAAATAATTGGTAAAAGATAGTAAAAACTCCTGAGTATCAGCAAAAAGAATTTGCTACAAAATTACTGGGTCGTGATACATGTTTTGGTGAAGTCCAGCCTATAGCTGTTAGAAAAGTTGAATTTAAAATAGATTAAAATCTTGTATTCTAGCCAGACAACCCACACTATTTCCACTGAAGGTAGAAGGAAAGACTCCCATTATTGGGGGGGGGGGGGGGGGGAATCAGAAAGAACCTGAAAGCACCTTTGCAGACTAACAAATGTTATTATCACTGCTTTATTGTTCAGTCAGAACTTTTGATAGGAGTTCTAGAGTCTTTCTCTAGAGTGCTAGTATAGTTTTGTTCCAAAATGTTTCAGAGTATAATGGGTTATCTGACATCACAATGGGTTTCAATACATTGCAATTGCTAGTTGATAAGGTAATCTGTCTCACCTATGACCCACCTTTGTACAATCACCCACCCACCTCTTCTCCTTGTTTGCTTCTCCTCAGGACCCATTACAAATTATGAGTGTAAACTACTATTCTTAGATTTCACCCAGCTCAGGATGTGGGTTTTTTGCCCCCAAACCAGAATTCTGTAGATTGGCTCAATTCATTTCTTGGTAGAGATTTTAGTCCTTTATGTGGCTTATAGCTTGTATGTCTTATGAGCATCTTGAAATCAAGAGAATGAAAAATGCAATTGGAGTGATAATAACCAAGTAGCGCTCCTGCTGGAAGCAGACAGAAAATATCCTTTCCTCCAACCACCTCATTAATGTTTACATTGGGAAAAATAAGCACATACTTCTGTTTAATGACTTTCCATTTGCATTAAAATTTCCATTAGTCGTATTATTCATTAAAATGTTTTGGGCTGGATTTGTTTCCTCCCACTTATCAAAAGCCTCTTTTAATGTGTTTCTGAAATCTCTCAACCATGGTTGGACAATTCCAAGAGTGAATAAAAAGTCTGGCCAAACTCACAAGATATAATTCTGTATAAACATTTCAATACTCATATTTAAATGCAAACCTACATTAATTTTAACAAAAATGAATTCTGACTTTCATCAGTAATAGGATATGAATTGGGCTCAAGTCTTCTATGCAGTGCTGTTTAAAATATTGTATATGAAGCAGTTTTATTTAATAGTTGAATTATACTTTATTATGCATCTTAGATATTATTGCTAAATCATTTATATTCAGTCTTGCCTAATCTAGTACCTTCTGAGTTTACAACTTCCAACTAATTTGGCAAAAATGTTGCTCAGGAAAGCTTATGCTTATCCATGCAAATCCTATCAAAAATGTTCTCGTTTTGTTTATCTAAAGATTTTGCTTACAAAATGTTTATAGCAAGACTCCTGGCAGCTTTTTAGCTACCCATAAGGCTTCCCTAACTTTCCCTAATACTTTCCTTGTATCTTTTCTTCCTTTTATGCTAAATTGTCAACTCTAGTTGCCAACAGCTTTGTGGTCATGTATGCATATGCAGTTGTCCTGTGATGGGTTCCGGATCCCAATGCAACCGGTACAGTGCAATGGGACCGGGCAACCACCACATGAACGCGTGCAGCACAGCGCGCACATACGTACATACCACCCGCAACACCTGAAATGCTCCAGCTGCTTGGCAGAGTGTCGCGCAGGTACCGTACTCTCCATGCGTGTGCACGGAAGCCCCGAACAGCTCATGGTAAGGAGTGCAGGTGGGTGGGTGGGCCCTCCAGAGCACCGCACCAGAACGGCACCTGGTGCTCCCAGCAGGCACCAGTATCCCACCACTGACACACACACACAAATGGATGGATGGACCTGTCCTGTTTGGAGAAACTTTTAAGGGGCAAAATTTCTTCATTGAAGCTTCCTTTGAAAGCTCACTTTCATTGTCCCCATATACACTGTCCCCGGGAGTACATTATAACATTCCACCATTCTTTGCAGCATTTATGGTCCATTCTTAAAAGCATAAATGGCAGGTGAAGAGCAGATTTAAGTTTTGGGAGTTACTATCTACCAAAAATGTTCCCTTAAAGGTAGCCCTTGGACTTCTATGTATTAATGTCAGTTGTTCAGACTCTGAGCAGTACTCCAATCTGAATATTAGCCAGATGATCAAAGTAGTTCATAGTAGCTACAATGGCTAGGGATGATGGGTCCTAGTTGGAGAGTTCTTAGGGCAGCTTAATTCCTGATTGGTGAGTTAGTGAATTAGGTTCAGGGGAAAGGTTGTCACATGGTAGCAGTGTAAAGGGAATAAGCAACCCCCCACCCCCGTTATAAGAAGACGTATTAGGTGAAGAAATAGTTTTTGTGCTAGCTGTCTCCAATGCACACATGTTCTGTGCTTAAGGATAAGAACGTTTGAACTAACTGTTAAATGAAATATTCTGATCTGCAGCAATTTATAAGTGAACGTGTTCAGTTCAGTACCATAAAAATACTGCTAATTCTAGTACTGCAAATAGTCCCCATTATGAGGAGAAGAACACCCACTCACCTCAGGCCATGATACCCTTCCACCCTCTGGCCTGCTTGCAAGTTGCCTGGGACTTTAGACTTTCTAACTGACTTCCCTGTTGATTTTGTTTGTGGGAAGCTGAGAGGAAGTTGAAAGTCACAGACATGTGAAGTCCTTGCTCGCTTGCCAGTTCTCCTGTGTAAGTCAACAAAAAAGAAAGCTACCCAACTATGTTTTGGTTCAAAGCTTTCTCAATAGCGGCCCCCATGCTTGAGAAATATAGCAATTTCCTCTTTGCAATTACAAAATGGATAAAAGGCCCATTCTGTTGCACTTTTGGTCCTAGTAGATTAATTGTAGGCATTCCATCTTAGTGTCTATCTTGGTTTTTTAAATCTGTTTTTGTTTTTTCTGCTTTACTGTATATTGTCTAGTTCTGTGATGGCAAACCTATGGCATGCGTGTGACAGGTGGCACACAGAGCCATATTTGCCGGCACAGCAGCCCTCAGCTCACATGCATACATGCATGTTCCAGGCAGCTTATTTTCGGCCTTCCAGAGGGCCGGGGAGGGCATTTTCACCCTCCCCAGCTTCAGCAAAACCGCCGGAGGTGGGGAGGGTGAAAAAGAGGCCCAACAGGCCAACCAGAAGCACACTTCTGCTTGACCCGTTGGGCCTGTTTTTCACCCTCTCCAGGCTCCAGAGGCTTTCCTGAAGCCTGGGGAGGGCGAAAATGGAGGGCAGGGGGTCGTGCATGCATGTGCAGGTGGTGGGGCACACACGCACAGTTGCGCGCGCACACACAATTTTGGCAAACCTTTAGAAAAAGGTTAACCATCACTGGTCTAGTCTCATGATTGGGGCAGCCTAACAAGAACTGTAATAAACAATGATAAATGGCCCAGAAACCTTAATTGGATTGTAGTGAGATATAAAGGTAGTATATAAATAAATAATCCCAAACAGGCACTTTAATAAATAGAGTTATGAAAGATCCACTGGTTTGGACAAAATTGTTGTTTTATGAGGAAAAAAAATCTGCCTTTCTTGTTTATGTGCAGTTTATTGATTTTACTGTGATTCAGTTACAATTTAAGCCAGGCTTAAATTGACAACGTTCAGATAAAGTGGGATAAGTAATTGAGTTGTTATAGAAACGGAACCAGGCTATAAAGTGTGAATTGTGGAGTTTATTCAGAGGAATCACCTATTAAGTATTCAGAAGATCTCTCTCTTCAACTTGCAGATGTTCTCATTTTACCTTATTTAGAAATAATAGAAAGAGACAATTGAGAATCACAGCAGCCACCTTTATATTATGGAAAAGGCAAGAGGGGAGAAAGTGCTCTGTAGAAGCTGGTGATCTTGAAATTGACGAGATTGAAAGTCAAATGTTTGTGGTCTGCTCAGCAGAAACTTCATGTCAAGGTGGAAGATGCTACTACTATGGTCTTTCCTTGTAACTGGGAAAATAAGGATATCTGTTTAACTGGAGTTTCTCAGCTCCCTCTTCAATACCTACCCTTTCAATGGAAAATTTATAATAGCTATTTAATTCCATGCCTTACTCTAACCATCTAAGCATGTTTACTTAAAATAGTTACATACTGACTTCACTCTTTCCTCTTTGTTAAATTAAGATGAGAGGCGAATATTTCTGAACAGGCAGTTATTGTAAAGTGCAATAAATATTGAGCTACATAAACAACCTATAGACTCACTGACAATGTATTTAAAAAAATATGAACTCACTTTGAGGTCCATATTTTATAAATTAACAATGGAGCCATCCTTACTGGGGACAGCAGTTGTTTCCATGGAAACCAGGCCTACATTTAACCCAATCATGGTCCTTTTTGCGAAAGTAATTTTCTCCCAACAATACATTTTCCTATGATATCCAAATGCTCTACTTAGAAACTATACACCTATTGCTATATAACAGCCCTCTGCAGCCTGTTGTATTTTACTACTGTGCTGGACTACAGTTTGTATTTCTAAGAGTAGATGAATATTATGGAAGAAGTAACCTGCAAGTGCGGGGGGGGTGGGGGGTGGGTGGGAGGAAGGCAGAAAACTGAGGAAAGATGCTACATTCAAATACTCTTAGCACAGAGATTGTTAATTAAGTTGTGGATTGGTCACAACCCCCCCCCCCCCATCCCAAAACAATTGCAGGTTTCATATTGTAGCAAGACTCTTCCAGGTGAAATAATGAGATTGCCTGAGGAAAAAGTAGAAAGGTCTGCTAGACCTTAAGTATAACAAGGAGAAATTTTACAAAAGGGGATCACATTTTTTCTTTTTTCTCTAAAGATGACAGTGGGTGAGTCTCAAATGCAGACGTCCACTTAAAGTGAGGAATCCTGGCTAGCAGATGCCTGCATTTCCCTAATGCACCAGCAGGCGTCACTCACCGTCTTCCTTTTCACAGGGGGCGCCATTGCTTCACACATAATTTGGGAAATAGTGTGTTTCCCTCTGGTGCAGGACTTGTTTACCGTAGGTTTCTTTAAAAAGGACCCTGCTTTCTTAAAAGACACTAGCGGACATTAATTTTAGAGTATTTACATTTATTTATATTTATGCCAGACATAATATTTGCTGTAATATTTACGCTAATACAAAAACAAATTAAAATAATTGTGGTAGGTCTGGCCTGACTCCTGGTTCCTCTTCCCTATTTTGCCAACAATCATTAGCTAACTTTTTTTATCCTCTTACAGGAGAAAGGTGCCAGCAATTTTTTTCCCCCTACAGTTTGCAAACAGTCATCCATCCAAGCCAGAATGTGGCTCCTAACAGCAAGAGAATAATGCTAAACTGCTGGAAACAAGCCATTTATTAGGGGTTTTTTTTTTTTTTTGAGGCTTTCAGTCCAAAGAGAAATTGCATCTGGATTAGGTTCAGCCATATTGTAAGAATCACAATGTCCACAATCGGCACTCCTCCTCTGCTTAAGAAAGCTGCATAATATGCCACACCACAAAGTCTGCAAGAGCTGAGAAAATGTTTAAAGAATCCAGGGTTCAATTAAGATTTGATCTGGAAATATCCCAGGTTCACAATAGCAGATCTGAGGTGGGGGGAAAAAAAACCAAGTTTAATTTGAGCAGGAAAAACATAGTGCTCTTGGGGGAAGGCTGCTGGGACAACAGAACAACTGATCTTGAAATCTTTTCGGAAACGCAGTAAGGAAAAAAAACAGCAAGAGTTAGGCCTCTTCTCTTCTGGTCCCCTCCACCCCCTTTCTCGCATGCAATTTGCAACCCCATTTGCCTACCATGAGGCTGGAAATGGCTGACCATTCACAGTCTCTACCGGTGGGCTATAGAAGGCGAAGTCATTTTAACTCCATTGCTTCCAGCTATATTTTTTGCAATAATTTCAGCCAGCAAAGTGAGAGAAACATCCAACGGCAGGGCTCCTGTCCATTTAAGGCAGGGGTGTCCAATCTTGGGAACTTTTAAGACTTGTGGACTTCAACTCCCAGAATTCCCCAGCCAGCTGGCTGGGGAATTCTGGGAGTTGAAGTCCACAAGTCTTAAAGTTCCCAAGCTTGGACAACCATGATTTAAGGGGACTGGTGAAGAGTGAACCCTGGGTAAGTGCGCCTTCTCACCTCCTGAGCCCCCAGCCCCTTATTTATTTATTTATTTATTTATTTATTATTTATTAAATTTATATTGCCGCCTACTCGCACATGGCGACTTACAAAGATATAAAAACACCATATAAAAGAAACAAAAAAATAAATAAAAAGAAAAATAATAAAATAATAACCCTCCACCCACCCCTGGTGACAATTCATACTAACCATTTAATGGGCTCCATCCTGGTCTGGATTCCCCAGGCCCACTGACAGAACCACCTCTTCAGGGCCTTCCAGAAGAGTGTCAGAGTGGGGGGGGGGGCAGTCTAATCTCTGGGGACGGGAGATGATGTTTCAGAGAAAGGGAGCCACCACAGAGAAGGCCCTTCTTCTAGGTCCGACCAGATGTATCTCTTCAGGGGACGGGACCTGCAACATTCCTTGGCTCCTCTCTCTAGTTGGTCAGGTAAATATGACAAGAGATGGTCCTTCAAATAACCTGGTCCCAAGCCACTTCCAAAGGACGTGATGGCTCAGTGGCTAAGAGGCTGAGCTTGTCAATCAGAAAGGTCGGAGGTTCGAATCCCTACTGCCACATAATGGAGTAAGTTTCCGTTACTTGTCCCAGCTTCTGCCAACCTAGCAGTTCGGAAGCATGTAAAAATGCAAGTAGAAAAATAGGAACCACCAGCGTTCCAGTCACATGACCACAGAGACATCTTTGGACAGCGCTGGCTCTTCGGCTTTAAACAGAGATGAGCACCGCCCCCTATAGTTGGAATGACTAGCACATACAGGTGAAACTCAAAAAATTAGACTAGCGTGCAAAAGTTCATTTATTTCAGTAATGCAACTTAAAAGGTGAAACTAATATATGAGATAGACTCATTACATGCAAAGCAAGATAGTTCAAGGCGTGATTTGTCATAATTGTGATGATTATGGCTTAAAAGCTCATGAAAACCCCAAATCCACCATCTCAGAAAATTAGAATATTACATGCAATCAATAAAAAAAGGATTGTACATAGAACAATATCGGACCTCTGAAAAGTATAAGCATGTATATGTACTCAGTACTTGGTTTGGGCCCCTTTTGCAGCAATTACTGCCTCAATGCAGCGTGGCATGGAAGCTATCAGCCTGTGGCACTGCTGAGATGTTATGGAAGACCAGGATGCTTCAATAGCGGCCTTCAGCTCTTCTGCACTGTTTGGTCTCATGTGTCTCATTTTTCTCTTGGCAATGCCCCATAGATTCTCTATGGGATTCAGGTCAGGCAAGTTTGCTGGCCAATGAAGCACAGTAATCCCACAGTCATTGAACCAGGTTTTGGTGCTTTTGGCAGTGTGGGCAGCTGGAAAATGAAGTCAGCACAGTGGTCCAAAGTTCTCTTTTCTGATGAGAGCAACTTTTGTACAATCCTTGTATTATTGATTACATGTAATATTCTAATTTTCTGAGATGGTGGATTTGGGGTTTTCATGAGCTTTTAAGCCATAATCATCACAATTAGGACAAATCACGGCTTGAACTATCTTGCTTTGCATGTAATGAGTCTTATCTCATATATTAGTTTCACCTTTTAAGTTGCATTGCATGCTAGTCTAATTTTTCGAGTTTCACCTGTATGTGCCAGGGGGACCTTTACCTTTAAGCCACTTCCACATTTTTCCCCACCATGAGATACCCCCTTCTTGTACTCGGCCTAAGCTGGCTGTCAGAAATGACCTTGCAGGCGAGTTTTTTCCACTTGGGAAGTGACTCGCCAGGAGAGAGAGAGAGGCAGAGAAACCTCGCCGCTCTCCCTTCCCTCACTCCTCGGCTTGGCAGCCTCCGCAACGAGGTCAGGAGGCAGATCGCGGGTTCCCCCCCCCCTTTATTAGCCGGTTGCGAGTAGTTTTCCCAAGGGCATTTTTGGTGCAGGGACGGAGCACAACGCCTATGTTTCGCGGAACTCCCCCCACCCCCACCCACCTTCCTCCTTTTTGACCTCGTGCTTCTGGTTTCCTCGGGGAATCTCCTCCACCGAGCAGAGCGGGGATGCTCCGCTGGCGCGCTGAGCGGCCTCCCCAGTCATTGCAGGGGGACGCGGTGGCGCTCCCGCAGTTAGGCAGGGGGCGGGCTTCCATTCATTCCCCGAAGCCGCCGGTCAGCGCGAGGTTACCTAAACCGCTCGGGGCGGCAAGAAAGGCTCCACTTCGCGTTCTCCCCGATAACCGCCAGCTCTAGACTCGTTCTCTTGGAAGGGAGCCTTACGGCTTCCTTCCCAGCTGGAGAAGACGAGGGAGGCGGGGTAATTCAAGCTGCCGCCGCCGCCGCCACTGATCCTCCATGGGAGGAGCCCCGTCAGAAGACTTGCGCCTCTGCCTCTTCTCAGGCCGTTGCCGGAGCAAAGGCGGCGTGCCGATGAGCGGCCGCTGAGAGTCCGAGCTGCAGCAGAGTTTGCGGATCGTCAGTCCTGCGCCAAACTCCGGGCGAGGTAAGTGGCGCGGTAGTTGCTCCCGCTGCTTATCAAAGGCGTTTTTGGACCTACGCTCGGCGGTCGGGCTGGAGTAGCCAAACCCCACCGACGGAGCCGTTTCTCCGGAAAGAGCGGCGGCTTTGCAATGCGATCCGCTCAGCGCGCTCGCCGCTCCGGTGCGCTTTAAAGCGGCGCTTTAGTTTCGCTGCCCGGGAAGGTTTCCCCGCTCGGTTGCGTTCAGCGCCGCTGTGCTTCGGGCTGCTTTCTCGTCGGGACGGGTCCCTATTGACGGACGACCCGGCGGGAAACATAAGGACGCTGCAAAATGCGCGCCTCGGTTCCGCGTACCTTTGCAAGGGGTTTGCCGAGGATGCCTGGCTGCCGGACCTAGCTGACCTCCTCGAGAGGCGGGAAGTGTCCGGAGACGTCCGGGGATGCCTAGCAGTTCCCCATCAGGTGGTCGTTGAACGCGAGTAAATAAGAAAGCTAGGAGAGGATTCGGGGCGAGAGGGAATCGGACCCGTGCAAGGTTAGCCGCTACAAGCAGCCAAGGACGGAGACTCGGAGAAGTGACCTTTGCAATCCCACACTGGGATGGAGCCCAGTGAATTTTTCAGCGAATCTCCTTTGAGCGAATGGAGTCGGACTCGGGCCGGCAGCTTAGTTTGCCCCGCAGGATGTTTTTAAGGCTATCCGTGCACTCAGAATCCCGGAGGTGCTTTTTTCTTTATACACCCGCTTCGTGCACAGGAACGCTGGCAACGCAGATCCTTCCTAGAAGTTCTCTTCTTCTGCCCAGAAGGACGGCCAGAGGGAAACCTCGCAAGCTCTCATATCTGGGTCAGGGAGGGAGGCTTGCTGGGGATTAAAGTGGAGCTGCTTCCCCACCGGGTAACAACCCTGGGGCATTTGGTGGTAGTGTAGTCGGTTCGTAGCAGTGGCTCTCTCCCAGCCGTTGTGAGGTCTCTGTGAGCCCGAGCTAGGGAGAAACAGTGGGGAGTGGGGGTGCTGCGGATCGACGCTAAAAAAAGATGAAGGGCAGAAGAGATGGCTGCTCCTGTCACTTGGCTTTTGCAGCAGCTTCGCTTCAGAGCTGCCTTGGGAATGTTTCCCCTTCGAGTTTCTGGGTACAGATAAAGTACCAGTACCCTTTGCTGAGCCGGATAATGTTGGAGTGAGGACTTAGCAGGCTCAGATAAAGACCCTTGGGTTTATTTTTCCCCAAAGGTATTATATTTCCTTCCTTCCTTCCATGGCTTTTTAGAAAACAGGATTGTAATACATGCGAATAATGAAGGAATATATTTTGCACTTACAAGTCCTGCGATTGATTGGCAAAAGCTTCAAGAGAGCTATTAGGCAGAATGTGAGGTAGACTAACAATTTGCTTGGAGAAATGCAAAATCCATTTGGAATCCTCAAAGTGGAACAGAATTTATTTTATTAATTTGCTTGTGGTACTCCCTCTGAAGGTGCCTTCATTAGCAATACTTATTTTTCCTTTTTAGCACATAGCCTTTCTGTTAGGCAATCCCAGCAGGAAAGGCTATATTTTACCCATTTTCTCTTCCCCCCCAATGTAGCTCTTTGAGGCCAGAGACTAAAACTGGCTGAATATAGGTTTTGAAACATTTCTTCTAGCCATATTCCAAACTCTATTCCCTGTCCCAGATCAATTTTACAACAAGTGCATTAATATTCAGTAATATATAATATATTATATTCAGAAACAGTATCAGTGAAATAGCTTTGTGCAAAATCTTCAGAAATTCTGCCAAAACAAAATAAAATTGTATCATGATGTTAGTGTTTGATTAGGATAATAATGATGGTTTCAACCATCCCATAATGAAACAATCTCTTTGAGAGTATATGCTTTAGGCTCATTTGTCTGGGAGAAAGACAGTATAGCAAGATTTAAGTAAAAACATCCAGAAGTGGAGCTCATTTTCGGTTGACTTTGTAGTTAAATCCATGTACCTTTCTTGGAAGCTGCATAGAAATGTTTGCTATTGCTTTCTTCTAAACTGGAGGTTTTTTTTTTTTTCAATTTCCCCTCTTAATCTAAGGCCTTGGAATGCCCTTACAGTAGTCCCTAGATGTTAACCAGGGCAGTCCTACTTAGCTTCTGAATTAGATTAGCTGCTGCTATTTGTGAAGACAGTAGAATTCAACTTTAAGGAATATGTTCATCAAATTTAATTAGCTCTTTCTTCCAAAGCAAAATAATGTATTATCTGCCATCCTACTGACTCCATCCTTAAAAATACTCCATTGAAATTTCTATTGTACATCCTTTTATTAAGCTAGCTTACTTGAATACAGTCATATAAGGGTAGTTTTTGTGTTTTTTTTGCCAAAATAACAGACTGAAGAACTGTATCTGCAACAAGCAGGAAGTGATTATTTATAAACGCAATGTATGTATGTATATTTCATTCATCTTGACTACCAATCTTCTTCAGATGGGACCATTTCTATATCTACAATTTCCATACTATAATGGTTCCAAGCAAAGAAAGAGTAGACACATCTCATAGTACCTTTCTGCATTTCTCTAAGGAACCCAACTTTGGAAATCGTGGCCTTGAGATAAATATAATTTATTTCTCCTGCCTAGAAAGTTTGATGAGAAATTCATGTCACTTGTCATAAATGGCCTGAAAGTACCATTTTCTATAGCTGTATTCTTTACTTCCATTGCATAGTGATCATTTTGATCAACTCTTATACTCTTATACTCTTATGGTATCAGAGTCCAAAGGAAAAGCTAAAGCGAGATTCATCTTACACATGCCTTATTTCAGAATTGTTTTAATACTATGTGAACAACAAACTGCTGCAAATAGAGTAGTTACATTTGAAAAATGTGGCTGTGTATTTTAACAGAGGTTTAAAAATTATGTAGATCATTTTGATTCAAAGGAATATGCAACACAGACTATATATTATGCAATATGATGTTTAATCAAGATGAATTTCTGCTTATGTTATAGTAAAAATGCCATGATTGTGTCAGGGTTAGAGTTAGGGTTAGGGTTAGGGTTAGGGTTAGGGTCTCCTTTCAGCTGAGTTGGTTTCAGTATACTATGCTTAACTCTTAATTGCCATGAAATGGGCAGTATACTATGCTTAACTCTTAATTGCCATGAAATGGGCAATAGTATGGTATCTTTCAAAGTAGTCTCTAGAGATCAGAATTAACAGTAACAGAGTTGGAAGGGATTTTGGAGGTCATCTAGTCCAACCCCCTACTCACACAGGCGACCTATACTAGGGATTCAGACTGCTGAATTGCCGATCTTTCTGATCGACAAGCTCAGGATCTTAGCCACTGAGCCACCTAGCCAGGTCCTAGTTGTCCTTGTGGCCATTAACAAGTGATGCTGCGTGTAGTCTCAGTATATAACAAAAGCTGATAACTTTGTTGATTCCCTTTCTTTTTACTAAAAAGCATTCCATGAAAACCTCCACAATGAGTGGCTGAGATTAGAATATATTATCCTATCTGATGACCGTGGTCTATGGAAGATTGTGATTTGAAATTTAAGAAGATAAATGGTAAAGAACACAAATTAACAAATGAAAAGAAACAAATACAAATAGTTGGGAAGAAAAAAAAGATGTGATAGATCTTAATGAAGAGTTTTGATCTGCAGTAGAATTGAGGAGTATATATGGGGAAGCGAAGCTGTAGGTTGAATTAGGAATAAAAGGGTCGATATACATGTCAGAACATAAGAATTGGTGTCACCTAGATTATTATATAAGCATACAAAAATAGGAGATTCGTAATAGTTTCATGTTATGCTCCAGTGAATGATGATAATTAAAAACTAAGGATGAGAATTTGGAAAAAAATGTGCAGCATTCTGAATGAATGTATACAGGAAAAAAATTAGATAGCAAGAAGGGAATGGTGGGAATAAAATGAGAGAGCACTGTAACAGTTATTGAGTTATTTGGATTAATGAGAATTTGGTAAGCAACTCTTCGGGGAAAAATCTTTTGAAGGCATAGTTTAAGCATAGGTTTGTTAATCTGTGCACACAGAAAAACAATGTATTTTAAGAATTGATTCTTTATGATGAATGATTAAGAGAATTAATGGAAGGATACAAAAATGGTGAGAGGCCTTTATTTGCAAATGTCAAGACTAGTTCCTGGGAAAAATGAAGAAGAAAGAAGTGAAAGAAGACTGCCTGCAGGAAGAAAATAAAAGCACAAGACTCTGAAAAAAATATTAGAAGATAATTTAGCTCCCAATAAAATGGAAAGTGAGTGTAAGGAAAGAGGAAGTAGAAGTGAATAAAGTAAAAATAATTGTTATTGATTGTCACAAAAGTGGATCTATATTAGTGGGGTAATGAAATGGAAGAAGATCTGGGATGAGGAAATGTGCACATATGAACATTATTGGCACAAAAAAGAAAGACACTAACATTGCCCATGGTGCATAGAGAGAGAAATATAGTTACTGAGAATGTAGACAGAAAGACCAAGGAGCATATAAGATTAAAAGAGTCAGACAGAATACAAAACAATTTTTATAGAAATTTTTAAAATATTTCAGAAGTGGGCAAAGAGAACTAAACAAGGAGCTTCTAGAAGAGTGAGTAGAATTTAAAAAAATAAAAATTATTTGGGATAAAGCTAAGGTGAAGGAATGCTGAAGAGAATATTTTAGAGATGTATTGTATATGGGAATTAACGTTGAAGAGTGTTCTTTGATAATGAGAATGAAAGTTTGGCATGTCAGGAAAAACACAATGGGGATGAATTCTTTAAGAAGCATCTGGCAAAACAAGATACAATAAAATCTAATTTTAAGGGGTGCTGAAAGAATGTGGATTGAACACAAGAATGTGTGACCAGGACAAAAGAAGAACATTGAACATTAAGATGGTTTTAGTCACATAGAGAAAATGAATGAGAGTCACATGGCAAAACAAATACTTGAAGGAAAAATGAACTGGTTAAGAGGAAGGGAAGACAAAGAAAGTCCTTGTTGGATATCAGTCAAGAGATCCTTAAAAAGAAAAAGACAAGGATTTTAAAGAATAAAAGGCAGTGCTTATGATTGTGGTTGTGACAAAAAAATAGAGAAGTAAAGTGAGGTATTATATTATGCCTTTAATTTCTTCTACTTACCGATTTTTACTTCTTTTCTGTGCTTTGCATGGTTGCTTAAACGAAAGGGAATGATATGGTGGTTATTTATGTACATATGTTTGTAGGACCTCACTGTTCTGGGGCATTAATTGAGAAAATTTCATTTGACTTTAGGCTCTTTCAAGAATATTCCATCTAAGCTTTTTCATTAGCTTTAGTGCTGGGGAATTTAAGGGAAGATTTTGTAATGTTAGGTTCATAAATCCGCCAATAGAAGGTAACATTTTCCATGGAAGTGTATGTTTGTGAGATATAACGTTACCATTGGAATTTTGATTTTCTCAAACTGATGCATGATACTCGTACCCTTTTAGATTCGTTATTTTACTCGTACCCTTTTAGACTCGTTATTTTACTAAAGCAAGAAAAGCTGGGGTGCAAGTATTTACGATCACAATTGAGTACAAAATTTGATAAGCAGAATACTTGCTAAGTGAATTTTGCCCCATTTTATGATCTTTCTTCCACAGTTATTAAGACCTTTCGCATTGTTCATCCTCATTCACATAGCTAGAATTGAAATGGGTCGAATGGGAAAATGTGTGTCTATATGCAGTCTTCAATCTCTCACTTTTGCTTGAAGGAAGCAATTGTCCCTGTCCCCGTCGTCCGTCCCCCCCAGTCAAAAATGCTCATTTCTCTGGAGCCAGTGAACATGTGACAGTCACCACCATCACACTAAATCTATTACCTGAGTTATATTTTCTCTCTGGCCCCTATTCCCCTCTTTTCTCTTCACCTGGCAATTCAATTCAGTTTCTATTTCCCATTCTATGCTATCCTCACCATTCTATGCCTCTCCCCTTCCTTTCCTCTCAGCTTCCCTTCTGAATATCCATTTGTTCTCCCTGTCAACTTGCTTGTCAGCTTGTTTTTTTAAAATATTACTTAAAGGCTGAAGAACCTTCTGCTTAGATTGAATCTTGATATATTCCTGTTTTAATTGGAAATCTGATTTCTGGGGGTTTTTTTCCTCCTCCTTTTGGGTGGGTGGGTACCTTTGCAAATCTTTATGTCTCCTGTACATTTTGCTACATCCCTTTTGTGAGCAGGGCAGGGTTGCATTAAGCATAAAATTGGGAAATAGGGGGAATAATAATAACAAGATATGTAGGGATTTTGTGGCATGAGAAAGGATAATAATTTCTACTGTATTTCCCTGAAAATAAGACCGGATGTTATATTAATTTGTGCTCCAAAGGGTGCATTAGGTCTTATTTTCCAGTTAGGTCTTATTTTGGGGGAAATACAGTACTAAAATATGTCGGTCTGGCTGACGATCTTAATTGGGGCTTATTTTGGGGGTAGGGCTTATGAGCATCCTGAAAAATCATGCTAGGGGTTATTTTCTGGTTGTGTCTTAATTTCAGGGAAACAGGGTAGTAGTTTAAGCTATATTATAAATTATGCACTATAGCTGGGAATTGTCAAAATTGGAGTCCCAGTAGATCTAGAGGGCATCAGATTGAATAAGGCTAAACTAGAGGGAACTTAATAGAAACTGCATTTAATGCATGAATGCCCTTTCTGTGTATGATTTTCTCCCATTTTCTATGGGGTGTCCTCACAAGAACACCATTGTTGCTATGGTCTGACTGAGTGTGGGTAAGAGCCTACATGCAGGCTTATTATATGACAATAAAATTAATGAAATGTCAATATTTTCCCACTCTAACAAATCTACAGAGTGCCATTTGACAACCCTTTTTAAAGTGACGCAAACTCTAATGGGCAGAGACAGACAAGGGGACTGAGGGTCATTTTGAAGTACTTTCTAGTCATCTGAAGTATACAGTTGTTTAGATTCACTCAGCTTGATGCTATTTAGGCAAATCCAGGGGAGATATTAATTTTAATCAAACTTGTGCCTTCTATTTTGAGATAAACTAAGTGCGCCTTTGATTCAGGAAGTCTTTGTTCTTTATGTATATTTTTTTTCCTTGTCACCCATTTCAAAATGTTATTATTTCTTTCCAGCAAATGGTGTGTGCTTTCCTCGGTTTTATGTAGTCCTTCCTGTCATCACTCTCTTGGCTACAGCAGCTCATAAAGGAAACTAATGAGAATCTGTCTAGAATCACTTTTGTCTTCATTAGATTTTCATCACCCACCACTGGCTCCATCCGTGCTTTAACGAAACTATTAGTGACAAATTGTCAGTACACTATTAAATAATGTTGCTCCAGGATATGAAAACAGAACTTCAACAACAATCCATAGTTTCTGTTGGAAAGCCAGCTAGGATATTTACATGAAGCCCTAGAACAGTAACACCAAAACATTTTTTAAGGGAAAATAAAATGTCGCATGAGGATACAAAACTACCTTATAATGGTTCCAATCGTTTTTTCTAGAATACCTCGTCTGACTGGCAGCTCTCCAGAGTCTGAAACCAAGAGCTACAAATGAAAGAACATAGAACATAAAGTAATAGTGTTGGAAGCAACCTTTGGGGGTACTAATATGTACTAGATGCATCTGCTTATAGGAAAACACCCCATAATCTTCATAGTAACATATCCTGATAAAGGAGCTACAGTATGTAGAGAAGGATGTCAGCAATAAGTCTTTAAACATAACTGATTTGAAAGAAGTTAGCTAGCCATCTAGTGCCTAAGACTTCTTGACCAGAATTTCAAAGCTTAATGCTGCCACAGGGACCCAGGAAAGGAACCATGTATGAATTATAGGGGCAACACAGCATGACTCTTCCATGTCTTCTGATGGGAATCCTTGCTATTTTCAGTTGATGGGGAATCTTTAGAATATTAACAATATGTTGTAGACGTACACTTATGGAAATGTTCCTGTCCTGAGAATTTTTCCAAATAAGAAATCCACCATTTTCTATTATGTAAGCATATATCTGGGGTTCTAGTGGGATCCACTAGATTGGATTGGACATATATGTGCTCCTAAAAGATATTTTACAGCATTCAGCTTCCATATATAATATTTTAAAATTTAAATTTTTCCAGCCTTGGGCAGGAGCTGATTCCTGGATTCAGAAAATTTCAGATGAGTTGACAGTGGAATAACCCCTTATATAATTATGTTTGTTTATTTAAAATGCTTCTGGGTAGTGAGATTTCAGATGAATCTCACAGAATCAATTACATAAAAATACTCAGGCAATATACATGAACTAAATCTTAGGATTAAATGAAACAGATTTTTTTCTCCCCAAACCAGATTTCTTCTTCAAAAAAATGAAACACATATCTCTGCAGCATTTATTAACACCTCACAAAGCCAAATCTATATGGCCCAGTTAACAGGAATTTTCATTTGGACTTAGGAAAGTTGTAGGTATTTAGAATAGCCATGACTCCCATCTTTAACCCTCAACACGATTGCACATGCCCCCTTGGAAGGGGTGCACAATTTAAGGATTCCAAAGACAACAGGACTTTTTGGGGTTTTGCCTTGAAAAATCATAGACACAATTTGGGGTTCTTCTTGGACTCATAGATCTTGCTCTAGGAGCAACTGGCAGCTCTAGCCAGGAAGGCTTTCATAGAGATCCATGTATTGTGATATCCTTGCTTGGGTAAGGAAGCCTCTAAATCAGTGGTTCTCAACCTGTGGGTCGGGACCCCATTGGGGGTCGAACGACCCTTTCACAGGGGTCGCCTTAGACCATTGGAAAACACATATTTTCGATGGTCTTAGGAACTGAGACACCAATTTTATGGTTGGGGGTCACCACAATATGAGGAACTGTATTAAAGAGTCACAGCATTGGGAAGGTTGAGAATCACTGCTCTAAATCCTTGGTCTCCTTGCATTTAGGTTATTACAATTCAATCTATATGGGACCACCTTTGAAGACCACTTGGTAGCTGCAGCTGGCCTACATTGCAGTGGCACGGGTAGCTATAGGGTGCCATGATATGCTGATGTAATACCTCTGCTTCATAGGCTAAAACATTTACCAGTAGGATCCTGATATTGGAAATAAAGCCCTTCATGACCTATGGCTTAGTTATATGAGGACCATCTTTCTTCCATTATTTCTATCCATCAGGCAGTTGGTATGCTCCAGTTCCCATCTGTTTAATAATGTCATCTGATGGTGCCTAAGTACCATACTTAAAAATAGCTTTCAGAATCTAGTTCTTTCCGTAGCCTCTGGACTGAAGTAGGCATAGGCCTCTTATGTACAGGCAGTCCTTAATTCATGTCCTGAATTAATGGTGATGGCTATTAAGTGAAGCACCCATGTTATTGCCTTACTTACAACCCTCCCCCAGCCCTGCCCTCACTGATATGGTCATTAAAGAAATGTGCAGGTCATTAAGCAGAGCATGGAGGGCCTCAAGGCCCCAGGAAAAGCCCTGGGAACTTCAGGCCTTTCCCTAGGCTGCCCTCACTCCCATACTCTACTTCCAGCCCAATGTTCTTTTGTCTGGGTTTTTTAATGTATATTCTATACTTCCCAGAGTGGCCAACTTTATACATTTAATAAATGAATAAATTTATGCAATGACAATAAAGTAAACCAAAAGAAATAAACCACCATTTCAATACATGACTATATAATATATATAGTGATTAATGTGTGGAAATGTATATGAACACAAGCAGCATACATTCCCTTTGTATCTATGTGGAAAATCTCGACTGTGTGCTGAATTTGTATCTAACAATAGTATGTGTTTATTATTTCACTATGGTATTCCTGGGTTGGACAGTATTTCTATTTTGTTTGGAAACTCAGTGTGTGAAATAATCTAAATTTATAAAGACTTCAAAAGACAGATTCTTTCTTGAATTGTAAATATATTTAATATTTATATTACAAAAATTCCAAAATTGTAGAAGAATTTCCACTAAGTCTCCTACTACTTTTAATACTGTAATCTTTATGGTTAACACAAAATTGACTGTTATGTAAAAATATATATTTTTGTTGTGTAAACTGAAACATAGATTTGTACTTAAAATATCCTTTACTTGAATTTCAAAGGTTATTTTCTTTTTGGAAGAAAGGAATGGGCACACTGATGGCTTGAGTCTAACCTTAAATAGTGACCATAATTTTAATTCCAAAGTAGAGGAGCGAGACAAATGACGTGACTTAGGAGTGCAGACTATAAAAGTAGTAGATCCAAAGCATTGTAACACCAAAATTGAACTACTTCTTGAGAGAGATAAACCATATTGAGCCCCTAATCAAGATTTATCTGAATGTCTTCTTGCCAATATGCTTTGATATTTCAAGCAGCTGCAAACTGACAGGAGGCTCAAAGACTATGCTTGGCTCCCATCAAAAGGAGATAGGCTCAGTTGAATGCCTTGATTTGCTGCAGCAGGTTGTTATGTAGAGCTGTCCATGGTCCTGAAACCTACTTGACTGATTGGCTGATCATATTTGGCCTACTGTCTTCCATGAGAAATTTCCTATGTATGGAGTCTCACATTCAGGATTGTATCATGGTATTCAGCCACTGCTGTGAAGTCTCTGCTGTTCCGTGATAAGCATGTGTGAAGCAGCCTGGGAAACTGTATGTATACTATACACAGACATACACTAGTACATGTAAACATCACAGCATATTAAGAATCAGAAATATTTGGACACTCTTTTCCCAAGATATGACAGTTGACCATTTAATACTTTGATTTAAAAAAATCTTTATGGAAATTATTGGTGTTAAACACTGCAAACTACTCAAACATCCTAGACAGGATGATCTCAGGCAAATCTTTATCCAACAGTTCATTAACTGAACATGAAATGGAATAATGTAGTGATTCCTTACCAGTAAATAGTGAACATTCAGGAATGTAAAATAAAATGAACCTTTCCCATTGGCAGGTTGCTTAAAATGCTTTTGCAAAGTTTCAGCAGTCTTTGACCTCTAATCCCAAATACCCTATTTGAAAATGAAATCTTAATGAAATATTGCTACAAAACATCATGTACCAATGACTCATGCAAAGCCAAAGACACTTTAGAATCTTACCACACATAAATCCCCAGAACAGAAATTGAGATTTTAAATATATTTTGTCTATCAGCATTTCAAGACACAACTGCTGCTTGAAAAAGCTTTGTAATACAGGTTTCAAGATTTAATTAATATGATTGCCACAGTTGCCAGTATAAAATGTTCCATATTAGTGTAAGGGAAGCAACTTTTGAGGAGCATTAAAAATTAGAAACTTAAAATAATACACACATTTTTTTACTCTTCCTCCAAGATTTTATTTATTTTTAAGCTTGTTTTTTTTTTAAAAAAAAAAAGCTAGAACCCTCCCCAAGGGAATCAGCCTACAGGTTTTAACGATGACATTGAATCTTTCCTTATTCCCCAATGGCTTTCACTGTTTGATTACAATCAGCTTGAAGTGTTTAACATAAGGCTGACTGTGTGAAATGAAATCTCTGTAGTTTGAATTCTCAGCAGCAACTGATCCATAATAGTCTTGTCTACAGCAGAATTTTAAAATGCTCTCAAGATGCAGATTAATCAACCTAGCTATTAACCAGTAGGGTTCCCTGTATACTTCTTTTTTTTTTCTGACACAGATTTATAATACCTGCATGGTTGACAAAAATCAATTTTCTTCCAGCTCATGTTTGGGAAAGCTGCAATCTTTGAATTGTTGACCCTCATACATCTATTAAAGGGTCGGTAACTTGTCTAGAAACAAGTTAGCAGCCATTTTGACTATCTCAGGTTTCTATAAAGAGTGGATTGGTTTGACTAAAGCTGCAATGCTATACGTGTTTATTTGATTAAAGGCCCCTTGTATTTCTGATAGATTGGAAGCTGATAACATTTTGCTTTGTTTAGAATTCTGGAACTGGAGAAGTGAGGCACTTTTTGGCTTTATGGTAGCTTAACAATAATAGGGATCTTGTAGTGGTAGTAGAAGTGAAATGATCCTCATACCAAGTATTGCTTCACATAAGGAGTCTTTATAGTAATGAATATAAGCTTCTGTGTAGAAGTGCTATACATAACGGGTTACGTAGCATAAGTGCTAGTAGCATAATGGGATGATGAAATATACTGTATGAATATCACGATTCACATCTTTCCATCACCTTAATGGGATGATGCATAAATCAAAGGTAGCAGCAAAGGCCTCTCTTGGCCCTGCTGTAGCCAAAGTAGCCTTAGGATTATGTTTCTCAGGAAGAAAAAGGAGTTCAAATTTACAAGGGATGCTTGCACATAGATGTGTGACAAATTGTGGTGGAATGACATTTAATAACTGTGGAAGAAGTATGGGGCCAACCAGAAAAAAGATTAGTGCCTTAAGTGACCCTACATATAAGGCAAGACTTCTGTGCTTTTAGACAATCCTGCATGATGACAGTACCATAATCTCTTTCTCTTGGCTTCTGTTTGTTGTTCTTGCAGGTAACTGGTGTAATTTGAAGTAGTCACCATGGATCGTGACATTGTTGACCAGCATTTCAGTGGTGAGTATTATGAATTCTTAACAAACTGGCCATAAATTACCCTTTCTGAGGCTATTGTAATCTCAAATGGTCATTGACTGGTTATTAATTGATGATGGGGAGAATAGGTGGGCATATTAGATTACACATTTTTGAAAGAAATTATAAACCTGTCATTCTTCCAGAACCTTTGAAATAATTTTTAGACATTTATTTCTAGACTTCACCTCCTCTTTTCATCACCCACACACATATTGTTAGGTTGCGGTCATAACGACTTCCAGGTCTCATTTTCAGGAAGGTTGCTGGGAATTGGGGGGGGGGGGATTCCAAAACAAACAAAGATTTCGATCAGGGATGGTCACCTACGGCCCCTTTACCACCTGCATTCTTCAACTTCTAGACTTCCTCAGCCAGACATGCTGGCTCAGAAACTCTGGGAGTTGAAGTCCACAGGTCATAAAGGGCCGTAGTTGCCCACCCCCGATTTAGATATGCAGAGAAGTTGTATGTTGTTATGGTTCTGCTATTAGCCTTTGGCATAGCACTGATTGTGAGTGTACTTGTTCACAGATTTCACAATTAAGGGAAGCAATATGAAACCTAAAGCATGAAGTTGGAGTCTTGGTCATACATTCTGTGCTGAAAAGAAAAATGTTATTCATGTGTAGGTCGGGGCAAATAGGGAAACGGAACAGAAAAAAAGATTCAAAATCTTGTAGAAAAGAAACTAAGGAGACATTGGTCAATTTTAAAAATTGATACTCAGCCTGAAAAAGGATTTGCAAAGATTAAAACAGCAAATGTATTTTAGAATTTGTTACAGTGATTCTTAATAGAGATTATTAAGCTATTTACATTTTGCTGAATATAGTCTAAGCCTACATAATGATGCTGTCATTCAGTTTTAAAAATAAAAACGTATTTGTGCTTTGCCATATATTCCAGCTATTTTACAACAGTTTTCAAGAAAAAAAAAGATCTCCTTGCAGTTTTGGCATATCAATTTCCTATTTTTTCCAACAGCATTAATCACATAAAAGGCATATTTGTACTGCTGACATAAAATATTTCTGCAAGATGGAAAGACTCTGGTGACTGCTTTCTTCTGATAAGAACTTTGTTTTCTTCCAGTCATAAGAAATCCATCTGGGTGGGAAATAGGTGTCTATATTACTGGCGCTCTTGCTCTTCTGGGAATAGCTGGAGTAAACTTATGGAAGTTATGGAAATCGGGTGGCTATCCTGCACCTTCTCCATTTCCAAACTATGACTACAGATACCTAGAACAAAAGTATGGGTCCACATATTCTCAAATCAAACAAAAGGTAAGAAGCAATTAATTGTGACACCTGTTGCCACATCCATCCATCCTCTTTGCATGTCATCAAACATCATTTAATGAACATCCAACTCTTAATTTTGTCTTTGAATATTGCAAGTTAAGATGGTGGTGATTGTGATAACAAAACTAAAAAGACTGGGGTAGGTTTAAGAAAAGAATCTTGAAAATATAGCAATAGCACTTAGATGTATATACTGCAGTGCTTTATAGCACACTCTGATTAGTTTACAACATCAGCATATTGTCCCCAAGAAGCTGGGTCCTCATTTTACTGCCCTCAGAAGGATAGATGGCTGAGTCAACCTTGAGCTGGTCAGGATCAAACTCCTGGCAATGGGCAGAGTCAGTCTGCAATACTGCATTCTAACCACTGCACCACCATACCATGGTGGTGGAAGGGCACAAAGTCTAGCACTAGTGGCAAAGGCTGAAACCACCTGCCATTTGGCACTTCCTCTTTCTCATCTCTCATGTAGTTCTGCTTTAATATGTTTTTCTCCCTTCTCTCTCCCCCTCCTTTTTTATATTGTAGCTATTATATTCTGAATCCTTGGTTTTTGCCTGTAAACTGCAATGTGCCCTGGCCAGGTTGGCAATATATAAATGTAAGAAATCAATAGAAAATGTAGAGGCTTTAAAACTCAGCTATTATCTAATACAGGCAGAAGAGACTCACAAGGACTCTAGCCACTCAGCCACAGCCCTCTTCATTTGCTGATTTGTTTAATAGCTTATAAATGCTTAGTTATCTTAAATAAAAATTTGGAGATAATACTGAATTGGTTAAAACATTCTTCCACCAAATTAAAAAGGTCAAATTTGCAATAGTAGTGGTGATAGCACCTGAGGGAAATTTAAATGTATTGAAACAATGGGTGGGATGGATTGTTAAAAGTTTATTTTTCCTTTTTGCTTTTGTTAAATCCATCCTCCCCCAACCATTTGCCTTTGATGGGATAATTGCAGTAGTGGGTTCCGGCTGCTGCTACTGCTGGTTCGCTCAGTGACGCACTGTGCATGTGCTTGATGCACGCTATGCGAGCATGTGCAGTACTAAAAAATGCTTCTGCGCATGTGCAGAAGCAAACAACAAGATGGCGGCGGCTACGGCGCCACCGAGAGAACCAGTTTGGGGGCATGGCAGGCTGAGTTACATACCTACTCGACTGAACCGATAGGAACCCACCTCTGGAAAACTGTATTATGAAAAAATTAGGGGGCAGGAAAGAGGTTTTTTCAAGGAGAAGGCCTGAGCAAGGAGATGATTTAACAGTCAGCTTTGTGCTATATTTTATATCTCACTCACCATTCCCTGATGTATTGGAACTTGGCAAGATTCATGTCAAGCGCAAACTCAAGGCTTGTTATAAATGGAACACAATAGTATGAGTAATCCGATAAAACACAAAAACCTATTCTAATGCAGAATAAAACAATGCACTTTTAAATTGGTAAAAACCTTAAAGAATACTCAACATTGACTCCCAAATCGACCTATTTGATTAGAGAAATGTTAATATCTATGTTTTTTACTGACTGGAAACATCTTATGTACTTTTTGTACAAAAGAAAAGAACCAAAGATCTGAGCTTTTGACTATTAGATAGGATATATTATAGAAAGAACAGAGTCATGATCTAACTTTAGAGAAAGAAGTAAATTTGCAATTGTACTTTATAATTGTTGTAAAGATCAGAAGCCACCTCTTTATATCTTTTTTTCTTTCTTGTCTATTTTTCTGCTTTGTTTTCCACTTTATCCCTTCTATTGCTTCCTTTTTTCCTTGTTGCTGTATTTTGGTTTGTATCAATATTTACTCTTGTTTTTAAAACTTCAATAAAGTTCTATTTTAAAAAAACCTTCAATGTTTACCCAACTGGTTTCTAACTAGTAGAAGTCCCATGATAGAAAAGATCTTGCTCTTTGTAATGTACCTACATTCATTCATTCATTCTCTCTCTCTCTCTCTCTCTCTCTCTCTCTCTCTCTCTCTCTCTCTCTCTCTCTCTCTCTCACACACACACACACACACACACACACACACACACAAAGAAAGAAAAAGAAAAGAAAAAAAGAACTAAGTTTTTTACATAGAAAAAATAAAAAGAAATTAAAGTAATTCAGTAGGATCTTAAGTAGAGGGCACAATTTAAGTCTCTCTAGCAATGATCAACAGATTTGACCAAGACGTTTGATGAATTCTAACTGTTTTTTCTGGCCATTCAGATTTCGGTTGGATGTTTTCTCATAAATGCCTAATACAGCTATGTTACTCCATGGACCCTTTCCACAACCCCACCCACCCAAAATTCATAGTTGAATATGTTTGTTTTTACTAGAGTGAGCCAAAATGCCTTAAAATGACTGGAGAAGCTTTGGAATTTTTATTCAGATAGGATGTTAGAAAAGCAAATAAGGGGTGGGGGGAGCCAGAAAGTCCCAAATTTCACCCAAGAGGTCAGCAATTCAGAGTCCATCTTAAAATGAAAGTTGTTCTGGGAAGGTATATTTTCATAAAATCCAATCAAAGAAGTAAAAGACTCTCTAAATGTTAATATTAAATATTCCTGTTTGCTTGAGAATAATTTGTCCTATATTTTCTTTTGGAATACATTTATAAAATAGATTACACAGTCCTCTGGGAATAGGCTTGTGGGAATGTTATAAGATAACACATTTCCTTCCAAAATACAATTTTGGCTCCCTCCCCCCTCTATAGTTGTTTGGCTGATGAATGGGTATAACAAACGTTTTTATTTTCATATCCAAAGCATAGGCAAGCAGGGAAGACTGGTAGGAACATGGCACGGCAGGAAGCAGGGATTAGATACGGTTTT
The DNA here is from genome assembly GCF_964273705.1 of Natrix helvetica. Classification (NCBI taxonomy): domain Eukaryota; kingdom Metazoa; phylum Chordata; class Lepidosauria; order Squamata; family Natricidae; genus Natrix; species Natrix helvetica. The sequence goes on along the minus strand of NC_138548.1, from coordinate 115,992,550 downwards.
GAAGCCTTTGGTAGAGTTGTTAACATTGGCAAACAAAGGGAAACCTGAGGTTGTGTATGTAGGATTATTGATCTTCAGTCAGAATTAATGTAGTGCATCACAGATGAGAGTTTAAAAAGGTGAAGCCATAATTCTAATTTGACGTTAGGTAACAGAGTCAAGATTACCTGCCTATATACAGTATGTGCAGATGTCTGAAGGAAAAGAGGTATTTTGGTGTCAGAATTTAATTTTGCATTGTGTAAAAGTTACCTGGAGAATAGATGTTAGTGATTTTTGAATTAAATTAACAAGCACTAGAAAGAGTTGTAGTCTAATAATAAATTATGAATTTGGAGGATTTCCATTTCAGTTCCTGTCATTCTCAGGATAGATCTGGGAAGACCATAGTCTAAATCTCTGATGAGCTGCTGCTATTTAATGTAGACAGAACTGAGCTATTTGCAGCAATCTGACCCTCAATAAGCCATTATCTATAGACTGCACAGTTTCAGGCACAGTTTAAACAACGTTGCATATACAGAGTTTCTTTTCCAGGTACATTTTCTGAAGACTCTCACTTGTTTTCTCCTCTAGAACTTAAATTTAGAATCATTTTTTTCAAAAGAGTGTATAGATCTCTACATAAATATTGATAGGATTATATGCAGTCCATAAAGGTAATGTGCACCAGAAAGAAATGGAAGGAATAAAACTGGCTTCAGAATTGAAAACAGAAAATAAATGTGTGTGGCCTGAAAATTCAGAGAGAGAAAATGTAGGCAACCATGAAGAAAATGCAACTGTGTCATGCCTGCAAAGACAAACATTAATATATATTCAATATTTAAGACACCATCATGGTATTTGTTCTTTTCTGAATTCATAGGCCCTGGGAAGCTAACTTTTCCATACCTTTATGCTTATCCCAAAAAGACAAGCCCATATTGTTCACACAGTTTTAAAAATAAATTAGACTTGAGAACCACCATCCGTCCTTTGATCCTTCCACAGGACCAGAATTATTAATGAAATAGGCAGCACTCCAAGTATCAACAATGTAGTTAATCTCTTGCCATTGTTATTTGTGATGATACTGTAGTAATGCCAGTAGCACTTCCTAAAAAGTAGTTGTAATGCTTGAAGTGACAAACAGCTATGCAATAAAAATCTGGAAGACCCAACTTTTAATTCAGCTGTAATTTTCTTCAATGTTTCTTTGCACTGAAAAAAAATGTCTCATTTTAATTAAGGGAATGTTTTCTGGATGGGGATGTCAGTTTTTCACAATGTGGAAACTTATTTTCATGATATATGAAATATTTTTGTCTATTTATTATGAACATTTTCTTTCTGCCAGCCTATGTTTATAAATTATTATGTTCTACATTTAGCATGTTGAAGTTCAGGTTAACTATGGTGTCTGACTAGTTTTCTGTTTTTTTTCTTATCGTTTGCAGAGGGCAGCAAGCAACCTCCGAAAGGCAGGAGAAAGAATATCTCCTGTCTGCAAGCAAAGCTTGAAAATGGATGATGCCTTTGAAAATATTAATGAGTTGGGCACCTTGGAGCTGATGAACAAAGACCTCGAGCTAACTCCTTATGGGCCATTGAGAAAATCTATCTCCACTGACTCTCTAACTTCTGTCTCCTCCATTGGAAATAACTTTGGCCAGGAGTTCACAGTGGGACAAATTGAAGTTAACATGGAATACAATGTGAATTCGAATACCCTGTACATCACCTTGCTACAGGGAAAAGATCTGATGGAGAAGGAAGATGTTAATTTTGAATCCTGTTTTGTGCGCATCAGTTTACTTCCAGATGAGCAGATTGTTGGCATTTCTAGGGTAAGTTTCTCCACCGCTCATACTTGGTGGCTAACAATTCTCCAGACTGCATTATACAAGGCTTTTTCAGTCATGCATATGAGTGTTTAATCTGGAAGATGCTGCATGATATAAATATATTTAGCTGGATAAATGTTTTCATCTTAAAATAGATTTTTGCCACCAATTATATTTAATTCCAAAATCTGGGCAGATCTTTTAATGTTGAGTTGATTTGACTTTCTTCAAGACAGATAATTTATCTTCATTATTTGTCTGTTGAACACAACGCCTGCGGTTTACATTGCCACTGCCTTCTTATATGTTCTCTGTAATCTCTATTCCTGGGGTTTCCCATCCAACTACTAATTCGGCAAAACCCTTGTGGGAGTTCCAAATTATAATTAACCCTGCTTAATTTCCAGCCCCAAACAAAGTTAGCTGCATACTGCACCTGCTGAAACATTTCAGGAAGTATATCAAAAAGTATTAAATCCTTTATACAGCTAGTCTTCACTTAATGATCGTTTGTTCAGCAACGAATCAAAGTTATAACTTTGAACTAATGGTATTTATGGCTGGTCCTTGAAGTTATGGCTGTTTTAGTGCCCCCATGATCACGTGACCAAAATTCAGGTGCTTGGCAGCACACCTTGCATTTACAATGACAATTTTAAGAAATCCCCCTCATCTCAGCTGTTTTGGCTGCTCTGCACTCCACCACTTCTGGAAACAAAGACACACTATATTTATATGTTAAAAAAGAGAAAGTTGAGGAGAGAGAGTTAGGCAAGTGAGGAAGCGACCATGGCAGGGAAGAAGTGTGAGGTCCCATTCTCACCTAGCAGTGATACGTCCTGACGTAACTACCACAACCAGGACTACTGAAACTGCTATCAATAAATGATGAGGCCATGTGATGTTTTGCCTAATGACTGCATTGTTTAGTGATGAAAATCCTGATCCCAATGAGGACTGTTAAATGAGAACTACCTATAATCCCAAATTTGCTCTCCTGTATTGGCAGCATCGGAATGTCTTCATTGCTGGCAGTAAATCTTACGCTGTTTACTAATCAAATGTGTTGTAGCCAAAGGCTCAGATGTGAATGGTTGCCTTTTCTCAATCTGATTCCCCCCCCCCCCTGCATTGGGATTACAACATAATGAAAGTTGAACTACCTGGGAATTTCAGGAGTTGCCAGAGCACTTCTGCTGTTTTTCCACATATGTTGAAATACATGATTGGTTTCTAAAGGAATCACACCACATTACACATGGTCAATGCAAGTAGAAGTGGCTCAGGCTTGATTTTAATTAATTTGATGTTACTTTATTAAACAAACTTTTGCTTGTTTTTTATATTTTAAAAAATAATACATAATTGCAACTGCAGGTATGATTATTTTTGATAACCCCTATTAAAGTTAGTTTTTAATATTAGCTGCCCTTAAGTGCTTAAAAGCTTACATCTTGTTTATCTGTGGTGGTGTATAGAATCATAAACCAGAAATGCATTGAAACAGACTGCAAAATGGGATTATACAACATGTTCATATAGGAGTTTCATTCCTAAACAGAACAGATAATGTTAAGCAAATACACTCACAGTTTTTATCACAACACTTGGCTGATGCAGCTTCATTGAATTCTCAGTTTTTTGCTTGGAAAGATTTTCCAATGAACTAATTTTCCCAAAATGATTGACTGAACTGAAAATTACAGCCCCTATACACAAACACACACTCACACATAATGCATCACTGGTTTATTTTTGTTTTCATGAATTGACATAGATCAAGAGATAATAAAAGCCATATAATTTGACACAGTTGCTAAACAGGCTTGTACTGGTAGTTGTTGAGTGCCTCAGAGTCATCAAATGATGTAGCAGATAATGATCTAAAGTTCAGCTAGCCAATTTTTCCTTTATCCAGTTCCATGGCAGGATCCATCCTTTTGGTTATTGATCCAACCTGTTGGTTCCAGTTACATTCGGATGTTGGAGAGGTTCATTAGATCCAAGCAATCCTTGAAACCAGAGGCAAATAGGAATGATTTGGCGATATCTGATATGAAATGGAATCATTCCACTTTGACCTTCATTTGAATCTAGATCTCCACAAAGTTCTGGTCCCACTTAGGGCTTTGCTGCTTTAGGGCACGAGGATGGAACTATGAACAAAAATGCTTTCCTTGGACACGAAGGAATATAGTAAATGGGAAGTGTCTTCTTCAGGTGGCTACTATTTGTCTGCAGGTTACTGCAGCCCTTTTAATCTATTCTGTCATGCCTGGCATTGATTGTTCTTTTCATGTTAATACTGTAACTGTTTACTTCATAATCACTTCAATCCTAAAATCCTGTGCTGCTTAGAGGAGCTTGCGATGTGATCCAGAATAGTCCAAAAATTCCCTGCAGGTATTAGATATCTGGGGAGTTTTCATTAGATTGAAGCTGTTATTGCCAGACCTCAGCTCACTATTGAAGCAACTGATAATTAGAGACCTTTTTACATTCCTTTTTGTCTACCTACCATTTCATCATGCTCTGCAACAAGCATTTGGTTTGAACCTAAAGAAGTAGTGATTGAATTTCAGTGATTGAATTTTGGGTCTTCAAATATGAGTCCATTTAATAATCAGGTGAACAGAACCAGCCCACTCAATTCTCAACATTGTGCCAAAATGGGACAAGACTGTTTTTAATAGGATTTGGGCCAAAGGGTCCTTGTTGTTTTGGTCAACAAACTCTAGCAATTCTTCCTATACTAGGTTGTCTGTTAGTGATTTTAGCTTGCTGCATTAAGCAGGTTTTTTTGGCCTGATATATCTCATTTAACTTAGTGCTTCACTTAATAAGAATGTTTTATTCTGTTTTCGTCTACAGTCTTTTCTAATCCAGAGTTTAAAGGACCATTGCTTTTAAAGCCCTGAACTGATTTGATTAAATTTGGCAAGCTCCTTTCCATTCTATTTTGCCTGCCAATTTTGTCAGAATCTGCTTAGAAGCAAATTAAAAAATACAGCCTTTTGTGTTTATTTGGGCTAGATAGTAAGTTGATAATGCTGGTTTTTAGGTTGTGATTGCAAGAAACAATCAGATTGGACATATTTGACCAACAATACATCAGGCATTTGTAACATTCTAGATTATAATTATTTAGTCTTTTCACATTCCTACTTTAAAATAAATGTTAAAGCTGAATTATTGTAACAATTTCCAGCCAAATCTGTTGAGGCATAAGGAATAGTATTGTGACTTACAAAGGAGATGCTAGTTCTTAAAACATTCACTAAACAGGGTTTTCCCAAATACTCAATACTTTTTTTTGAGAAACTTAGATTGACAGTAGAAATGAATTTCTCCACTTTCCTTTTCCTGGCTGACTTGGTCTACATGCACATTGTCCCAAGTAATAATATGTGGAGGGCGTTATGATATTCAGAGGTTTGTTTTAAAAATTGTTTAATGTTCTCCAGCATTCAGGTGTCCTTTGGGCCATCATGATAAGAATTCTACAGCGAATCTTACCACTTACAGATCCTCGGTTACAGATGTCATTTACTTCATTTAATTTCATTTATCGTGATTTACCAATAAGCTGAAAGTTCATCCCACTATTTGGTGCAGCTCTTTGATTAACTACAGTATTGGCTTTTTTCTGGCTACCATTGTATTGTTGCTAACAAGCCTAAATGGCTTCTGTGTTTCTCTTCATTCTTTCACTGAGTAGAAGTCACTGACAGACTGGATGCAAAACTTTTAAAAAGCCATTATCAGGAAGAGACCAGATGGGGGTTTTGTATTAATTTTTGACAAGCAGTAAATCCTAGTAACTGTGATAAGTGAATATACCAAATGACAGTTAATCATTTATGATAGCTCTTACCATGTTAAACTAAATAAATATGTGAAGCGGGTTCACATATGTATCCCCACTGTAGTTCATAAGCACTAATTTATGGCTTAGCAGAGTGATGCAGATTTTTCTGAATCAGGAATTACTCTTGGCCTTTATGTACCTGGAGCTACGAGATGCACCTGCCTACTTCTTAAATGCCATGTTAGAATTCATCATAATATGCAGGTTTTTCCCATTAAAGTTAGAAAACTGATAGGTGGACTGCTCAACAACATTGGGAAATGAAACATAGGCTTTTGTAGATGTTCTATTTCTTCTCTCCCTATCCTAATTGATGCTTCAGGAAAGGGTTTTCTTATGAACCGAAGGATAACGACACATTACAATACAATACAATAGCAGAGTTGGAAGGTACCTTGGGGGTCTTCTAGTCCAACCCCCTGCCTAGGCAGGAAACCCTATACCCTTTCAGACAAATGGCTATCCAACATCTTCTTAAAGACTTCCAGTGTTGGGGCATTCACAACTTCCAGAAGCAAGCTGTTCCACTGATTAATTGTTCTGTCAGGAAGTTTCTCCTCAGTTCTAAGTTGATTCTCTCCTTGATTAGTTTCCACCCATTGCTTCTTGTTTTACCCTCAGGTGCCTTGGAAAATAGTTTGTCTCCCTCTTCTTTGTGGCAACCCCTGAGATATTGGAACACTGCTATCATGTCTCCCCTAGTCCTTCTTTTCATTAAATTAGACATACCCAGTTCCTGCAACCGTTCTTCATATGTTTTAGTCTCCAGTCGCCTAATCATCTTTGTTGCCCTTCTCTGCACTCTTTCTAGAGTCTCCACATCTTTTCTACATCGTGGTGACCAAAACTGAATGCAATATTCCAAGTGTGGCCTTACCAAGGCATTATAAAGTGGTATTAACACTTCACATGATCTTGATTCTATCCCTCTGTTGATGAAGCCTAGAACTGTGTTGGCTTTTTTGGCAGCTGCTGCACACGGCTGGCTCCTATTTAAATGGTTGTCCACTAGGATTCCAAGATCCCTCTCACAGTTACTACTGTTGAGCAAGGTGCCACCTATACTGTACCTGTGCATTGATTGTGAATCTAAGCCTTCTCTTTGTCCTCAGCTGAATAATGAGATTCATTTAAACAAACACCTTTGCAGTGGGATCTCTGGGTATCTTCTCATGCTGCCTCATTTTCCCTAGGTTTTAAATAGGCTGCATTGCCATCGCTTCATGTCTGCTTCACTAGCAGTACAGCTGACTGATTGAGGGCACTGTAAGAAAAATGTTTCTAGGACACCAGTCTTTTAACTTTCTGAGATTAGGACCGACAGCATTTTTCACTCAGACTTTGCCCTAACTGAGGTATTCTTCACCTGGAGTGCTGAAGAGACCCTTGTGCATTTGGCCCGCATGCCTGCAGCAAAAGCTATTTGACTGTTGTCAAGATTTGGACTTAATATTACAGGGTTCAGGGCAGAAACCAATGCTCACACCACTGCAATTGGGATAGCTTTATCATGGCACACATTCATGCTCAATCTTATCAAAGTGATGTTGGCATGGCAGGAAAACAGAGCGCACCGGGGAGGGTACATTTGGGAACCAGCTTCTTAAATAATTTATGTAGTTAGATTGCCACTGCAGAGAGGCTGTGTACGTCCAAATGGATTATAGTAGAGAGTCCCAAAATTAAAAAGTAAAACTCCAATGTAAGAAGAAGCAAATAGTAGAGTTGACAACATTTGAATCAGCTCTTAGGATTCTGGTTTGAATCAGGGCTGAGTTGCAGCACGTAGCAGCTGGTGGTGGCACCATATTATAAAAACTCTCTTTTTCATAATATCACTTCTGCAATGGGTTTGCTGTTAGATGTAATAATGTAGGCTATGTTGTGATTCTGATCATTTTACAATTTTATCATTTTCATGATTTTAACTCTGGGTTTCAAGATTATTTTAAAAAACAATTCAGCTCCTTATTTCATATTGATATACTATAACAACATAGGAACACACGCAGCAGTGTTGGAATAGCTGAATGCCATCTTAGATACTAGGCAATTGCCTATTGGCCAGCAGGAGATAGGGAGAGTTAGTTTAGATACAGAAAAATCCAGCTTTCAACCAATATATTGTATTGCAAAATGTTATTTTCCATTTGTTTTTAGTTGCAGGCAGTGAGTCTGATATTTTGTTGTTTTATTTGGCCTTTGCAACAAATAAATGAACTTAGCTCCAGATGAATGGGTAAACAACCGAAAAGAACTCAAATTGAAGAAAAATTCAGGCTTACAAGGGAGTGGGAGTCATTGAACACAGTTAAGACATAACTTAAACTAAACTAAACAACCATAGGAAGTTGCTGTTGTCAGATCATTGAGTGAGAAGCCAGGGGTTCCTGGAAGCCACCTGAAAAAGTCTGATTTTTGCCATAGAAACTTGCTGTTCTCAAAACAGATCTCATTTTCTGCACATTCATGTCATGTTCAGTTGAACAAGTGGACATAAAATCTTGTTAAAAGTATTCAGTGAAAGAGAAGGCCCTACAGGGCAAGAAAAGAGACTTAACGATCTCTGATGACTAAGCCTTTTCAATCATTAGTATGTGTAGCAGATGCTTTGCTTTGAAGAGATTTGGAAAGTCAGTTCTGTAGACCATTCTTTAATCCCAGTTATTTGTGGTCTCACACCATTCCAACCAAACTGAAATTTAAAGTGCCAGCTTTAAAATTTCCCATTACACAATATCCACTTTGACTTATTTAAAAAAGCAAAGATTTAGTCCATATTTTCCCTCCACTTTTTCCTCACAATTTCCTTACTCACAAGTTTCCAATGCTGCTCAATTTACAGTGAGCAATTTCCAACTTTAAGGAACTTATTTTAAACTGGTTGGTTCACACACCATCTGGGTTCAGATTAGAATGGTTTAGTCCTGCTAGCTAGGGAATTCTGGGAGTTGAAGTTCATACATCTTAAAGTTACCAAGTTTGAAAAACAGGGTTTTAGACGGCTATGGGTATTCTCAATCATTCAGGTCATTCAGGTGTGCCAAAGGTGCTTTTTCTAAACTGGACTTTGTTGTTGTTGTTCTTTGACAAATTTTGCTTCTCATCCAAGAATCTTCTGCAGTTCTGACTGGTGGGGAAGTCTTCAGATCTTTTTATTATATCGTCAAAAACATGGAAGCTAGACTTGTGCTGATACAAATTTTTGCTAACCACTCAAGGCAGTATAAATTACTGCAAAAAGGATAGGGGATAAGGAAGCTTTTTGGCCCTGGAATGAGGTTAAATCACAGTTCCCAGCATTTTTAGCCCATCCAGTAGAAAAGATTCTAGCAGCAGTAATTTGGATATTTGGCAAGCGTCCTAATTCTTATGTATGTACAATTCATATATAAATACAGTTTCTTCTGGGAATTGGCTTTGTGAAGGAGGGTTTCTACACACACAAAAATAAGTTCTTTACTAAATAATAGGATTGAAGTTTCCAAAAGCATAAAATGCAAAATGATTTGATAAATATCTTATAGTTACTTTAGTTGCTAGAAAATTTTCTATATTTATGTTCTACCCTAATCTATTACTGTGTTCATAATTCATGGCCATTACTTACTGTCTCCTCAGTCTCCCCTGAGTAGTAATAAAGACTCATTAGCTGCTATTATTTAAAACACTGGACTTTTAAGAAAATAAGCAACATTTGTAGACCATTCCCCATCTAAAAACAGTCCATTTTATGAAAAAAATTACTCTTCTTCATTATTGGTATAAGTCCTAAATGGTCATCACATCCTCTTTATGGTATGTTATGCCAGCCTCTCTGATAAAGAACACACATCCTGGGATAATATCAGTCCAACTTTGGAATTCACTTTGCTTGGCTGTCTACATTTCTAGTTGAATTCTTCTTCTATCTTCTTTGTCTTGTAAACCAATTAAAAATGTTCATTGGTTCTTGGCTACTTTTATGCTTTAGAATTCTACTTTGTCTTTCCGTGTCAGTATTAATTAAATCCAGCAAAGTCTTATACCTGTATCGGTGCTTGCTAAAATAGCCAAATCAGTCCAAATTTGCACAGTAGATTGCAAGTGTGGCTGCAGACTCCATTTGCTGTTGTTGAAATTTTGGTTTGCATTCCACTTTTCTGTAGTGAGGACACTCAAGAAAGTTAAATTTCCCAAGCCAGAAGGAAAATAAACCTGACCCAACCCACTGGGGTGATATGTGGCTAAGTGGCTAAGACGCTGAGCTTGTCAATCAGAAAGGTCGGCAGTTCGGCAGTTCGAATCCCTAGCACCATATAACAGAGTGAGCTCCCATTACTTGTCCAAGCTTCTGCCAACCTAGCAGTTCGAAAGCACGTAAAAAATGCAAGTAGAAAAATAGGAACCACCTTTGGTGGGAAGGTAACAGCGTTCTGTGCCCCTTCAGCATTTAGTCATGCCGGCCACACAACCACAGATACGTCTTCAGGCTGGACTCCTTACAATTCTCTGTACTTTTATACAGCAGTTTGAGTAGGGTTCATTCACCTGGCCAGGGCCTGCCCTGCTTTTTCTTTGTGTAATTTCCCTTTACAAGAAGAAAAAAAATAGTGTGGGACTTTTTTGAAGGTAGGGTAGACGTAAGGCTGCAACATTGTCTGCATTTTTGACAGGAGGAAGAAAACCCCAGAAGCCTGAAGGGATGATAAGGGGGGGGGGGATTCCTATACCCCCACATTTGCAGTAGAAGTGCTAAAGACTGTCCTTCTAGCTTTTCATTTAGAGAAAGAGCAGATCCAAAAGTTATAGGCTCAGCTTCCTAAGATCTAAATAAGACCCACAGCAGTGTGGATGGAGAGGCATTTTGTGTTTGTATTAAAGGAAAGAAACCTCCTGCTAGCCTTGAATTCCATAATATTCAATTGTTGGCATATGAGGCTGTTTCCTTTTCTTCTTCTTCTTCTTCCCATATGCCCTTCATCAGCTACTTTCCAAGAATATTTTTTTAAAAATGATAAAAGGTTATTCTAGTGTACTCTGCCTGAGATAAAGTCAAATTGAATGTAGTGGGGTTAATTTCTGTGTGAAAGGGCAAGGTGCTTTGCAACCCCATACTTTCTGATGGGATTTTGGTAGACGGCTTGCTGAAGTTAGGCTTTGAAAGTTCCTCCATTAAAGTGTGTTATGAATAACCATGTTTCAGAGCCATGGTGGTGCAATGGTTAGAAGGCAATATTGCAGACTATTTCTTCCCACAGCCAGAAGCTCGATTTTGACCAGCTCAAGGTTGACTCAGCCTTCCATCTTTCCGAGATTGGTAAAATGAGGACCCAGCTTATTGGGGACAATATGCTGACTATGTAAACCACTTAGACTCTTAGAGAGTGCTGTAAAGCACAATGAAGCAATATATAAGTCTAAGTGCTATTGCTATTGCCACAGTTCCTGGTCCAGAACTACCAACTTGTCTCTCTGTGTGTTTCTGTCTACATTATGGTAAAATATCAAATCAGAAGGCTTTAAGAGCTAGAGTGGTTATTAGAGATGGTTTAATTCCATCTGAATTAATTATTACGATACACACAAGAAAGGGTATTGTGCAGCACCACAAAAGTGAAATCTAATCTAATGCCTTGGTATGTGTATGCCATCGCTTTTTCTGGCACCCTGCATGTCTTAATTCCACACCACATTGGTTCTGTCACTTTGCATACTTCTGGTTGTGCATCCAAGGCCTCTGCTGCAGTGCGGTTCTCTTTGACAGCTTCCAGAAGACATGAAATTTGGGGGAATCTGTCAAGGACTTCAGAGGAGATAGAAGCCATTTCATTTTTAGCACATTTATTTATCACCCTAGCTGAGAAATGCTCCCATTGATCCAGAGAGAAAAGAGTCAGTTCCTGCTGGGTTATATAATGCAATCCTTTGACAATTTACACATACCATGGTTGCTGGGGAAACAAAAAGTTTAAAGTTCCTGAAAGATGTGTGTTTGAGAGTCCTCCAGAAATGAATGAATAATGTTTTGAAAGAAGTTAGTCACCTCAATGGGAAAACCCTCAGATTATCTGATAAATTGAAACATTCACATTCGTTGTGTCCTGTTTAATCTACTTCGACTAGCATAGAACCCCATGTTTTCCCAATGTTTTTGCAGACTACAAATCACTCTATTCCTGAGCTGTATTTTTAACAAATGGGCCATAGTATTCCCACTGAAGCAGGAAATTCTTGTCTAAAACTCCATATGGCAACGGTTCTTCCCTGTAACGCACAATCGAAGTTTTCTAATACGAATGTGTGTGAATCATTCAATTTACTGTGAAATGTCTAGGAATCCAAATGTGACAATGGGTGGAATGAATAGACAGGTAGAGAGGTACTACCATTCTCAAGAAGCAAAGCCAGCCAAACAGAAGCCAGTTTCCCTATAATATCATCAGCCCTTTGAGGTAGACAAGACAAGATGTCAAAACCATGAACCCTAATGCTATTTGTCTATATACTACTAAAACACTTGTTCCTGTAACAGTGCATTGTTTGAACCCAGATATCTCAAACAGGCTAATTTACAGAATATGCTTACATTTTGGGACTTTTGATCCCAGGAATTGAAATATGCCAAATTTTATAAAGCATTTTTTGACATATAGCGTAGAGTGAATTTTAATGAGTTTTTCCATAACAGTTCCCATTATTCTTCTGTGATTATCTCTTTGAAGTTTTTCATCCACTTTATCATGAATTTTAAAAAATTGGTTTCCATTCTGTATCCCATTTCAATAAATTGATACACTAGTACGGGTAAACCTCTGCTTATAGACCACAATTGGGACCAGCAATCTGTCACTGAGTGGTGCAGTTGTCAAGCAAGAAATCGCATGGCTGCAATGGATTTACAAACTCATTTCCATTGCGGGCATTAATCGTGTCACCCACAGTCGTTAAGCAAAATGTCACAGGACTGCAACTTGCAGTTTTATTGGCAACTCCTCCATTGACTATGTTCATTGGAATCCAAGTGTGAAAGTTGCCAAAGAGCATCACATGATCACGGGGATGCTGCAACAGTTGTGCAGTTACTTTTTCAGTGCAGCTGTAACTTTGATGTCACTAAACAGTTTTGGAATCTCTACACTGATAAATCCTGCACTGTTGCCTTGTGGATACGTAGGGAAGATATTTCCCATTGCAATCTGACCTGCTATTGATAAATTATGAACATTTAATCTTTGCTTCATGGTAAACGTTTGCTGGGTTCTCTGGGGTAATTCTGTATTTTCTAGTGCACGAAACTATTGTCAAGCAGTTGGAGACACTCGAGGAAACAGAATGGAAGAAGTTTCATCTTGTATCACACTGGGCCCTGGAGTCTTCAATAGATTAATGCTCCACTTGAGCATTGTATAGGAAAGACAGTTGCAAGGAGGTTGGGCGTTATTAACAAACTCAGTGGCAAAGGTCTACAGCAGTGTTTCTCAAACTTGGTGACTTTAAGTCCTGTGGACTTCAACTCCCAGAATCTCCCAGCCAGCTGTGCTGGCTGGGGGATTCTGGGAGTTGAAGTCCACAGGACTTAAAGTCACCAAGTTTGAGAAACACTGGTCTACATGGTAGTGTATGGGGGAGGAAGGGGGAGAGAGAGGAAGAGAGAGAGAGAAGCATGGTTGCTCTGTGGATAGTAGCTTCACAAATTGTTTCCCTTTGATTTGTCTCTGAACATTTTCAGCTTTTGCTTCCATGAAGGGGAAGTGGATGAAAGGAGAAATCTACTGTAAAGATAGTTGATTGCACCTGCTGATGGAGATGGTGAAAGGATTTGTGGGGCAGGAAGTCATCTTGTGAATGGACCTTGTTTACAGTACTTCCTTACAAAGAGTAAAAGGTCTACCTCCTCAGCAGAACACTGCAGACTTAATCATTCTGCTCAGAAACCTCCCACGCATCCAGGAGAGGGGAGGGAGAGGACCAGCCAGTGGAGCAGGAGGAAGGTGCATTTCACCCAGACGTTTTCAGGAACAGGCCAAAAGAAGCACCTCCTTCTTTTAATCTGAATTCTCTTAGCGTGTTGTGACTGATAAAGTCTTACCGATGAGATTAAAAGAGAGCTGTCTCTTTCTCTGAGACATGTTTACAGATTATAATGTACTGTGATCCTGTTGAAATTCGTTGTGCTCTATTTGTAACATTTTTCTGCCAACCTAGCAGTTCGAAAGCACATAAAAAAGGCAAGTAGAAAAATAGGAACCACCTTTGGTGGGAAGGTAACAGCGTTTTCCTGTACACCGCTTGGAGAGTCCAAGCAATGGGTTAATTCAGTCTGCTTGCCCTTAGGACTGAGGAACTATTTTTCCTTTAGCCACACCTCCTCCTGGTGTGATCAACCCCCCAGAATTCTTCCTCAGTCAGCCCGTTTGGACGTAATTAGCTAGAGCTCTGAGCTGAATTAATCCTTTTTTTGGCTTGGACTCTCTATTTGCGTTTTATTTCTATTTCCTAACATTTCCCCAACTTTGTGAGACGTTTCTATCCTCATCGCTGCGCTTTTCTCCAGCAGAATTTACATTTGAAGGCCAGGAGGTAAGCTGGAAGGTGGTGGGGGGTGCCCCTCAGCCGATCCTCATGGGACGGCTTCGGAGGCCTGCCGCTTGTCGTTTAAAACGGCGCGGCTGCAGCGGCGAGGTTCCTACGTCCCCAGGCCCCTCGTTGGTTATTTTAGACAAAGTATTTTTCGTTCCCCGGCCTGCTAGAGGACCTCTGCCGCAGGGAGGAGTGGGCGATCGTCGCCATTCGAGGCGCGTTCGCTCCTCGCTCTCCCTTAGCCCCACGCTGTTGCGGCGGCCATTTTAGGCGTGAAAAAAAGCGCGCCCAACCATGGCCGCCATTTTGCATCAGCCTCGTTATCAGGAGACCGCTGGAGGTGGCAGGGCCTAGCAAGGGTTTCTCAGGCTGGGATCACCACCTTCGCCTTTTTGCCTATTTTTGCGAGCGGTGCTGGTTCCTGGGCCATACCAACGGTCATTATACCGGCTCAGGGAGGAGGCCTAAGTAAGCGCAGGCCAAAGCTTTTTTCTAGTCATACTCCTCCCTGCTTCTCCTGCGGAGCCTTGCGCCTCGGTGCAGGCCCCAATCCTACCCCTGGGCCTCTGACTGGTATTAAGCATGGGATAATTTCATACGTATTGACTCAATTACTGTGCATATGGCAATTTTGACAAATCTTTTTGTTTTTGTTCCCCTTGCAGCAACCAGTCTCTCTCTCTAACTCTGCCTTGTCATAGCCTTGCTCCATCTTGTGTGGTCATTGACTATGGACCTGCCCAGTCCCCCTGATTCCCAAGATACTAGGCCGAGCCTCTCTCAGGCCCCTAGCAAGGGTTCCTCCTCATCGGGGAGTGGGGGTGCGGGCAAGAGTGGTGGGGGTAGCTCTGGGAAACAGCGTTCCAGAACCCCTTCTGTGGCCGAGGCCAAGGATGCTGAAAGGCGCCAGCGGGCCCTTGACAAGCAGTTTGAGAAGGCCAGACGCCAGGCAGACAGGGAGCAGTCCCTCTCAGGAATCCCTCCCTCCCGGGAAGATCTCCAGATGGTCCTCGCCGAGGAGGTGGAGTCCCAGGACCTATCCCCAAATAGGTCATTTGCAGAGCCGGCTTCCCCGGCACCCTCTTGGGCCTGTGAGCAGGCCCCTCCCCCTGGGGATGCTAGTATAGATGATATGCAGGGTGAGGCTTCACCCCCCCTAGAGGAGGGTTTGGATCCTGATTCTGACTCTGAGGAGTTATCTCCCCGCATGCAGGAACTAATGGCCCGTGCCATTGCCAAGGGCATCACGGAGGCCATGAAATTTAAGAGTCCCACTGCAGTGGCCCCTAGGGGTCCCAAACCCGATCAGGCAGCTCCCCCTCCAAGCAAGCGTGCTCGCCATCCTTCCCTGGAATCCTCGGTGGTCAGCGAGGCCTCTGCCATTGAGGACCCTGACCCGGAGGTGCTAGGTCTCTCGGACGACGAGGACCTTCCCCCTGAAGCGCCCGCCTTTGCGGGTCTGTTCAAGCCCAGCCTTTTCAAATCTGTCCTTCACAAGGTCAAGGCTGCCACCAGGGTGGGGATCAAGCCCAAACCGGCCGTGCCGGCGGCGGATGCCACTCCGGCTAATCCCAATGCGGTCATGTTTGATGTCCCAGCACCCCAACAAGAGCTGGTTCCGGTCCCGGGGCTGTTTCTTGACCTAATCCAGCGCCAGTGGGCTCAACCAGCCACGCAGTCCTCTCCCAGTGGGGTAGATAGGAAGCTTTATACTATGGAGCCAGTGCTGGAGGACCTTCTGGCCCTTCCCACTGTCGACCCGCCCATCGCTGCACTCACCTCCAACTCCTCCCTACCGGCCGACCTTCTGGAAGGCCTTAAGGCGGAGGACAAGAAGGCGGAAAAGGCGTGCCACAAAACCCACCTGGCGGCTGCCTGGGCCATCAGGGCCTCTTCATCCGCCTCCTTTTTCAATAGGGCTTCTGTGATCTGGCTGCGCGAGCTCCTAACCAAGCTCCCGGCGGGAGACGTCCGTCTCCACCAGGACGTGTCTAAAATAATCGCGGCCTCCCAATATGCCGCTGACGCATCCCTTAATGCCACTAAATTCGCCTCCAGGGCACTCGGCTCTAATATCACTTCTCGCCGGCTGATCTGGCTCCGACATTGGCAAGCGGACCAGAAAAACAAGTGGAAACTGTCTTCCGCCCCCTTTAAGGGGTCCAAATTATTTGGCGAGTCCCTGGATCCTCTCCTCATCGAGTCCAAGGACAAGAGGAAGATCCTCCCTTCTCTAAACAAGAAGCAGGAACGTAAGACCGCTCCCTATTCTAGGAGGCAGTCCTTTCGTGCCTCCAAGCCTTCCACCTCTGCCTCTTCCTTCTCTCCCTCCAATAGGTCCTTCGGTCAGCAGGGCGACAGGTCCCAGGACAGGGCGTCCTTTCGGGACAGAGGCAGGCAGCAGTTCGGCTTCCGCAAGTATAACCGCGGTGGGGCCTCCAACAGGCCGTTCCGTAAGTCAAAGTGACTGCCCGGGCTCGGCGCCCATTGGGGATCGCCTCCAGCTGTTTGCCTCCCATTGGGCCCAGACCACCGAGGACGCTTGGGTTCTGCAGATAGTCAGGGAAGGCCTCTCCCTGGAGTTCCTGTCCCTCCCCCCCCGGACCTTCATCCGGTGCCCAGTCCCATCCTGCCCCCAAAAGAGGGAGCGTATGGACCAGGAAGTCAGACATCTCCTAGACATCAGGGCCGTGGAACCAGTTCCCCAGGGCGAAGAGGGGAGGGGGTTTTACTCCATCCTCTTCCTGGTGCCAAAGAACTCAGGGGGGTGGAGAGCCATCTTGGACCTCAAAAACCTCAACAGGCACATCGCCTACCGGAGGTTCAAGATGCAGTCACTGCAGACCATTCTGGCGGGGATTCGACAGGGAGATCTACTCACATCTATAGATCTCAAAGAGGCATACCTCCACATTCCCATCCGTCCTCAGCACAGAAAGTACCTGCGCTTCTATTATGCAGGTCGCCACTTCCAGTACAAAGCTCTCCCATTCGGCCTCTCGTCCGCCCCTCGGACGTTTACCAAAGTGCTGGCGGTAGTGGCGGCCCAGCTAAGACGCAGGCCCATAAGGCTCCAGTGCTACCTGGACGACATCCTTATCCAGTCGTCGTCCAGGCAGCAGGCATTGCGGGATCTCCAAATCACTATGAGATCCCTCAAAAATCACGGCTTCACTCTAAACCTAGAGAAGAGCCATCTCACTCCAACAAACAGACTTGTACACCTGGGGGCGGTGATAGATACCAGCTTGTGCAGGGTTTTCCTCTCCCAAGACAGGTTGGCCGGTCTAAGGTCCATGACCCACAAGGTGATGAGCTTGAGGCAGGCTCCAGTGGTCCTTCTGTCGCAGCTGCTGGGAAAAATGATCTCCTGCATTTCCATCGTGCCGTGGGCCCGCCTGCATTCCAGGGCGCTTCAGTGGCTGCTGCTGCCGCACCAGAGGGCATCCAGGAGCAACTCTCCCAGGCCGATTCGAGTTACGCCGGAAGTGAAGAGGTCTCTCCGCTGGTGGCTGTCTCCGGCCATCCTCAAGGGCCACCTATTCAAGGAGCCCGAGAGGTTAATCATCACCACAGATGCCAGCCTCTCCGGCTGGGGAGCCCACATGGGTTCCCTGGTTGTCCAGGGCAAGTGGTCCCAAGTGGAAACCAGCTACAGCATCAACCTGCTGGAACTGAGAGCTGCTCGCCTGGCCCTGCGCCATTTCAGCCGGTCCATCCATCGTCAACATGTACTTCTGATGACGGACAATGTGGCCCCCAAGGCCCACATCAACCGCCAGGGCGGCACCAGATCCAGAGCACTGATGAGAGAGGCGGAGTCCCTGGGCCGCTGGGCGGAGCGCCATCTGGAATCTCTCCGCTCCGACCACATCTCCGGAGTGGACAACACACAGGCAGACTGGTTGAGCAGGACAACCATAGATCCTGCGGAGTGGAAACTGGACCCTCGCCTGTTCCACCAGATGTCCGACAGATTCGGAATTCCGACCGTAGACTTGTTTGCGTCCAGGGACAA
The DNA here is from genome assembly GCF_964273705.1 of Natrix helvetica. Lineage (NCBI taxonomy): Eukaryota > Metazoa > Chordata > Lepidosauria > Squamata > Natricidae > Natrix > Natrix helvetica. The sequence goes on along the minus strand of NC_138548.1, from coordinate 115,974,276 downwards.
CAAACAACTCGACCGCTTCTACTCCCGGTTCTTCACCCCGGGGGCGGAGGGGACAGATGCACTGCGTTGCAAGTGGCCCCGCGAGCTACTGTATGCCTTCCCTCCCCTGCCTCTCCTTCCTCAATTCATCTCCAAAGTCATCGCAGAGGGAGCGGAAGTCCTCCTCGTGGCCCCGCACTGGCCCCGCAGGTCGTGGTTCGCCGACCTTGTCCACCTGTCGGTGTCTCCTCCGTGGCGCATCCCTCCGGACCAGATCTCCCTCAGCCAGGGGGCCGTGGTTCATCCAGAGCCCCAGTGGCTCCAGTTGGCCGTCTGGCACTTGAGGGGGACCAACTGAAAGGCCAAGGCCTGTCAGAGGAGGTAGTGAACACCATTCAGGCGGCGAGACGCCCTTCTACCACCAGGATTTATGATGCGTCCTGGGCCGCCTTCGCAAAGTGGTGTGAGGAGCTGCTCATCGAGCCGACGACCGCGCCTGTTTCCAGAGTCCTTGACTTTCTTCAAGCGGGGCTCAACAAGGGCCTGGCCCCGAACACCCTTCGACGCCAAGTGGCGGCCTTGTCCACCGTCTGGTCGGGCGACCATCTTTTGCCTCTCAGCAAAATCCCGAAGGTGCGCCTCTTCCTCAAGGGCGCCTCTAACCTTCGCCCTCCCACCGTTCATCGCTACCCCACTTGGCAGCTGTCCGTGGTCCTGCGGGCCCTCTCCGGCCCTCCATTCGAGCCTCTACGCACTACTTCTCTTCGATTCCTGACGCTGAAGACGGCCTTCTTGATTGCCATCACGTCAGCTCGCCGGATTTCGGAGCTGGCGGCTCTTTCTGTTCGCCAGGACCTGTGCGTCATCCACCCTGACAGGGTCATTTTGAGGCTGGACCCGACCTTTACCCCCAAAGTAAACTCATGGTTCCATAGAGCGCAAGACATTGTACTGCCAAATTTTTGTCCTCATCCGTCGCATCCCAGAGAGCGCTCCTGGCACAACCTTGATGTCCGGAGGGCCCTGAAGGTTTACATTGCTCGTACTGCGGAATTCAGGAAGTCAGAGGCTCTTTTCCTCTCCTTCCAGCCTGGTTCCCTAGGGAAGAAGGTCTCTTCCTCCACGATTGGAAGGTGGCTTCGTGCCTGCATTGCGACAGCCTATGAAAGTCAATCCAAAGCCGTTCCGCGCGGCATCACCGCACACTCCACACGAAGTGCTGCTACCTCCGCGGCCTGGGCCACCCAGGCCTCGATCCTGGACATCTGCAGGGCCGCTACGTGGTCCTCTCCTTCTCCTTTTGTGCAACACTATAAATTGGACATTTTCGCCTCGGCTGAGGCGTCCTTCGGCAGGCGTGTGCTCCAGGCGGTTGTGTCAGAGACCGAATCCCGGGAGCCTTCTTCTGCCTACCCAGATGGACAATAACTTGGGTATGTCCCATTGCTTGGACTCTCCAAGCGGTGTACAGGAAAATGACCATTGGCTTACCTGAAGGGTCCTTTTCTGTACACCGCGGGAGAGTCCAACCCACCCTGGCTCTCAAGGCCGGGATTCGGGTTCTTCGTGTCAACAGTACATCATCTTGGACGCTTCGCTCCGTCCGCACGAACTGACTCCTTCTAAGAATTCTGGGGGATTGATCACACCAGGAGGAGGTGTGGCTAAAGGAAAAATAGTTCCTCAGTCCTAAGGGCAAGCAGACTGAATTAACCCATTGCTTGGACTCTCCCGCGATGTACAGAAAAGGACCCTTCAGGTAAGCCAATGGTCATTCCGTGCGCCTTCAGCATTTAGTCATGCCAGCCACATGACCACGGAGATGTCTTCAGACAGCGCTGGCTCTTCGGCTTTGAAACAGAAGTGAGCACCGCCCCTTAGAGTTGGGAACAACTAGCACATATATGAGAGGGGAACCTTTACCTTATTTGTAACATTTAGTCCTATCTTTTCTCCCAAGCCCTAATTCCAGGACTCTCCATCTTTTATTCAGCCCATATTCCCTACTGGGGCAGTTAGACTAAGATCATACCCGGTGGATTTCATAGGGCTGACATAGGGATTTGAATCTGGATCTCCACAGTCCAACACTAATTGCTATCCTAGGCTGTTGCTGAGGTAGGATCCAGGACTGTAGCAGAAAGAGCAACGAAGTTCCCTATCCATGTATAGAGGCCCTTTTTCTTAGAGTAGGAGAAGCTAAATAAGATGGATATCTCTGCAATATGCTCCCTTTTTTTCTTTTTTGAGAAACAGCAGCGGGGGCCTCTGGTGCTAGCAAAATGCCAATGTCTGTACTTGCTCATTATATTTAATTGGTTGTATATGTCCCTGTTATACTATGCCTGACATTTTCCTCCACCTTAGTTTATACAAAGATTGAAGGTGATTTAATTTGTGGGAATAGTGGAGAGGGGAGCTACTTAGTTTTCTCGTCACGGGTCCTTTTTCCTTATGCAAAAAAAAAAAAGATTTCTGGAGAGATTGTGGGTCTTCCCTTAAAAAAAAAGATATTGATAAGATTGAACGAGTTCAAAGATGGGCAACAAAAATGGTGCAAATTCTGAGGGATAAAACTTATCAGGAGAGATTGGAGGAACTGAATATGTGAAGCTTGGAGGGAAAGGGGGAGCATGATTGAAACCTTTAAATATGAAGGGTGCGAATGAGGTTCTAGAAGGCAGTGTTTTCAATATTAAGCTAAAATCAAGAAAACGGAGGCACAAACAAACAAACTGACAGGAGAGGTGTTCAAAAGTAATGTTAGAAAGTATTACTTCACAGAAAGAATATTGGAAGCTTGGAACCAACTTCCTGAGGCAATAGTCAGTCAAAACCCTCAAGCAGCAGACTTGATGGACCACTAGGCCTTTTTCTGCCGTTGGTTTTCTATGTTTCTATCTCTATCACATCTACATTAGCTTTATGGAAGATTAAATTATTATTTATATAAATACTGAGTTGGAATCAAGAAATCAAGAAATCCTGATATGCAGGAATATGCAGCCAGAAAAATAGAATTCATAGAAGGCAAACAACTTACAACCAATTAAAGAACTGTAAAATGAAACTAAGAGCTTCTGGAATGAAAGAGCACAGCTGAAGGAGACGATCTTGCATAAATTCATGAAAATCTCTCTTCATCACTGTTTGGTGTTTTTTTTAGGATTCTTGAGGGTTGGAATGGTAGCAAAACAGAGTTTTGCCATTTTTAAGGCTTACATCAAACCAGATCTGTTCTCTTCTCTCTGTTGTCCACCTCAAGATACTGAAAATTCTGCCTGCTGAATTTCCCAGAATTTTAATGATGCAGCTGCTGTCTACCCACACAACTGGGCAGTCTGAATAGAGAACTCTACTGCCAGTGCTGTCTTCAAAAGGGGAACCTGGTTGGAATCAACTCCTTGCACCTGCTGTTTGCAGGGAGTTAAGGTCCCATTGAGCAAATAGCGAGGGGGAGGGGGAGGGGGATATAGAGAGTATTGTAAGGAAGATGAACCTTTACAGAAATATCCAGTAACTGTTACTTAGGCAAAGGGGACTCAAGCATTTTTGAAATAACATCTCAAAGTGGCTGAGACAAACACCTCTCTAATTCAGTGGACTGTAAGATAGAGGAGGAGGTATGGCACGGCCAGGCTGTATTCAGCTTTAACCTGATTTAACCTTCTTGTAAATGTCTGGTCTACTTAGCAGGGATGTCGGGAGGGGAGGGAAGAGTTCTAGTTTTAGGTAACAAACCCTTCATTACTTAGAACCCTGATACTGATCACACCTGTGCATGCACCCACAACTATTTCTTCTTGCTGTTTTTAAAATTGTGCAAAGCCAGGCTGTGTCATATCTACATGGACTCTTCCAAGTTGTATCAGGAGGGATCCTAGGCTATGAAGGGAATTAATCCTATGAATTGCTTCAGAATGTTGACTGCATTATGACAGCTCTAATGGCCATGTGTGGTATTTCCCTGAAGATAATGTTGGTCTCTGCCTTCTATGGCCATTCACTGATATAAAAACTCCTAATTTTGGGAGCTATTACTACTTAAATAATGGAATCATAACTGACAGCAAGTGTAAGGAAAATGCTGTAATTGGCAAAAAGTACACAGCACATTATTCACAGAGGAAACACAGACAGAAGTCAATACTATGGATTTTGCACAATGCCTAAACCAAAATTAGGGAGTTTTTTCTAACCCACTGACCCACTGGAAAATGTTTCTAGATTAATAGAAAATGGTAGTGCTGGCCACAGATAGCAACTATAAACTAAGATTTTGCCAGCATGGGGCCAGAAGTCAGAGAATAAGCAAAGAGTTATAAAAGTAATTAGCATGGATCACAATATCTAAGTAGAAATTCTGGCAGATGGAAACACAGACATAGACAAATGACTGAAGGTGGCTGAGCCTGAACTGAGAATAGAATAGAATAGAATAGAATAGAATAGAATAGAATAGAATAGAATAGAATTCTTTATTGGCCAAGTGTGATTGGACACACAAGGAATTTGTCTTTGGTGCATATGCTCTCAGTGTACATAAAAAGACAAGATACATTTTAAGTCTTTCATAAAAACCACTTTTTTCTTGCTTAAATTCTGAAGTTCATCCTATAATGCGGGGCAATATGTAAAGGAGAGTCAAAAATACGTCCAAATTCTGCAATCTAAATAGACAAAGCACAATAAGAGCTGTTGTGGTGTGGTAGATAGAGTAGACTAAGGAAATGTGGTTCAGATCACAATCCCCATCTCTTCACCTTAGCCAGGCTTTCGGCTTCTCTGGATCACAGGTGTAAAATAGGAACAAGGAAGAACACAATGGCCATCTTAAGGAGAATCAGAGGCTTTGACATGTGCTAGCAAGATTCTGCATACATAATAATTATGAACCCCCATCAGTGGTGGGTTTCTATTTTTTTTACTACTGGCTCGCTCGTGTGCACGCTCCCACTCGCTTGTGCAATGCTTCTGTGCATGCGCAAAAGCATCCAGGCGGGTGAGTGGAGCCTCCCCTTGCTGCCACTACTGGTTTGCCCGATCCGGGCTGAACTGGAAGCAATCCACCTCTGACCCCCATCCTCCAAGTGACAACAATCAAACCATTTGATGGGCTCCATATCATCCTGGGGTCCCAAGCTGTCGACAAAGCCATGTCTTCAGGGCCTTTCAAAAGAGTTTCAAGGTGGGGGCCACTCTTATCTTTGCAGGTATGATGTTCCCCATGCGGAGCCACCACAGGGAAGACCCCTTTTGAAGGTGGCACTGGATGGATCTCCTTACCCTGTTTCCCTGATCCAGTAGTTGGGTAGATATACGATACTTGGGAAAAATGGTCCTTCAAATAACCTGGCCTCAAGCCATTTGAAGGTCTTGCAACAGTAAATCTCCACCGAACCTCTTCTAGTCTAGTACATTAGCATTTCTGAGAGCTGAGGTTTCTGAGGAATCTCCTTTGCTGGCCTCTGGCAACTGTGATCTCTGTAGCATTCACATTGCTACATATGTTATAGCAGTTGTGGCTCGGAACCTGTGTATGGATCTTTCATTTTACCACACTGCAGGAGGGCTGATTCGGTGTCTTCTGCCCTGGTCTCTCTTTTAGCACTCCTTGGGACTCTTTGTGGGCCATGCTGTATTTGAAGAGCAGCCAAAATGTGCTGTTGCTGGAAAATGGACTGTGATTTCCCTCTCTCCCTTCATTCTGCAATAGCATGTTTCTCATTAGATCAGGATATAAGTCTCCTGTAGAGGAACTTGCAGTGCACTGCGGAAAACCTGCAATTTAGAATCAGGGGATCATTGCATTCGTAGACTCGTTTTAATAACAATATCACTTCTCTTTGTAGGGATAAAGAACAGTCCCTACAAAATGACGGCTAATCTCCCACGCCTGTATAGATTTCTGCTAGTGCCATTCATGAATTTTGTTTATTAAAGTTCACTTTGGGGGAATGGGGGAGACAAACCTCCCCAAAAAGGCATAGCAATTGCAGTATCGGTGGGTGATGGTGGGTATTATTTATTTATTTATTTATTATTCATATTTATAGACCGCCCCCTCTCCCGAAAGGGACTCGTGATAATGGGTAGATGATATATTTCTTCTTTCTTTGATTGTTCTTGTTTTGACTTGTTTTTTCCTTTACCCCTTTTTCCCTTTAAAGTATAACAATTAGAGTATGAAGCAGGCTAGAGTTGAGGGAAGGGTGATCTCTGTTCGGGGTTGTGGTTCTGAATTTTCTTTCCCTATCTCTCCCGCTCTATTCTTTTTCTTTTCTCTTTTTGTAGGCAGATGACATGATTAGACGTTAGATAGGAAAGAAAGAAAACGTTTTTTTTTTTAAATAAAGGGTGATATGATTAAAAGCTAGAATAAGAGAAATAAATAAAGGGAATATTAATGTATTACTTTTGTATTGGATAAAATGAAAGTAATAATGAGAAATAGGTGGAATAATTGAATATTGATAGACTGTAACCTAATATAGATGTGTATTGTTATGGGAATTTCACAAGCTGATTGAATGTAATAATCTTCCAGTAGACTCAAGGGAGGGGTGACTCCTGGGATATTCTCACAGCCTGATTGGTCCAGAAGACTGAGGGAAATCTCTTTTAACCTCCTTCTTTCCCTGTGGTTCCCAGTTCCTCTCAGTCTTTGGTCCAAGCACTGTATGAGTTCCCAGAGTGAGTAAAAATTTATATTAATTAGATATATATTGGCTATTCTAAATTCCAAATTGTCTGAGCTGCCACTTGCAGGGACAGGGTCCTCCATCTCGCAGCAAGCCGGAGGGAGAGCAAAATTGGCTCCGCTCTCCTCCTGTGGTCTTCGGGAGCTCTGACCGATCCCTGGAACTGCGAGGGTGTCAGGCTCTCCTTTCGCAGCTCCGCGGGAAGGGCTGCTGGCCAGAGGCTACAATCAGGCTGCGGGCTATTAATTTCAGCTTTGCAAGCCGCGTCTGGTTGCAATGAGCCGCGGCAAGCCTTTTTAAGCCGGGGCTGAAGGAAAAAAGCCGTTTGCAGCACGCGGAGTCTTCCGTCACCCATTTTGGCTGTGCGCATGTGGATTCCATAGAGGGCATGGTTCGTCTATCCTCAGACCGGTTGGTCAACCTCCAGCCCCTGGCAAGACAGGTTCAAGCAAGGCGGTCAGTTTCCATCCTGACCTTGTCCCGCCTTTTGGGCAAGATGGTGTCGTGCATAGGGATTGTTCCCTGGGCACAGCTTCATTCACGGACTCTGCAGTGGGCCCTCATCCCATTCCAGTGAAAACGCCTGAGCAACTCCCCGCTCCTCATCCACCTGCCAGCGGGTGTGTGGCTATCTCTGCGGTGGTGGCTGTCCCCGGGCCTTCAATGCGGATCAGAGTTCTGGGAGCTGGATCAAGTGACCATCACTACAGACGCAAGCCTGTTCAGTTGGGGAGCACTCATGGACTCTGAGTGGCTCAGATTGGCTCTCCACCAGTTCAGAGACACGATAGAGGGCCGCCACATTCTTCTGTTGACGGACAATGTAGCCACAAAGGTGGGACTCACTCCAGAGCCCTTTGGCTGGAGGCACTGAAACTAGACTCCTGGGCAGAGAGACATCTGGTGTCAGTGGTGTTGGAGCACATTTCAGACACAGCCAACCACCAGGCCGATTGGTTGAGCCGCGCGACTGTCGACCACGGGGAGTGGCAGATTCTACCAGACCTCTTCCAGAAGATTTGCCAGAGGTTCGGTAATCCATTGGTGGACTTCTTCGTGACCCCGTCGAACGCCCAGCTCCCAAGATTCTTCACCCATTTTCCAGCCCAGGCCACAGAAGGGACAGATGCTCTCCAGAGCAGATGGCCTCCGGGCCTGTTGTATGCCTTCCCGCCTTTCCCTCTGATCCCGGGGACCCTTAGGAAGGTAGTGGTAGAAAGGGCAGACATCATTCTGATTGCCCCTTACTGGCCCAGATGGCCTTGGTTTGTGGACCTTGTCCAGCTCTCCAGCTCTCCCCCATGGAGGATTCCCTGGGAGGAGCTTTCCCTACGCCAGGGAGTCTTAATCCATCCGAAGCCCCAGTGGCTCCATTTGACCACCTGGCGCTTGAGTGGGGCCTCCTGAAAAGTGCCAACTTGTCCTCCTGAGTTATAGCAACTATCGAGACATCAAGACACCCCTCCACCACTCGAATATACAACTCCACGTGGGCCTATTCAGCATTTGTCCAATGGAGGCCTCACTCGCTCAAATTCTGGATTTCCTACAAAAAGACCTGGAGGGGGGCTCTCCCATAACACCCTATGGCGGCAGGTAGCGGCCCTGGCCTCGATCCTGCCGGGGAAGGTCTCTTGTCATTGCCTCAACTTTCTTTTGTCAAGAGGTTTCTAAGGGGGGGGGCGCTAATTTACGGCCTCCCCCTGTTCATAGGTTCCCAACCTGGGACCTGCCTCTTGTACTTAGGGCCCTGACAGGGGCTCCCTTTGAGCCCTTGTGCACAGTTCACCTTAGGTTTCTATCTCCCTGGTCGCCGTGACCTCAGCCAGACACATCTCCGAGTTAGGGGCCCTGTCATCTAAGGACGACCTTTGCCAATTCCACCAGGATAGAGTAGTTCTGAGGTTGGATCCTACCTTTCTCCCTAAGGTCAATTCGCCCTTCCATTGAGCACAGGAGGTCATCCTACCCAATTTTTGCCTGACTCCCTCCCATGAGAGGGAGCGACTTTGGCACAGACTGGACGTGCAGCGTGTCTTGCGCATTTATCTCCGATACACATCTTCCTTCCATAGATCTGAGGCCCTCTTCATTTCATTCCAACCGGGTTCCTTGGGTGCCAGGGTTTCCTCGGCCACCGTTGGCAGGTGGTTATGACAGGCCATCTCCATGGCCTATGAGTCCTCGGGCCGGCCTCTCCCTTTGGGGATCACGGCCCACTCCACACGGAGTGCCGCTACTACAGCAGCATGGGCCACGAGGGCTCCATTCGAAGACATTTGCCAGGCGGCCACTTGGGCCTCTCCCACTCCGTTTATCCGCCACTACCGGCTGGATGCCTTTGCATCGGCTGAGGCTTCCTTCGGGCATAGGGTCCTACAACAGGTAGTGACAGCCCCTTCCCCCGAGTCATAGTTTTCCCTCCCAGGGACTGAGTTGGGTACGTCCCAAGAGTCGCCCCTCCCTCGAGTCTACCGGAAAAAGAACGTTGGTCCTTACCTGAACGTTTCTTTTCAGTAGATGAGAGGAAGGGGTGACATCTCACCTCTATTAAGACATAGTTGGTAGTCAGTCGGGGTGAGGGGCTGGGGGGAGGTTTTCCCCTGTCTGTTGTCTGTTTCTGTTTGACAGTATGCTTCTACTCATGCGGCTTCAAGGAACTGGGAACCACAGGGAAAGGAGGAGGTTAAAAAAGATTTCCCTCAGTCTTCTGGACCAATCAGGCTGTGAGAATATCCCAGGAGTCACCCCTCCCTCTCGTCTACCGAAAAGAAATGTTTAGGAAAGGACCAACGTTCTTTATGTTTAATCTGATTAGTTTTGTTTGTATTGGAATGTATGGCGCCCAGGTGCCACACTGTTCACGCATTGATTTGACATTTTTATACAAAATAAAAAATAAAATAAAAAACTTTTTTTTAAAAAAAGTTGTCTTTGGGGGGGGGGGTCTTCAGGTCAGGAGACAAGAAGCATAATAAGATGAAACATCCTTTACTCATTGTCAGTTATAATTTTGGGTAGCTCAATTTTATTCAGGTTTTCTGATCTATTAAGTGGTTACTAATAATATTCATGGTGGCACAGTGGTTAGAATGTAGTACTACAGGCTACTTCTGCTGACTGCCGGCTGCCAGCATTTTGGCCGTTTGATTCTCAAGGTTCAAGGTTGACTCAGCCTTCTATCCTTCCGAGGTCAGCAAAATGAGGACCTAGACTGTTAGGGGCAATAGGCTGACTCTGTAAACCGCTTAGGGAGGACTGTCAAACATTGTGAACTGGTATATAAGTCTAAACGCTTTTGCTATTGCTATTGCGACAGCTTCATCTCCCTAGCCATGGGTGGCTTTTTAAACTTGAATATGTTTAAACCTCTTCTCTTTCTCTATACAGATCCAAAGAAGTGCTTACTCGGTCTTCTTTGATGAGAAGTTTTCCATTCCCTTGGATCCTTCCACGTTGGAGGAAAACAGCTTGAGATTCTCTGTTTTTGGCATTGATGAGGATGAGAGAAACATCAGCACTGGGGTGGCTGAGCTGAAATTGTCCGACTTGGGTATCTTTGTCCGGCCTTTCAATGCCTGGCTTTATCTGCAAGACATGAATAAGGTAAGAGTATTCTCATGGTCCATCCTACGACTGTACACTGATTTGGAGTCCAGGAAGGAAGGCCTATCATTTAGGATCATTGCTGGGTTTGTTACTATTGTACTACCATGGAAGGGAAAAGGCTCTTGCAAGATTTTCCTACCTCAGGAGCCAAAATAACTTGCTGTATCTCAATATGTCATGCCTTCCTTCAGGCAAGAATCTCTGAGTCTCCGGTTCTGTCATTATTGTTCTCTAAAAATGAGTCAGTGGTCCCAAGAGCAATGAAGGAAAATCTCCGTACTGTTAGTCCGACACAGCTATTCTTCTCACTTGTGAGCTCCTTGGTTGAGCTTGTAGTTGCAGGAGGACTAGGCAAAATAGATTTATAAGGACTAAATGAAACAGAAGTATTTAGGGGAGCGTCTTCAGCCTCTTGGTAACTCTCTAAATCTGTGATGGTGAACCTTTTTGTTGATGCGTGCTGAAAGCACACACACAGCCATAATGCTATGCGGGCACGACTCCCCCTGCGTGTTCCCCATCCCCGCACATGCGTGTGCGAACTCCCACAATCCCCTCATGCATGCCTGTATGACTCCCCCATGCTCTTCATGCCCCCAGTGCATGCGTGCGTGCCCTCGCTTTTCAGGCCCGAAATAGGGTGGGGGGGCTCGTGCAGCACCTCGTGGCCTGTTTTGAGCCTGGAAGGCCTCCTGCACCAACCTGGAAGCCAAAATGGGGCATGGGGACACCACACGAGGCCCCAAAATGCAATGCAAGCACTCCACCACGCATGCCCCCTGTGCATGCATGGCATGTTCTTCTCCAGCTGGCTGGCGGGAGGCATGCACACATGCACGCTGGAGCTGGGCTGGGGTGATGGCTGGTGTGCCTGCAGAGAGGGCTCTGCATGCCACCTGTGGCACATGTGCCATAGGTTCTCCATCCTGGCTCTAGGTCATCCAAATACCAAAGTTTGTAGGGCACCTTTCCTGGTGGCATTTTAATGTATTCCTCATCCTCGGACTCAGGAGAGAAGAAAATAGATTATGCCATTAGTTCCTTTGCAAGGCTTGTAGAATATTGAATAATGAATGTTCCTCTGCTTTTTATTTATAGGCAACTGATTCGGTGGGTGAAATCCTGCTGTGTCTTAGCTATTTACCCACAGCCGAGCGACTGACTGTAGTTGTGGTTAAAGCCAAGAATCTTGTGTGGGCTAATGGAAAAATGACTGCAGGTCAGTAGGATCCTTCTTTTCCCTTCCTCCGCCCTCTCTCCCCAGTGCTGGATAAATTATGAACATGATGCCTCAGCCTTCGGTGAATGGGTCAGCAATGGTTGAGAGTACAACCTGGTTCTCTTGCAAGTTGAGTCGGAACAATAATGTATTGCAATTGTATTTTCTTTAAAGATTTAGTTCTGCTACAAAAGCAGGGAGTGGAAAAAATGACACACATGCTAATGTCTGTAATGCATTCTCGGTATTATAAAAATATTGATCCGTGTAAAACTATGAAAAGCTCTACTAAATCCTTAGAATGAGTGGAAGAATTCTGATTTCTGTATGCTGGTAGCAGATGACTTTATTTCTGAATGCAGTGAATGATCTACATCTACTACCCACATTCTGACATTCAAATTCATTCCAACCACTCAGTAAAAGCTTTGAAAAGTAAAAAGGATGGTGTGTAGCAGTGGTGGGTTCCTACCGGTTCGGACCGGTTCAGCCAAACCGGTAGTGGTTTGGTGGCCTGGGTCGCTGGAACTGGCAGCGACCCAAGCCTGTCATGCCTCTGAAACGGTTCTCCGGCCAGCGCCATAGGCGCCGCCATCTTGTTTTTTGCTTGTTTTTGATTGCACTCCATATGTGCACACAGTGCATATCAAGCACACGTGTGCGCAGTGCACACACGAGTGAACCAGCAGTAGTGCCTGCCGGAACCCACCCCTGGAGTGCGCCCCAGTTCTCTAAAGCAGTTTTGTAGGGCCGAACGTGTTGTGATCTGCAGTGGCCTGCAGAGCTCGCAGCAGAGTCTGACAGCGAGGAGGTTGGGGAGGAACATGAGCCAGTCCTGGAGTCTGGGGAAGGCTCAGACGAGGGCTCTGCGTTGGAGACAGAGAGGGGGCCAGGGCCATCTGGGAGGTATGTGCTGCCACGGGAGCCACCAGAGTCAGACAGCAGCAGGGCAGAGGAACAGACTCCCCCTGTTCCCAGTGTGCACAGGCGCAGAGCTGCCAGAAGGCAAGAACAGTTAAAACAGAAGGGACGACTCGGGAGCAAGGTTTGTAGGTGATTGGCCCATCCCATATAACATACAGGAGGCGCCAAAGGCATATGAGCCTTTGCAGGAAGCAACTTGGTTCATGGTGGTCAGTTTACCTTCTGAAAATACGTTTGGACTCTTTGTTCCGTGTGGTCTTGCCAAGCTAATTGCCAATTAAGCCTTTGGCAGCATTTTCAAAGAAGATAAAGGTGGGTGCTTATCAGCCTTATCCCTATCAGCCTGTGAAATTAAAAGAGGGTTCTTGGACTTAACCGTGTGCCTTTTTTCTGTATCCGGAAACCTAGGTCAGAACAGAAGGGAACAAACACAGTGGCTGAAAAAATCTCATTTCTCCCTCATCGGTCATCAGGCAGAATTAAATAATAATAACCCCCCTCTTCCATGATCTTAACTTTTAACATTTGCTAAATCTAAATTATAGATGTATAATTGATTTTTTCCAATAATATAAGGTTCAAGGCAGAGAATATGGAGATTGGCTGAGAGATGGAGACCTTCGCACTGTGTTGCCAAGTTTCTATGGTCTTTTCCAGAAAGTGATCATAGCAGGACAGCCATTGTATATGTTGGAATGTCTTAAGCATCAAGCTACTTAAATAGCTGTTAGCAGAAATGGAAAATCTGTAGGAAGTTACTGTCTTCAAAGAAATTAGGAAATGATCCGTTAATTTCTAATTTTAATTCAATTTCTTCTGATTCTGGTCAGCAAGTGTATTTGTAGAAGTTAATCCATTCTACCCTGAAGATTCTGATTATAATGCTTTAAAATATGACCATAATGTGATACATATATTTTTGTCATGTGGTAGCATACTTTCTATTCATCATCCTTGATGCCCAGAATAAAAAAAAACAGGAGGTGGAACGTAGTAGCAGAAACTGCACCCACTGAAGTTATTACAGTGTTTTCAACATAAAATAAGCATGGTGTGAAAACCATGTCTTTGGAACAGGGATCATCTTCTTACTCTTCCTTCAGATCCTTTTGTCAAAGTGTACTTGCTGCAAGATGGGAGGAAGATCAGCAAGAAAAAAACTGCAGTAAAGAGAGATGACACAAATCCAGTGTTTAATGAGGCCATGATTTTTTCGGTGCCAGCAATTGTCCTGCAGGTAAGAGCTCTCTGGTTCAAATGATGTACCTGGTGCCCTCCGATGAACCCCTACCCTGCTATAGGCACTAAAGCATGTACAGTCCAGCAACACCCTGGTGGTTTTGGCATGTTAGGTGCTATTGTGCAAGTGGTATTGAAGGACCCATATTCAGTTCTTGCCGTGATCTATAATTTGACTGGATTATTTACTAAAGTCTCTAGCTGGATTGAGATTGATTTGGTGGTTCGCATTTGCATGTTACCCTACAACTGAACTGGTCCTGAGTCATTCCAGTCAGGATTGTCTACAGTGGCTCAAGCAGTTGGGTTTTTTTCCCCACAGCCCTACTGCTTGAGATGCTTTCAGCTAGAGATGCCAAGGATTGAATCTGGGACCTTGTACACGCTCTAATGTGCTCAGCTAGGTAGCTGTGCATTTTCTCATTTCAGCTTCTGCTGAGTCAGCTGTATAGTGCATGATCATAAGTCAACTTTTGGCACGTCGATATAACTATTTTACATGTAAGCATATCCTGCTAGACTTAACATCAGCCACAGACTGCTTAAACAGAACAATTGTCATTGGCCACAGAACTTGAAATAGTGACTCCCTCTGTGTGTGTGCTTCAGAGTTTGAGGGACAAGAGTAGAATTTAATAGGCCTGTCCCATCCGTTAGGCTTATGGTACATGACTGTGGCTTATGGTACAGATCATTGGAACAAAATGCTCAACTACAAAATGGAGCAAAAATGTTAAAAGGTGACTTGGGTGAATGGGGATGTGTGTTAAATTGTGGCCTTTTATTGCTGTATGCTGCCCAGAGTTACTGTGTGTGAGTTGGGCAGCCATATAAATTTACTGAATAAATACATTTACTTTTGACAGTCTGTAAATGATTAGTGCTTTTGTCAACAAACATAGTAGACCTTTTGGGGATTATGGCAGATATAAATAACAGAGCAGTTTATGCTGTACCTTATACTGAACTGCTTGTGCTAGTGATCATGTGAACTGAAGCTAGGTTTTAAAGGCATCACAGAGTGTTGCAGGGTGCCCCAGATTAGGGCACTGTGATAAATTCAGACCAAAATATTACGTAGCAAATGTAAATAAACTGAAACAGAGTAGGCTTGCAGCATTCAATTCTGCAGTCTTAGTCCTGGTGATTTCACAAGTTTTTCTTGATGGAAAATAGATTCTGCCTAGAAGGATTTGACATAAAAGCAGAGGCTTTCAGATTAAATTCTGCAGGGAAAACACCAACATGGGAGATATAAACCAATCAGCGTGTCATTTGGTAGGCTGAATATACATATAACTCCATTTGCTTTTCAGCCATTCAAAAGCTTTTGTGCTGGAATGTAACGAACCCTAGCTAAAGGAATAATCTTCAAGAGAGAAGTCACTGTATGAAGAAGCTTTATTCAGCAGCAGCATGGAGACAAGTAAAAGGATGGGATATCACAATAACCAAAAACAATGCTTACTTTTCTTGTTATCTCACTTTTTCTTGAAGATGAGATGATCAGAAGAGATAGGATAAAGCTTCTGGAACAAGCGTTCACAAAAATAAACAGAATGGGAACAATGATAAAAAAAATTATTATACCTAAATCTGCAGGTTGCCTGAAGACCTATTACTGTTTCATTTGCAAACAGAGCAAAGACTAACTTAGAATAAAGTTACAGTTGCTAATTGCTATTGAAAGGTTGAGGTCATACACTTCAGTCTACATCAGATCAGCAAAAGTTTCTCAAATGGGATTTACATTTGAAGACACATTTAGGAGTAGTGTAAGAAATTCATCCAAGATGAAGCTTCTAAAATTTGACTTGTTCAGACAAATGTCTTTTACTTCTCTGATGCAGTAGTTGAAACCCTGCACACCTTCAGTTTTAAATGCCTTTTTCCACATCAGCCTTTCCTTTCCTCCCCTCTCCTTCTCCTCCCCTCCCCTCTCCTTCTCCCTCTCCCCTCCTTCTCCCTCTCCTGTCCTTCCCCCCTCTCCTTCTCCCTCTCTTCTCCTCCCCTTCCCCTCCCTTCTCCCTCTCCCCTCCTTCTCCCTCTCCTCTCCTCCCCTTCCCCTCCCTTCTCCCTCTCCTTTTCCTCCCTTCCCCTTTTCTCTCCTCCTTCTCCTCTCCTTCTCCCTCTCCTCTCCTCCCCTTCCCCTCCCTTCTCCCTCTCCTTTTCCTCCCTTCCCCTTTTCTCTCCTCCTTCTCCTCTCCTTCTCTCCTCTCCGTCTCCTCTCCCTCTCCTCTCCTTCCCCTCCCTTCCTTTCCCTTTCTTTTCCTTTCTGTCCTTCTTGTTCCTGATATGTCTTAAACTTCCTCCAAATGCCAGAAATCGGGATTGTACATTGAGGGGCTTATTTAAATCACAGGTGACCAATCTTTTGGAGAGATAAAAACTGAAGTTGGCTTTGGAATCGAGTGATCAGGTTCAGCATGTAAAGCCAAAAAAAATTAAAGTAAATATTTGAATTAAAGTAACCCAGTTAGTCTGATTACCACAGCAGTGACTTCTGAGAAGATGCTCAGCATGGTTGGTCCCGATGGAGCTCTTTAGGTACAAGATCATAGACTCATGGTTCATTTTCCACTGTATGATTGCAGTGAATGGCTTAGGAGAAAATGGAAACTTATACTAGCAGAAACACATTTTCCCATGATGTTGTGGGGCTTTCATGGCTCTTGAGAAGCTGAAGGGATGAACTGTGCCAAAAGAAACACTGTGAATATGCAGCATTTCCTTTAGAGCTATGGGCCAATTCATGTCCCATTGGTGGGAAAGTTCAGCACCAAGTTCCTGGAACCTTCCCCCTGCCATCTGCTATCACAACACAGTAATATTTTGCATTCCCCATCTCCACCCTCTCCTGTTGCTCTGAAGGATGCCCTTGCCACTCCCCCAGCACAGTGGCCAACTGGGAATTTGTAGACTTTTCCCTTCATCACAAGAAGCACAAAAGTGGGGTGTCTGTTGACTGCTAGTTTTTGTACCCATGGGATAATGGCACACCAGAATGAAATTCCATCGAAGGCTCAAAGGGATGATGGAGCACAGGAATAAGGACACTACGCAGCATTGCAGAAGTGTTGAAAAGGGTAAAATGTGCAAGCTTTGTGACTCTGGACAAGTTCCCCAACTTTCAACCTTCCAATTGCATTATTTTAAATTTAAACCAATCTTCATAACTGGGTGTAGTTTGTCAATTGAAGGTAGCATAATTCCAATGTGTGCCTTCAAAGATTCTAATCCTAATTTATGCCTTTACAGGAGCTGTCTCTTCGGGTGACGGTCGCACAATGCTGTGAAGATGGGAGAGCTGAAAATATTGGCCATGTTGTCATAGGCCCGGCTGCAGGAGGCATGGGCATCACTCACTGGAATCAAATGTTGGCTACCTTGAGAAAACCTATATCCATGTGGCACCCACTTCGACAAAGCTAAGGATGTACCTGCACCTCACCGAAAATAATCCAACACGGTGCTTAAATAAATAACTTCGGGTGGCCGATGCTGTTGGAACAATGAATTTGTGAGACCATAAAAGTTTTTTTTTAATCTAAATATTCCTCACAAATAATAATAGCAGTGATGATGGGTTGCCAAATGAGACTACCCAAGCCTTGGAAAAGAATCATAGCTAAAACAATAAGAGAAGAAGATATAGAAATACAGACGGATACCTGGTAGCTAGTGGACAAATAAGTCTTTTGATTCTGTCGTTCTACCATCACCAACTTGGAGAGCCAATTATTCTTGAAGTTCTTTCACACTGAATCTTGCATTTCCACATTATTTTTCTCTTATTGAAGAAGACTTAAAAGGAAAGCTTATGGTATTTTATGCATTTGACTGTGTTTCAGACATTTTGACTTGGAAGTCAGATTCTTGGGAGTGAATGGGTCCAGCCTTGATATAAATGCGTATGGAACACAATTTTATACTTCATTCCTTCTCACATTTGTTGGGAATCAAGTTTTGGTTATTTCAGATAAATTTGGGCAAAATTACTTCCAACTAAAGTTGCTTAAGTCACATTTTTTGGCAACCATTGTCACATGCTTCTTATCATGCTTGAGATTCAGGTACTGTTGTCCTGTTTGCCTTTTTGGGAGAAGAAAACTAAAAGGCTCATATTTGACTAAATATTTGACAGAGTGAACTTTTACAAAAAAAAAAAAGATGTGCATCATTAGATATGTGGACTACTGCTTGCTGTAAAAACTCAACACATTTGCTTTGAAGACTCATGAATCTTTCTCCTCTCTTTGAATTATGGTAAAAATGTAATCCCATAGAGCACAGCACCATCACAGAGATAATCTTTGCTCATTCAATACCTACCTGGGCTCTGGCATGGACCTGTTTAGTTCCAATGTCCAATAGGAACACTATCGTCACAGAGGATGCAATACTGTGCTTATCTACTGAGATGTAAATTCACTGGGCCTTATTTTATACGTATGGTATAGAACTGAATAACCAATGGACTTTTCCTTCCCCTTTTCACCATTTATGAGCAATTGGAGATCAACCTGTCTATAAAGTGTGAATGCTTTATTTATTCATGTTCTGTGTGCTTGACCTCAAGAAGCAGTTGCGATCATGCTGGGCAGAAGAAGAGTGGAAGTGGATACAGGTGTATCATGCATGGCAGAACCATCCTTAATATTGGAAATTTGATTGGGTGTTTTGTAATTCAAGGCCACATCAGTCATAGACACTAAATATTCGTATTTTGAGAAATAGGGAATGGCAGCTTGAAAAATAAAAATAAACAAAACAAAGGGAAATTCTATGGCAAAATATTTCATGGTTACTGAAAACATTGTGGATGATGTATTTGCACCCAGTAAATCACTTTTGGTGAGATGGGTGGCTATATAAATTTGATAAATAAGTAAATAAAAGTAAATTTAAAAATCTCTTTTTTGTTATTAATTGTAAAATTTGTAAAAAGAATGTAGGAACACTAACAGGATAAAAAAAATCTTAACCTCGCAAACAACTAAGCACTGTTCTGATATGGTTTCTAAGCAATCTTTCATCTTTTTGATCCTCATGTAATAATTTTGTGAATGTCTGATTAGTTGGCTGGCTTTCTAATTTGCAATTGATTTAAAATGTCAACAGTGTTACATGCAAGGTGGAAGGTAATATTCCCATATCTTATCATGTTTGCACCCCCATCCATCAGATGATATCAAGAGCATGCCAGTGGTAACACATTGCAAAATCCCCGAGACTCTGTTTCCTTGACACCCATGGGAAACCATTTCCCTTCTTCCCTTGCATTAAAGAAACATGGGTTTTACTGAGGTCATCCTGTCTTTGTGGCAATTCACATTGACTAGACAATCAGCCTGTCCTATTACCTCTATTTCATTTAGCCCAGCTCAAGAAATAGCCAGCTTTGAATCTGGATTTCCTGGGATACCACACGGAGCTTCCTAGACTAGCTCCTGTATGAGTTCAAACTTTGTCTCCTTGTGATGGAACAGAAGGTCTCTTTTAATTCATGGACCACTGGAAGCTCACTCCAGAGTGGGATAACTTCACAACTGGCACATTGCGAGGCAGAGCATGTACTGCTTTAGCTGTCTGGTTTTTGCTAAGGATCTCCCTCTGAACTCCAGGAGCAAAGCCTTGCTAGATAAGTTCAGAATTCAGGAATGGTGAGGATGAAATGGGGGAATCCCCAGGAGGGATTGGAGAGGCATAGTTTAAAAAATGTAACAAACTGTGGTATGGCAGAACTCATTACCTATTTATGTAAACATATCCCATGTTCCAAAGAAGCTGTGAAATATATTTTTAAGCTCCCTCCAGCTCTTAATACTTAACTGATCAACATTTTAAAAGCAAGATTTCCCTAAGGGCAAACCTTTAATTATTGTGTGTGACAAATAGCTTGCTTTAGGATGGATATGCCATCCACACAGAAATAGCATCTGACTTCTTTTCCAGAAAATACATCTCTTCCCATGCTACCAAATAATGGTGAGGATCCCCACAAGGTGTAAATTCTAGAAAAGTTGCTCTCTTTTCCCGCCCAGATTAGCCTTTTACCAAAGCAGAAGCTATGCCTCTAAGGAAAAGCATTGCATTCAATAAAATTAAATAAAGGTAATTTAAGAGTCTCCTGTGAATAGTATCTAGGGAACAAATGATTTTAGCACAGAGAGAAGGAGTTGCTGACAGTTTAGAGATATTTTCAAGGATTAGTTTATACAGACAACGATTCTTAGGAAACAGATTTCATGTAGCAGGGAAAAGAAAATCTGAAATAAAGCTAGATAGGAAATAGAACCTGTTAAAACTAGGAACGGATGCTTTAAACAAGTTCTTCTACTTTGGATGTCTGGGATACAAATCTTACCATTTTGGGATGAATTGCCAGAAGCAGAACCATCATTCGGAGTATTCAAGACCTGAAAAGGAAGGTTGTGTTCTGTTTTGTGATCCATTCATTCATTCTTGGTGCTAGAATCTGATAATCATAATCAGGTCTATGAGCAAAATCCTACCCCTCTTTGTATTCTTGTTCATAATCAGATGGTGATGTTTCCATTTGGATTCCTGCACTTAACAGGAAGTCTGATTTGATGGACTAAATAACCACTTCCATCTCTGACACCAGGATTGTTTATAGGCAGCATATTTGACATGAGGGAACTTTTACTGAAACCTGTATTCTGAAGCACTGGTGTGCTGTGGAGGGTGGAGGTAGTAAATTACACATGCTTCTGAACCTGTAATAAATCAATGAATGTTCAGATATATGTGATGTTCTCACATGAAACATCAATATAGGATTAGTAACTTTTCATATGCCCAGATGGGCTGATGCAAGCAAGCTTTTCTACCTCATCTTCCTTCCAAATGCTTTACAATGAAATTAGGCAACTGAGGTAATCTTGGTGAAGAAAATTTTGGTGGAGACAATTTATGTGGTTTCTAATGATCAACACTGACTTGATGACATATAATCAGTCAGTTGGCAGAGAGACCTTCCTTAAAAGATGTTCCTCTCAGGAAGAAGCCCTCTACCAAATGTTGAAGGATTATCTTCCCATGTTCCCTCTGCACTACAGCCTATCCAATGTAGTACTCCTCTCTCCGGGAGATACAAAAGCAGAAATTAAAAAACCTTGATGACATAATCGGTAGATTTCTTGGAATGGTTTGAGTTTTGGACTCATTTATATAACAATAGTAAAATACCATAGTAGATGATGTAAGTCTATGACACAAAGTCTGCATTCAGGATAGGACTTTAAATTCAGTAAAGAAAAAGTCATAGTCAGCTTTGGAGCGGGGGGGGGGGGGGAATAAATGGATTAAGTTAACCCATCACTTTGGGTGGTCTTCTAAAATAAAAGCAGGATTTCCATTCTCTTTGTTGACCCAGCCAACACTGGCTTTGTTCACTTGATGTGAATAGCCAATGAAACACACAAGTAGTGGAAACCAGAATCCCTTCTTTTAGTCCAATCAAAGAGAGAAACTTGGGGCAGATGCCACAAATCAAGTGCACAAGTTTTCAATGTTACAGCATATTTAGACAGTTTCAGGCAAGGAAGTTATACAGCTTTAATTATTATTGGCCAATAAAAATAAACAACTCCCTGTGTAACATTACTAGGCAATTATATTTTCATGGGGAAGTGAGCTTCATTATCTTAAGTTTTCTGACTCTGGACATGATTTTGAGTATGCCAATAATGAACTTCTGTGACCCCATGGCAAGGCAGCTACTTGCAGTTTTAACTGTCTCCCTAACAGAAGGGTAAACTTTCCCAAATGGCTTTAAGCTACTCCATCGTTTTCCCCTTTAACACACTGTACCAAACCATAGTGAAGATAGTGATGCAGTGGTGGGTTTCAAGTGATGTGTTGCTGTTGTGGGTGTTGCAAGCATAACAGTGGTGGGTTTCAAAAATTTTTAGAACCTCTTCTGTAGGTGTGACCTGCTTTGTGGAGTGGCTTGCCGGCCATTTGACCAGGTGGGAGTGGCTTGGCAGTCAGGTGACTGGGTGGGCATGGCCAACTTGTAAAATGTGGTGAAACTCACTTAACAACACTCTTGCTTAGCAATCAAAATGTTGGCTCAGAAACTCTGACATTTGAAGCACGCAAGTCTTAAAGCTCTCAAGTTACAAGACCCTTGAACCTCTAACCTTTTAGAAAACAAAACCCTAGGGGTGTTCAAACTTGACAGCTTTAAGACTTGTGGACTTCAACTCCCAGAATTCCTCCTCTTGCTCTTCATCTTGATGATGTGCGGACAGGCAGGGGTGGGGGGGAGCTGGAACCGGTTCTAAATGGCACTGTAGATTTGTGAAACCTCTTCTATAGAAGAGGTTAGAACTGGCAGGAACCCACCCCTGAAGCATAAGTAATAATTGGGATCACGGTTAAGAATGTAGAAGTTTAGAACCATGAGTTGGGCATCATCCCTTTTTGGAAACAATCCTTTAAGCACAGAGGGGCATTAAGGAAAACATAGCACCACACCGTGAGTCCAATCACTCCAAAAATATGATCATAACAATCAGCAATTTTAACCACTCCAAACTGGGTAGCCAATTGGTGAAAGAGTGCCAGATATTGAAGGAGGAGGGCAAGGAAAGCATCAGTTTATGCAATAGCATGAAAATTGGCAGACTGGGTTGAGATTACCAGGACATCAAACAAGAACCTTACCCTGTTGATCAATAAAAGTGCAGCAGCCAGAATTAATGAGAACATAAGCATCTCCTTGGCTAGCTAAGAGGAAGTCCAGAATTATACGGTTTTGGATGACAATTTGCAATACTGGAGTCACTTCTGCTTGTAATCTACGGATTGCATCTGTTGCAGTATTGGCATAAATCTGAAGGGAGGCAGAAATATTGAGAAGGGCGAATTCGAATTGTAATCTCTAGTGAGCTGGCAATAAAAAAACCAATGAAAAAAAGACTATAAAGGAGATTACCACTCTCGTAAGAGATTACATGGGGAAGGAGGGATGTGAAAGGGACAGTTGTGATGCCAAGGGAAGGGGGCAGCATGTGAACAGCTGAAACCAAGATTCCCAAATCCCATATCACATAACAGGTAAGATTTTATACACACTATGTCTGGAGATCCAGAACCACCCAGTTGGTGGAACTGCCCCTGAATTTCTTGATAGATTCCTTCACGTCGTTGACCATTGCTTCCCCTCCCCTTCTTTTGGAGGGAGGGGGGTTCTACAGCCTTCTAAATATAAAGGCAGCTCCAAAAGCCCAAAACCAAGAGCCCACCATCACAGGGAAGGGACAAAAGCTGCAAGTGGTGGACCAATTTATGTATCTTGGCAGCACCCTCTCCTACATAACATCAACTGACATTGAAGTCAACTGCGGAATTTTCTGCTTTCTAGCTAATCTAAATCAGGTGGCACAGCAGATTCCCTCCCCCTTGCTGTTCACTTACCTTTGCAGACGCGCTCGGTAGCAGGTTCCACCCACCCACCCAGACATCATCACGTCCATTTTTGATGCTCTGCGCATGCACGCTCAGTCACATTGCTACCGAACTGGTAGCAAAGGTAAGTGGATTTCACCCCTCCCCCACATGCCCCATTTTTGGCTTCCAGGTTGGTGCAGGAGACCTTCAAGGCCCAAAATGGGGCATGGGGCGGGGGCTTGCAGAGCACCCCCATGCCCCGTTTTGGCTTGCAGGTTGGTGCAGGAGGGCTGAAAAGCCTCCTGCACCAACCTGGAAGCCAAAAATAGGTGAGGGAGGAACATTTGGGGGGATCATGCGTGCATGTGTGGGGGCAGGGGAGCATGTGCAGCTGCATGCACATACACGGGTCATGAGCGTATTGCATTATGAGTGCATGTGCGTGTGAGCGCTTTTGACACACAACGACAAAAAGGTTAGCCATCACTGTCCTATAACTTCTGTGTGAAGGTATAGCTACGCAGAGTTCCAGCAGATATTTTCTCTTTGGGCCCTGATAGAGAAGCATCTGCCAAGTGGCGGGCTAGCATCTTCACCTCTAGGCCCCCAAGCTGCTCTGGTCCTACCCACTAATAGTCCCCATAAATCTCTTTGTTTATTAGTAACAGCTCTGTATACAGGTAGTTAACCCACAAGCTCCTTTCTTACTTAGGATAGTTCAGAATTTACTGGATGATCTTAATAAACCTTTAGTATATGAGCCTGTAGTCACATATTTGACTCCCAGATGTCTAACAACAGCAATGATTATAAAGAGGCTTTTTGTTCCTAAGTGAAGTGCTGAATAAACACACTAAAGATAAAATAGGGAACAAAATTTTACATGGAAGAATTTGTTAAAGTATGGATTTCTGAAGACAAGTTTCTGAGTTGAGCATGTGCTTAGTGTCTAGCAAACACCCATCCACACGAACCACTATGTTGATCTGGGTCTGGTTGGTACTGCTCAGAGTTACACTAAAGTAAATCCCAGGTGCTAAAGTCTGCCTGCCTTCTCAGTGATTTGCTGTCAATGTGTTCATTTTACAGGCCACCCATCTGCCCATGTAACCATTTGGATAACCCCCTGCCATGAATCTCCCACCTGTGCCTGATGCTCAACTGTAATGGCATTAGGAACCATCCCATCCTCCCCTTTCCAAAAATACAAGAACATTCTCTCTTCTTGCATCTGAACAGATGGTCATGAATAATAAATGAGTTTCCTGAGAGATGTTGCCAGTCATCAGTCATGGGACTCCCTCTCATTCTTATAGAAAAATATGAAACGCTGATGCCTCTGTTGAGTCAAATCTGCCTATTTATATGTAGAAGGGAACCGCATCCAACTCACAAGCCTCTTCCAGTTACCAATGGGCAACTAGACCAGATTTAGCTAGGAGTTATCTAACAACTTGGAGGCCTGGAAGAAACAGGCAGGGAAAGGTTCTCACAGGTCAAATTCTCTCCAGCTCAATCAGAATGGAGAGGAAAAGCCAGTGTTATACATTGATTGTTGGGAAAATCTTTAATTGTCTATGGCAGTGGATGGCGAACCTTTTTGGCACAGAGTGCCCAAACCGGAATGCCCATACGCCAGAGTACCAAAAACCCAATGACCAGCTGGCCAGTGCGCATGCATGCCTTGGGGAACCTGACGCCCAGCTGGCTGACCTGAGGCGATGGCATGCATGCCCATATAGAGGATTCTGTGTGCCACCTCTAGCACGCATGCCATAGGTTTGCCATCACAAGTCTATGGAGTTGTGAAGATGAAATTAGGGAGGCATGGATACTGGAAGGAAGGAAGGAATTAGGGAGGCATGGATACTGGAAGGAAGGAAGGAAGGAAGGAAGGAAGGAAGGAAGGAAGGAAGGAAGGAAGGAAGGAAGGAAGGGAATAACTCAGATTATTAAAAAGATTAAGCCAAAGCAATATCATCCGAGCATCATGATCTTATAATTAGACCATTATTGTACCATCTTATGCCGCAGTTCATCCCAGGAAATAAGTCTGTAGTTTTATAAAGCACTCAAAAATTATTTTTTCAATTATTATATTTCAAAGAGAATTTGAATCTTTGAACACTGGATGTGAAGAGGAAAGATGCATTGTGTTTCTCATTTTGTACATGGAGTAGATTTATTTTGCAAACAAGACCCATGAAACAATAACGTTTTGTATTTTTATCTTACTATTAAATGTCAGAAATGCCTATTTCTAAACCAGAGCACCAAGGAAGCTTCCGAATAAAATTCTGCATGAAGGAAACTCAGAAAATTGCTCTACCAAGCAAATCTAATTTTTCTGCCCTAGAAGGAATTAAATTGCTTCAATAAATGCTGAACTGCTTAGTTTGCATAAATGTTTCCTACGTGCATGCTTTACAATTCAGACTTAAATATGTTCACTTGAATAAAAGTCCCACTGGTTACATTTGGACTTGCTTGCTAGCAAGTATGATAGCAAATTAGAATATTTAAAAATAAGCCCACCAAGTACGACATGGTGGTGAAAGAACAGATACATGAAACTCATAAATATTCTGAGTTATTAGAACACAGAGGGTGGCCACTTATTTTTTGTATTGTGATCAAGGTGGTATTCAGCCAGTTTTGACCGGTTCTGGCAAACCGGTAGCGGAAATTTTGAATAGTTCGGAGAACCGGCAAATACCACCTCTGGCTGGCTCCGCCCCCAACTATTCGCTGCAACCTGAGTCCCAGCTAATCAGCTGGTTCATCTTCTGTTGCCCTGCACAGTTGGAAAGCAGGTTAGTGGGGTGGGGAGGGAATGGGGATTTTACAGTATCCTTGGTGATGTTTGTTTAGTTGGAGCAGGCACTTCAACTGCTTTCTCAGGTTGCACGTTTGTGTTGTGCCTGGGGCTTCTTTAGGCAGAGCAATGAGTTAGTATGGTGACTGCTATCTTTCCTGTAGAGTTTGAAGCTTAGCATTGTTGGAAGAAATGTCCTTCTGGGTTGGGCTCCAAGTGGGGAAAAAGACACTGGAGACATGGAGGCTGCTTGGAAAGATGGTTTTAATGGTGGACAGGACCACATGGCTTGAATCCTGAACAGAAAAGGTGATCACATGCTTCAATGTTGGTGGAGAAGAGAAGGCAGGACGGAGATGCTGAGTCCCTGCTTTTATGCCCTCTCTGGCCTTTGATCTTGAGCTTGTATTCTGATTGGTTGTTAGACTCCCATAGGGCCATGCAGGGGCAACTCTCTAGGCTGCATTTTGAATCCAGGTTTGGTTGAGTTCTCAGATGCCATGTGGGGAGTTGGGTAAAGGGCCAATATTATCATGCCTTAATCCCATCCCCCTGGAGCTGAAGGGGAGAATTCTTTATTATGCAAAGGGACTGGCTTGGCCTTCTTAATGGCCCATTGACAAAGTGCATGGGGGCAGGAAGCTAAAGGGAGCTATTCTCAATTTAAAACATGTTTCTTCCTTTTCACATCCTGGGAAATATAATATATAATATTCTGCCTTTTCAATATTTCCTAGGATATTTCTGGGAGCGGGCTGGTTATTAACTTTCCACAGCATGTCAAGACTGACTGAGAAATACTATTGATTCAGGCCATGTGCCCACATGGGGTCTCCTGCCCCAGAGCTGGCAAAAAAAAAATCACGCTGCCCTAAATTTTATTAGCCACACAGTGCACCCTTAATGCATACCCCAAATGTGTCTGAGATGCCCTGATGTTCACACAGAGCATCACATAGCACGTTCTAGGGAGATGTGATGATTCCCTCAGCTGAAATTTCAGCATTGTCTTAATCATGTGAAAACCATGCCTTCCCCAGCTGGCATGCACAGCCCTCTGCTTACCCCAAGCATTGCATTCCTCTCCCTTTTTTCTCTCTTTCCTTTCATACCTTTGACCAATTTAACTTTTTCATTATTTCTTGAAACTATCAGCTGAATGGTCAACTGTTGACCCATTATCTTCTGGGCTGCAGTTAAGAATGAGAGTTTTGTATTTTTTGGTTGCCATCTAGTGGCTCTCTGGATATCTGCAGTTGCTGAATAAGTGCCATTGAAGAGCAGAAGTTTGGAAAAGAAGGTGAATAGGGTTGCAAACTTATTTAATAACCCTACGAAATTAGATGAAAAGAAAGGAGGAGTCGGGGTTCCTGAAAGCCTCTACTGCTGCAAAGGAAATTCCTTCATGGCGTTCTTTTAAAACACAAGGATAAAATCTTTTCAATTATATGTCTCATTACTTTGAAGTGCTGCCACAAAAAAGAGGGACTCAAGCTATTCTCCAAAGCACCTGAGGGCAAGAAGCAACAAGTGGAAACTTATCAAGGAGAGAAGCAACCTAGAACTAAGGAGAAATTTCCTGACTGTTAGAACAATTAATCAGTGGAACAACCTGCCTCCAGAAGTTGTGAATGCTCCAACACTGGAAGGTTTTAAGAAGAGATTGGACAACCATTTATCTGAAATAGTATAGGGTTTCCTGCTTGAGCAGAGGGTTGGATTAGAAGACCTCCAAGGTCTGTTCCAACTCTGTTATTCTGTTATACACTCTTTAAGTCCAGAGATACAAGTTTTATACTCTGTAGATCAAGTGACAGGAAGACCCATTGGGGGAGCTCAGAAGGATCTGGGTCTTCCTCAGAGCTGAAAGAGGGCTGGGAGAGAGATCAGGGACTGGAAGGAGATGGTCCCACAGAAAAGCAACAGAATCAATTGGAGCTATGGCTTGGCTAACACAGAACACCTCATTTCAGCTGCTTCTCCCCCTCACAACATCATCATGTCCCACACAACATACATGCAGTGCCTGGAGGCAAGATAAGACAGAAAAAATATATTTCCAGAGCAGTTTACATCAACTGCTTATGTATACAAACCAGTGGTGGGATTCAAATTTTTTTACTACCGGTTCTGTGGGCGTGGCTTGGTGGGCATTGCATGGCTTGGTGGGCGTGGCTTGGTGGGCATGGCAGGGGAAGGATACTGTAAAATCTCCATTCCCTCTCCACTCCAGAGGAAGGTGACTACAAAATCCCCATTCCCTCCCGATCAGCTGGCACTCGGGAGACAGAGAATAGATGGGGGAGGGGCCAGTCAGAGGTGGTATTTACCGGTTCTCTGAACTACTCAAAAGTTCTGCTACCGGTTCTCCAGAACTGGTCAGAACCTGCTGAATACCACCTCTGATACAAACATCTTCAGTTAGAGAAAGAAGTAAGCAACTATTGCACAATTTAAGGATCATAGAACACTGGTTGATGTAGGGCAGCTAGCAGAGGTTCAGTTTCTGACTAGATGTCACAGCCAACGATGTGTAGTAATGAAGGTCTTGGGGAGGTCCATGTGCAGGCCCCTCAACCATGAACACTCACGGAGTGGCTCGCTCAGCTCACATTGCCTGACAAGAGCTGGGTTAGGGATCAAAAATGTTCCTGCTGTACTGCCGAGAGGAAATAGAAGAGGAGGATATTAAAAGATATCTTCAGAGGAGGAATCTTGCAACCCTACCGGAAACAACAAAAGAAACATTAAATGAGAGAATAACAAGGCTAGAATTAAAAAGGGCAATCCAAAACCAAAAAAATAACAAAACCCCGGGCCCTGACGGAATTCCAGCAGAATTTTATAAAGAATTGCAAAAATCATTAGAGAACATATTATTAGAAATGTATAATGAAGGACTGGATTCAACTAAAAAAATAAAAGAATCCTTATGCTACAAGGCCATGATCTCCATCTAGGCTGGCACGGCTTCCTCTGGGAGGGAAAGAAAAAATCTCATTCCTACTTCCAGAGACATATAGTAAGGGATGCCCTGTTTAGGGTCTGGGGAAAAAAAAAACACTACCTGAAAATCCCAATCTGGTTATCAACGATGGAGGCAACGACATATCCAATTACTATAGATCTCAGTAAAATGGTAAGATATGCAGATCTCTTAGATGAAAAAGGAGAACTAAAATAAGTACAAGATCTGAAAACACAAGGAATAAATATGGAATGGTGGCCCTATTTACAAATTAAAACAAGATTTAAAAAAGATCGGGAAGAATACAGAATACACGAGAAACAAATGGAATTAGATAAAATATTACTAGGAATGGGAGGAAAAATGATCACCAGATTATATAATTTTAAAAAATATATAAAATGGAGAAAGAGACGGTAAAGGAGACAATGGTTAGCTGGGGAAGACATTTTGGCCATAATATAGAGTTAGAAAAATAGGATAAACTATGGGAAAGAAATTATAAATTTACGACGGCAGTAGCCTACAAAGAAAATCTCTATAAAATGTTTTATAGATGGCATTTGCCTCCAGCGAGATTGGATAAAATGTACCCAAATGTATCCCCCAAATGTTGGAGATGCAGCCATAAGCCTGGAACATTTTATCGCATGTGGTGGATGTGCCCCATCACAAGGAAGTACTGGTGCAAAATTAGGAAATGGTTGGAAGAAATTACTGAACGAAAAATAGAACTCAAACCAGAAACATTCTTATTAGGACTACTAGACCAAAAAATGGATAAACAATCTCAATACACAATCATACACATAGTCACTGCAGCCAGGATTACTTTCGCACAAAACTGGAAAAAAATCAATACACCCTCAGATGAAACTATAATCAGGAAAATATTCGAATGCGCAGAAATGGATAAAATGACAATAGAACTAAAAGAAAGAAAGAAATCGGACTTCTATAAAGTATGGAATAAAATGTCAAAGCCAAAACAGAAAATAGGGAATATAAATATATGGTGATACAAATAATGAATATTATTATAAGTGTTAATACTACGTTTGCTATGCTATAGGACCGTGATGGCGAACCTATGGCACGCGTGCCACAAGTGGCACGCGGAGCCATTTGTCAGGGCACGCGAGGCGCTGCCCTGTCAGCTGGCCAACGCGCATGTGCGCGCTGGCCAGCTGAGTTCACCTTTTTAAAAGCTATTTTTCGCCTTCCCCAGGCTCCAGAGGCTTTGTAGGAGCCTGGGGAGAGCGAAAAGAGCCTTCCCCCCCCGGAGGCTTCAGGGACCGTCCCTGAAGCCTTCGGAACGCTTAAAACCACCCTCTGAGCAAAACGGAAGTGACTTCTGGGTTGCTCGGAGGGTCGTTTTAAGCGTTCCAAAGGCTTCAGGGACCGTCCGAGGCTTCCCTGATAAATAAATAATAAATAAATAAATTTTATTTGATTAGCCGCAACCCTCTCCCGAAGGACTCAGGGCGGCGTACAATCAAAAGGATAAAATACACATAGGACACACATACATACGAAGAAAGGACAATTTCATTTGTGCGTGGAGGAGAGTAGACTTGTAAGTGAAAGACAATAAACACAGCTAAAAACACAATTAAAACACAGTTTAAAATCCCCTTAAATAAAATTGCTAAATTAAAAACCCCTCAGGAGCGTAACGAGGTCATGGTTGAGCCAGGCCAGATATTTGAAAAAGGTGGGTCTTGAGCTTAACACGGAAGGAGCGGAGGTCAGTAGTGGTCCTAATATCCGGGGGGAGGTCATTCCACAGGGCTGGGCCCGCCACAGAGAAGGCTCTGCTCCTAGGCGCCGCCCCATGGCATTGTCTAGTGGACAGCACCTGGAGAAGTCCCTCTCTGTGCGAGCGAATAGGTCGTAGGGATGTGTGGGGCAGAATACGATCCCGCAGGTAACTAGGTCCTGAGCCATGGAGCGCTTTAAAGATCGTAATCAAGACCTTGAAACGCACTCGATAGACCACAGGAAGCCAGTGCAGCTCGCGCAGGTGTGGTGTCACATGGGAGTACCTGGTGCTCCCCATAATCACCCGCGCGGCCGCATTCTGGACCAACTGTAGTCTCCGAGTGCATTTCAAGGGAAGCCCCATGTAGAGAGCGTTACAGTAGTCCAGGCGAGACGTCACCAGCGCATGGGTGACTGTGCGTA
Organism: Natrix helvetica; assembly: GCF_964273705.1. Lineage (NCBI taxonomy): Eukaryota > Metazoa > Chordata > Lepidosauria > Squamata > Natricidae > Natrix > Natrix helvetica. The sequence goes on along the minus strand of NC_138548.1, from coordinate 115,943,218 downwards.
GGGCGTCCTGGTCCAATAGGGGGCGCAATTGGTGCACCAGGCGAACCTGATGGAATGCCCCCCTGGCCACGGCTGTCACATGTTCATCCATGGACAGCCTGGCATCCAGGAGGACGCCCAAATTGCGCGCCCGCTCCACGGGGGCGAGTTGAATGCCCCCAATGGCCAGAGATGGAATTATCTGGTTGAACCGGGGAGCCGGAACCCACAGCCACTCCGTCTTGGAAGGGTTGAGCCTGAGTCGGTTGTCATCCATCCAGACCCGTACGGCTTCCACACACCGGGACATCACTTCGACGGCCTCGTTGGGGTGGTTCGGGGTGGAAATGTACAGCTGAGTATCATCAGCGTACAGATGGTATCCCACCCCAAAACCACGGATGATCTCACCCAGCGGCTTCATGTATGTGTTGAACAGGAGTGGCGAGAGGACCGACCCCTGTGGCACCCCACAGATAAGGGGGCTTAGGGTCGACCTCTGCTCTCCTGCCAACACACGTTGCGTCCTGCCAGAGAGGTAGGAGCCGAACCACCGCAAGACGGTGCCCCGGATCCCCAACCCCTCCAGTCGGTGCAACAGGATACCATGGTCGATGGTATCAAAAGCCGCCGAGAGGTCTAATAGGACCAGGATAGAGGAACAGCCCCTATCTCTGGCCCTCCAGAGATCATCTACCAAAGCGACCAAGGCCGTCTCTGTGCTGTGCCCAGGGCGAAAGCCGGACTGGCGCGGGTCTAGATAATCATTCTCCTCCAGATGTCGTGGAAACTGAGAAGCCACCACACTCTCCACAACCTTCGCCAAAAAGGGAAGGTTGGAGACAGGACGATAATTGACCAGCTCCATAGGGTCCAGGGAAGGCTTCTTGAGCAAGGGTCTCACCACCGCCTCTTTCAAGGCGGCCGGGAGAGACCCCTCACCCAACGAAGCATTCACTAGGTCCAGGAGCCAGTCACGTGTAACCTCCCAGGATGCCAGTACAAGCCAGGAGGGACACGGGTCCAACAAACATGTGGTAGGTCGCAGTCGCCCACGCAATCTGTCCAAATCCTCGATGACAACCAAGTCAAACTCCTCCCAAAAAGGTTTCTCAAGACTCGCCACTGGCGTCTCGACTGGGCCACTGAAGGGGACCCAATCCTTCCGGATTTGAGCGACTTTATCCTGCAGATATTTCCCAAACTCCTCTGCCCTGCCCTGTAAAGGGGCCTCCCGCTTAAAATGACCCTCCGAGCAACCCGGAAGTCACTTCCGGTTTGCTCGGAGGGTGGTTTTAAGCGCTCCGAAGGCTTCAGTGAAGCCTCCGGACAGTCCCTGAAGCCTCCGGAGGGACTCCGGGGGGCCAGGGGGGCTCTTTTCACCCTCCCCAGGCTCCTATAAAGCCCCTGGAGCCTGGGGAGGGCAAAAAAAATGTAAAAATGGGGGGGTGCGCGTTGTGCGCGCATGCGCACTGGGGGGGGTGCGCGTTGCATTATGGGTGCGGCATGCCCGCACTCGACCCCCCTGCGCTCCCCCCACTTGTGGCACGCGAGCCAAAAAAGGTTCGCCATCACTGCTATAGGACAAGGTTAAAGCAATAGGAAGGCAATGCAGAAGGGAGAACTATAAAAGCTAAGCAGGAAAGCCGATATAGAAAGCTGTAAAATTACTGTATATTGTTACGTATGTTCTGTGTTTTGTTTTTTTGCTTGTTGTGTCCTCTTTGCTGTTTTTAAAGATTAAAACATTCAATGAAAAAAAAAATTTTTTTAAATGTTCCTGCAAAGCAGAAGTGGTGAATCTTATCCATTCTTTGTACCAGGGGTGTCCAAACTTGGGAACTTTAAGACTTGTGGACTTCAACTCCCAGAATTCCCCAGCCAGCCGGCTGGGGAATTCTGGGAATTGAAGTCCACAAGTCTTAAAGTTCCCAAGTTTGGACACCCCTGGTTTATACCCTAGAGATTCAAGATGGAAATAAAATTTTAAAATGTGCTTAAAGTGAGATGCGGATGACTTTATGAAGTATTTAATATCCAAACCATTTATTCAATAGCAGTTTGTATCTAACTCCTGCCTTTGTAAAATGTTTGGGCTATAAAAATGCAATTATAACATGATTTCTCTCAGTGAAGTGTACTAGTCTGAATAAGCTTGGCCGTCTTTCAATCTAGATCAGCATTTTTTTAACTTTGGCAACTTTTAAGATGTAAGGATTTCAACTTTAAATTCCCAGCCAGCACTTCTGTCTTCTCGGGTTAGACTAAAATTTCTATGACATAAGAAGCTTTACTAATTGTGCCATGGGAAGGAGGGAATTGAAAAACCCAGATAGAAACAATTAGTGGCTAATGATGGTTTCCTCGGGCACTTTGATGCGAGCATTAGTCACGAGCCACTTCAAAGGGTTGGTAAAGGGGATTACAGAGAACTAGGAACATTTTAAGTTATTAATATTCATATATTCAACTCATTGCCCCTATTCTGTGGAATTACAATATTCATACACCCCTCAAGTATGTGGACAAGAACAGATAGTAGCCAGGGCATGTGCTTGCATGCACATAGTATCTCTTGTCCAGAGGCAGCAATAATCTTATTTGCAAGTCAAACACATGCACACACCCCATTTTTAATATGGCTTACTCCTAAGACTCAGCTCAAACTTAATTCTTGTATGATGAAGGTATCTAAGAGTTGTGCTCAGTCTGGGATAACAGGAACATAGCTGAGCATATAGATGTTGAAGGGGAGCAAATGTCAAAATGCGCATTGTGACATTATGATGCCAATTCTGCTATGTCCTTATGTGCAATGGCGTGATGCATGTTGTACTTTGGCATTATGGTTGGGAACTGATGCCTATGCAGCCATGTAATGGTTTTAGGTAAGACTGTGGAAATGATTTGCTATTATCTTTTTCTGGGATCTTCTCCCCAAGGTATTCTGCCAACCCTCGAATTTCTTGGTAGTTTCTCATTCAAATACAGATAGTCCTCCCTTAATGACCAATCACTTAGTGTTATGATGGACCCCCTCTCCCCAAATACTTACCGCATAGTTCCAGAATTCCGATAGGTGTAGCTCCCTTTGCAGTCAAATGACGTTCTGGTTCTTGGAAACTGGCTTGCATTTATGACTAGTTGCAGTATTCCACATCATGTGACACCATTTACATGGAGGTGGGGGTTTTTTGTGTCTTTTTGCCAGACACTGTCCTTTTTGAATCGTTTCTGGGCAAAAAACACCCATAGGAACGTATTGATCTGTGGAGTTTGCTTATCAAGCACTGAAAAAAAGTAGGTCACACGGGTGCCTTGAGTTATGACAGAAATTTCATTTCCAATACCGTTGTAAGTTGAGAACTACCTATAGTAACCTGCAGAAGGCAAAGGGAGCGGCCTTAGAGGACAGGAGGAAGAGCCTCTACCAAGGTAAGGATCAAATGATTTGGACCCATTTCAAGAAACTAACTTCAGAAAACTTCTCAGACAGGCCCCTCCCCAATTCCCATGAAGATAAAATAAGGACAGAAGCACATTCAGGCTTGCAAGTACCTTTTACTGTAGCTGTTCCAATAAAAGTAGCCCTAACCTATATGGCTATGGCAAATCTAAGCAGCGTACTAAAAAGCAGAGACATCACCTTGCCAACAAAAGTGCGTATACTCAAGGCTTTAGAAGGTCAGATCCTGAAGATGAAACTCAAATACTTTGGTCACCTAATGAGAAGGAGGGACTCACTGGAGAAGAGCCTAATGCTGGGAAAGATTGAGGGCAAAAGAAGAAGGGGACGACAGAGAGTGAGGTGGATGGATGGAGTCACTGAAGCAGTAGGCGTGAGCTTAAATGGACTCCAGAGGATGGTAGAGGACAGGAAGGCCTGGAGGAACACTGTCCATGGGGTCGCGATGGGTTGGACACGGCTTCGCAACTAACAACAACAACAACAACAACCTATATAGCAGGGGTGGCGAACACGCGGCTCGCGAGCCGCATGCGGCTCCCGGCCAAAATAAATGAGGCTCTTTGCCTCTTATCATTATTTAGTATACTGTGGCTCGGATCGCGCGCTCCCTTTCGGAAGCTGGGGAGGTCCTTTGCAGGCAGCTAGAACGGGCCGCCTGCAAAGGACTTCCCCAGACTTGCTTTGAGGAGCACGGGGCGACTGAGGCTAGTTGTGAAGCCCCAAAGCCCCCACCGCCACCGGAAGAACTGCTGCCACCTCCTCCTCATCCTCCTCTAACAGGCAGCACTGCCGGATTTGCCGCCCGGCGCTGCGGCTGAGATGAAGCCGCCAAAGCTCCAGCCGGCATCTCCGCGCGTGGCAGCGGCGCCTCCCCTCTGCTCGGAGCAGCTGAGCTCAGTCAGCGCTGGGTTACCCCTGCCCCCTCCTCCTCCTCCGCCGTGATTTTGAGGAGCCATGAGGCTGCAGGAGCCAGTAGGAAGGCGGGGGGGAGCAGGGGAAAAAAAGCCTCATGGCTCCTCAAAAGCACGGAGGAGGGGGAGGGGGCAGAGGTAACCCAGCGCTGAGCTCAGGAGCAAATCTGGTGATTCTGTTGGAGGAGGAGGAGCAGAGGGTAGCAGCAGTTATTCTGGTGGCAACTCGTACTCGTCGGCATCTTCAGCAGAAGCCCTGCCCACAATGAAGAAAGCAAAGATGGAGCAGATCCACGCAGATGACGTCGCTGCAACATGACTGGAGGAGGAATTCTGGGAGTTGAAGTCCACAAGTGTTAAAGCTGTCAGGTTTGAAGACCCCTGGGGGTTTTTCCCTAAAGGGTTCGGGGTGCAAGGGTCTTGTAACTTGACAGCTTTAAGAGTTGCGTGCTTCAAATGCCAGAGTTTCTGAGCCAACATTTTGGTTGCTAAGCAGGAGCGTTGTTAAGTGATACTGATATTATATAACACTTTGAATTAAGCGGGTACCTTGAAGAAACATAACTTTGAGTTTCAAATAATACTGATTTCGTTGTTGTCTTAGGTGACATCTGTGAAAAAAATTCGGGTGCTCAGGCATGAAAATGTGCCGCTCAAACACTATACTTTTTTGCTCACATCGAAAAAAAATTAGAGGGAACATTGCTTCCGGGTCTGTTTTGGCAGGTCACTGCGTGGTGTGGCTCTCTGACTCTCACAGTTTAAAATTTTGGCTCTTTTTGTCGAACTTGTTCGCCACCCCTGCTATATAGCATTGGTTTCTTAGTCCGGTTTACCTTTAGGATTGACCTAACTACCAGTAGGTCTAACTTGCATTTTCTGCAGACCCAGCCCTTCTAGGATAGTTTTAGGATTTCATTCTATTTCTTCCAAATGGCACCATTTGAACCTTTTTCCCTCGCACCCTGGGAAAAAAAGCAATTAGATTTATCACTGGGATATAAATTAAATTGTTGATTGTAGGACACAACTGCCAACAGTGGAGCAGACGGAGGGTGCAACAGGAGGGTTATGAGCCAACACTAAAGATGAAAATGCCACAAGGAAAGCAAGACAAGGGATGAGATTGCAAGCGAGAATATGTTTAAATGCCTGGTCTGGTATTGCCAATTGGAGTATGCGTAGTTTCAGAAAATTATGACATGTCCCAGTTTATACCACACAATTGCTCAAAGGAGATGTTTAAAAATGCCTATAACAGCCTTCCTCAAACTGAAATTCTCTTGATGTTTTAGCTCACAACTCTAAAGATCCCTGCTACAGATCCTCAGGGTTGCAATACTCTAGATGACCATGAGTAGGCAGCAAAGATGCAGAGTTCTCTGTCTCTTTGCTACCCTCTTATGGCCATGCAGAATTTTGCAGCCCAGATATTACAGTGATAAGCCGCCTGGGAAAGCCAAGGGAAATCATCAAAACCATAAAAAGGCGAACATTAGAATAATCCAAAACGACATGTGATGCGACTCTCGGAAAAATACGGCATACTTCACTTAATCCTCCGAGGAAAGATTGAAGGCAAATGAGGTCCAGGCAGAAGAAGAACATCATGGCTTCAAAATCTAAGGGACTGGGTTTGGAAAAACTCAACAGCACTTTTTCATGTAGCTGTTGATAAAAATAGGTTCGTCAACATGATTGCCAATGTCCAATGGTGGATATGGCACAAGAAGAAGAAGATATTAGAGGGATGATTCCTGCCCACTCAGAGCAGTGATCCCTACCTTTCCAGCTCCGTGGACCGGTAGCAGTGGTGGCGGTGGCAGGGGGAGAGGGGATGGTTCCATGCATGTGCCAACAAACGGAGTTTTGCACAATCGTGTGCGCACCTACCACTTAGAGCCTGTTCCCAACAGGCGGCAGATTGGTACTGGGTAAGGGACCAAGGGTTGGAGACCCCTGGTTTAGAGCACAGGACTAGGATTAATGGGAATTGTGGAAATGACTTGCTTAACAGCATTATGTAAGGAGATCAGTCTTGATTGGGAGAGATTACAAAACGGTAGCCGGGAAATAATTTCTCTGCAGTTATGTCTGTTCACACACACCAGCGCCCTCTTAATAGAAATGTGACTGGGAACCCAACACTTCAATTCTGTGTGGAAATGGACTGCTATGGAACTTAGCAGAAGCATATCTGAATATGGTCCATGATGCCCTTGTGCAATGAAGACTCATCTGATTCCTGATTGATAGCAGGTGTCAGTGTCATCCAAGATAAAGGCAGAATGATACTGGATAAAATATGGACAGAAAAAAAATCTAGTAGGTATGGAAATCAGTATATAAGTGGTGGTGGTGGGGGTTGAGGATGGACTGGGGGTGGATGAATAGTAATTCATTCTAATCAGCCGAGATTATATGTAATCAAGCATCATCATATCAGCTGGTGATCAGTTGGTGTTGATTGCTGAGTATAGTTGTCAAGACAATTTAATCAGATAAAAGCTGGACATGCATTTGGGGAACAGGTTCAGCAAAATCCCCATATTCAACCTGCAAAAATAACTAAATGCAAAAAAATGCAGCCCCCCCCCCCCCGACTCCATATAGCAGGCTCTGAATGTTGCTGCCCAATCTGGTAGGACTGTTTCTCCTTTGTTTTCTTCTTAACAAAGATTAACTAAACACCAAGAGAATTCTTGTTCTCTTTCAATGTATTGTCATTACGTCTTGTATCTTGCTTCTGATCACTTTCTTTTGTGACTATAGGATTGTTAATATTTCATTACAGTTCATCTTTGAAATACTTGGATACATCAGGATATGTTAACCATTAACCAACTGATTTTGAGTGAGGATTCATGACAAACTTGATGTCTCCAAAGTAGCAAAGGCAGCACTGCGGCAATGTAGAACGTCAAGATAAGGCAAGATCTATCATAAAATATATTCCTAAATATAATTGGAGAGAAAGCATCTATTCTTCAGCCAAAGGGCACGATGCTTCTTCTTCTTCTTTTCCTTGCATTTTGTCCCTCTTTTGGCACCCTATCTTTAATGATTCTAATCAACTATTTATTCGATAATAGTGCAACTATTGTCCCATGGTGAGTTGGCTGCAGCGAGTTGTTGTAGACCCTGGTCAGCAGTACTTTGCTGGCAGATCAAGTCAGACTGCAGACCAAGGACATGTTTTGCTTCGTGTGTGTTTGTGTCTCTGTTTGTATTTAAAGTCATTACATCTTCAAAACATTGTGACAGAAGATGCCAACTGTTAATATTTCTGTAGGGTGCCAGACAAAGATGCTTGTATCTGAATCTGAATAAGATTGGTTCTCTTTTACTTCACATGGCTGAATGAATGAATGAATGAATGAATGAATGAATGAATGAATGAATGAATGAATGAATGCAGTTAGCCAGTTGTTATTGGTTTGTTGTCCTATTTCTATCAGCCCTTCAAAAACTTTCTAGATCCTCTATATCAGGGGTGTCAAACTCAAGACCTGGGGGCTGGATCCGGCCTGTGGGGTGCTTAGATCTGACCCTGGAAACAGTGAAGGACTGGTCCATGGGGCCTCTGCCAGTGAAAACGGAGCTCAGGAGGGATGCGTGCAGCCCTCCTGAGCTCCGTTTTTACTGGCAGAGGATTGCAGGAGGCAGTTGCAGCTGAAAACTGAGCTTGGGAGCCCATTTTTACTGGCAGAACACTTGGGCCACCACAGGCGCCCCCATCGAGTGATGGCCATGCCCACTCAGGCCCCTCAAAGTCAAACACAACCCTGATGTGGACCTCAATGAAATCGAGTTTGACATCCCTGCTCTATATCAAGTATGCTGTGATCTGGATCTTCTAAAAGTTAAAGTGACTTCAACAGTTCATCAAGGTACCCTCATTAGTGTCAATTTGGATCTCTTTGCCTTCAACTTTGTACCCTCCATTTGCTCTAAAACATTAGTGATTTTCTAAACTGTGTACATTTATTTTATGTAAGCCATAATTATGGTCTTTTTTTTTAAAAAAAAGAAATCCATTTTGTTTTATTATTGCAGTCTCAGGTTATTCGTAGGTCGCACATACTAAATCCAACTGCAGTCAAGATTAAAGCCACATTGTGCTTAACATCACAGAAATGTTAGGACACCAGTTTATCTGGATGATAAAACATCAACAGCACTTTAATTTCAAGACAATGTCCAAAAAGAAAAGCCAATAACTTTTTGACTTCAGAAAGGTTAATTGACTCAAGGTTAACATACCCACTGATTGTAAAAGCCACAGGGTTTTTTGTGGATCCTCAAGGGCACATTTGCCTGACAAGAAAAGGATGGCCAAGTCGAAGGCTGCACAATTTCAGACACAACTATTCTAAGACTAAGGAGTAGGACATCCGTGTCACAGAAATGTAGGAGCCACAATAATTGTTAATAACCTACTGTATATTTTGGCAGTCTGATCACACAATGAAGTAAAAATCAAAATCACAGTTCCATAAGTAATATGAGTAATGTAGTGTTTTCCTTTATATTTGAGCAAATCCATGAATAAGGACAACATTGTTGCAAGCCCTCTTGGAAATGGACAGCTTTTTCTTTCCCTATTCATGTTTAGTTTCATGGAATGAAATAAACACAACCATTTTCACACTTATTTGGTTCTATAAATTAACAACTTCCATCAAAGCACTTCAAAAAGCATGAAAAGTTACTGGATTCTGAGAAAAATAAACGCTAGCCTACAGATTCTATAGCCCCAAGTTAAGCTCTCCACCATAGCACACATCTCTTCAGAAGAATGGTTAAATTCCAACTAGTTTCCAATTAAATTAAAAGTGTCCAATTAAAAGGACACTAAATTTCAGGATTAGGATAGTTTTCTTCTTGAAACCTTGAGAACTGCAGCCAGTCAGAAAAATAAGTGCGTATGACATCAAAGATGAATAACTCAAACACCCAGTTTTAAAGCAGGTTTCAGGCACCACACGATGGGCCCTAAAAGAATGTAAGTTTCCCATCTGTTTTTTCCTTACGTTTGTGGAAATTGTAAAGTTGGGGAAGGAAGTCAGAGGCTTCTTTGCTCTCATCCCACCTTTAAATCTTGAAAAGGTTATAGAAGCACAAGTCATATCACTGGTATTTGCTGCTTAAAGGCCTGATACTTTCCAGCCTTACTTCATAATGCTCCAATACAAAATACTGCTGAAAATTGGAATTTTGCTGCTGAATTTTAGCAACGTGATCCTGGGATGCTAAGAGGGTATCATTTGTAGCTTGAGACTCATATGCTAAATAAACACCTGTATCTGACAACAGGAGACAGCTGGATACATATGCTGTGGAAGATGCCAGAATCACACCTGTTTCCTAATGCTGAAGTAATTTTCTAAAAAGATCCAAAGTCTTCCTTTTGTTGCACCATTTTATTTCTCTTCCTGATGCATTAAGAAGCTATTGTGTGCCTGGATCAGCTCCAAATTCCACTGCCCACTGCCCAAACTTTCTGGAGTTGGGTGGCCTTGACAAATAAAATAAATGGGCAACAGCTGTGATGAATTCAGTTATTACAGTACTAGATTCCAACTTTCACAAAACCCAGGCAGAATAGTAACAGATGTGGGCATGCTGGACAGACACTCTTCCCTCCATCAAAAGAACATGCTGTTATTATAATGGGGGTGTAAATGCTTAAAATTATGTGCAATTTTGTTTTACAATTTGTGTAATGATCAAAGAAGCACAATCATATTCTCTACATGTGGCATGTTTTGCCAAATCTCTCTACTTAAAAGGAGCAATGCCTATTTGGACTTTTATAGTTGGGTTCAATAGTGGACTAAAACATGTTGCTTCCGAGATTTTATAATGACTTGCTGAGAAAAAAGGGCTACGCAGTTTGAAAGAAAAGCTATTTGTCTTCTTTATATATCTTCAAAGCAAACTGCAGTATTCTTCAAGGCAAGCTGGGAAGAGACAAGAATAGTTTGCAGATAAAAAGGAAAGGCATAAAGAAATATGAATCAAAATAGCCAATTGTGGGTTTCATTTTAGATTTTTCTCTGCCTGAATGTATGCTTGTATTATGGAAGTCATCCATCCATCTGACCATAAGGATCAAACTACCCCTTTTGGGAATAAGCAACATTATGTAAAGCCTAAAAAAGAATAGTAAGTAGAAGACAAAGAAAGAGAGAGGAGGGAGGGAGGGAGGGAGGGAGGGAGGGAGGGAGGGAGGGAGGGAGAGAGAGAGAGAGAGAGAGAGAGAGAGAGAGAGAGAGAGAGAGAGAGAGAAGGGGGTGTTGTTCTTTAAATGTCTCACTTCTGTTTTCTCGGATTCTCATTAATTTCATTCAATCCCAAGGTTTTCAGTCACTCATTAATTTTCCATCATATATTTGTTTTGTGTTTCAGTCCTCAATCCCTCATTTACTTTCATTCATTTATTCACATAACCAATCACTTTCAATCTATTTCATATTGTCACTCACTTTTGCATTCAATCTACAAGAATTTATCCCTCTCTCAGGATTGAGTTCTGGTTCTGGCTTTGCTATACACACCATTAAAGTACCGTATTTCAATTGCACGCAGCTTACCGCTGTGCTTTGCCTGACATACACAACTTCGCCTCCATATAGCAATGTGGGCAGAAGCAACTTCTTAAGACGCAGCCATTTTTGCTTCTTTCAAAAAACATTCATTCATTCCTCCTCTTCTATTAACATTTGCACATCCAGCCATTTTTCCATCTGTAGAAAATTATCAGGGCACACAAATCCAGTTATCTGGCAAAGATATTTTTATCATTTATGTTTAACTTGCTATTGTTCATACCTTTTAAAAATAAATACTACTGTACATTCATCTTCATTGCATTAATTTTCATACTCCTTACTGCATCATATCTGACATAATATTAACCATCTGATATGGTTAATATCTGATATTAACCTCACATTATTTTACTTCTTATCCTTTGACAAACAAAAATGCACATTTACATTCCCAAACAATATGCCTCTAATAGTACAAGTCTTCCTTATACATTTATCCATAAATACATATAAACAAACAGTAGGACATCACAATCCTTGTCTTACTCCCTGCTCAGCATTGAACCATTTATTTTCAGTCAATAATCTGCCAAACACGTTTTACTGACACTTTATAAACTAAAACTTTTTTGCATTTTTAGCACTTTTCAAAGAATCATATTAAGGAAGTCACAGACACTCCATAATAAAGCTACATCCATATTTTAAACTCTCCAGTAATTCCATCTGCATTTATAGCCCATTTCTCTTTTCCCTTCCCCTTCCCTCTAACGTTCATTTTAATTCCACTCTTCACTATATAAATCTCCATAACCCTACTTCAATATTTCCTCCCTTTAGGTATATTCCAATTCAGTTCCTCATTTTCATTTTTAATTCATTCAGTTTGGTAACTAAAATATCTGCAAGCAACCAACCAACCTCTGAGAGCACCAAGGACTCCACAGTTCAACCTGGAGCTACACATATTCTCTACTGTTGGTTAATTCATTCACTGCTGGATGCTTCTTGCTCAGTTTTTCACCTATTTCTAAAACAAAGTTTTATTTCAGTGAAAATCCTTCTGCATTTTCTTTGCCTCTACTTTAATTCAGCCCTTGGTTTCATATTCTTTGGTATTACTCTTGTGTCTGTACACTTCATAAAACATACATTGTTCATTCCCATTTTTGCAATAATCATTCTCTTATATGCAATGTTTTGTTCACACCCATTCATTATGATCCAAGCATCCTTTTTAATACTCATTAGTGTGACTGCATATATTTCTGTAGCATTTGTAACTTTATATTGGTTATTCTTTTCCAAATAACGTCCATATCCCCTTGCTTGTGTCTACTTTCTATTAATTCTTTTGAAAGAGTAATTAATGTACAAATAATTCATTCAGGATTTCTACTTTTCCCTTACCCATTCTACTTCCGTGCATTTATTTTCTTTTTTTTCCTATTTGCATTTTCTCGTACTCCCCAAGATCAACTCATGACATTATTATAGTCTGTCTTGCAGTCAGAAGCTTCTATTATCTTTGTATACTTCACAAAACCTCTCAATCTTTTATCAGAATCAAAATCACCATCCAAAAGGATTAATTGCTTTTCAATGCCTACAGAAAAATACATATTAAAATACATACCATTTAAAGCACAAGTTTCTCTAAGTAAACAGTTGCCACTCATTTTTGAGTCCCCAAGTACCCCTTCTAACTTTTATCACACTCTTTCATCTTTTTCTCACCCATCCATTCCTATCGATTATCAGGCTAATTTTTTCTGCACTTTCTCAGATTGATTTAGGTCACACGTTTTCCCCCAGGCTTAACCTTGGTTCTTCCAATATAAGCATTGATGGAGAGTATCATGAAATTATGATCAAACTATTAATTTCTTCTTGCATATGCACCAATGTTCTAGATCAAGGGTGTCAAACTCAATTTCATTGAGGGTCACATCAAGATTATGTTTGACCTGAGTGGGTGTGGCTGGGGTGTGTGTGTGGGCAGGGTGTGCGTGGCAGCTTGACATCCTGCAGCAGCCTCTGCCAGTGAAAATGGAGCCCAGGAGAGCTGGCAGAGGCACCATGGGCTGGCCCTTCATTGTTTCCAGGGTGGCCCCGTGGGCCAGATCTACGTAAGCACCCTGCAGACCCGGATCCAGCCTGTGGGCCTTCAGTGTGACACCCCTGTTGTAGATCATACCAACATAGCTTTTTCGTAATTAAATCTACAGCTTCACTTTCTCACATATATTCATTTATGAGCTCTACTCCACAATATCAGTTCACTTTCATCCAGATCTACAACATCCTTTCCCTTCCTATCACTTTCACAAATACATTGCATCCCTAGGTTTCTTTCATTCACTGATTCAGGCTCTTAACGAAACATCCCTTGATTGCGTAGCTTCCTATTTAACTATTCACTGTATATTTGATTACACTGCCAGCAAAAGTAATTATTGAAAGCCAAAGCAGCCTGCTTTTCTCCCCTAATCAACAGGGTTTAATAACCTTGATGTGAGAGGTAGAAACACATTTTACAGCACTCAGGTGCACTCAGAACATTTTTCAAAATCTGCAGGTAAGGTTTTCAGTATGCAGCTTTAAGCAGTGCTGGGTCCTCTGAGGACCGTGACATTCAAAAGCACGTTCTGGTTATACAGAAAAAAAAGGAGCCCAAGTGCTCAAATTTTTTATTTGGTTATTTTTTTCCCCTGCAAAGTTGAACAAGCTTTAAAGGGCAGCTTGTTGGCTTTAATTCCTTCCCAAAGCCACACATCCTCTTATTTCTCTCTATCTTTCCTTTTGCTCTTTCGCTGTTTGGACAGTTCGCTGAGTTTCTGGTCCAAGCGTCTCTGGAGGTGAGCTCTCTTGGTAGGATCCAAGGACTTGTCCTTCACCCCACTCCCAGGATAGAGAATCCCTTCCTTGCTGATTCTCTGCCGGGCATTTGCTTTGGCTTTTTCCCCACATCCGTGAACCTGCGGGAAATAAAGGCAGAAGCTCAAGATACTCCAGTAGGAAAAAGCATTAGTAAAAGAAAAATGAGAGCTTACACTACTTCATACATCTGCCCTAAACTTTACACAACTGTACAAGTAGTTTACTTGTTTACTGACAGTTCTTTTAATTCCAAAAGCAATCATTTCGGTAGAAACTAAAGTGAAATCAATTCCTCTTTTCAGACAGCTTGAGTATTTTCTTTTTAAACACTACAAGTGGATGGGAAATCTCTTTTCCATCTTCTGGGCAACTTTGTTTCTTGGACTGATAAAATACAACTGCATCATTATTCTCCAAACTCCAACATTATAAAGAGAGATGCTTCTGAAGAGTATTGGAAGAAAATCAACTGCAACACAGCTGTACAAACACAACAACAGATATTTCTAGAAGTCGATTTGCCATCAAATTGGCAAAACCCAATGAGCAGCTAGCAGGTCCAAAATGCCACTTACCTAACTGAAGCAGACAGGCTTCACCCTGGCCAATACCTAGAGAGAAAATTGCTTGAAGAAGCCCAGAAAAAATTTAGGGCTTATAGGATATGTACCATTATGGTATTTTGCAAGCTGCACTGGTTCATCATAGGCTTCTGAGGGTACTATTGCTTCTGATCTGAGACCCAACCAGAATGGACATACTTCAGATACCCTCTATGGCTTTCTTGTGGGCCCTTGTTTGTCATAGGGCCTGACATCTGGAAGAGCAACTCCCTGAGATTCAAACCACCCAATTTGGTAAGGCCTTGAAAACCTAGTTAGATTGTTGGTTGAGCCTGTCTTGTAATGGTTAAGAAAATAACTATGTGGGGCTTCAGATGCAGTTTTAATATTTGTTGCTGTTGTTTGTCTCTTTTCATTTTATGTTAGCCACCCAGAATCACAATTTGCGAGTTGGGCAGCTAATATACATTGCATGAACTGAATGAATAAATAAAAGTATGTTTGAAACAAAGTGGATAATAATTTATATCTGGGGAGAGATTGAGCACACAGTAATTCTTAAATTATGAGGAAAATATGAGCAGAAAATGCCTAGAGGGAAAAGTTAAGCACTTTACTAAAATAAAGGTTATAATAAAGACTGAAAAGGCTTTGATAGAAGTCTGTTTTATTAGTAGTAAGTGATGATGGAATCAGACAGAATTTCTGAAAAATAAGATTGTAAGGTGGATCAACTCAGGTAATTATATTATATCTTTAAAAAGCTTTAATTTAATAAGCATATAACATCTAGATTTAGAGGGCAACAAGAAAGTATAAAACAATCTGGTAAAAGATTTGAAGCAAATACAGAAATTAAACTGTGATTGTCCTGGACCAAACCCAAGCATACACTTAAAATGTTCACATTTATTAGTTCTGTCTTAATTGATCAAGCATTTGGGCTGGCCCATATGAATTTTTCCATGACTTAAATTCTAAAAAGATAAAATCTTCCTTCTTTTCTCAAATGAGAACTATTCAAATTCAGGATGTGAGACAAAAATGATTGAACTAAGCAATATGAATATGTTTTTAAAAGCTAGCTTATATCAAGGATCCTGTTCTACTGCTTTTAAAATTAGCAATAATATTATAGTAAAAAAAGGAATTGGTCTTTTGTGGCTACATATTTCTAAGGGCTTTCTTCCTAAAGTCAGACCTGGTCAGCAGCACTAAGCTGTAAGCTTAGCTTTAAGATAAAGTTCATATGAGCTATAGTAAACATAATTCTTCAGAATCTGGATGAATTATATTTGTTTTATAAATGATAATAAGTCTTCTGTCAACTTACAAGATATATGGAAAGTATAATATGATACGTACTGAGACTAGAAAATGTTGATACTAAACTGGCTGTAGGATGTAGGAGATGACCAGGCTGAGCCCATGTTTGTGTGTGTGTGTCAAACACATCATCAGTCTGGAGTCCTTATGCCCCCGAAAGAGATCTAACTCCAGCCCCTCTTGAAGTCTTATCTGGTGCCAATTTGCGCTGACCATTAATGGATCAGATTCTTGTATATAGGTAGCATGTAAAAAAACTTGTAATGCTTTTGAAAGCATCTTAGCCCCTGATTTCTTGCACCTGAAACTGGTAAAGTGCCAATCAAAATATATTGTTCTTGTTATTAAATTTTACAATTTACAAAACATTAGATTTTTTAAAGAACTCTGATCTATGTAACATTCAGCAATATTGTGAATCTCACTTTATAGACAGTTCATACTCCTTTAAATGAAAGCAGCTACCACGCTGATTGAAAGACGAAAGATTTTTTTCTGCGTATGAATGTGGGCTTTTTCTAGTCACTGGAACTATGAGAATAGCCGTGGGAGTATCAGTGAAGAGACAGAAATACTATGTCAGCTATCTCCATGGTGCCAACTGGATTGAGTAATTTGAATTCTATTTCATCTTTCTGATCACTTGAATATGTGAGGCAGTTAACAAAATCTTGAAATACCCTCCCACATACCCACCATAAAATGATACTAAAACACCAATTGTTAAAACTGGTAATATTTAAGACCTGAGAAGATGACTGTGAACTTGGTCCAGCATATATGAAGGGAACCAAATAGGAAAGGCTACTTCATCTGACTCTGTGCCTTGATTGACTATAGGGCAAGGGTGTGAAACTGATTTCTTCGAGAAGCGCATCAGGGTTGTGTTTGACCTCGGGCATGGTAACATGGGCATGGCCAGCTCAATGTCACTCATGTCGGGGACTCCTGTGGTGGCCTGAGTGCTGTGTCAGTGAAAATGGACTCCCGAGCTCTGTTTTTGGCTGCGACTGCCTTCTGCAACCCTCTGCCAGGGAAAACACATGCGCCCCTCCTGAGCTCCATTTTCACTGGCAGAGGCATCGCAGACCAGTCCTTCACTGTTTGCAGGGTGGCCCCGCGGGCCAGATCTAAGCACCACTTGGGCCAGATCTGGCCTCCGGGCCTTGTGTTTTACACCCTTGCTATAGGGGATGAATGAAAGCAATGAAACTGTTCACATATAGGAAGGTGGTAAGATATCCATTACTTAGGAATTGTTGCTATTATTTTAGCTTACAGCAATGTCTTTCATTTAGTTGTCTGTCAACAAAGCACTCAATAAACAGTGCATCTTTTAATCCAAACTTCTCCCCATCCAAACATTTAGGATGTTTCTCTGCAGGCCAATATTTTTATTCATGAATTGCACAGTTCAATTTGTTCTTGACTGAAGCTTGCTTTAAGATTCATAGTTGTTCTAGCAGAAATATAGTTGGTCCATAAAAATCATTCTTCTTGGCCTGTTTTTAAGTTTTGGTGAGGACCTAAACTTTGCAGACTTTTTTCTGTATATACTTATCTTTTGGATCAAAATGTTCTAGTAACTAGATACAACATTTCCCCCATGAGATTAAAAAAACCTATGATCAGTTATTTCAAATAAATCAGGCCCAATTGAAGATATCTGAAAACATTCCTAGTTGGTAATCTGTGTTAATGTACTCCTGTTAGACAGGATTTAAAATGCTGCATTGGTAGAACACCTGCATAGACCTGACAGAGTTGGACAAGTAAACATTTCCACATTATATAAGACTCATGGCTATTCCTTGAATGGATACAAAGGGCATTAAGGTCTCCTTCTGAGGAGATGCAAAGCATTAGACTCCTTCAAGTATCTGGCTATTGGGAATGAATGTGAATGGGAGTTTAAAATAAGGAGGTGATTTGAGGGTAAAGAGAGAATGACTCAGAAGCTTGATGTGAAAAGGATACAGAAAAATCCCATTATTTCAGCATTAAAAACAGATATCTTGCTCCACAAGATTAGGTGCCTTTTAATGGCCTAGAATGGTTGTTCCATTGAAGGATGCACATTCTTTTCATCTTATTCATTTTGAAGAATCAAGAGAGAGGGTAGTAGGTGTACAGGTGTATATATATAAACTTAAAGAATGAAGGCAAATGAAAAAGAATGTTGTGCACTTTAAAAGGAAATAAAATCATTCTTTATATTAGAAAGAGATAAAAAGATGTTTCAAAAGTACAGATCCCCATAAAAAATAACTCCATTAAAATACCAAGAGGAGAAATTAAAAAAAAAAACCCACTTCATTTTTAAAACCTAAAGACCACGAGCAAAAACAACCTTGCAGACCAACATTTTTCCTCCTGATTGCACAGCAGGGGACACATTTCCAGTCACTGGGAAATTAAACTGGAGGCAACTATAGCTTCAATTCTTTGGTGACTTATGCCCTGTGTGTTTATTATGCTACATTACTTTTATAAGGCCGAACTCCCATCTCTACCTTTCTAAAGATAGATTTCTGTTCACAAGTACATGTATTTGCCTGCGTGTATATGCCAATGTATATATTAAATGACAAGTTAAGATTAATGGGGGAAAGTTACCCTCCACTGGATTTGCCTATAGTCTGAGCCATGGTGGCACTGTGATTAGAATGCAGCCCTGCGAGCTACTTCTGCTGACTGCCGGCTGCCTGCAATTTGGCAGTTCAAATTTCACCAGGCTCAAGGTTGACTCAGTCATCCATCCTTCCGAGGTGGGTAAAATGAAGACTCAGATTGTTGGGGGCAAAAGGCTGACTCTGTAAACAGCTTAGGGAGGGCTGTAAAGCACTGTAAAGCGGTATATAAGTCTAAGTTCTATTGAACAGCCTTTATTATGATGAGGTTCCTTCAAAAGTCAACTACACTAAATACTTTAAAAATGGCACCTCAATTTCACCTGAAAATTACGTTGGCTCTGAAAACCTGGCTTGGAGAGGCAAGAAAATGGGTGGGCCTGAGGGGAGAGACCAAACCATACCTCTGGGATATGGTGGCTGAGGCAGTAGCGTCTGTTGCAATGCTGGCAGAGCTGTCCCAGGGTTGTTACGCTGGCTTTGCATTTGGAGAAACCACAAGTGTTGTCTGCTTTCATTGCCGCAGAGATCATAGCATCAAAATCTTCCTCAGCTGCAATTTCCTTTTTGGATTTACTGGATGCCTTTCCTAAATCAGCATAAGGGCATAAAATAATTAGGGAGCAGTGACAAAAAGATTGCACACAACACTTTGTTGTTGACATAAAGAGGCACAGCTGTGTTGATCAAGAGTTTGATGATTTTCCCAAAAGTGCTTTTTTCAAGAGGCCACTGGGCTTTCTGGTTTTTCTTTGAGGATGTTTCACTTCTCAACCAAGAAGCTTCTTCCGCTCTGACTGGATGGTGGGGAATGGAAGGATTTCCAGAAAAATTGCAGACCACAGGAACCAAGGACTTGCGTTTTACATTTTTCTAGAAATCCTTCCATTCCCCACCACCCAGTCAGAGTGGAAGAAGCTTCTTGGATGAGAAGTGAAATGTCTTCAAAGAAAAACCAGAAAGCCCAGTTGCCTCTTGAAAAGGCACCGGCAGCATGCTGGCCCTGTGCGACCAGATGGCCAACAGATAGCACCAACTTCTCCTTCAGAAGGAATCAGTAAGATAAAGTAGACAAATAAGAGTAGGCAAAGCATGATAATGGAGTGGCAATAATGAGATTTATTTATTTGTTTGTTTATAGGACTAACATGGCTGCCTATTGTCAGACAATGTCTCTAGGTGGCTCACCGCAATCCAGAAAACACAGTTAAAAACAAAAGCACCTTTCTTCTCCTCGGGTGCCA
Source organism: Natrix helvetica (assembly GCF_964273705.1). Taxonomy (NCBI): domain Eukaryota; kingdom Metazoa; phylum Chordata; class Lepidosauria; order Squamata; family Natricidae; genus Natrix; species Natrix helvetica. The sequence continues at coordinate 115,923,662 of NC_138548.1, read as the reverse complement.
GATTGCTCATAGCTCAATCTGATATGGGCTGTGTCTGGTGCTCTTAAGGGAGACAACCCATTGTCTTGTGTATATGAAGACAAACCGAACTATCTTTGAAGCTGCAGGAAAAGGGATTAGGGTTAAGACTGCTGACAGTAGAAAGCCATAAACCTGGAGGGTGTCATGGTTTGAGTAGGCTGCTCCAGAAAACATTACCAATTCAAAAATTAGGGGCCACACTCTTGATTTTAGATCAAAATCAAAGGCACTGCCTGGATACAGGTTTGTTCCCAAGCCCAAGAATTCCAATTGCCTCTGTATTTTATAGCAGTCTTATCCATGCACCAGAGGGGATTTTCTTCCTCTTTAGAAATCTGGGAGGATGTGAATTGCAGAAGGTATCTATGCACATATTCAGTGGTTTCATTTTCCCCCAAAGTATCAATCAAGGAAAATGGGTACATGTAGAGTATGTGCAAATACTCCAGTGCTTGCGCACACACTCCTTCCTAACAAAGCAAAGGGAGTTCTTCTTTTCTATTGATACCATGTTTTCATTTTATTGGCAAGCTCATGTATAGCCTCTTTGTGAACGATAAAGAGCCGAGAAAGACAACTAGGGTATGTTAGAGAATATTTATGTGGTCTGGCTCAGCTTGGTGTCAGCTAAGGATCTTAGAACATTTTTGTCTCCTCAAAATGTTCTAAGCAATAATCCAACTGCCCAAAGCAAGCCCATGTCGTGCCCTGGGTAATCTGTTCTGATAATTTCAGAGATACTGATTTTGGGGGAAATCCACATATTTCCAAAAGTCAAGACAAATATTTGTCTGACATTTTCAAAAGAAGTCTCTTTGTGGAAAATGCACTTGTGTTTCCTAGATCTAAAATTAGTGGTTGCTCTCAAAGGTAGTTGTGTTTTAGAAGTAAGCCCGCTTCTAGCAACTCCTTCCGTCAGCACAGAAGGCTGGATATTTAAAGCAGAGAATTCTGTTGGCGTCATTTTGGTTTAAAATTTCCCCAAAGCTCCTCAAACAACCTTTGGTCAGGAGAGAATCTATGTAGGGATTGCAACGAAAAATGGAATAAATAGCGGATTAAAAAAGAATGAGAGAGGTTAGGGTCAGGGGTTTTTAGTATCTTTTAAACTTTTAAAAATGGATTCTTTACCTCCAACGTTTTTTTCTTTCTTCCCAATTATTTCCTGAAGATTTACATTGGATTCTCGGCTTTGTTTCACTCTCTCTTCTTTCTTCGCTCTCTCTCTTTCCATCCGTTCCACATGCAACGTTTTTAGATCTGTGGCCCCTGGGCCAGCACCCCTCTCCCTCTCTTCACCGCCTGCATCTACTTCTTTTGGACAGTCCTTAATTAATTCAGGTTGACAAACCACATGATCTCCCAAAGATAATTCTGCGGGAGAATCTCTCCTACAAATACTTATGTGTCGTGCGCTGCCTTCTCCTGTGCTCACATGCTGCAGCCCGTATTCTTCAGCCAACTGATGGATAAGCATTCTATCGTGAGCATTTAAAGAGGAAGGGAAATCCAGTTGGACCTCTCCACTATCCAGAAACTCCAGTATTCTTGCTTTATGTTTAAATGAGTTTTCATTCTCTTTGGTTTCTGATGTTGTGACTTTGCCCCTGCTTTCCAGGGAACATTCTGTTAGCCTCTCTCTAGGCTTTTGGGTAGGTCTTCTTTTTGGTTTGTCTCCAAGAGTCTTTGGGAGTGGATCAATGCTGCATTTAAGTCTCTTTTCCTGGTCACGGGGACTCTTGGGAGTGTAGTTTCCGGGTACAATATCATCCAGGTATTCAAAGGCTGTGCGCACTTCTCCGTGGGTGCTCATATACTCCACCAGCCGTTTAAGAAAAGTATGGTTGCTAACGGTGCGAGAGTCACAGATTACAGCCACATGACGTCGGGCCCGGGTAATTGCAACATTTATTCTCCTGTCTTCGGCAAGGAATCCCACTTCACCTAGACATCATAAAAAGAGTAAGTCAGGAGGCAGAGCTTTGCAGACCATGTAAAGTAATTATAATGGAGGCAGTTTTATTGAAAACATATTTCCTCAGAAGCAAGTTAGACTGAACTCCATGGGATTCACTGAAGTAGATTGCTTCTTTCTATAATTATCTAAACTATTGCCCAAGAATGATGTTTCCAAAATGGATTGAACACATGAACAGAGCGCAGGCACACGTTTATTTATTTACAAACAAATCCAAACACATTTTCAGCACCAAGGATCTGCATAGGCAGATCCCATTGAGATTTCAACAGGCATGCTATAGCTTCCTTATTCTCATTACCGTAAAACTATGAAAACTGAGGTGGGAGTGTCATTGCCGGTGCCGAATTTCAAACTGAATGCTCACGTTGACAACTTCAAAGTAGAAAACATATGTATCCAAGACTCATAATCACCCAAAACCACACCCAATCCAGTGTATGACAAAGCTCAGATGCACGACAGTGTTTATGGACACCATTTTGACAGAGTGATAACTTGTCTTATAGGCCAATGCTATGTGGAAATGACCTTATGGACAGAAGGAAAAACATCAGCCTAGGCAATCATCATGCTACAGGTATCTCAGCCTACAGAAGAAAAAGAGGGGTTTGAAGGATCTCAGAAGGCCTTCCCTAGTTTTTTGAAAAGTAGAAGTAAGGGAGAGGAGAAATGCTTAAATTCAGGCTTGTGTTCATTTCAGTACAATCTGCTTGAAATTTACTTATAAGGTCATTAATTTCCAGAAAGGCTCATCTTTAGTCAATAATCTAGCGTGGAAGGCCCAAGGAACCCTGAAGCTTTGGATACGTTATTTTAATATATTTTCTGAGAAATCCAGTTTCAACCCATTTTACTTTTAAATAAAGAAAGCAAAATTCAATAAACAGCCAGGAGCTAGAAAAATAAGAATTTTTAGTACTTGATATGACTTCTGAAAGATGTTCAAGTGTTCATTTTGTTTCACAATGGGGAGGGAAAGCATATGGATTGTTCATGTTGATTAAATAAACTTTATAAAGTTTTTGTCCACAATAGAACTGCTCTGAAACTGGAGCTCTAACTGACAAGCAGAATTTAAAATGAGGAATGTTAAGTAATTAAGCTCCCCGTTAGAAGAGCAAGTATGCAGAGAAGCGTAATGAGAGTGATATGGAAGAACACGCACAAACCAGCATACAGAGACACTGAATAGTATAAAAATATAGTAGTTTACTATGTAGAAATATAGAAGTATTCAGAGTCCGGTTAACAGTCCAAGTCATACACAGTTCAGTCATTCAGCTATTAATATTCTCAGTTTAACCCACAAAGTAGCTAATAGTAGCAAGACTCAGTAAGTCACGAGCAGTATCAACAGTATCCATGATCAGCATCTAACAAAACAGAGAGCTAACAGCCATTCTGGTTCCCTCTTATAGCTGCTTGAGATAACAAGCCAATTACATCTCTCTAACATTTAAAGTAACAGTAAAGTAATCATAGCTTATATACATTGCCAAGCCAAGCCTAGGGTTACATCCCTAACAAGGAAGATTTTTTGAAGTATTGCAAATGCGTTTTACTCATTTCTAATTATTAACAAGTCTGATAAAGGTCAGAAAAATATTTAGCATAATCTTTTTTTTAAAAAGCAGCATCCAAAATTGAATAAATAGCTAGAAATGACAAAGCCTTTTCTAGAAGTTATTTCTGATCTCCAGGGTTTTTTATTTTATTTTATAATAACAGATAGCAAATGCCAAGATGAGTCAACTCAGCTACTTAACCGATGGGGTTGAGTCCCATATAAGGAGCTAGGCAGAAGACAAATGGAAAAATAAACATTAAAGGGCACATTAAAATATGTGAGTCACCAATTTGTACTCGAGAAGCCTAACCTGGGAAGTAATTACCAAGTGTCAAAACCATATCGGAAGTCAACAATGAACCACAATTTGCTTATCTATTTTAAAAAGGGAGGCAATTTTTCTCTCCAGCAACTATATGAAGCAGAGAAGAAATCCCTCTCCATATCATACCCCATTATTATAATGGGAAAGAAGAAAAATATTTACAGACTTTAGAAATGTCTTTTGAGTTACATTCACAGTAATCTGAATAGTTATGATTCATGTGGCTGCAAGACAGATTTTTAAACTGAACAGCAGTCACCATAATTATCAAAAAGGTTGACTCAATTACTTTATCATTTTCTTACTATTCGCTATTCTGGTCTCTTTTTGAAAAGAATTATATAGAATATTGTAATGTTCTTTTTAATTCCCCAGTCAGAACCATGAATCAGCCACAACCACATAAACATGCAGTAGCATCAGTGCTTCTTATAAATGCCTTGCTGTTTTTCTGCATGGCTGTAGATTATGGCCGATTTACCTTTTCTATTGGATCTTACAAAAGAAAGAACAACTGCCTCCTTTTCTCTTCCTTGGAAGCCATCCACTGATTTAATCTCCAGCTCTGGATACTTCTGATACAGATGTTTTCTTAGCATGTCCACCTGGAAAACAAAGCACTTATTGGCACAGGAAATGAATGCCATCTTACTGAAAAAGTCCTCTCCTTCCAAGAGAAATTAAGCATCTTATCTCTGAGAAGGTAGATTGCTGCCTAGAAAAAGGAACAAAAAGTTACATCTGATGTTCATTCTACTATTTCTGAACTGGTGAAGTAGGACCTATAGCCTAGAGGAAGGAATGGGGATCTTCCTAATTTACTGTAGACCAGCAGATGCTGGAAGCAGTTGTTAGGTCTACACCAAACAGCACACAGAGCACGTAAATCCACATAGATCAAGAAAATAGAATAAAATTCTGCCTCTACCTCACTGAATTTATCCTTAGTGAGAGTAATTTAGGCCCCTGAAGATTCAAATCAGTTTCATTTTCTTTTGTACTTACTGTTGGGATCGCTGGTGCTCTCTGAGTTTGGTGATTTTGTTTCAGACATTTCATTACCAAACTAGATAACACCATCAATGCTAGCGTATTTCCTTCTATCGTTTTGAACTGAAGTTTTCAATTTTTATTCAACATGGCATGTTTCTTAGTATATGGCAGTGGATGCACTAACCTGAAGATTGTAAGGAGCAATGACAGCTACATCTTTGGCTTTCACACCAGCTTCTATCAAAGCATCTATATGCAAACCAGTAAGCTGTACCTCACCTGGGAACAAGGAACAAGCAGCTTTAAGGTTGAAGAAGCAGGCAGGCAGATTCAATTAGAAAACTAAACCGATCTGTAAACTTCACTTCATATGCTAACTAAAAGAAAAACCAGCACTGAGTGTATAATCCTCTAGTATATAAGCACAGATTTATTTGGTAAGAATTTAAAGATTACAGGAAGCTAAAAGAAAATAAAGGTTTTCCCATTATGTGGGTTTCCCACTGCTTAAGAATTGCCATTTTCCTTATACAGCAGTTATGCCATAGGTCATCTTGCTAAGGATTTATGTTGTTGATTTAGATGATGATCTGTGGTTGGGCATATGAAGAAACATTCTTTTGTTCCATTTATTCATTCACCAAGCTCTTGCTGGTCACCACATGAGAAAAGCTGTCCACAACTGTTCCTCAGCACAATTAACAAGGGTGCATTACACACTAAAACTTAATATGGTCCTCATTCACATGTGTCATATACTGTATGGCAACTTTATGAATGGACATAGGGCAGGGGTATCCAAACTTGGGAACTTTAAGACTTGTGGACTTCAACTCCCAGAATTCTGGGAGTTGAAGTCCACAAGTCTTAAAGTTCCCAAGTTTGGACACCCCTGATATAGGGCATCTTTTGGAAACCTGACACTGTATATTGTAAACAAGAAAGCATTTTTAAAAGCTGCTTTAGTTATTTGCAGTATTTATAAACTGCCTCAGTATACTTAAGTCTGGGAAATGCACCTTAGCAAACTAATACCAAACGAGCATTTCCTTAGATAGGAAAACCAAACTGAAATTATAGTAAGGAAACATCGTAAAGTTAAATAAAATAAATATGTGCCAGAAACTCCAGAGTGCAAAGGCCTTTTCATGTAAAATCATCCTGATAGGCTTTCTAAAATCCAAGGAGGGCAAGGAAGGAGCTGGTTCCATAAAGCAAGATCCACTATTTACTAAGAAAGTCTTACTCAAATTTGAGCATTGACTTATTTTATTTTTATTTATTTTAGGAAATTTGTCTTGCCACTTATTCGTACATGGCGACTCAAGGCAGCTTACAGAAATATAAAAACCTCATATATAAAACAATAAAACGAACAAAAGAGAATAATCATACAATAAATTAATAAATTAAATTAAAATAAATAATAAAATAAAATAAGACTTATCCTCCTCCTAAATATGGAACAAACCACACAGACATATTGCTGTTTTGGAATATGTCACTAAAAATTATTCAGAAAGATGGATTTTAAGACTTATGGCTTTTAAACGATATTTCCCAAATTCTTTTTACTTCTTGATGCTCCTTTAACCATTCTGATTAACTGCAGAGGTTTGTGCCTTTGTTTGCTCAATGGACAGGGTGAGATGTGCCAAGACAATTAAAAGTGAAAGCTCTCTCAACTCTGCTGTGCCACAAACAGAATGGATATGAAGCCAGTTCAATATTCCTGGCTGAGAGCTGATATCTTCTCCTGTTGCTTCAGGGCCAATTGACAAGCATCGCTGGCGCCTGTCCTTACAATTTGCCCAGCTCTTATCAAGATGTAAGTTATCTTGCTGGAGACCAGTAGATTGGTCTGGGCTTTCAACTTGGCCATGGGAGCCTCTATTCCTACCTGTTATTTAGAATGTCATCCCAACTTTGTATTTGAATTTAGGGTAGAGGTAAGAAATCTGTGCTCATCTAGAAGGTTATTTTTTCAATTATTTCATGTGGTGATCCAGAAGGTAACAGACTACAACTCCCATCTTCCCTGATCCCTTTTAAAGCAAAATGGAATTTAACAGTAACTGGAGAATTTTAAATTCTCCCTCTCCTACTCCCCAGTTCTTTCATATAACAAGACAAATACATGGATTTTTTTTTCTTCCCCATCACCAGCTATTTTTCCTCTAGTTAAAAGAACAATAAACACTTTTCCATATTGTTCATGTTTATTATTCAGTTTCATGATTCTAAAAAAGATCTGATTCCTTTTGTGTTTTAAACAGGCAAGAAATCAATATGTTATAAAGATTTTCCTAGCAGATCAATCTATTTTGCAGAATTGCTCAAAAATCTGACATTATTTCAAACTTACATAACCAGCCTTATTCAAGTTCAGAGAATCAAATGTTCCTGCATATTAAAAAGTATCCTTGAATGTGTCTAATGAGACAGATACGGACTGCATTGCTATAACTTTTCAGAGCCTTTTCTGTTTAAAAATGTGGGAATGAAACACAATCTGCAGACCACTTGACATTCACTTATGCATCAATGCCCACATGAGACTATTTAGTACTGCAACCCTATGTACATATGGTAAAAAATAGATGCCAGGAAAAACAGTGGGCAGTGGCAAAAAACAGGGAAAAAATAGATGCCAGAAAAACAGTGGCATGTCAGAGGAAACGTAAGTATGAACAGCTTCTAAAATGCATACCATTTGTTATTCAATTTTGGCATGCATTCTTTATTCTCATAAAATTTCAAAGCTAAATTAGTGATAACCCACCACAATTGATTCCCATCTAAAACCCATGAGCATGTTTTCTACCAATTTAATAGCTTTTGTTCCACCAAGGCTGAGTTTCATTCACTTAATTCATGGGAATGCATAGGAAAGTTCTCTTTCTGAATTGTTAAAGCAGCTCCTTCTTTTTAAAGGCCTCATACCACTTTTGCAAGCTGCTTCAATCCCATGTACATGCACAGTCATTCCATTGCAACATTGGTTTCTATTTTTTCAGGCTACACCTGAAGCCCAATTTAAAATTCTATAACTCTTAACTACGGGGGGGGGGGGTAGTTCAAACTTACGAAACAAAATAATGTTTAGGATTTTGCTACTTCTAGTCACAACCACCCCCTGTACATGCATGCGCTTGTCCCGTGCATGCGCACAACAGCCCCCCGCAACCTGTTTTTGGTCCCAGGAGTCTTCAGGGAGGCCTGCTAGGCCCAAAACAGGGCGCGAGGAGTGTTGCGCACATGCACAGGGTGAGCGCATGCATGTGCAGGGGGTGGGGCATGCAGAGGGGGGTCACCCGCGTGCTTTAAGCACGCGAGGACAAAAAGGTTAGCCATCACTGTTTTATAACGACTCATTAGTTATACTATAGTATATTGTGATGTGGATGGAGTTTTGGGTATGTAAAAATATATTTCTTTCATAGTTATCACTTATATTTGCATCCAAAAACAAAAAACCCACCTAGAAACAAAACTCTAAAAACAGCCTTGGAAGCCATGGCTAATTTAAACAGGCTATTCATCTGCCTCAAGGATATAACATACGTTATTCAAGCATGACATGCAAGAAATTTTCAGACATATTCAACAATTTCCACAGGAGAGGTACCTGTGACCATGGGTATAATATTACAGTCAATAACTCAAATTTTACCATACTTTTCTGGTACATGGAAACTTTTTTAGCTAGCATCAGCTGGTATTACACAATCACTGCACAGGTAATATAAATTGAAGAGGCAGTTTTTTGAAATAAAGAAAAAAGATGCGACTCGGGAAACAAAAATCATGAAGCAGAGTAAATGATGGTACCTTGGTTTCCTCTAGATTGTTCTTCTTCCACTTCAAGTTCAAATAAGCCACAATCAGCTGTATCTATAAGCAGCAATGGGATACTGGTCTCTTCTGTGGGGGCCACTCCTGGCAAGTCTCTGTCAAATTATTAAAAATAATTACACAAATTATTTTTGCAAGAAGCTGTAAACTCATTGTATTCTCTCTCTGCAACTCTGAGACCTTAGAACCTATTCTTAGTCATTATGTGGAAAGAAACAATACATGCAGCCTGATGGGAACACAAATTAGCACATACAGTGTTCCTGTTTAACGTTAGCATTGCTTCTAGTTACCCATATATCAAGCAAATTACAGAACAGAGCTGTTAAAAATTGTTTTCAATGAAAGCAAAGAATAAAATTATAGACGAAAGCTTTCACAACTACTTCCTTTGCTCAGAGACAAAAGAAGAGTGCCTTGATTTATTGCTGGAGACAGTAATGTGACAGCTGTGATATTAGGAAAAGATACACTCGGTGGGTCTAACAACCGTAAAAAGATGTTGTTTGTACTTAGAAGGGCCTTATTAATCATCAACATTACAGAACTACAGTTGTTCCTTATATATCTAATCTCTGAACAAACACATGAAAATAATTTTAAGAGATCCAAGGATGGATAGGATTTGAAGTATGAGAACGTGATTCAATTTTTAAAACCTTGGTCACATACAGAAGCTATTGATAAGAAAGGACTCAGAATATAAGATCATAAAACCACATGATCCGATATAATTGAGGGGGGTACAAAGGAAAATACAAAGATGTAAGAGAGGTGTACCTTCACTCCCAGCAATGACTCCTGGGGAGTCCCAATTCCCATCAAACCTGCAAGCTAGGTAGCCCAGCTCTTTCTGGCACCATTATCTGAACCTTGGCATTATGTCTCATTTGTCAAATGTCAACGCAATTGATACTTGTATTGATACTTGCCAGTATATAGATCCGGGATGGCGAACCTATGGCACGTGTGCCAGAGGTGGCACGCAGAACCCTCACTGTGGGCACGCGTGCCATTGCCAGCTGCTCTTTTGGCACGCATGCTGATCTTCACATGCGCCGGAACACCGAAGACAGGTGGCCGGTGTGTGCATGCACACTGGCCAGCTGGTCTTTGGGGTTCTGGGATTCCAGTACACGTGAAGATCAGCTGGCCGGCGCATGTGCCGGAAACTAGAAGACCAGGTGGCCGGCGTGCACATGCACACTGGCCAGCTGGTCTGTGACTTTCTGGCCCGTGCGTGTGCGCATTCGCACATGCACACATTCCAGTTTGGGCACTCGGTGCCGAAAAAGTTCGCCATCACTGATATAGACAAAAAGGAATAACACAAATATGGCCATAGTTATGAAGACATTCTCTATATGCACATGAAGGACTAGAGTTATATAAAACCCCTTCTCCAAATTAAGAAGTTCTTGCTCCTGTTATTAGCTATTAAAAGTTTTTAAGTATTAAATAACCAAGTTACAATTTTGGATTGCCCGAGAACTGTGATGAATATTAATTGTATTGGTTCAACCAAAGTAGTTTCAGAAATTGTAGCTTAAAATCAACTTATTTTAAACTCTAGTTACTATTCAGTAGAGATTGTTGGTTTGCATAATATGAGAAAATGTTCTAAGCTAAAAGTGGAAATGACCACACACTTCCCACCAACCGAAAAGGGTGGAGATTTCTCAGCATGAATATGCGCTGAAGCAGTCTTCCTTGAAGATCTCTGACTGTAATGTTAAGTTTAATGGACATAATTTGTTCAAAACTGCATTTGCAAGTTGTTCCTAGTAGCATGTTCCCCAAAGACCAATTCTGTGTTCTGGATGGAGAAGTAAGCAATTACAGAACTGATTTTTTTTTAAAAAACAAACAAATATTTCAGCATTATCCATTATTCTACGGCAAGGCTTCAGATGCAGAGCTAGTCTCTCACATATTGGTCAAGATACAGAGACAATGCCAGCAGGTTACTGATGCGTTTGTTCTTCTCTACTTATACTCCTTTTTTTTCCCAATTCCATTTTTGTTCTTTTAAAATGATTCCATCCGCAGAGAAAATCATGGCAACAGAATCTTTATGTCAAATAACTCTCCCTTCCAAAGTTAGATACAATCTTTATGAGATTAAAGCTACTGGGATAGCAAACCAATTCTCACTGTACCATCAGTAGTTATTAAGGAATGCAAGAGAGAATTGGTTAAAAACGCGAATTAAAAAGATATATATTGTATGATCAGGGGTTTGGGCTATTTATGCAAACAGTGCTGGGTTGCAAGAAAACTTAAAATGAATGCGTTACCAGTAAGAGCAGGTTTTCTTTCTGCATTCTCTTGATTCTGGGGTTCAATGTACCCAAAGAAACAACTTTAAAAAATTTTAATAACAAAGTACCCTCCACTCCAGAGTAACGTAAGTTAACAGTTCCTAACAGTGTGGAATCATTAATTTTTCATGTAAGAATAACGTATTTCTGTATGTCTGTAGCAAAAACTGAATTCCCAGCATATTTCCTATTTACTGAGATGTGAACTTTTTAAAGTAATCTGAGTTTTTATATTTTGGTGGTAAGAGACAGCAATCATCAAAACAAAGCCTTAAAGTATCCTAAAGATTGGGCTGGCTAATGGCAGATTACTTTCAGAAACTCAAAGGCTTACAGTACTTTCCAAGAGAAGGAAGATCACCTCATTAGCCTTCCACCGCAAAGAGCAGGGTCATTTGTCAAGTTCTGACAGGCGTTTTTTTTTCCTTTGCATTAATGGCAGATTAAATATAAATCAGAATTTATGCTAGCATCTGAAGATTAGCTGTTGAAATTAACCGATGCATGATTTGCCCTAGAGCACAATCCTGATTGAATCTTATACATATTCTACTAAGTAGCTCTGTATTTCATTTTTTTTAAACTAATAAAAATAGTATCCCAAAATGAGGTTATGGAAAATAGCTTTCCAGGACAAAAACAAATGCATCTCATTGGGTGCTTTTAATCTGCTAATCTAATTTTGTGTCAGGATTTTGAATTGGAATGTATGTATGTACGTATGTATGTATGTATGTATGTATGTGTGTATATATATATATATGTGTGTGTGTGTGTGTGTGTGTGTGTGTGTTGTATTTGTGCTGATAAATAAATAAAGGTGGTTAATAAATAAAGGTGTACAAATACAACACAAATATAAAAAGGCAACATTAAAAATAAAAATATGGTTTTCTGCCTGGATGGTTTTCTGTGATGAGCTGAAGGACAGAAAGAGGGAGTAGTGAGCTTCCTCCCATATTTGGGCATACCAGGGGTTGTAACACAAATACATACATATATATATATGTGAAAATTTAGAATTCCAACACTTATGGTTTATTTGGTTAGTATGTGCAGGCTTGCAGGCTTCAGGAGTTTCCATAGGGACACATTTTCAGGTTTAATCAGTGGAGAATGTACATAGACATTGGCCTCTTTGTCACTATCAAGGCCTACAGTTTCCTTGGATTGTTTACACGCCAAGATGTGTTCTTCACAACCCAAAACACAAACTAAATGTGGACATTAAACCAACAATTATCATGGCTGAAATTCTTTTTAATAATGGATAGCATTTTTATATTATTTATATTAAATGGATTTACTATAAGTAGGTATGGCAGCTCACAAAAAAACAGCATGAAAGGGATATCACAATTGTAAAAAACTTTGCAACAAGATTAGGCCCTTTCATTTTTCACTTTCATTTCTCACAGAGTACCAACTAACAGACTAAAATGGTAACAAAAACAAATAATGCACTTCCCTGTGTATTCGAAAAGCTGAAAGCAAAGATGCAAATGAGCCAGTTTTAAGTGTTTTTCAAAATTTTGCTGAGAATGTGCTTCTGGAATATGATGGCACATATTTCAGAATAATGTACCTAACATCATGCTCAATTAAATTAGAATTATTTATACATTTCCTTAATACTGCAATTGTGCGTGCTTCTTTTGAACACAGTAAGGCAAAAACCAAGCACATTGTGTGATTTAATAACACTGCTTGGAACCCTCTCTGTACAACTTTATTTAAGCAGTTCTCCAAAGTCTTTTTATCTCCCATCTTGTGTTTTCTTATAACCTGGTGATTAAAAAGAGGATCAAGAGACTTTCACAGAGTCCAGTGAAGGTAGCAAAAATTTATGGAGCTTCCTTCTATCAGTAGCATCAGACCCTACTTATGACACAAACATCTTCCTTCTCTCAAAGCAACAACTCATTTTTATAGTTGACAATTTCTTTCATGGGCTTTAGAAAATATTTCACTTCATTGGCCATCAATATTATGTAATGAAATTATTTTCTTGGTGATTTAAATCTCCGATACAATTTCCTTTCCATGCTGAAAAAGTTCCCTGAATTGTATCTATCTTTCCCCAAAAAACAAAACAAAACTTTCCTTTTGTGATCTGGCTTTATATTTTAGGAGCTTTAAAGGGAAATACATATCCCCATCCCTATTTACACAATCGTAAGTGATACACTGATTCATGGCAGAGAAAATTCTCTGTTTTTAATAAATGGGGAAATGGATTATTACAACATAAAATAAAGTGTCCTATTCCAAAACTTTTTCAGTCTTGCTCTTTCTACATATTGTATGTAATTTATTATTTTCTTAACAAGCACATGCACAAGCTACATGTTTTGGATAATAAATTTGTAACTGAAAAAATGCAAATATAGCTTCACCTTTATTTCCTAGCTCTTCTATTCTCTTTATTCAGTTTCCATTTTAAATTTTTAGAAAGGATTGGATGTCCTCTGAGAACATTTGGCCTTAAGTGTGTTCACACAGCCGTGAACCAAGTATCATTTTACTTCATTTAGCTGAGAAAAGGTGTTGGTCCTTACTTGAGACGACTCTTCTCGTAAGGTAGAGGTAGCATCCATACTGGGTTGACCTTCATCCACTCATTGCGAGGACTGAGCCTGACAGTTAAATTAAACCACGCCCCCTGTCACTAGGCAAAGGCCCACTTCCGACGAAGGATGTCAGACTCGATGCTTCATCGCCAACCGGAAATCAGTAAATCAATGTCCAGCATAACAGTTTAAAACAATTTATTTCAGTAAAAACGTCTAAAACCAACAACACTTGTTAGAGAAATCCGCAATGAGAGCACCCTTCCCCAACAGATGTCTATAACATAGAACCAGTTCGTTATGGGAGGGGCTGGATGCTACCTCCACCCTACGAGAAGAGGCGTCTCAGGTAAGGACCAACGCCTTTTCTCCATAGTGGTGGAGGTAGCATCCAGACTGGGACGCACCAAAGTAACCCCACTCTTTCTCGTCCCGGGTGGGTCATAACTGGTTCTGTGCAGTGCTTGTCCTGTGAACAGATTGTAGCACCCTGCGGCCAAAAACTGCATCTGCAGAGGCGAAGATGTCTAGCTTATAGTTTTTAATAAACGGAGAAGGGGTAGCCCAAGTCGCCGCCCTACAGATTTCAGCCAAAGATTCCTGGGCTGCCCAGGCCGCTGATGTAGCCGCACTCCTAGTTGAGTGTGCAGTCAGCCGACCTGGTACAGGTACGGATTGAAATTGGTAGGCCGTTGCAATACATGCCCACAGCCATTTGCCAATGGTGACCGAGGAGGCCTTCTTACCCATGGACGATGGCTGAAAGGACACAAACAATGATTGTACAGTGCGAAAAGGTCGAGTTCTGCGTATATAAATCTTAAGAGCCCTCCGCACGTCTAACGTGTGCCACTTACGTTCCATGGGATGGGAAGGATTAGGGCAAAAGTTGGGGAGCACAAGCTCCTGTGTGCGGTGAAAACATGAGCACACTTTGGGGATGAAGGAGGGGTCCAGCCGTAATACCACCCGATCCTGATGGAATACACACAGGTCCTCACTAACTGAAAGCGCCTGTAATTCAGAAATCCTTCTGGCAGAGGTGATAGCCACCAGGAAGGACACCTTCAGGGTTAAGAACCTAAGAGATACCTCCCGCAGTGGTTCAAAAGGAGCAGTGGTCAGAGCATCCAGGGCTTTAGGCAAGTCCCAGGAAGGATATCTGTGCACGGCCGGTGGCTTCAGATTGGACGCCCCCCTTAGAAATGTACGCACCATGGGCTGCTGGGACAGGGAAGTATAACCCCCACAGGTCAATACCGAGGAGATGGCCGCCAATTGGCGTTTGATGGTGTTAATGGCTAAGCCTTTATCCAAGCCGTCCTGGAGGAAGTCCAGGACGTTAGGTATAGTTGCCCCAAGTGGATCCAAGGTCTTACCTATACACCAGGTGGAGAAAGACCGCCAGGTGGACTCGTATATGCGGTCAGTAGATGGACGACATGCGTCCTGGATCGTTTGGATGACCCTGGAGGAGTAGTTTCCCCTCCTCAGGACACTCTGCTCAAACACCAGGCGGTCAACTGGAACCATTGGGGATCGGGATGTTCCAGAGCCCCCTGGTTGAGGGCTATCCTGTCCTGGGGAATCCTCCAGGGACTGTCCACCGACATAGCCCGCAGGTCTGCAAACCAATGTCTGCGTGGCCAGTGAGGGGCAACCAGAATCACCTCCGCTCTCTCCCCAAAGATCTTTTGAATGACACGGGGCAGAATGGGAAGAGGAGGGAAGGCATAGAGGAGACCTCGGGGCCACCTGCATCTCAGCGCATCCACTCCCTCTGATCGCTGGTCCGGGAATCGGGAATAGAACTCGGGAGCTGGGTGTTGAGGGAAGTGGCAAAGAGGTCGATCACGGGCATACCGAACATGTTCACAATGTCCCTGAAGATCGATGGGTACAGACGCCATTCTGCGTTGTCCACCACCTCCCGGCTGAGCCAGTCCGCTTGCGTGTTTGCCACCCCCGAAATATGCTCCGCTGACAAGGACAACAAATGCCTCTCTCCCAGGACCCCAACCGCATGGCCTCTTCCATGAGGAGTCGTGATTTGGTCCCCCCTGGCGGTTGATATGCGCCTTGGCAGCCATATTGTCTGTTAGCACCAAGACTTGTTTGCCCGCCACTAGGTCCTGGAATTGGCAGAGGGCCCATAGTTCCAGCCAGTTTATACTGTGGGTCAGATCCACCTGATCCCACTGACCCTGGGCCATATGTCGCTGGAGGTGTGCTCCCCAGCCAAACAGGCTGGCATCTTTGGTGAGAGTCAAGGACTCCTGGTCTTGGAACAGCCGCCCCTCGGCTATGGTCTGTGATGTCCACCAGAGGAGTGATTGGGAGACCTCCGCCGGGATGCGCACCTTGGCCCGGGAGCAGCTTAGAAGTCTCTTCTGAAATGGTAAGAGAAACCACTGTAGCTGCCGGGAATGCAATCGGGCCCAGGGAACTATTCCAATTGCTGAAACCATGGTGCCTAACAAGGTGGATAGGGTGGCTAAGGGGACCCTGCGTCCCCTGGTGACTTGGGAAGCTAGAGCCCTGAGGGAATCCTGCCGTTCCCGAGATAGAAACACCCTACCTTCAACCGTGTCAATTAGGGCACCGAGATGTACCAACCTGGCTCTAGCTTCCCTTAAGGGGCTCTTTGGCACGTTAATTGAGAATCCATGAGCCTGGAGGAATTGTATGGTGGTGGCAAGATCCCTTCGGGCCTGTTGAGGGGACGAGGATTGTATAAGTATGTCATCCAGGTACACCTGCAATGTGATGGGGACCTCCCGGAGGGCAGCCACGAGAACCGCAAGCACCTTGGTAAACACCCGAGGCGCTGAGGATAGCCCAAATGGAAGTGCTGTATACTCGAAGTGATGTCCCAGGTAAGAGAAACGTAAAAACTGTCTATGCTGGGGCAAAATGGGAATGTGGAGGTAGGACTCCGTCAAATCTATTGATGTCAAAAAATCCCCATGCCTAATGCTACCCAAAATGGTTTGCAAGGAATGCATTTTAAAGCGTTTATAAAGGATGAACTTATTTAATTTTTTTGAGATCAAGTATGGCCCTCCAGCCCCCCGAGGCCTTAAGAACAACAAAAAGTATGGAATAGAAACTTAGTCCGTGTTGGGCTGTATGGCCCTTATATCCAATAGATGCTGAATTGCCTCTTGCATGAGGCGCCTTCTGGTCGGATTGTTGGATAATGGGCAGACCCTGAAAAGTCTAAGGGGGTAGGAGATGAACTCTAGGGCAAGGCCCTCACGAACAGTAACTTTAACCCATTCATCAGATGTGGTTGTTCCCACTGGTTGGCAAAAAAAGGCCAGTCTACCCCCTATGGGGGGAGCAACCGATGGTAGACTAGGTTCGACGTTGGAACCGCCCCCCGCTGCCATGAAAGGGGTGCTTGGAGGATTTGCCCCGCTGGAAGCCGTCTGATTGGCCCCGCTGTCTAGGGAAATATCCCCCCTGCTGCTTGTATCCCTGTGCCCTGTAATCAGACCCCCGAAAGGACGAACCATAGTCCTGGTTTCGAAAAGAAGATCCCCCATCGTGGCCACGAAAGGAGGGTCGTCTTGGGCGTAGTAGGGAGGACCTTCCGTTTGTCCTTATTTTCAATAAGGAAAGGGTCCAATGCAGCCCCAAAAAGATGTTTGCCCTTGAACGGAGCTGAAGCCAATCGCCATTTGTGGCGCACGTCCGCCTGCCATTGGCAGAGCCATAGGAGTCTGCGGGAGGCAACAGAGGATTCCATGGCACAGGAGGCAAATCTGGCAGATGTGAGTGTCGCATCAGATGTAAATTGGACAGCTGCTACCAGTTTGGCAATATCCTGGTGAGCGCGTAGATCAGCAATCGGGATGTGTTGCTGTAAATCTTGAAGCCATAGGAGGCAGGATCGGGTAAAGAAGGAGGTGGTGGTTGATGCACGGACTGCCCAGGCTGTTGCCTGGTGGCCTCTCTGAAGAGTGAGATCCGCCTTCTTTTCCTCCGGCTTTAGGCCGTCTTCGGCACCCCCTGGCATGTTGGCCGAGGTGTAGAGTGCAATCACCGGAGCATCGACCTCTGGAATTGATAAGAGCTGGGCCATGTCATCGGCCACATTAAAAAATCTCTTGTCTGCTGCTGACGGAATTGGACCAGAAGTGGGGGCTTCCCACTGACGTTGAACAAAATCAACAAAGAATTTGGGAGTTGGAATGGTCTCTGTTGGAGTCTCCTGCTCGGAGAAGAGGATGTCAGCTGAGAGAGATGTGGGTCTTGGAGGCGCCAATGTTGGCTGGGGGCCAATTTTAGAGACCATTTTGGCCTTATACAACAGAGATGGGAACAGGCTTGGTGGGAAATGTCCAGAGAATGACTTTTGTACTGGTTCCCTGCCCTCATCCTCCGACATCTCAGCCTCCTTGATTTCTCTGTCTTCTGACTCAGAAGAATCAGCCTCTGACTCCTCACCTGGGGTGGCAGAGTTTGTCGCATGCAAAGGCATAGGTGGCGCCATTGGGCGATCAGGCAGAGGGGTTTGAGCGGTTTGTTTTAGGGATTGAGTATCCCTCTGTTGCAGCCCTGCTGCTATGCCCTGAGAGATCGCGTTAGTGATGATGTCTTGAAAATTTATAACGTCAAGCTGACTAGGCGGGATCACCCCTGAGAAATTAGGTAGTGCAATTGATGGGGATGCACCTGGAAAAATAGGTGGTGCAGTTGAAGTGGATGGTATGGCCTCCATCCTCTGGCAGACTGGTGGTGAAATTTGGGGTAAGGAGATTGCAGGAGGTGGCATCTCCTTAGTTGGGCCCCAAATGCCAGACACATCAATGGGGAATAAAGGGTTAAGGGAAGCCTCCCTACCCTGTCTGTCCCCTGGAGAGAACTGCAAGGCCCGCTGCATCTGTGCCAATTGTGCCTCTGAGGAAGGATCATTGGCTTCAGCCTTCTTTTTTTCTTTTCTGTTATCAGGGCTGGAGGCTGGCTTGCCAGGCTTTTGGGGCTTAAAAGTCTTGGTATGGGGCTTGACTGATTTTTTATGCCCCTTTACGGTGGTAGTGGCAGCGGAGCCAGAGGGAGCAGGATTGGGAGATGGAGAAGGGTCTCCCTGCGTAGCCACCATCAGGGGGCTCGTAGTCGCCTCAGGAGCAGAGCTGTCAACAACTACTGGCATGTTTGAAGCAGCGGTGGCCATTTTGGATTTGGGCAGAGAAACGGCACACAAATGTAAAGAAAATGGCGGTTCCCGCCTTTTTTAACTGCAGACGATCGATCTGCTGCAGCCTTCTTTCAAGAAGCCTCCCTGAGGAACGTGCTGCTGTTTTAAAAGTATTTTTTCTCTTTAACTGGCTTGAGCCCGGCTGACAGCTGAGGAGAACTGTTAGTGTCAGAAATTTATAGGTAACACAGCATCTCTGGCCAGTGCAGGCAATCAATTAGATAATTAATGGTCTTCTTCTCCTTTTTAAAGAAACACTCAAGCTGCCTTGGAAAGCCTTGTGCTCCCGAGGGGGCTTCAGCCGATCAGAAAGATCTCAAATAGCAATCAATGCACCAGTACTAACAACAATTAATCAATTTATCAGAGAAAGGTGATGATGCATCCGTCCTCTTTGTGGACTGAGTCGGAACTGGGCTTTTGCCTAGTGACAGGGGGCATGGTTTAATTTAACTGTCAGGCTCAGTCCTCGCAATGAGTGGATGAAGGTCAACCCAGTCTGGAGGCTACCTCCACCACTATGGAGAAATACTGTAATCAATCTAAGGATGCCCTCTATGTAGCTCTCATAGATTTGAGAGAAGCCTTTGACTCTATACCATGAGAAAAACTCTAAAGAAATTAGTTACTACAACACCATCTTCTTAAACTAATGATGTTATTGCATCATGGCATTACTATTCAAGTTAAGGGCAATATTGCTGATGACTTATTTAAATGTGTCTCTACTTGCAAGATGTTAAACAAGACTATATTCTTCCTCACTACTGTTCAATTTTTACTTTAACAATATTGTTAAGAGTCTGCTAAGCTAGAATTTCATCCATCCTGCCTTGCCCACCATCCCATGTCTATTCTCCTTGATGTTGAAGATGAAGTCCTACTCTTTAAACCAAGTAGACCCTCAAAGACGCCTTAAAGCTCTACTGCTTTACTGCTCCAGAGAATGCTTCAAAATAAATTTCTAAAACAAAAAGTATTAGTATTCTCTAGGAGACACTTTAAAGCTCTAATTGGATGATTAGCAGCAAACTTATCAAGCAGGTTAAATCTTTTAAGTATCTAGATGTCTGTTTTAAATCTTCTACTTGCAACTCTGTTCGCCCAAGAGAGCTACTAGCAAGAATCCAAAAAGCATCCTTTGCAATTACTAAATTTGCAGATCAATCTGGAAACAATGATCTCTCAGAAACTATTAAACTATTTAAAATTGAAGTTCCAGGCATGATGCTATATGGTGCTCAGATGTACCTATAAGGAGTCTTCCAGCTTAAAAGCAATGCAGTCTAATTTTTTAAAAAAATCTTATTGCAAGTCCCTCATTCAATTTCTTATGTTGCAATTTGACTGGAACTTGGCTACATTTCCCTTGGGCCCAATTTTCTTGTCCTAGGATATGGCTGAAGGAAGCCTAAGAAGGAAATTACTTGGTCCATCTCATCATGCTAGGTAGGTTCTCTGCCACCCTAAGGAGGTATATTAGTGACAACACAATTGTCTTTCTTCTCTGGCCTATCCCTAGATATTTCTTCAAAGTTCTATATGGTCCTCATAGGAGACTATTACAATAGCCTGATTGGGCATTATCTATTAGAGCAAAAACTGGCAGATGTATAAGTCTTCCACATGAAAGCCATAATTGTTTTCAGACATGGAGGTAGAATCTGTTTCACATTTTATAGTAAAATGTCCACTGTATACCTAATGATAATAAAACTGAATATTTCCTGGTCACATTGCCATTGTGATCAAAAGCCCATGAACCTTCTTTTTATGACCCGTCTTCAGAAATCTGTAAGAAAGGTTCAAAATTTCTATCAATAGCTACAACTCTTAGAAACCGGCTGGTTCCTTCATCATGTTATTAATTATTGGGTATTGATTGTCTCAGGATTTTCTTGCAATTTTTAAAATTCTTTTATAATATGATTTGTGCTACTGTTCTTTTTCCTTGTGTTTGCTCTTGGACTATAAACAAACTTGGAATGCTGAAATTTTAGAAATCAAGTAAGGTCCTAAAGAGGGGACCATGCCTTGGGCTCAACATCCATATAGACATGAAGCCCCACCATCTCTGTTGCTTTTTTTCTTGTATTTTAGGTGATGCTTTGATATGAATGAATGAATGAATGAATGAATGAATGAATGAATGAATGAATGAATGAATGAATGAATGAATGAATGAATAAGTGAATGAATGAGTGAATGAGTGAGTCAGGAATATTACTGAAATGAATAGGCAAACTCCTCTGTATTTACCTGAGAGTCTACTAACAGCCAGACAGTGTCATGGTTGAAATTACTTCTCTTTAAAACAGAGTGAAATCCCACTCCCTTCCCTTTCTAGATAGAAGAAGTTTTGTTTATTTTAAGATACTCCAGGATAATCTCCAGCAAAGGAAAGAAGCAAGAGTCAAGGCAAAGAAGAGAAATAGGAAGCTAACATTCTCTTCCAACTTTTAATAAAAGTTGGAATTTGCTGGAAGAGTTATTAGCAAGTCTAACAGCATGATAGCTGGTGGGCCAACAGTGACAACAATTTCAAGTCTACAACGTGTCTTCAGCTGTGGAACAAAACTTGTATGCTGTAACCTTCAGTGCAGAAATCAGCTTTTTGCCAGTTGAAAATGAGGCAAAAAGCTATTTGCTAGACCAGAGCTAGAGGAAAAGATTTAGTGCAGTCAGGAGAAGTCTGCATTAGCTTTGAATATTAAAAGACAGCATCAATCTAACATTTGGGCAGAAAAAAAGAAGGCAAGTAAGCCATCAATCACTTACTTCAGTAAATGTTGTGCGACAGAACAGTGAGCTGAGAGACGACCGTCATACATCTCAGTGGAAGCCCATTGCATTATGGCTTGGTGCATTCGGTACTGCACAGTGAGCATCTTCACAACACGGTCCCCACATTTCTGAATCAGCCGTTCCATTAAGCTAAGAGAAAGACCTTGTGCGGCAGCCCTGCACCAAGGGAGTAATAAAAACAAAGTGAAAAAGAAAAAGGCATTCAAGGACTGTAACAAAGGCCACACTGGTTGCTTTACTTCCATCACTGCCTGTCATATTTAGAGGAGTTGCTTTAAGGGATGCTTGTAATGTGTAACTGAATATCTGATTCACATTCTGATTTATATGCAGGAGTTTCCAAATATTCACTTGCATTTCTCTTCTTCCCTAAATGCATAAGGGAGACAACTGCATAATTTACCAAAGGCTATGGCAATGGAATCTAAGCACATCAAATGTTACACAATAGGGCAGACTTCTAGATAGAACAGCAACTGCAATCTTGGCAATATATAAACCTTGTCAACATAAAACCTAATAAATGATGGGAAAGTGCTATGTATTTATTTGTTTATTTATTTAATTTATATTGCGGCCTATTCACTCAAGGCAGCTTACAGAATATAAAACATTATTTAAAACCATAAAACTAATAAAAAAGGATCAAATAAATTAATAGAATAGAATAAAATCACCTCCCACCCCCACCCCAGTGACAGCAGATCACACAAGCCATTTAATGGGTTCCATCCCTCTTTGGGCTCCCCGGGCCCACTGGCAGAACCAGATCTTCAGTGCCTTCTGGAAGAGTATTACAGTGGGGGCCACTCTAATCTCTGGGGGAAAGATGTTCCAGAGAGAGGGAGCCACGGAGAAGGCCCTTCTTCTGGGTCCCATCAGGTGTATCTCCCTAGGAGATGGAACCTGCCTCATTCCCTGCTCTAATGGGTCGGGAAGATGTGACCGGCAAGAGATGGTCCCTCAGATAACCTGGTCCCAAGCCATGAAGGGCTTTAAAGGTGACAACCAGCACCTTGAATTACACTCGGAAGCAAATTAGCTGCCAATGCAGCTCCCAGAGGAAAGGTGATACATATGCACACTGGGATCCGCATAAAACTATGCGGGCCGCTGCATTTTGCACCAACTGGAGCTTCCGGATGCTCTTCAAGGGCAATCCCATGTAGAGCATGTTGTAATAATTAAGACAGGAAGTGACTAGGGCATGAGTGACTATGAGTAGGGATTGTTGGCCCAGGAAAGGTCATAACTGACGCACAACCCGCAGTTGCGCAAAGTAAAGTTTCATTTCTAAAGTTCTGGTCCAAGAGGCATCTGTATGGAGAAAATGTCAGTCAGCTGTTAGTGGTAAAGAACAACAGATACAGTGCTCACAAAAAATGGGAAAAAATGTATTGGATGATTTGACTCATCAGTCTCATGCATATATTAAATTGGAAGAGGGAAGGAAATAGAGCATTGGGCCCTAAGACATCTCAAAGAGCATTGGTGTTCAGGAGCATTGGACTCAACCATTCTCCCTAAACCAACAGTGGCTACGACCAGGAGAGAAAAGAGAACTACTATAATACCATGTCTCATATTCTACAATCAGACCAGAAGAATATCATGTTACTGGTAAATAATACTGCAATTTTCCGAGATCATGAAGAACCAGAATGGGCTGTCTGTCCTACTCTGCCTTTGCCTCTCTCAAGTGTGATCATTACAATCTTCAAGAAGGTTTTCTTCCAGGCCCTCTGCAAGTACAATCCAACCACCATGAAATCAGCTGGTTATTTTTAAGCACAGCAAACCCTTTTTAGTACCGCTAAGGTTTTCAGTCCAAAAAATGCTAAGGAAGAGTCTATAATCAGGCTAGAAAAATGATGCAGAGAGAAAGGATGTGAAAGAGAAAGGAAAATTGCTGATGCCTATGCCATTCCAATATGTTCAACACAGCTCACAAAACTTTCATGTTAGATGAAATACGAAGCAAGTCCAAAGCTGTCTCACATTTAAAACTCTTTTGCTTTAATGCCAGGTAATAAATGGCCTAAAGTATTTGTTTTAATGGAACCTCATAAAAGTGAAGAGAGAACCAATAAAGCTCACCATGCGTCTGAAATATGTTTTATATACAATGAGACTGTCCAACTGTGCCCAAGGCATTGTGCAATACACTATGGGGACATATAACACCCGATAAGATGAATTAATTAAAGAAATTGTTCACCTTTTTAAATAATTTACCCTTTGTCCTAGTCAGGACCTGTTCATATTAAAAAATGGGGAGAAGAAAATATTCCTTTGATTTATTCATTGTTCTCTTGTAATGTCCAGCATTTAAAAGAATATGAACTCATGGTAAGAATCACATATACATACAAACAGAGATGTATTTCTTAGGGATGGTTGTGTAATGATATGGATTTTGAATTCAGAATGTTTGATTTTCTTTGTCAAGTAGACCTCCCTTGTGAGAGTTTCTCAAAGCTTTTAAAAATTATTTCCAAATTTTATAAAAAGCACTGTCCATGAGCAGTTATTTAAGTTTTCTGTCAAACTGTCCTCCATTGCCTTTAGATGATAAAAAGACAGCATTAGTTATTGATTAAACATGTAAAAATAAACAAATCTGGGGCAAACCACACAGGCAACTGCATCTCCATTCCATGTGAGTGTTATTTTTCCAATAAGTCCATTTTTAATCAGCTTTAAAAAAAAGTTAAGCACTAAGCCTTAAAAGAATTACCTTGAGGTAAGATGAACTGCCTATATTTTTTTAATAAATAAATGAAAAACAAACAAACAAACAAGGATTACAATGACAGAGTTTGCATGACATACTGGGTCAAAATTATAATAGTAGGCTATAATTTGATGGTTTAACCTAAAACATGTCATTTAGTTTAGGGTGAGGGTTTAGCCCTTAAACCTCAAGGTTTTTTTTCCTTCTGCCCAGTCAATAATTACTTTCAGGTACCTAAACAGAAGGAAATTTGAATTCTTTTATGACAACATGGAACATTGTACAATCTTACTCATAATCATTGTCCCAGCAGTAGCACCTAAAACTCTCTTGGATTTTGTTATATACAATACTTGATATTCTACTTTTCACATATTTCTATGCTACCCTTTAATTTAAGTGCCTGCAGCTTTTGAAAATAATAAGATTGGAACAAAATAAATAGTGCTAAAAGTACCACAATCATCTTAGAAGGGGGAAAGAGAGGAATAATTGAACTTACTTTGACGTTTCCGTAGAGCTGGTTTTAAATTATTGATAAGCATTAGCACTAAGTGTTATTAATGCTGAAACTACATGTAAGGAATTGGGGCAAGGAAGGGGAATAAAAGGGTAAGACAGATGTCCTTCAATATTAATTAGCAAGTCCAACTGGTAAAATCAATTCTCAATTTTCAGCACCACTGAAGCAATGGTATACAAATGCTTTGGAAAGAAATGTCTTTCTTGGCTTCCAAGTAATGCTGTAGCTAAGAACAAAAGCCCAGAAGAAGCACTATTTCAACGGCATTATGATAAGAAAACTTCCTTGCTGGTATGTGAAAGTCGTGATTCGAATACTAAACTTCTACCCCATCAGAGCTTTGCTAATCCCCACCCATAAAGATTAGTTTGCAGCTTGTCTGAAAGCTTCATGATTGTCACATTGCTGCAGATGATCGCAATATGTTCATCATATTAACATTTTACACATAAAGAACATGAAATTAACTACTAAGGATCACTTTCCCCCCTGAACTAGACTTAATAGATTGGGGTTAGATCAGCTAAACAAGGGGCGGGGGGGGGGGGGAGCATGAGAGAAAATGGATAAGAATGAAGCTTATAGATACATAGCATCGAATTAAAACCCTTGCTATTGCTTTTGATTTATAGCGATAAGATGCTGTAGAGAGATGGAATTAATATCCCATAAACCAGGGGTGGGCAACTATGGCCCCATTACAACATGTGAACTTCAATTCCCAGAATTCCA
The DNA here is from genome assembly GCF_964273705.1 of Natrix helvetica. NCBI lineage: Eukaryota > Metazoa > Chordata > Lepidosauria > Squamata > Natricidae > Natrix > Natrix helvetica. The sequence goes on along the minus strand of NC_138548.1, from coordinate 115,898,032 downwards.
GATTTCAGTTAGGAACATATGCAAAATAAAATAAAATAGATGGGTTGCTTTGAGAGTGGGGGAGACCGTGATGCTCCAATGAAAACAGCAGAAATGTCCCTCAGGTTTTCTCACTCAAAATCGAAAAGTTGGGACTGATGAAACAGAAAGATTTGATGCAAAACTTGGGGAAGGGGAGGCTTATATGTCTTCTCCAAAATTAGCTTTCCTATCAGCAGGCTTGGAATTCCATACGCCTTCTGTCTCTGAAACAACGTGTGCTGTTTTATTGCACAAGCTTACACACCCTAGAATGCTTCTAATTGGCTATAATGAAACTCTTCTTGAATAATTCTCACTGCGTGATTTATAAATCAGCCATTTCTTTTCTTCTGCCAAAGACAGTCAGTAGCTTGAGTCATAATATTATATCTTCTCCCCCCTGAGCCCTGAATCCAGCACTTTACAAGTGCACAGATATTCAGAAAGGAAATTCCTTGGCCTGTCTCCCCCTCTGCCCTGAAGTCCCCAGAAAAGCCTGCTGTATAGGATAAAGACCCATCCTAAAGAATCAACCTAGACCATTTACAGCAGGGTTGTTGAACTCAAGGCCCGGGGGCCAGATCCAGCCCACAGGGTACTTAGATGTAGCCCACAGGGTCACCCTGGAAACAGTGAAGGACCAGCTTGTTGTGTCTCTGCCAGCGAAAATGGAGCTCAGGAGGGCTGCAGGAGGCCCACCTGAGCTTTGTTTTCACTGGCAGAGGGTTGCAGGAGGACATCCCAGCTGAAAATGGAGCTCGGGAGTCCATTTTCACTGGCAGAGTACTCGGGCCACCACAGGCGCCCTACACGAGTGATGTCGAACTGGCCACACCCAACTTGGCCACACCCACCTGGCCCCCCAAGGTCAAACACAATCCTGATACAGCCCTCAATAAAATCGAGTTTGACACCCCTGATTTAGAGATTTTTAAAGGATAAAGGGATGGAAGACATCCTTTGTGCAGGGATCATACTGGAAGATCGATACTGGATAAGCATTGGGCTGATCACATTATGCAACTTTTATTTTGCAATGTCAAAATCCATCATACAAGTAAATGTATATCTATCTCCTCAAACCTTATAACCATATTTGTTATTTTGCTCAATTAATTAATTGGGTAATAAACCCCATTGGAGTCAGAAACTATTAGCAGCCCAAGGATACTAAAGAGATGATGATTTCAAATCATCACAATTAGATGGGGGAAAGGGAATGGGAAGCATCCCAATATTTATATCAGAGTAATTGGTGACAATAAACATTTTAGAATATTACTTCTGTAAGCAATTTGATATAACATAACTAATTACATACATACTTCATTGTTAGCATATTTTGCAAAGATGCTTCCTCCTATCTCACTTTCCAGTTTATCCAAAATATTCATTTCCAATTTTATACTTGCAAAGGGTTTCAAGCAACTGCCCACTCCACTAAACAACTATATTTACTTGATAGTAAGAAGGGGGATTGATTTACACCATCATAGGAGCGAGGTAGGAAAAAAGTAAACTGTCTAGCAGTTAGTCTAAAAATTAGACCTGGTTCTGCCAAAATGGGGTTTGTGTTTCCCCCTCCCCTCTCCCCAGTGCAGTTCGCCTCTCAATCCATCTTCATTGTGGATTTTTCTTGTTTTTTACTCTATCTCCTGGAAGGGAGTATGGTACACAATGTGTGTGGAAACCACAACACAGCAGGGTGCCTAATTCAAGAGTGCTCCCTTAAGGAAATCAAGCTAAGTGTACTTTCTTGGAATTCCTAGACCATGGGCACATTTCTGTATACTTTCAAGTATTTGTATTTGTATTTATTAGACTTGTTAGCCGCTCCCTCTCCACAAAGGGACTCGGGGCGGCGTACAATAAATAAATCACATGTTACACGATAAGACATTACATTACACGGAGGAGGTATAAAGTCACAACAATTGTTACAATACAAAAACAACAATAATAATAAGGTTAAAAATTAAAATACCCCAATTTAAAATTTTTAAGTGTAGAAAGTTTAAAATTGCCAGGAGGATTGGAGATAAAACTATAGTTGAGCCAGGCCAGCTAGTTGGAAAAGGTGGGTCTTGAGTTTTGTACGGAAGGAGCGGAGGTCGGTAGTAATCCTAATGTCGGGGGGGAGGTCATTCCAGAGGGCTGGGCCCATCACAGAGAAGGCCCTGCTCCTGGGCGCCGCCCTCTGGCACTGCTTAGTGGACGGCACCCAGAGGAGTCCCTCTCTGTGAGAGCGGATTGGTCGTAGGGATGTATGGGGCAGGATGCAATCCCGCAAGTAACTAGGTCCTACGCCATGGAGCGCTTTAAAGATGGTGATCAACACCTTGAAACGCATCCGATAGACCACAGGGAGCCAGTGCAGCTCGCGCGGGAGAGGTGTTATATGGGAGTATCTCGTACTCCCCATTATCACCCGCGTAAGTAACAAAGGCAATGTTTTTCTACATCAGGGGTGTCAAACTGGATTTCTTCTATGGCAGGATCAGCATTGCAGTTCTCTGTGGGCCGGCCAGGGGACAGGTGAAGATGGGATGGACACCTCCTGCAGCACCCTGACAGCCAAAATGGGACACGGGGGGCCACGCGAGGTCCCTCCGTGTCCTATTTTGGCGGCCAGAGGCACTGCAGGCCGGTCCTTTGCTATTATCCCATGCCAGCCCCGCAGGCCAGATTTAAGTCTTGAGTTTAACATCCATTCTACATAAAGGACCTGGTACAGCTGCTTCTGACAGCTGGCTCAGCATGTTCTAGTCTAGAAACTGCAACTCTGATCCAAGCAACTGCCTGCATTCTTTATTCCCAGAATAATAGAAGAACAGATTTGGAAGGGAACCTTGGAAATCTTCTGGTCCAACCCTCTGCTCAAGCAGAAAACCCTTTAACATTTCAGACCAATGGTTGGTTGTCCAATCTCTTCTCAAAAACATCCAGTGTAGGAGCTCTCACAAGTTCTGAAGACAAGTCGTTGATTAAATTTGTCCTTAGTTCTAGGTTGGTTTTCTCCTTGATTAGTTTCCATCCATTGCTTCTTGTCCTGCCTTTAGGTGCTTTGCAGAATAGGTTGATCCCTTCTTCCTTGTAGTCAGATTTCTAACACTAGAATACTGACATGTGAGGATCAAGATCATTTTCCAAACAAGGTACCTTATTTTACAGGCAATTCATTTTAGTTGTTCATTATGAATTCAATTAATGTATTTCTGTTCTTCCCTAGTAAGTACAGGTAGTCCTCGACTTACAACAGTTCATTTAGTGACTGTTCAAATTTACATCACTGAAAAAAGTGACTTATGACCATTTTTTATCATTGCAGCATCCCCATGGCCACATGATTGACATTTGGATGCTTGACAACTGACTCATGTGACAATTGCAGTGTCCCAGGGTCATGTGATTCCCCTTTTCTACCTTCTGACAAGCAAAGTGAATAGAGAAACCAGATTCACTTAACAACCATGTTACTAATTTAACAACTGTAGTGATTCACTTAACAAATGTGGCAAGAAAAGTCGTAAAATGGAGCCAAACCTACTTAACAAATTTCTCACTTAGCAACATAAATTTTGGGCTCAATTGTGGTCATAAGTTAAGGGCTACCTATATATGTAAACCTGCACATACATACCAGTGTGAGATATGCACAGAATCAGAGCAAAACTAAGAGGAATCCCCAGAGCTGGTTTCAGCTAGAGCTGCCAAGATGAATAAGATAAGGAAGTTGGTTCTCATATAGGTTTTGCTTCCATCAGTTTTTTTCCTGACTACTCTTCCCTTGGGAGAAAGTTATCTTAAATTTAGGGCATCTTTGTTTCAGGTGAATATGGTACATGATTACCATTACAACTGACGTACAAATTGCAAAAAAAAAAAAAAAAACCATTCATACTAAAACAAGTTATTATATGCTTCAGATGATTTGGTAAGCACATTTTCTGGGTGTTAAAGTGCACTTGGTGAAGCAATTCCAACCCAAGTTAACAATTTTAACACATTAGGATCACACTGTGAATCGGACTATCAAGTCACTGCAAAACCTGATACAATATACAACAACAAACAGAAATATTGTTTCCCACCAAAAACATCCTGCTTCTATTGTTGCTACAATGAAATGAACTCAGTTCAGCTGAAAGAGTGTTTATAGTCCTGTCACCCAAATCAAAATTTTCCTTTGATCTCAACAAGACTGATGCAGCAATCTTGGAGCTGAAGTACCTACAGAATAAGCCCTACCTGCCTATAAACAAGTGGGACAGAAAAAAATGAACCCCGGTTTGAATATTTCCTATTCTATGCAGGCAAAACTGTTCCATTAAAAGAAATTTTCCTACACTTCCCTTGCAAGACAGCACTGGGTAAAATACTAGCTCATGCTAGCACCATAGCAATCTATATGTATAACATTTCAAGCTGTCTTCATTATTTGGCTGACTGAAACTGAAGAGCTGAGCACCTAACTGGATCTCTAGAGGCACAGAGAGCTTCCTGTATTTGAGCTTCCTATATTTCTCTATTATTTTTTGCTTTAGCTTGACTTTGGCTTGGGCAGGGCCCAAGGCTAGTGCATCATTCTCCAATTAACTACACTAATTCAGCTTAAGCAGAATGGATCTTTTCTATCCAGTCTTCTGAAACAAGATTGCTTTTAGCCAGTAGTTCAGTGGACTAAATTGCATCACTTTCAGTTTAATTTATACCAGCTTCCAAGCAAACAACGTTTAAGAAAAAAATGTTTTTCTCGAAGATACTTCTCAATATTTAGATTTTAGGGATGGCATCAAGATATTTTTATAAAGTCTGATCTGAGCATCATATTGGGCTTTTTGGTAATAAATAGTTTAATTGCTATAATATAAGATATTCCCTGAGATTTATCTCTCAATTGAATACATGTTATCAAGTTGGGGTAGACTTTTGGCAACCACATAGATTTTTTTCCAGGACAATATGTCTCCAAGTTGGTCCTTCAGGTCTTCCAACAGGGTACTGATTGTTGGTGTAACTAAGGCTATCCATCTTGCTACTGGCCGTCTTCTTTTTCTCTTTCCTTCTACGGTATCTTTCCCAGCATTACGGACTTTTCAAGAGAACTAGGTATTTCTATAATGCACCCAAAATACGATAATCTGAGCCATTATTGACTCCTGGCAACTCCTGGGACAAGTTTCAGCATTTTTCTTAGCAAAATTTTGGAAGTGGTTTATCATTGTCTCCTTCCTAGGACTAAAAGGGAGAATGGCCCAAGGTCATCCAGCTGACTTCGTATCTGAAGGTGGGACTAGAGCTCACAGTCTCCCACTTTCTAGCCTGATGCTTTAATCACTACACCAAATTAGCTCAATAAAGAACATGCTAAGCAAAAATTTATGTTCAAGACTTTAGTCTCACTGTTATACTTTTTTTCCATTTTTTATTTCTATCCCAATTTTTCTTCTGCTATCTTGCTCAGTTAATCTTTATCATATAATATCATTTAGTAACTGAACAAGAGGTAACTTTCTTTCTACTAATGACTTCGTGTATCTTAAATTCACAAATTAGTTACAAAATTTAACTGCGTCTAATATTATCATTCCTATTACTGAAATTTTCTACCAAGCTTTTAATAACTGGTTTTATTTTTGTTGCCATAATTTTAAATAAGATTATAGTTAACGAATGTTCCTTTTTAGAAGCTGGGCTGCTTTCTTCAACATCAAATAAATTTTCTCCTTTGATAAGACATCTTCGTTTAAAGAACAGTTTTAATTCACCAACGTTACATAATTCTTAAACATCTTTTATCTCCCACTGTTGTTATTATCAGCAAAATCTAGCCAATGTATTTCAATCATATATTTATAAAGATCCAAATTAATGTTATACTTTATTATTTGTACTTCTAACAAGGTAATAAAAACAATATAGAAAAATGTGAAGCGTATTGCCTTTTGGGCAATTTGTTTTTATAATGTATTATGCCTTTAACTTTATTTCCATATAAATCTCCAAAAGCCTAGATGAAAAATGACACTGTGGGTAGTTATATATTTGCATTTGCATGCAATGTACATTCCGCATTTACTTCTGTATTCAGACTGATGCAGGTGTGGGCCAACCCAAGATCAACATCTTGAATTAGGATTCAACAGGCTCCTGAATGCAGTGTTGGATTTGAAAAATTGCGGTTGAAAGCTTGGTTCAGTCATGAAGCTGACTGGATAGCTTGAGAAAAGAGTCACTAACACCTTGATTTACCTGAACGGATTAGCATGTAATTAAAATATTAATTTGAGGTCCACTTGGCAAAAGAAGATACTACTCAAGAAATTCAAGAGTATAAAAGAAACTCCATGTTTTCTTATGTGCAGATTGTATGTAGCCACATTTCTGCTTTGTTACCCATCCCATTACACAGAAACATCAACTCTAAGTTTGCATATACCCGATAACTGTTCTGCTAACAAAGTGGCCAACCCCTATTGCAAACTCAGTATTGGACAGGCATAGGAGTAAATTTGATAAGTGTAAACCATTTTGAACTTGAAAGTCCAAATGAGTACATGGACCTGCATCACCGCATACTAGTTGAAGTTACTGTTCTTCTCCCCCTGCCCCCCCGCAACTAGGCATTTGAACATTGAATTAAAGATATAGGACCAGTCTGGACCAACAGGACCAGTCTACTCTACCCTGGAATGTTCTTATGAGAAACCAAGCTAAGTGTAATAAATAGGCAAATGTTTGCCCATTCAAATATTTATAAATGGAATTGTAATCCATAGTACAAAACTTATAGGACATCCAATACTTTTAATTTTTTTCTTAAAACCTAGTACAGTGCTAGTTTTTCACAAGTATTCAACAGGCAGATTGTTAGACAAATTCGAGAGAGAACACAAATAGTGATTATGGGCCATTAAAGTCATTTTTTACTCCTAGCAAATAGATATTAGGAATAGCGCAGCATAATAATTTTTCAACTCAGCAGTTTATAACATAAAGGCAAAGCAAAAGTAGATTTTCCCCAGTTTCAAGAGAAGCCTAGTTCTATTTTTAAAATGTACTGGAACTCATAGGTCACTTGGGATACAGGGAACATTTTTTAAAATGAACTGCAGTTGAAGATTGACCTCCGATTTTGTAGCAGTATACTTTTTAGAATAATAACCACCGAGTTTCATATGGCATTAAGATTCAATGTGCTAGGATGACATTTTAAGAAATTAGCTGGTATGTTAAAGATCTCTAAATTGTCCCCTATGTAAATGCTGAATTTTAAGGGGCAAAAGAAGGGGGAGTGGTCTCCTTAAAGACTCTGAACTCGATGGTTCCATCAGGAACACTCAATTTAAATGGACAAAGAAAGGCAGAGAAAAGAAAGATATTTGACTAAGCCTTACAGACAAAAAAAAAGTCCTGAAAATCCAATATATTCAACCAATATGTTACAATATGTTAGTCACCTTGGGAGCAATTTCATGTATAAGTTTCTCCTTTTTCAAGCATGTGATTGTTGCTCTGGAGGCAAAGTTAAAACCCAAGAAATGTGCTGTTAACAACTTCTGTGTAATACTAAGTCTAATTGTAACTAAGAATTCTCCAATTAGAAGAGAAAGAAAAGAGGATTTGAACCCTGCTGGATATGATCAAAGGTCCTCTTGATTCAACAGATTTGCTTGTCAACACAACCTGCCAGAAAGATTGCTGCCAGAAAGATCACAATCAGGGCAAATAAGCCAAGATTTCACAGAAGGTTATCGGGATCTAAAAGTTACTGCAGTATGGATAAGGATGTCAATAACTGTAGCAGTAATAGCAAAATACCCAACAGGGTCTATTTCAAAGAAATGGTGATATTGATCCTAAGATGACAGATCTCATTCAATTAAGGGCATGTCATTCCTTACCATATCAAGGAGCTAAAGATATTTCTATTTTTTTTGGTTCCTTTGAATTAGTCTTCATTCTTGGGGGACTCCCTGGACAAATCCATGCAGTTTTCTTGCCAACATTTTTCAGAGGTGGTTTGCCATTGTGTGCTTCCTAGGGCTGAAAAGAAGTGACTGGCCTGACATCACCAAGTTGTGTCAGATGGGGACTAATGCCAGATGCTGCACATCAACCTCAAACCCCAGCATTTTCCCCTCTAAACTGTTCCCACTAGCCCTAACAGTGGAAAGAAAGTGGGAGAAAGATCTTAGATAATTCAAATGTTTGATTAAAGGAATCAGACCACTGTTGACACAAGCAAGAATTTTGATGTTTATACTGAGCAAGGGGATAAATATAAATGTTTAAATGGTCCTTTCTAACTTTGTGTTCTTTAGTTGAACATTTCTTGCTATCTTGATCAGCCTACTGCCTATAAACTACATTGTTATATCTTATGCTGGTACATTTCCCTTTGAATACATCTTCACAGAACAAGTTTTATTATTTATTTACTGTGCTTCTAGACCGCCCCCTCTCCCAAAAGGGACTCGGGGCGGTGTACAGTCCATGCAAAGAATATATCAAAATACAATAAATAGAAGAATTAAATATGTACAGTTAAATATGGAGGAGGTTAAAAATAGAATTAAAAAGAACTGTACAGTTAGCCAGTATATATAAATATAATTTTAAAACCCCCAAGACACACACAAATTAAATTAAAAACAATACCCCTAAAATAACCAGTTAATAGTACGTTTACCAGGAGGAACAGTTGTAATTATGCCAGGCCTGCTAATCGGAACAGGTGAGTCTTCAATTTTTGCCGGAAGGAGCGGAGGTCAGCGGTGGTTCTGATGTCGGGGGGGAGGTCATTCCAGAGGGTTGGGCCCATCACAGAGAAGGCTCTACTCCTTGGTGTCGCCCGTTGGCATTGCCTAGTGGACGGCACCAGGAGAAGCCCCTCCCTGTGTGAGCGAATTGGCCGCAGGGATGTATGTGGGAGGATGCGATCCCGCAAGTAACTAGGTCCTGTGCCATGGAGCGCTTTAAAGATGGTAATCAGGACCTTGAAACACACCCGAAAAACCACAGATAGCCAGTGCAGCTCGCGCAGGAGAGGTGATACGTGGGAGTACCTAGTACTCCCCATCACAGCCCGCGCGGCTGCGTTCTGAACTAACTGCAGTCTCCGGGCGCGTCCCAAGGGCAGCCCCATGTAGAGAGCGTTGCAGTAGTCCAGGCGGGACGTCACCAGCGCATGAGTGACCGTGCGTAGGGCATCCCGGTCCAGTAGGGGGCGCAATTGGTGCACCAGGCGAACCTGGTGGAACGCCCCCCTTGCCACGGCTGCCACATGGTCATCCATTGACAGCCGGGCATCAAGGAGGACGCCCAAATTACGCGCCCGTTCCACAGGGGGCAATTGTTCGCCCCCTATGGCCAGCGATGGAATCAGCTGGCTGAACCGAGGTGCCGGTAGCCACAGCCACTCAGTCTTGGAGGGGTTGAGTTTGAGTCTGTTGTCCCCCATCCAGACCCCGACGGCTTCCAAACACCGGGACATCACTTCGACAGCCTCGTTGGGGTGGTTTGGGGTTGAAATGTACAGCTGAGTATCATCAGCGTACAGGTGGTACTCAACCCCAAAACCACGGATGATCTTGCCCAGCGGCTTCACATATGTGTTGAACAGGAGAGGCGAGAGGACCGACCCCTGTGGCACCCCACAAGTGAGTGGCCTCAGGGTCGACCTCTGCTCCCGTCAACACACATTGCTTCCGGTCGGAGAGGTAGGAGCCGAACCACCGCAAAACGGTACCTCCGACTCCTATCCCCTCCAACCGGTGCAATAGGATACCATGGTTGATGGTATCAAAAGCCGCTGAGAGGTCTAATAGGACCAGGATAGAGGAACAACCTCTATCTCTGGCCCTCCAGAGATCATCGACCAACGCGACCACGGCTGTCTCCGTGCTGTGCCCGGGTCGGATAATCGGATTCGTCAAGGTGTCGTGGAAACTGCTGCGCCACCACATTCTCAACAACCTTCGCTAGAAAGGGAAGGTTGGAGACTGGACGATAATTAGCTAGATCCGATGGGTCGAGTGAAGGCCTCTTAAGTAAGGGCCTCACCACCGCCTCCTTCAAGGCGGTTGGTAAGGATCCCTCACCCAATGAGGCATTCACCAGGCCCAGAAGCCAGCCTCGGGTCACCTCCCAAGATGCCAGTACCAACCAGGAGGGACACGGGTCCCTCCTGGTTGGTACTGATTTGCCAAAAAGAAACAGGACAAAGAGGTACTGATTTGCCAAAAAGAAACAGGACAAAGAGGCAATCATCTGGAGATAACCCAGGCAATTCTGCGAGTGCCGAGGAAAGAAGAAAATCATCAATTGATGTTGCTTTATTATTGTCCTCCTACAAAAGTCTCAGAACTGGACAGCAATGATAGTAATAATTTGTATAACAAGAACCTAGCATTTACACAACTGACAACTTGGCTTTCACTCCATATATAATTATTTTCTTGCAGTTCACAATTTACCGTCTTAAACATCATTTTGTGGTTATAATCAGTTAAACAGTCTTATAACTACCACTACTCAACTCTCTAAATCAGGGGTGTCAAACTCATGTCATCACATCATCGTGTGATGTATTGTAACCTTTTCCCCCTTTACTAAATCGAGGGCATGGCCAGCGTATGATGCATCCGGCCTGTCGGCCGTGAGTTTGACACAGCTACATTTCTTTATATTTCAAAAGACTATCAATATTACATCTATTAGTCCAAAGTCTAATATTAGTCCAAAATTGCATCCATAATGGCATCAAAATAGAAGAGTTATGGCAAAAGTTAAAAGAAGACTTAAGGTGAAGTCCTGGCAGAAACTGTTTAACCAATCTGTGCCTTTAGTTTATTGCGATTAGGATTATTTTATCTATATAATCTTCAAAGAATAAATTTGTACTAGAGGGCTGTTTTGGGGTGGTTGGTCTTCAAGGAAGCAATGCAATTTTCAGTTGAAACTTCTATTTGCTACTCTATCTGCCAACAGCACAAATAATGCTTTATATTAGCAATTATGTACAGGTTTCCTGAACTAAACGTATTCCTGGCAAGTTTATGCATGTACAGTATGTTTTATGGATCTCTCTCATGCTTAAAATATATGAGAGATCCATAAAACGTATGTGCATAAACAATAATGACTGAAGAGTTTCATAGCAAGAGCAGCATATACAACAATGTACGATTTATAGTCTCCTGCATGCTAATTTTCTGCCAGGAATGTAGAGAATTACATTCCTGCTTCTGGTTTAACATCTTCCAGGGTGCAGTTTAATAAATTGTATGCAATTTATTGTAGCATAGCAAACAGAAAAATTCAAGCAACATACACATACACCTCTGGGAGAAATTACAGAATATAAATCATTAACAATTAAAATATGAATATGACCTCAATAAGTCTATGTTGATAAGGAAAGATTAACAAATGTTTCACAGAATATGGAAATTTGAAGATCTAGCATGAACTTAATTTGAAATCTCGGTCAAGATATTATAACACTATGGGATGCAAGTAGCTCCTCATAAAAACTTATGAAAGGGCAGACTGTTATTACCATTTCCATACTGATCTCTTTCCACCTACCTTATCAGTGGGAGTTAATTTATTGAGGCAGGTTGTATTTCAGCAACAGATGCTTCTAAATCGTTGTTCTGTGATAAAGTACGGAATGATTTCTTCTGAATACATCCTTATGAATCTTTAACTACTGCAACAACCCTTTCCAACAGTGGATTGTCCAGTCTAGACATTCTCTCCCAAAGTAGTTTCTTTTTTTATTGACAGAATAAAAATGCAAATGTCCCCCAAATACCTACATTTATTACACAAGAAATTTCTGCAGCTAACAGAAGTTCATGGTCTAGAATTTCAAAGCTCTTTTCATGGGAGTTTGTTCCATTGTGATAATTTCCCTTTATTCCTTCTATGAGTGATTTTTTTAAATTTCTAGCACTTGAGCCTAGTTCTCTTGTATTGTTAAATTTATCCCTCTTGGTGTTTCATGGGCCTTCCTTCTACAGCAGTTCTATAATTAAATCAATCATTTCAATTTGATTTACAATCTATCTTAAAGTCAAATATAGACTTGTTTCACATATATTGCTTGATAACAAATGAACTCTGCAGGGTGGTTCTCTTAATAAATTGTTTCATCAACAGAAATCTTTGTTACAGGTTAACCAATAATACATAATGCACACAGATCCTTCAAAACCAGGATTAATCCAGTAAAATATAATTAACTGGCTTGGGATATAATTGAAAGCTATGGTTTCATTGAAAGTGGAAGTAATTTGTTAAAGCACAGTATATGGTTTAAGAATGGAAAAAGCTGGTTGAAAAATCTATCAATAGTGAAGCAAGGCAGCAATTATAGACAAATGAAATACAGGGGCTCCTTTAAATAGACCAAGGATAGGAGATCTGTTGCATTACAAAAGTGTCTGCAGCTGAGATGAAGGGAGGGATAGAGGGTGTGCAGAGGGGAAACAAAGAACTTGACACCCAACAAATGAAAATAGAGTTTGAGAGAATGTCTTTTTATCTTAGATTCCAGAACGTGATGGAGACAGATGATGAAAACATAAGGGACATCATGACAACCATTTTGGCTGAGTATATTCAGAAGGAAAAACAACAGATGGGGTGGGAAATAGACCTGGCCTATAGAGTGAACTCAGCGTATGCTAGAACACACAATGTCCCTAGGGAGGTACACATTAAATTTCTTAGGAAAAGCACAAGAGATGAAATCTTGAATGCACAAAGGGGGCAAGCCTTGACATACAAAGATAAGGAGATAACCATTCTGAAACAGATCCCCAAGAAAGTGAGGGAGAAAAGAAAATCTTATTCGCAATTGGCGAATAAACTATACCAGAAGGGGGTGTGGTTTCGATGGTTACTGCCTGAAGGTATGCTAATATTCTGGGAGGAGACAAGAGTTAGAATTAATACACCCATCGAGGCGCAGGCCTTTATGGAAAAAAATAAACTACTCCTAGAAAAACCAGAAGACACTTCAATAGATGTACAAGACACAGGAGGGGCCGGAGCACTGCCAACTGGGGGAGATGGGGCGACATCAAGAAAGCTCAGATCACACAAATAAGCAAGAAAATCCACGTGATATAAACTGACCGAAATTACCAATTGAATTTACCACACTGACTATATGCTATTACGTAATATTTGAATTTTATGCAAATGTATACTATGAGTTTGGAGGGGGGGGTGCACCTACCGCATTTCGCAGCTGCCAAAATTTGTAACCTTTCCCTTACCTTTTTCCCTATGTAAAACATCAAAAAACCAATAAAAAACTTTGTTTTTTTAAAAAAAGTGTCTGCAGCTGTAATACTATCCAGCCTACAGAGTTGAACTAGAAGGACTGTTGAGAGTTACAGTTCCTCAATTTCTGAAAGCCTATAAGCAAATAAGCCTATAAGCCTATATGCAAAACATACAGCTACCTATGAATTTTGGAGATTTTACTGGGCCCACTTAAGTGTATGGGTGCAGCAAAAAAAATAGAATCCATCATTTATTTTCATTTTTCATCACTGATCTTGTTATAAGAGAAATTCCCAAATTGTGCAGAAGAAAAAATAAATTCAGTTCAACCATCCCCTCAGCAGAAGACCTCTGAAGTGTGGATATCTCAAATGATTGGACTGTAATATAAAATTCTCCATGGGAAACATTTGCTTTCTTCTAATCTACAAATACATCCAAGTCTTATGTCTTATTCTTTCACAAGGTATATTCTTCAGTTCAAGGGTGTGCTCTGTTAATTATAATTCAAAGAATAATTACTTTCTTAAGTTAGTTGATTTAAGTTTTCTGCTTTATAATAAGCAGCTGACATATATGACCAAGTCTCATTAAAAAGCAAGGAAGGTTATCTCTACCTGCTGTGCAATTAGATGCAAAGATGGGTATATTCTAATTGACAGGCCATTTTCCAGATAGGCTTTTTCCTACCACCTTTAAAATAATAAATTGGCAAGGGAGGACATTTTCTTACTTGTGAGAGATGATTGTGGGAGGCAGCTGTTTGTGATCACCGGCCAGGATACACTTCCTAACCTTGAGCAGTGGGATCCAACAGCTTGCTTCAAGAGCTTGAGCACATTCATCAATCACCACAAGATCAAAGTGGTTCTCGGGAAGAAGCTTCAACGGACCATCAGAAGAAGCACCTAATTAAAAACAAGATTAGAAACTGCACTGAGTCTTTCAGCACTGCAAAAATGGAAAAGGACTAATTGTCTTAAAAGAGTGTGTCTTCTGATTCCTTGGTGCTTTCTGAGCGTGGTTGTTTCCCTGCACATGTTTCATTACCTGACTAGGTAATTTTATCTAAACAGGTAATGAAATATTTGCAACCAAACAACAAAGCTCGGAGAGCACCAAGGACTCCATAATTCAATCCTGAGATGGATGGATGGATGGATGGATGGACACATACCGTATTTTTCAGACACATACCGGATTTTTTGGAGTATAAGACTCACCCTTTTCCTCCCTAAAAGAAATTGAGTCTTATACACTGAATGTACCCCACCCACTCACCGGCCCTCAACCTTTGGCCTCTGCCTCCCAGCAATTTACCTCCTTGCAGCAAACGGGGAACATGGGGAGCTGATGATCGGGAGGCCCCTGCTGAAACAGAAAGTGAAACTTGCTGTTTGCTGCATGAGGCAAATTGCTGGGAAACAGAGGCAGATTTTTTTTCTTGTGCTAATCAGGCTGTTTCCTGTAAGGAGGTAACTCAATAACTATAAATGCCTATAGAATGTTCAAATTATTAGACTTTTTTTAAAAAAAAGATTGCTTTATTATTGTTCTAGACAACAAAATGAAGAAGCTTTTTAAAATAAATGCTTGATCTGAAGAGGCCCAGTGCTATTATATCTTCTTTTAAATAGCAGAGAATAACTATACTTCCAGAAAGCCACATCAATTTTAGCAGCAGCTGTACAAGTATAGTCTGAAAATGTAACACCACAAACAGTGTATATCGTCTGTACTGTTTGCTGTTTGTTGCAAGGAGACAAATTGCTGGGAGGAAGAGGCAGATTTCCCCCCCTTGTTTTCCTCCCCAAAAGCTAGTTGCGTCTTATACTTTGGAGTGTCTTATATTCTTAAAAATATGGTACATATTTTCATATTCCTCCTGTATTGGATTGTGTCATTATTGCCATTCTTCAAGTCGTATGATCTTCAATTACATGCAAGTGAAGTTTCCAATGATATCGTCAATTTTCTTTTCCACCAGAACATTCTACTGAATAATAGTAGACATAACTAAGTTAGAATGGATGCATTACCTCCTTGAAATCAACAGACTTCAGAAAGCTAAGCAGGGTTGGGTTTGGTTAACAGCTGGATAAGATTGTTGTGGCTGATTGTTGCCAGAAAACAACACAGACATGGTCATGCCAGTTGCACCCTCCTTGTAAAATTCTACCTTTTTATTCACAACTGTTTATTTACTATAAGAAACACTGTATGTCAAAAGAAGGGACAGAAGTAAGAGCTGGCAGATTTACGTGTGAAATGAAAAGAAATTGATTTGCAAACCTATAATGAAAGAGCTGCCGAGTTTATATCTATGGAAGGACTTAGAGCTGCAGTGTGCCCATAATCTTTATCTCTTCTGTGGACCCAATGGCAGGCCAATCTACATTGCTTTTGTGTAGTTTTCTTGGCAATGATATGGAAGCAGCCTGCCCATTAAGCTGGCTGACAACAAGGATGCCATCAATGAAGTTGCCTAACAATAACATCTCCATGAATCATAGGGCCACATGGCCATGTAATAGCTGAAAACATAATTTACAAGCAGGTAAATGCTTGTAAAGTAAAGTAAAATAAAGTATTCGAAATAACATATTTATTCTTAGACTTTTGCTTCCTCCTAGACTGGCAATCACAATCCAGCCTCAGAAAGGGATGCTCAAAATGATTTCCACTTATGGAGCACATAGAAAAGAACAAAAATGAAGACTTTGAATAAAATAAAAATTATAGTTCTCAAAATAATAGATTGAATGAGGCAGTGGCAAGCTAGTGGAAAAATAGCAGGAATGAGATAAAAATGTCAAGGCAAGTCTGGGACTGATCAAGCCTTGGTTATAGAGGTGTCCCATCTTGTTTCTTCTCTTAGCCTGACTAGCTAGGCTGGAATGAAGCAAGAATGTGTGAATGAGTGCAGCGTTTAGGGCAGAAAGTAAACAGTAAAAGCTGCAAAGCTGCATTTGTGTCTAGGTGTCTAATGAGTTTTTGGATGAAGGACAAGTAATACTTGAGATTACACAACATTCTCTCTACAGCCCTGAGAGGTTGTACACACGTAACAGTTTGAAAGTTAAGAAAAATAGTTAAAGAACAATCAGTTATATGGATCTGAGTTTTGAGCTGTAGGTAAAATTACGCCAGTCCTGGTTTATTCCAGTTTAACCATTCTGGGAAAATCCTATTGAACTCAGTTAATTAAAAGCCAGTTCTGTTCCTTGGGTAAAAGCAATTAAGTTTGCCTGCTGAGCATAGCAATAAAGTGACAAGATTGGGTTGCACCAAATAACCTTGCAGAAGAGAGAAGGCAACAATGATTTCTACCTTTAGTTATAAAAACTGGGTAATTGCTGCAAGGGGAACATACTTCTAAAAAAAAGGTGGGGGGAGGGGGAGAGTGGAGTAAGAATCGACTGCAGAGAAATTGATGAGTCAACACTGCAAATCTTCATTCTTGTCTTACATCTATGCCACTGATTTCAAACCAATTCATTTGCAGAAAATATGTAACTGTACATAACATGAACACATATGCAGAGTTTATGCTTATAAAGGGAACCAAAAGATGATTGTAGACACACACACATATATATACAGACATACACATGCATGAACAAATGGAAAGGTGCTGAGTAATCTATTCCCAATTGCCTTTTAACAAATAAAACAATTTTTGCATTTTGTCTCTAAATCCACAATGTTTGAAGTTTTGCTTCTGACGACCAGTGCAAACCAGGTTTCTATGAAAAAAGCTAAAGGGGAAAAGGATTCCTATGCTTGTTGTAACAGCCCCACATTTTCAGAAAACATGTTATTATTTCAAAACCTTAATGGTGGACCTAGTTATTAGACCAAGCACCTCAAAACAACCTAGATCAAGGCAACTACCAATGAGTTCTTAAAATTATTTCAACAGTGGTTGGGAGAAAAGGTTATTCTCAAGTCATTTGAATGGCTATTCATGGCGATTATAATCCACACAAAACGGTGGACATGGGTGGAGACTTGTCACTTGAGGAGAATTCCCTTTCCTGGGCTGGCTGTGATGGTGTGGATAATGCATGTTGATATTTACCAACTAATTGCAGAGATGGTGTTTGCCTCTGTAGAGGTGAATACCACTTTGTATTTTAGTGCCTTGTCCCTCTGCAAATGAATATGGTCCTTTTTTAAGGACATCACTTAGGGTAGGATGAAAAGAATAAGACTGAACAACCTCGTCATCAGGTCTTGGCACCTTTCCAGGGGAAGTAAATTAAATTGACAAAGGAGTGAACATGATTTTATGCTTTCTATAGATTGTAGACTAAAGTATTTCTTTTAAATAACATCCAGAGCTTGCCCAGAATTCTCTGGTATGAGAAATTTCAGAGCAGAAGGGGAATATAATTTTCAGTAAGAAATTGGAACTGATATTCATAAATCAACTTTGTAGAATAGACATTTTAATGTGTATTCTTTACACAAAATTATCTGCAAGGTTTCCTGAAAATTATCCTTATGGGATCGGAAACAGTTCCCCAAACATAAATAATTGCAGTCTGGTTGAGTCCTCTCCAAGAGGCTGTGCACATGAGTATGCACTTGGAAACAAAAATAAATTCCCTCCTTTGCTGGTTCAAGGGCTTAATTATTACTATAAATAATACATAAATTCCTTTCCTTCATTAAATGGAACAGGAAAATGGTGAGCAATGCTTTGTAAAATGTGAACACCAGTAATTGTCTGCTGTTCAAATTCACATAGTATTGGTTAGTTATCAAATCACCCAATCACAGAATAAAATTTGATCAAAACGAAAAAGATAAATTGGGCAGGAAGACTGAAGACCCAGTTTGGTCTAGTGGTTAAGACTTCAGGCTAAAAAGCAAGAGACCGTGTGTTCAAGTCTCATCTTAGCCATGAAAGGCAGCTGGGTGACTTTAAGCCAAGTCACACTCTCTCTCTCAGCCCAACCGACCTCACAGGCTTGTTGATGCAGAAAAAATAGAAGGAGGAAGATGCCTTGAACTACTGGTACAAATAATAAAGAGATACAAACAAACAAACAAATAAGTAAATAATAGTTTATGTTTATAGATACTGGAGTAAGAAACAGTTCAAAGATATACTATGCAGTTTGGGACTTCCAGTTTAAGTAGAATACAGTTACAAATGGAACAGTTAGATGAATAATAATCAAATTAATCATTTGATTAAACCTTATAGGCCAATCTAGAAAAATTATCCTAACCTGTGTTCGTAGCAAGAATAACGTGAGCTTTTTGCAAGGTTTCAGACATAGCCATTTCTTCTCGTTCCTTCAGTTCCTTTCTCAGTATCTTAATTTCATTAAAAAAATGTTTTCTCTCTCCTTTGTCTTGGGTCTTCCTTGTTTTCATCTGCATAAGAGACAATGATCTCAGCCCAGCACATATTTAGTAGTCAAGATAATTGTAAAATAGCAGCAGGATTTCTCTGATAAAATGCTATTAGAACATCACAAATGCTTTTTGGGTGGATCTTCTCCAATCTGACCCCATCAACTGTCTGGGGACAATGGGAGTTGTAGTTTAGTATGAACATGTGACCACTGAAGTGGTTGATAACAGTACTCATTAAATTCTTGATATTTTTAAATGTATACCTGCTTTTCTGCTTATACAAATATTCAAAGCAGCTTACAGTAATAAAAAAACACTACTGTATAATTAATTCCGTACATTAAAAATCAAAATGAAAACCAGTATCATTGAAAGCAATTAACAATCAAAAGTCAAAACTGAAAGAGGCGATTATTTGCCATTTCCCTAAATAAAGGAAGAACAGGAGCCAAATATTGGAGCAGTGCTTCACAATCTCAGCAGAGATTTAAAATGCATGGCCTTTCCTAGGCAACGTGATGGTGAGTTGAAGTCCACACATCTTAACGTTGCTGGAATTAAAAACATTCAGACAGCCCTCACTTAACAACCCACAATTAAGACTGGGGTCTTGGTGACTGAGCAAAGCAGACATTAAGGGAGAAACCCACCTGGGTCCTTCACTCAGTAATAGTGATCCCAGCACTCCTGTTGCGGTCATTAAATGATCTTACGGGCGAAGCAAATGGAGTCCCTCACAATGCCTGTGAAGGGTTTTTGGGCTGCATGCTTGCTTGGCTCAAGCAGGCACAAAGCTGCCCATTCTTCTTTCCCTGCCTTAGGGAAGCTTTCGGCGGACAGGAAGAGAGGGATTCTGGGGTCCATGTGTGATTGAATTTCAGTTGCCAAAGTTCAAGGAGGCATGGATTGGCAAGGAGTTCTTTCATCCAGCTTCCAGAGGTGAGATGGAGTGCTTTTGGTAGTCGGCAGTAGTTTTCAACCTTTCCTGCCGGCTTCCCTATCAACTCTCCAGGGAGGCTGGCGGGAAAGATGGCAAGTGGCCATCACATGAGGGGGTGCTTAGAAAATGATTGCCAAGCACCCAGATAGTGATCATATCACCATGGCAGGGATGTGATATTTTGCGGTAGTTGGAAACGCTTTACTTTTTCGGGGCCTTTGTAATTTTGGACTGGTCATTAAGCAAGGACTACCTGTACTGCAGCGGAAGAAACATTCTATAGGCCCATTCATGAAAACAGAACACTTGTGGCAGTGGGAGCTCCTTCAAAAGAGCCTCTTTTGCCATGTGGACAAGTTCATAGTGGTATCGACAGTCTCAAATAGTCAAAAGCATGATAATATAGGGGGATTCAAAATTTCATATCTTAAATTATGTCCAGTAGGCAACCAGCAACCAGTATAGATTTTTCCCCTACACAGTGATTAGATTAGATTAGATTTATTGCATTTCTAAACCGCTCCCTCTCCCCAAAGGGACTCGGGGCGGTGTACAATCGGAAGTTAAAAGCATATATAATTACATAGACATTGCATAACGTATATACAATTACATTTATATAGAGGAGGCATTAGGACTCATAAAACCAATTCATTAAAATCAATCCAATAATGGTAAGATTAGTCCAGTAATGGTAAAATATAATACAACATTAAAAACTACCCTATAATTTAAAATAACTGCCAGGAGCTACGTTCCCTCTAAGGTGCGCGGCTGCGCTAGCGCGCAGGTGGCAAGAAAACACCGCGCAGCAGTTTTCAACTGCCGCGCAGTGATTTCTATTGCCACAGGCTTTGGAAGCTGGGGAGGTCCTTTGCAGGCAGCTAGAACGGGCCGCCTGCAAAGGACTTCCCCAGACTTGCTTTGAGGAGCACGGGGCGACTGAGGCTAGTTGTGAAGCCCCAAAGCCCCCACCGCCACCGGAAGAACTGCTGCCACCACCTCCTCCTCCTCCTCTTAACAGGCAGCACTGCCGGATTTGCCGCCCGGCGCTGCGGCTGAGATGAAGCCGGCAAAGCCCCAGCCAGCATCTCCGCGCGTGGCAGCGGCGCCTCCCCTCTGCTCGGAGCAGCTGAGCTCAGTCAGCGCTGGGTTACCCCTGCCTGCCCCCTCCTCCTCCTCTCCCGTGCTGCGGGAGACAGTAGGAAGGCGGGGAGGGAGCAGGGGGGAAAAAAGCCTCATGGTTCTTCAAAAGCACGGAGGAGGAGGAGCGGGCACGGGTTACCCAGCGCTGAGCTCAGGAGCAAATCTGGTGGTGCTGTTGGAGGAGGAGGAGGTAGCAGCAGTTATTCTGCTGGCAACTCGTCGGCAACTTCAGCAGCAGCCCTGCCCACAATGAAGAAAGCAGAGATGGAGCAGATCCACGCAGATGACGTCGCTGCAACATGACTGGAGGAGGAATTCTAGGAGTTGAAGTCCACAAGTGTTAAAGCTGTCAGGTTTGAAGAGCTCTGCATTTTTTTTCTAGGGGTGGAAGGGTCTTGTAACTTGACAGCTTTAAGACTTCCATGCTTCAAATGCCAGAGTTCCTGAGCCAACAGGACTGGAGGAGAAATTCTGGGAGTTGAAGTCCACAAATCTTAAAGCTGTCAGGTTTGAAGACCCCTGGGGGTTTTTTTCCCTAAAGGGTTAGGGGTGCAAGGGTCTTGTAACTTGACAGCTTTAAGAGTTGCGTGCTTCAAATGCCAGAGTTTCTGAGCCAACATTTTGGTTGCTAAGCAGGAGCGTTGTTAAGTGATACTGATATTATATAACACTTTGAATTAAGCGGGTACCTTGAAGAAACATAACTTTGAGTTTCAAATCATACTGATTTCGTTGTTGTCTTAGGTGACATCTGTGAAAAAAATTCGGGTGCTCAGGCATGAAAATGTGCCGCTCAAACACTATACTTTTCTGCTCACATCGAAAAAAAATTAGAGGGAACATTGGCCAGGAGGATTAGAAGGTAATACTATAGTTGAGCCAGGCCGGCTAGTTGGAACAGGTGGGTCTTGAGTTTCGTACGGAAAGAGCGGAGGTCGGTGGTGGTCCTAATATCTGAGGGGAGGTCATTCCAGAGGGCTGGCCCCATCACAGAGAAGGCCCTACTCCTGGGCGCCGCCCGCTGGCATTGCTTAGTGGACGGCACCCGGAGGAGTCCCTCTCTGTGAGAGCGAGTGATCCTATACTTTGCACCAGGTTTTTTTCTGAACATTTTAAGGATGGGTCAAAGCAAAAAGGGGTGGAAGAAGAAAAAAAAAACACTTTTCAAAGGCAAGGTGTAAAGTGAAAGGGATAATTTTTAGAATACAAAGGAATTGTTATTTAAAGAGAAATCGCCAAAGTGATAGTCATTTGCTCTGCTTCCTTTTATTTTAAAGTGATCTTCTGGTTTCTTACAAAAGTGCACAAATGAAACTTGCAAGGTATCATCACTACCAGGAGAAC
The DNA here is from genome assembly GCF_964273705.1 of Natrix helvetica. Classification (NCBI taxonomy): domain Eukaryota; kingdom Metazoa; phylum Chordata; class Lepidosauria; order Squamata; family Natricidae; genus Natrix; species Natrix helvetica. The sequence goes on along the minus strand of NC_138548.1, from coordinate 115,875,909 downwards.
TAAGGGAGGACTGGAGATCACTGTCCTTGTTCTCCAGTGAGAACTCTTAATAGTTTCTGTGCAGAAATTATAAATCCTTATATTCCTCTGAATAATTAATTTTGGCCCAATCAAGAAAATTAGTGAAAATGACTTTGGGGATCCTAGGAATGGTGAGTGTGATGCAAAGGCAGCTGACTTTCCATTTAGTGCGAGCCAATCAATCCTTAACCTATACCTTTCATCCTTCATCCTTACAATTTCTCTAGGGACGTAGTACAGCTAGAATATATTGCATGCCAAGACAGAAGTTTGCAGCTGAGCTATCCTTGGTGAAGAGATTACTCTCAAAATTCCCCAAACCTCATCTTTTATTAAAATCAATTTTCTAGCCCTGAAAAGGACAAAGCAAACAATAAAAATAACATTAAACTTTACAGAAAATCTCAAGTTGAACTGTATTAAAAAGTGCCACTGAAAACACTCATAGTGCTGAGCACAGCAGAATTTAAAAGATAACAAATAAGCAAGCCACTTAACATTTTCTCCTTTCAACCCTCACATAAATGCCTCTCTTTTCTGCCTGCTTCGCAGGTAGTCCTCGGCTTATGATTGTACATTTAACAACCATTTGAAGTCACGATGGTACTGAAAAAAGTGATTAACTGTTCCTCACACTTATGACAGTCGCAGTGTCCCCCTGATCATGTGATCAAAATTCCAACAAGCAAAGTCAATGGGAAAAGCTGAATTTGCTTAACAGCATAATTTGCTTAACAACCACAGTGATTGTCTCAAAGGTGCTTTTTCAAGAGGCAATTGGACTTTCTAGTTAAAAATTAAACAAACACAAAAAGTACTCAGGAGAGAAGGGAAGAGAAAAACTGAGTGAGGAATCTCAATTTGATCTTAACTGAGCTAAAAAAACTTGGGAAAAAGAAAATGGAAAGAAAAGACTGGATTCTAAAAAATCCTGAATATTCTACAGAATACAGATAGTCCTCAACTTACAACCACAATTGAGGCCAAAATTTTATGTTGCTAAGTGAAAAATTTGTTAAGTGAATTTGTCCCATTTTACGACTTTTCTTGCCACATTTGTTAAATAAATCACTGCAGTCGCTAAATTAGTAACGTGGCTGTTAAGTGAATCTGGGTTTCTCCACTGACTTTGCTTGTCCGGTTACAAAATGACTTCTGAACACTGCAACCGTCATAAATATGAGTCAGTTGTCAAGCACTGCAACGGTCATAAATATAAAAAATGTTGTAAGTCATGATTTCCAGTGCCGTTGTAGCTTTGGTCATTAAATGAACTGTTGTAAGTCGAGAGGACTACCTGTATAATGTTACGTCAGAGTCAGATACAAAGCTATAGATGTTTTCAATTTTAGCCATTCAACCCAACGTTGCTTAGATACCTGCTGAGTTTTAGTTCAATTTCAAGAAGACACATATTCAATCATTTCTGCATAGCACTGTACTCATTCCAAGAATACAATGTCACCAAGAACACTATAGATTTATAGTGTATAGATTTATATCCACAATTTATTCTACAGATTATTTCAAAGAACGGCTGTAAAAATATAATACAAAACCTACGAATGCTTGATCAATATCCTTCCTGATATCGGCTACAATCTGGGCATTATCTCCACGCAACAGGACAGCATCCAGTGAATGGTGCTGTACGGACTCCAGGAGACGAGCTGGGCGACCCAGACGCAGGATCCGCACCTTATGATCAGAGAGCCTTTCCACCAAGTTATCGACTGCAATGTTAGAGGGAGCACAACAGAGAACCTAGGAAGAAAAAAATATCTCTTTAAACTGTATTCATTTGCTTCACTGAAATAGCTACTGTCTTACACAGATTCATATCTATAGTTTACAGAAACGCTATAAGCATCAATGTCAAAAGGAAAAGAAAGGAGGTTGTTTTATAAGTGTCAGGTAAATAGATTATTCTCAAATAAATGCTGGATTAGGATATGACCTGGATTTTGAAGGTCTTTATTATATGCCAGACCTCTGAGCTAAATGGAACAGTACAAATTCAAAGGATTTGAAACCAGGATCAAGGACAAAAGTTATTTTGAGATATTAGTCCCAGCCAAATTAACTTCTAACCTGCCAAAGATATTTCAGCTTTGCCGTTTTCTTTTATATGCCTGTAATGGTACCCTTTTAATTCCAAAGGTTTATTTCTACATCTCACTGAACCTCAGAAGATCCAGGAGCTCCTCTGAGCAGAAACAGTTGTACTTCAGGCAAGAACGTATAGAGAGAGATTAGCAGGGAAAACAAACACAGGTAGCCTGGATGAATTAGTAAAAACTTCCAAGGTTTTTCCCTAGCTTCTAAGTGGAAATAAGAATATTATCCATCGCAAAGAACACTAAGTATAAGATAAACATGGTGATTCTTAAAAACTTGTATTCATGAAATAAAATGATTGTATCTTTCTGCTGAGATTTTGACTGGAGAATCAGGCCATTCTCTAGAATCTTCCAAGGTTTATATTATATTCAAATTTCCATACTCATGACCTAATGTTTTTCTAAATGTATTTATTCTGAGGACAAATGTATAGATTTTAAAATACCACTGCCACCCTCCCAAAATTATTTGTTTCTGTGTTAAGGTTTGATTTTATACTAATAGTATACTACATTCTATTATTTCTTTTCCTAGTAGTGTAATATCTTAGATATGGGAGAGGGAATTACTTTACTCAGGTTATTTACCCAGAGGTCCATTTTATTATGAACAATTAAAACTTTATTTAACAATAACATTTTGTGAACAGAGAGCATTGGGAATTGTAGTTTAACAGACACAAAACTCTTCCTCTGAGCATAATATTACCATACTGTAGTTTATTTTTCTATAAGGGCTACCAATTATTATTTGTTTTATACTTACAGTTCAATTCCTTTTCCTTTATTTTCACTCTTTGTAAAATTATTCCTTCCCTCTCCCCTCAGCCCAAAACCTTTTGGACACTTTGTTAAAAAAAATAGGCCAGTTAACTTTTTACTTAAATTATATTAGAGTATCAACTTACTGTTCTATTACATACCTCCCTTTTAAAGTGAAGCATCAAGCATCCTCATATTTTTATACAGTAACAAATACATCATTATTGCACATTGCATTCTTTCGAACATTCACATACAATTCTACACAAATTTACGTACCAACATTTCATCAGTTCCAGTTTCATCAGTTTCCCCCAAACATTAGAGCAATTTGTAATGGACAATACAATTATGTATTGACTACATCCAAATATGAGGCATCTGGCCAGCAATTCATGGCCCCAAAGCCCATTTCTGTCTCTCTTTGTCTCTCTCACACACACCTATTCTACAAATGTTATACATATGCCATTTCTTGAACATGCCTTCAGAAATCATGGGCACTCCATCATTGAGATTTTAAAGAAGACACTACACGGTCACTTATCTGAAATGGTATAGGTCAGGGGTATCAAATGCACAATGACACATTGTCGTCATGTGACATATTGCAACTTTTCCCCCTTCGCTAAAATGGGTGGGCGTGACCAGCACGTGACGCATCTGGCCCGTCGGCTGCGAGTTTGACAACCCTGGTATAGGTTCTCCTGCTTTAGCAGGGTGCTGGACTAGAAGACTTCCAAGGTTCCTTCCAGCTCTAATCTATTCTAAATTCTAATACTCTGAGAAAAGCATGATTACCATCTGTATGTATTGTGACCGTTTCCAATTCACCTGCCATACTGGATTTAAAACACTGAGAAGATGCTATAAGCATGAAAGAGGCTGCAGGTCTATTAAGAACTGTAGGCAATACCCCTCACTCAGCCAGCTACTTCCCACCTCCTGCTTTAACCAAAGCTGAAATGTGCATCATTGTGAATGGCAAGGTTCACCTTCCATTCTTGCCCAGAATAGAATGGCCTCAGAGACCTCTGTTTCTGGGCTAAATCACTCTGACCTGGAAATAGGCATCTCTTCAGAAAATGTATTCATTCACTCACTTTCAAGCCTTGCTCCACAGCTTGGAGTATTATCTCCACCACAGTTGTCGTCTTGCCAGTTCCAGGTGGTCCATGGATGATAGCAAGTTCCTTCTGTGCCAATGAAAAACAAACAGCCTCCTTCTGAGAAGCATCCAGGGATTCATTGTAGAACTTCAAAAGCTCTGTAAGTGACAGGAACATTTGTTCAGATCTCAGTCTCACCAAGAACATTTGCGAGAAAGCAAATACAACACAAATAAGAAGAGGCTGTTTTTGGACATTGACCAGATTCTCAGCAAAGGAAGCATCCTGATAATTACTAAGAGCAATTCCAAGCTCCCACTGAGGCCTGACATCTCTCAAGAAAATTTCTGTTTTACTGCAAATATTTTCAGTCTTTGAAAGAATAACAGAAGATTAATGAGCTTTAACAGCCCATTGCCTTTAACTGTTCCCCCATACAGAATACATTCCTACTAGGAAATTCCTTGAAAAAACACAGACACCTTTCTTTCCTAAAAGTACAAATGTTTTAAGCAATATGCTGAGCCAAAACCTTATTTATAGCTTTGAACGCTAATGTGTAATTAGATGAGCAGCAGAGTTTCATAGAACAACTGCTAACAATTCATTAGGCAGTGATGTGAGAAGAGCAAGGCGCACTACCTTGAAATGGCCAGCAGACAATGTGGCTGCTGGAAGGATGCAAGGAAAATACTCTTTGGTCAGTTGGAAAATGTATCCCCCCCCCCTCTCTCTGGGGGTGGGGTGGGTGGGGAGTCCTAGCTAGAACAATGAAGCTAACAAGGATGACTATCAATTGCTGCCATAACTCATGTTTTGAGTGCTGTGCAAACTTCAAAATAACTACATAAATGTCTACATCTTTATTTCTTAATTCAGGACCACCCTTTTTTCTTGATGATAGTTGCAGGGGAGGGAGTGGGACTGTCAATTAACATCCTGTGTAACATTTCATTTCTGCCTCTAGTATGCAGCCCCAACTGAAATGGGGAAAGGGAACTTTCAGAAGACCCTCACTTCTCGCTGCGACGTGAAGCCCCGCCCTCAGAATTAATTATGATTGATAACAAAAATTTTAATCCTCTTTTCCAAGTCACTGTTTACTATTTGTATCCCAATACCTTTTATTGAGCCAGTACATACGGTATATATATATATTGTTAAGTATATCCCTTGTCATTTCATTATTATAATTGTTATTTATTAATAGAAATTCATTCGCTAATTATATCAGGTTTCCTCTCTTCAAACCAACATGTGTGTGTACCTTATCATTATCAATTATTTAACACAGCACTCTAGAAATTACTAAATTACTAATCACTAATTACTAAAATTAACTAATTTTTATTATGAACTTTCATATATCAGCCTGTATCCTTCCAGTAATAATACAGTCTTATATCTTTTGTCATTTGTGGAATTGATCTTCTATTTATTTCCTTAATAAAATTTTTGTGGACTTCTCTCCGCAGCTTGTTGTTTGTAGCATCACTTAAGTAATCTTGATGCCCTCCATCTGCTATTTTAATCAGCTTATCTTTGGTTGTCAATCTTGCTTCTGAGAAGTTCTCTCTCCATCGTTTTTCCTCTTTTTTCTTCTTCCATACCTTGAAATCCGGGGTATAGTTCCTGTCGATCTATTTCCCTTTTCCATACTCCCCTTTTCCCACTTTCAACCACATTTACTCCACTGGTAAAGTAATCAGTTGTCTTGTCTTTATAATCATTTTCCCCTTCAATTTTTGGGACTCTGACCCCATCATTTTTTGCTGTTATAAACTCTATTTCTTTCCATCTTCTTCTCAATTCTCTCTGTTATTTCTAATAAATTTTGAATTCCAGCCAAGATGTTTTGCAAAGTTATTGTTTCTTTTGAATATTGTGCCATTTTGACAAGCTAGTAGATACTGCCACTCTGGCTTTCAAGGCTTCTTATATTAAATTAGCTTAAACACAAGTTCATTTATAATCTTCAGAAAAGAAGGTTCTGTTTCTTTTTCTCTCCCACTGCCAGTAAGACTCTCAAAGTGCACCTGTAAAAACAATTCGTGCCCTTGCTTCTTATCACTTTCTATAAACAAGTTGCCAAGCCTCGAGATACAAAGTCAGTGAGATCAAAAGGAAAAGGAAAAGTGCATAATGTTATTTCAAACTTAAAAGAAACAAAGTTCTCAAATAGAATTAATAGCAAGTAATAAAAGTCCTTGTTAAAATAAAGAAGATGACTTTAATCCATAGGTTAAAAAATAAAAATAAAAAAAATAGAAGAAGAAAAACTGATCCGTTCTCTTTTTAATAAAAGTTGCGAGCACTTCAATCCACAAAGTAAAATTAAATACACTATCCAAAGCAATCCAATATAGCTTAATTTTGCTGCTTATTTTCTTCTGCTTTCGGATTTAATTTAACTTAAAAAAAAATGGGGGGGGGCAGTCTTTTCCAAAACAAAGTTTCCTCATCAGATGGACACACTTTCTCTTTCCGCTTCCCTTCCGTTCCGGAGCAATTCCAACTTCATCAGCCTGGGGACTGGACTTTTTGTCGCCGGCTTGAAGAACTTCTCTTTGATCGATCAGGGACTTTACGGTGTCCCTGAGATCAGCAAGACATATTCTTCCTGTTCACCATCTCTATGGGACGGTTTAGGTCCGACTGGATCACCCAGCAGCAAAAGTATCGGCAGCGGTATTGTCGCAACATTGGCTTCTCCCCGCTATTATCATTATTATACTATTATTATTATTATTACTGTCCAACTCCTCCTCTTCATCCCACCAACTTTTCAATTGCAAAGATGAGGAAGCTTTTAGCTTGTTTGATGCCAGTATTGCAGGAAGAAGCAGAAGAACATTTATTCACCGAAATCCGGAGGAAATCAACTAAAATATAAACAGCAATTTTATATATAGGGGAGCAGTTGGTAAGTAGGAGTTGTTGTCATCTTTAGTTTGGCAAATGCTCTTGGAACAGGCATTTTTCATTTCAGACTGGCAAAAGACACTAAATGGGCAATTTAATTCCTCTCTAGCTATAGGAGCTGGTCCATCAAAAGGGGCAGTAATGATTTTGCATTCTGAACGGCAAGAAAAGAATTATCTCTCCAAATTTGCTACTGCTAAGGATTGGAATGGCTCTTCTGTAAGAAGTAGAGTGGTGCTAGCATTACAGTTTTACCATAAAACTGTTTCTCAGGCAGATTTTATTAAAATAATGCAAATATCAAGTTTGTTTAAAAACACAAAAAGCAAATTACAGATGTTCGTAAAATCATAGTAACAGCAAGTTTTGTAATGATTGGTAAAGTATATGTTAGAAAGTTATCATCATCCTATATTTCTAACTATTTTTTATAGATTATCCAAGACAGGGGTCCCTAACTCCCTGTCTATGGACCGGTACCGGTTTGAGGCTCGTTAGGAACTGGGCTGCACAAATGGCAGGCAAGCGCACAAAACTATCCCTTCCCCCACCACTGCTGCCGGTTGGCAGAATGGGAAAGGTTGAGGACTGCTGAGCCAAGCAACATTTTAAGCTTTTTGGCCATGTTTTATAATATTTTTATTGTTAAATACGTCACACGCACAATCAAAATTTATTTTAATGCCTAGAAATAAGAACGTTTAAGTAAATCCTCTTTCCACATATAAAACTAACCTTTAAAAATTGTTTTATAATATTTTTATTGTTAAAAATGTCACACGCACAATCAAAATTTCTTTTAATGCCTAAAAATAAGAACATTTAAGTAAATCCTCTTTCCACATATAAAACCAACCTTTAAAAATTGTTGTAAATACTTGAACACCTTAAACTTTCAATTATTTTAACATGAGCTGTAGGGACTTTTATTTTTTTTAAAAAACCATACTTTTAATGCATTTTCCATTTACCATACATGCTCTATTTCTTGCTGATGAATAAGGCAATATTGCAGCCCTTAGCAAAACAGTACAAATGAAAGATTCCAGCTCTTGTGACAGCATGAACGAGTTCGGGTTTATTAGTCATGACTAAGCTACACCTTCAAAAGCCAAAAGTCCTATACATCATGAATGCTAAAAAAGCTTTTATCTCCACTTGGCATTTTATACTGCATTCTAAGTTATGCACAAGATCAGATTCATTTATCAGCTGACAAATGCAGAATGAGGGAAAGCATGTCAGGCAAGCTGATAAGGTGTCTATTTGCCAAGGTGCATAAATAATCACTAGAGCAAATTATAATGCATTGGGTATTTTTCTGCAGAACAGATTCAAGAACAGGACAGTGCATCTATGGTGCACATGAGTGATATGAGATAGTTTTAGTTAAAAAGGCAGAAGCTTCTTTACCACATTAAGTTACCCCAAAGATTAATTCATAGAACAAATTCCGCATTCATTCACAGCAATGATTTTGCCCCAGTATTTAGACTTCTTATTTTTCACAATTCACTAAAGGTGTCAGGGGAAAAAAAACGCCTGATATCTGAGATCAATGGACCGTGGCTGATTCCCTTCCGCATATCTTTTGAGATATTGAGAAAAATAAAAGTCTTTAAAAGTATTCTAATTAATAAACAAACTTTAATACGAAAATAATAAAAGTAAATGAAACAGAAAATAACTAATGGTTGCATTTTGATAATGAAAGCTACGTTTGCCAAGTTGGCTGCCGAACAAAGAAGAGAAGAATTTTGGAATGTGTAACGCATGCGCAATAAATCACTTTCAGATAACATTTTGTTTTATGACCTGCGCAATAAAGCTTTCTTAGTTTAACTCTTGAATGTCAGTTTAGGCAGTTCAGGCCTAGCAAACTTTTTAACATCGTGACAAAAGGTATAAGCAATTTATAAACTGCCAATTTCTATGTTCTCTCAAGGAAAGACTGCAAGTGTTAGGGAAAACAGAAAAAGAGGCAGTAGTTACTGTCAACCTCAAAGTATATCATAATTTATGGCAAGTTGGTTTGGGCTTTTTCTGCGCCCCTTCTTTTGGATTTTATTATTTGAATGCTAGTAATTACTAGTGTTTAACGAAGTGGACCTGTTTTTTTTCTACGGGGCTGAAATTCAGTTATTCCTGAGTGACACCAAGTGCACCTGCACGCAGTTAGCAAAAAACAATAATGCTGAAGAAAGTAACATATGTACACATTTATTTGTGTATAAGCTTCAAGAAACTGTCTTCAGGCAGTTTCAAACAGCAACATTTGCTGTTCCTTTTATGACCCATCCCTTCTAGAAATGTAGGAACTGCTGTACAGGACCAAAGGGCTGCTCAGTCCAGCATCTCCTCCTACTACGGTGACCTAACGGCAAGGCTAAATCAGGACAGGAGTACAACACCATGCTCTTGTTTCTGTTTCCCAGTTAACACAATCAAAGCATCACATTTTAAACCTTTTAAACCTTTTTTTAACCTTTTCCTTAATACAGGGATGTCCAAACTTGGGAACTTTAAGACTTGTGGACTTCAACTCCCAGAATTCCCCAGCCACATTTTTAACCTTTTTCTTAATACAGGGATGTCCAAACTTGGGAACTTTAAGACTTGTGGACTTTAACTCCCAGAATTCCCCAGCCAGCCATGCTGGCTGGGGAATTCTGGGAGTTGAAGTCCACAAGTCTTAAAGTTCCCAAGTTTGGACACCCCTGCCTTAATACATCAGGAGATAGCAATTCCCCAAACCTAACTAGAACTATTTAAAACATAGAAGAAAAACCACTCAACCACTAAAAGTAGTCCAGGAGCACCAGCAAGTATTTGATTGCTTACACAAGCCTTTACCACAGATAAAAACTCACATAAGATTGATCTGATGTTCTAGTTGGTTGGAATTCAGTGTGATCAAATGATTATAGGAAATGATGAAGGGAAAAGGGGCATTCTGGATTCACCTGCTGCCCCTGATTCTTAAAGGCAGCACTCACTCACTTCTCCTCTGATAGTTGATCATGAGGATAGGTGGAATAAAAAGACATCTCTTTACAAAAGAGAATCTGACATGAATAGAGATGAGCAGCACAAAAATTATTAGAATTTGTCTGGCTTTACAGGGATGCCTAAGTCTGTTTTTGTTCTGCAGAAGCAACACATTTTGGGGAAAGTGACAATACCACTGTTATGGCTGTGCTGCTCATAGAAAAATGCTGACCTCTGGTGGTTACCAACTGCCTTTGTATATTATTCCCAAATTCTAGGTTTCTCTATGGTGAGCTTTTTGGGTACTTATTTTTAAATGTAGATGAGTTTCTAAAACTATTCTCTCTTCTATTCAGAATAGAATAACCCATTTTATTATATGTTTTTTTCTGACATATCGATTGGCCTTTATTTCTATTGGTTGGCGTGTGCGTGTGTGTGTGTGTGTGTACACAACTATGATTTTTTCCTTATAGACAGGCTTGCACATTTATTTATTTACAACGACTTATCTAGCCATCTATAATTTTTAAGGTCGTTTTAAGTTGTTTCACTCAAGTTAAGGGGGGGGAAAAATCTCTCTACAGATTTCAGTATAAGTATATTACCATGCTTGCTAACAGTAAGAATTGTGTCTACTGGCATAACTGGGTTCTTGATAAATGGAAACAAAAAAATAAAGAGTCCGTTCATGAAATGTTGAACGTCATCTGCACAGGATCTATAAAGACAAATGGACAGTACGTGGCATGGGTACTGGATGCACATAATCTGGAGTTTGGATTATGAGTATGAGAGAGGTGATAATAAGCAAAATTAGAAAATGTGGTTTGATTTTATACCACAGGGGGAGGGGCATACACGAGCAGATCAGATTTTTGTTCTTCAGAAGTAATTGAGAGATATACAAATGTTTAAAAGCAAGTTTAGACACTTGATTTAAAGAAAGTAGATTATAAATAAATTCAAATTATGGAATACGTTTTGTGAATATGGGATTGAAGATTTGTTGGATGCAATAAAAGCAGTGTACTGTATATATTGAGACTAAGGCATAGCTGAAAATAAATGAAATGTTTCAGGAACAATACAACACTAAACAGGAGCAAAGCCTGAGGTAATTGTGTTCAACTAGGAAAATGCAGGAAACAGTTACAAGTTACACCTAAATGGTGAAAAACAAAACAAATGGACAAATTTCTGTTCCTTGCTAGAATGTTTACTAAAAGTGGAAAACTAGAGGGAGAATTGTCAAGATATGCATTATCCCACACTGTCTAAGCCTCAACAATCACCCTGCGTTCATGTGTTATGCCTTAGTAGGATGTCAGAATCTGGTCAACAACTATCGTTTTGATAAATGAATGGACATTTGTACTTGTGCTGTAAAGATCTATAAAGACAATACAGACAAAATACTTGCCCAGATATAAATGCTTACCCTATATGAAATATTTATATTTGCTTAATATGTATATGCCAGGTCAGTACAAAATGGCACTGAACAAAGAAAATGAGGTTCATTTGTATTTTTTCTTCAAAAGGCATCACAGAGGGCAAGAGAGGAAGGCTTTTTAGGGACACCAGTTGTGGGTTAAATCATGCATACTGAATAACTTTATTTCCATAGATTTTTCACCATTCATTAAAGAAAAAAAGCAGAAAGAGTTCTTACTTGTATCACTGGCATCACTAGGTTCAGAAGAACACAGCAGCACATCAATAAGATCAGATGCTGGGCCAGGCCCATAGTGATTAAGTGTATTTAAAGCCCTTCCAAAGAGAAGAAAATAAAAGGATATTTTTATTTATTTTATTGCATCTTAAAGACAACTCCTTCTGAGCTTAGGAAATACCACCAAACAATAATATCTTAAATGATTACAAATGTTATGTGATCAGCTTGAAATGACCTATCGTAGTCTCAGAACCATACTAAAACTTCCCAGGAGCTTAGTATTATTAGTCTTGTAAAGTTAAATTAGCTTCTCTTTCACCGACTCCTTCATTCAGGGCTAGAAAAACTTCCAACCACATGCCAACTTAACCCAACAGGCACATGCCATCTGGAGCCTACTTGCTTCATCGTTTTCACAAGTGAAAGGCTCAGATTATGAGCATATGTTGCCAACATATGCACTACAAAGTGTATGACAAAAATGCAGTAGGCAATACACCAGTGAACAAAAAATAGAGAAATATTTATGCATCTTTTGAGTTCCAGGACCTAGGAAGATGAAGCTATTATCCAAAATCTTGGTACAATGGAGCAAATGGACAGGTATCTCCCAGCTATACCTCGCATAACTATTTTCCTTACTCTTTTCAAGCATTTTATTTACTTCTTTTCAACATTCTGGTTATTAAATAATTTGATATTCTTTGTTTAAGACATAAAAGTTCCATAATCATTCTTTACCTTTTGAGTCTGTTGTATGTAACATCATTGGCAAGTTTCAACAGACGGTACAAATTCTCCTGATCTAAACTCACAAGGTTACTTTGAGGCTCATCAACTGCAATAGTTATTGAATTGGAGGCCATCCGGGTGACAATTCCTGTGCAGATCTGATTATTTTGTCCAGCTGCTTCATAAAGTCCCACAATGTCACCTGCAACAGATAAATGACGACAAAGAATAAAATCAGAAGATAGAAAAGGTATGTCACAAAAAAGCAAAGGAATTACAAAGAAACCACAAATATATGAAGCACATCATTCCTCCAGCAACGAACAAGAATAAATCAACAGTAAAGACAAAGAGAGATGAAGCATGATGCCTGAATAGTCCGAATCATCTTGTCAGAAAGGTTAGCCGCCTTCAAAGCCGCCTGCTCAGCCTCCATGCGGTTAGGCGGAGCCAGTGGAGGTCGGGATGATGAATGGAGCCTTGATGGAGAAGGGACTTGATCATAGGTAGCTGCCATGAGGGACCCACTGAGAGATTGACTAGGTCCGCATACCAGGGTCGGCGCGGCCAATGAGGGGCGATTAGGATTATCTCCGCCTCCTCCTCTAGCATCTTGCGGATCACCCTCTGTATCAGGGGGAAGGGAGGGAATGCGTACAGGAGACCGCGAGGCCACCTGCACCATAGAGCGTCCGTCCCTTCCGCGCCTGGTGTTGTGTAGTGAGAAAGGTATCTGGGCAGTTGATTGTTGACTCCCGTTGCGAAGAGATCTAGAATTGGAGTCCCGTACCTTGTGGACAAATATGCGGCAGTCAAGGCTCCATTCCGCTGGGTCGATTGTCGTGTGGCTCAAAGACACTGATCATAGCAGCACAAGAACAAGTACTAAATGCCAGATCCACAGAAGCAGGGATCTACCACACTAAAAAGGACCAGTGCTAGCAGGCTATTTAAAGAGGCCTCACAGATAGTCCAACACAAAGTGGCAGGGTGTAAGATGTAGGCAGGAATGGCATAACCAAGTAGCTTGCATTGTGTATAGTAACATCTGTACAGAATATGGGATAGATCCTCATAAACCTAAATGGGAGATCCCACAACCTTTTGTGTGAACAGAATAAGAAAGCTTAAGATCCTAGGGGATTCCTAGATCCAGATCCAGATGGACAGGCACTCTCAATCGTTGCAACTTGAAGATGGGCTTTTGGAAGCTGAAGGCCACCCATCTTCAAGTTGCCAAGGTCGAGAAACACTGATCTAAATTATATGAAAAATAAATTAATATTAGCAAGAAAATACTTGTGAGTGACCAAGAAAGTTTCCTTGAATGTGGAAGTTTAAGAATTCTAATCAAAATAACTAGAATTAGTAAATATTTCAAATATTTAAATACATCTGTAATAATGCTATACGAAATATATATAGACATTAACAATGATTATTTTACAAAAATATTTTCTGGGAGTACAAATAAATCAAGCACAAGATGGCAAATTAAATGAAATCAATTTGAATTTTATAGTAAAAAATACAAAAGGTTTAGTTTTATAAGGGAAAATGGGACAACTAAATATTAACACTTGCCTCGATATACACTAATCTAGGACAAATACATTTCCTTCAGAAAGTAACTCAACATTTAAAAGATTTGGTATAAAGAACTTGATTATTAGGAAGAAATTATAACTGCAGGTTTTTAGGGAAAATGGATACACAAAAATGTAAAGACAAAATTCATTGCATAAAAGGCTTCCAAAAATTGTGCAGGCTAAAAAATTACTTAATACATAGGAATTATAAATCCCCAATCAAATAAATTTAGATATTACTGAAACAGATGATCTTAATCAAAAATTAATTAGTTATTGGCTTCTAAATTCTAAGTCATATTCAACAAGCTGAAATGTAGCAATGCAGCTGAAATTGTAGGTTAGACTGGTGATCCTAAAGTTGAAATCAGATAACACAGCTTACTGTTGGCATTTCAATTTTGTCTCAACCCTTAATCAAGCAACAACCTCAGGTACTAAAACATTATTTATAGAAAGTTATACAAATCAAACACCTATTGCAAAAAATGTATTTAACTTTAACCCATTTATCTGGGGGCAAATCAAGGCAGCACTCATCTCTATTGCTTCTATCTCCTATTTTCCACATAACAATAGTGTGAGGTTGGTCAGGCTGAGAGAAAGTAATTGGCCCAAAGTCATCCAGCTGATTTTCATGCCTAAGGGAGAGGTAGTTTAATGTATAATATTAAAAGTTTATATGTTGCAGAAATAGCACAGTGAATCATCATTTGACAGAATCCAGAGAGAGTATGAAGTATGTGTTTTATAAAGGATATTAAAGTCTTCTGTCAATTCACATGTGGAAATTGTAATAATGTGTAAGATTACAACATTTTGATGCTAAACTGTGCAGTGCCAATCAAAATGCAATCTTATTAAGATAAGATTTTAAAATGACTGAATTGTACAGAAAAATGGGCAAGTATCATACTCTAAATTTGCCTGGCCATCCTTTTGCTACCTTTCATAATGTTCCAATGTACTCAAAAATAACATAGCAGATAAGATTTTTCACAGCCCTCATGCAGACGGTAGTCTGTACTGATGAGACTGAAAGTAGGCCAGGTCCGATGGATTCATCAATTATGCATCAAGAGAATCCAGGCTTTCTTAAGAAAATAAAGCCCCTTCTAGTTGGTTACTGAAATAAACTATATGTAAAACAATAATAATTTATTAAACATCACAAGACACACAAAGGAGGCAAAACTCTCAGTCATACCAAGTGATATTGCTACCCATGAGAGTAAAATCCACTAAAAGTAACTTATATTCCTTTTAACTCTTTCCAAGGTTTCTCACTTTAATTCCCAGTGGACACTAAAATTCCTGCACAGAGCTCAGATGTGCTCTAATGCAATGGCAAAATCCACAGGCTCCAGAACACATTTTGCCATTGGGAGCTCTTTATCCATGGTCAAAACTTGAATACACAAGAGAACTCTTTGGCTAAACAAAGCTTAAAAGATGATGCAATCCCCCTTTTTTTAATTCAAAAAAGTAAAAGCAAAAGGAGCATTGAAAGCCCCAGCATTGAAATCCACAGCTTTAGGGGGCTGTTCAGAATCAGTTACTTTAGGCTGTCGGACTAGCATCATCCAGAAAAACAAAAAGCTTTCCAGAAAACCCTGGAATGATGCTTGAAGCCTTTCTTGGCAGATACTATAAATATTCTGAAACACTGATACAGACATTATACCTCTATGTAAATATAAGAAATGTAAGACACATACACATTCTTATGTGCCATTCCCATTTAGGTTAAAAAAACACAACTGTATCCACTCTGTTTACCAGTGAGAATACATTCTGTTCTGGAAAGTAATTGAGCTGTCAATGGAACTGATTAGCTCAATTGTTTAAATATAAGCTGTGGGGCATCTTTCATCATAACAATTTTAATGTAAGCTGTCATGATTCAATGAATCTATTCTCCTTTAAGCCATAAGAAATGCCCTGTGTAAGTCCACACAACATTACCCTCCACAAGTATATGATTTATTCACAACAAGAAAAATGCAATTGTGCATTATTGAACCCAAGGTTGGAGTTTCGCCCCCTAGCAACTCTGAATCTAACAGAGTATGTTTCCTTAGCACCTAGTTTTAGTTTAGAAAACTTGCCCCTCAGAAACAGCCTGTCTTGAACTGATGTGCTTTTCAAAATCTCTGAAGCTCTTTTCAAAGTACATCTTTGTCTAATTCTGCACACACCCTATTTCTAAACAGCATTTTAAAAAGACAAAAATTATCTTCCTGATTACTTCTATCATACACAGTACAGAATGTATCAATGCTGAAGCATACAATTCAAGCATACAATTAATTATACAATTAGTCCAACTATCTGTGGCAAGTGAAAAGAATGCCAGGAGGATCTTGAATCTCCCTTTTAAGCAAAAAAGAACAAAAACCCTTGAGATTCAATACTGATCCAAATTGAAAAATATGCCTAGAACCCATTGTTTTACCGAACTGGCCAGTAGGCAGCTCAAGGGTATGTGTGTCCATGTGTGTGCCCATTAATGCAGTATTGTGCACATACTAAATAGCATTCTAACTGCAGCATAATGGAAAGATGTTTAATAAAGCTCTTCGAGAATGGAACTTTTTAGGCTACAGTCAAATGATTCATAAACTGTAATAAACCTTATAATGTTTGGTTTTTGGCTTCTGAACTCAGCCACTGTGGTTGGTAAACCATGATTTATGGCTTAACATTTTATTAAAATTATGTTTGATCTATGCAATTAATACAAATCATGCCTTAACATGATGTGAGACCAGCCAAGCAGGAAGGAAGATAAAGGCTCTTTTTTTTAAAAAAAACAAATCAAAGAAGGAGTATGATTCAAATATTTACTCAGAAGTTAATCTTACTGAATTTATAAGCCTTTTTGTTAAGTGAGTGGATGCAGAACTATGACAAAATTACTTTACAAATATGTGAAAACCAGATTCTAGGCATGAGCCTCTACTAATATTGTACATTGTCTCCTTATGAAATAGTGAGTTACTAACATGAACTGTAATAAACCTTATAATGTTTGATTTTTGGCTTGTGAACTCAGTCACTGTGGGCCATAAAAAATAAAAACCTGGGTAAGGTCCATAGCACATTTATTTTCTGAGTATATTTCAGATTAAATGAAATCAGAAATTTTACTACTGTTGACTTCCGGTTCCGGCGGCTGACGGCGACGGGCAGGTCCTTTGCCCGCTCCGGCTCCCCGGTGGGCTTCCCTGCTTCTTGGGGGGCACAGGACGCCCCGGAGAGGCGTCCTGCCGAAGGAGCGGCTTCGTGGGGGACCCTGGCATCGGCGGCGGCTGGTGGGGGCTCCTCCGCTTCGCTCCAGGCATCGGGGAGCAGTCTCGGAGGGCGCACGCGCGTCTTCGCAACAGGCTGATCGGACGATGTAAAAATAGAAGGAAGCAGCGGCGGTGTGGTGAGGCGCTTTCCCCCTTCATTCCCTTTTGTTTGACTTGATGGACCTTTCAGCAATTTAAAACGTTAAACTTTCGGATTTCCTTGGAGGCGCGGCTGGAGGGAGGGGGATTTCCCCCCCCCTTGGACAAGCGGCTTTGAAAAATTTTGCTCTCACCCCCAGGGGAAGGAGGAAGGGGGAGAGCCAACCAATGATGCCTCACCCCTGTAAAAGTGACTTTTCATTAGATTTAGCTCCATAACTTACTGATGACCTGAGAACTTTTTAAACTTTTAAAACTTTATTATTATGCCTCTGAGCCCAAAGCTGGCAGGGCAAGATGGCACACTTCCGTTGTCTTCATGAACTGTGAAACCTGACTCCACCTTTAAAATTCAGGCTTCCGGTCTTTGTCTCCGTGTCACCCAGAAGAATCTCTTGTGGATTGTTATTTTTTGAACTCTCTGGGGGGGAAATTCCTCTCTATTGCCAGTCTGACTAAAGAAACTCTCTTCTGCTTGGATCTTCTGCCTCCTGGACTCATCTGTCTGCTCTACTTCTCCAGCTGTCCATTCTCCATACTGACTGATCTCTCTACTTTATAAACTATGTCTCCTAAAAGACCACCCCCTGGAAAACCTGGCTTTGCTACTTCTGCCCCGACATCTGCAACATCCAGTCCTGCCACACAATCAAAGATCACAGAACTGATGCAACCTAAGAGTACAGAGATGGATTTGCAACAAATGCTACAGCAACTTATACAGGGCTAGGAAGAAATTAAGAAACAATTAAAGGAAATGAAGGAAGAAATCAAAGAGAACCAAGTTCAAATTTACAAGAACTCACAGAGACTGGACCTTGTGGAGGGTGGGGTGGCGGAGGTGAGGGGGGGGGTAGAAGCAGTGCAGAAGGGAAATAAAGAACTTGATACCCAGCAAATGAAAACAGAATTTGAGAGAATGTCCTTTTATCTTAGATTTCAAAATGTCATAGAAGCAGATGGGGAAAATATAAGGGACATTATGACTAACATCTTGGCTGAATACATACACAAAGAGAAACAACAGATGGAATGGGAGATAGATCTGGCTTACAGAGTGAATTCAGCTTATGCTAGAACACACAACATACCCAGGGAGGTCCATATTAAATTCCTTAGAAAAAGCACAAGAGATGAAATTCTGGGTGTGCAAAGGGGGCAGGCACTAACATACCACGACAGGGAGATAACCATCCTGAAGCAGATCCCCAAGAAAATTAGGGAAAAAAGGAAAAGTTATTCGCAATTGGCGAATAAATTATACCAGAAGGGTGTGTGGTTTAGATGGTTGATGCCTGAACGTATGCTGATATTCTGGGAGGAGACAAGAATTAGAATTAACACACCCATAGAGGCACAGACCTTTATGGAAAAAAAAAAAAACCTAGAAAAAACAGAAGATCCTACTACGGATATGCAGGACACGGGAGGGGCCGGAGCTCTGCCAGCGGGGGGAGAAGGGGCAATACCAAGAAAGCTCAGATCACAAAAATAAACAAGAAAATTTCATATTATAAAATGACCGAAAGTAGTAATGGAATTATATGTTGAACATATACTACAATGTGTAAACTGATGGAAAATATTAATAGAACTAACATGCTGATTATATATGTTTATGTATCAATGTTTTATACCTAGATGTATTCTATGAGTTTGGAGGGGGGGGGCGCCTACCACACTTTGCAACTGCCAAAATTTGTATACCTTTCCATTTACCTTTTCCCCTATAAATGTTTAAAAAACCAATAAAATTCTTTTTTTAAAAAAAAATTTTTTACTACTGTTGTCGGCTATCTTGAGAGAATCTCCAAGATGCTCTTTCACTGTACTCACAAAAGTCATCATGACAAAAGGCAACAACTTGACAAGTTCAATTTGAAATGATCAGGTTTGTTTGCACTCCAGAATAGACCAAGTTAGGAAGCAAACATAGCAAGGACTCTATTGTTGTAGGGTAAAATAGCAGAATCTTGAAAGCCAGCCAGAAGTGGCATTCTTCCTCTTTTCTACTATACAGAGTCAAGGCATGGTTATTTTGAGTTTCTTTCTCCTGTTCCCTCATTTCCCAGAAATGTGTTTTCATTTACTTTATCTTTTGTAACAGTAAGGATTTATTAAACTTCTTTACCATTCAATTTGCAACAGCTCTGGGTGGTTTACAACAATCAAAAAAAGATTACAATCAAGCTAAAAGATGGCAAATGCAATAAAGCTTCTCTCCCCCTAATTGTAATTATGTAAATGTAGTTATTTTCAGGGAAAAATATTGCTTATTCTTCTACTGTAAATTGTCAAAACTGACTTGGATACTGAGAAGCCCTTATCTCTGTCCATATTATATTTGTGATAATAAACTGTTTTTCTTGGGCAATTATATTTTTAAAAGAATGCAAAATTTATGCTGCTAATAACTCCATGCGTTAATAAAAAAAGAAGCGTAGTTTTCTCATTGTTTGGTGTAGCAGCAGTAATTCAAAGACTCTGAAATCATCACAGATTCAGAAAGAACCCATCACATCATGAAGGTATATCCTTTCAATATTTAAAGCTACACCTATCCTTTTATAATAAACTTTCTTTCAAAATTAACACTTTTACTTACCAGGCCCAAAACTATTGGAAGGTAACTCTGTGTCTAAGCCACGTTTTTGTGGCTGTAAAGTTACAAGCAGATGGCCATATAACCCAGTTTTTTGACAATGCAGTTCGAGTTTCAGTAAGCAAACTCCTCTACGCTGCAGCTCTTTCAGGGAGATTCCTTCTTGCCATGCTCTGAAAAAGATCATGCAAAGAGAAAAACCAAATCATTGTTAACTAGATACCACCTGAGAAGCTAAATCATATTGTGGCCCTCTTTGTTTCCATCCAGAGAGAACATTGGCGGACAACAAAAAACATCTCCCATATAGATAATAATGTTATTTCATTTATTTAAAAGATGTGTATAGTCACTCATCGTAAACAATTCTGGGTGACTCACAACATTGTAACAAGTTTCTCAAACCCCCAAATATGTTGAACTAGAACATTCATAATTTTCATTTGAAGGACATCAAGTTAGATAAAACTATTTTAAAAAATCAGAGTTAGTAACAAGATTCACACATCATACTAAGCAATTACATTTAATCTTGGCTTAGCACAATACATAAAGCCGGCCACAACATCTGATAATTATCTTATAATGTATTGTGTAAACTTAACTTTGAATTGCAGATAAATTTCCTAACCTATAAGTGAAGAAACCTTGCAATATCTCACAATATTCATATTTGTGTATTTTTGATGGCCCATTTAGCATTTCGCAATTTCAAGACTGCTTGTTTTCTTGTGCCATAATATTTTGCATACACTAGGCTTTGAATGAATCATGGAGCAAATCAAACCACCTTCTAACTCTTATGTCTATGTTTAGCAGGGATACAGAAGATTTTGGGGTGGGGAAAACCACATATGTTTTGAATGGCATGCCTGCAGCTACCCTCCTGAAAATAATAGATGTGGATAGGATTTTTTTTTCTCATTTCCTCCTAAAGTAAAGTAACATAGTTCAGGATTGCTCTCTAGCCATAAATTTAATTTCCCTTTCTGTCAAATTATGAGCTATAATTTGGTAATACATGGAGGTCTCCAGAGATTCCACTCCAGGCTTGTGGACAATGAATGGCTGAAGGACCTGGCATTGTGCATTCCCACTGCCCATCTAAACAGCCTGTAAAAAAGAGTTGCCACTTTGTCACATATTCCTCTACTCCTATTTTTGTTTTTCAGCTGAATATTTCACCCAAGGAACATATTACATAGTTGTTAATATGAGCAAATGAGTAATAGTTCAAAAAAGCTCAGTTAAGGAACAGATAATTTTTACTTCAACAGTTTTAATGTATGTTTAATTTGGCTATAATAAAACATGTGGTTATTGCATTTCTCCAGAAATCAATTGCTAGACACTCCTGCATTCTTAAATCTTATTGTCTGATAATACAATGACAATTGCTCAAAGTCACCTCCTCTATCCAATGATATCTTAATATTTCATTTACTTATTTAAGTTATATTCTATCACAAACTATTGATTCTTGTTAACATATTGTACAAACCGCAGTAATTTATTCATAGTTAAACATACTACAGCTTTTTACAATATATGGATCAAGTATACTGCTACAACTAGAAAAAATACTCCGTTCCTAGCTATAAGCTTTGGGATATTACTATATTGAGGATGGGAAGAAATCTTAAACATATCTCAGAGCTATTTGCTTTCTAAAGGTTCACTTCAGGGCCTACGCTAAGCAACAAACTAAGTTTTGTCACACTTGATTATTGCAATCCCTTAAAGATCACTTGGGTCAATTTAAACAGGATTTTGTCCAGGTGTGATGATTGCTTTGATCATTTTGGTGGATTTTTTATGCTGGAAGGTAGATGGGGGGAGGATATAATTATTCCAGTTTTTCTGGACCTCTTAGTATTTTTTAATAACCCTGACTGTGATAATCTTCTGGGCTACCTGGTAGGCATTGCAATGGTTCTGACCCTTCCTCTCAGGATATGTCCGGATAAGTAGTGTTGGGAGACTACTATTTGATACATAAATTGTTGACCTATAGAAACCCATAGGGGTCAACTTTGCCTCTATGCTGTTAAACACATACAGGACATGCTGGAAGTCCTTCAGAACTTCGAAGTAGGATTCATTAGTATGCTGGTAACACCTGCTCTATTGTTCCCTAGCAATGCTGCTGCAAGGCAGAAAGCAGTGATCTTGAACATTAACACTAATTTCAGTATTGTGCTGGGTAAAGAACAGAAAAAGTTGAAATCAGAAAGTGAGACGAAGCCTGTTTTATTTATTCTCTGGGCTCTTAAAAAAACATATCCAGTCCAAAGAAAGTGCCACTGTATTCAATGCATTACTATAGGTACAGGGCTTTCCCTCTTATGCCTTAGCTAATGTGTTATTCTAATTACCTGCAGCTGTTATGATTTAGAGACCACCTTAATCAGTAACTTCCAAGTAGACCCTATGTGACACCAAAACTATATTTAAGTTCAAGTATCTGGATTTTATATTTTAATGAATACTTTTAAATTATTAGTTCATTTGTAAGTGCTTTCAACTCTGCTATCTATAGAACTAGAAAGATATTGACTGGGTTCACACATAAAAATCTATGCTATAATTGTTTGGATTAACATACTTTGTAAATCAGTCATTCTGGCTAACAAGCCAGTTTATCACTATTTTTGCTCTGTCATTCTGGTCAACTGACCAGCTGTACCCTACAGTTATTCTGAAGTAAATACCACACAGGTTTATAGAATTTAGCCCTCACATAAATAGCTTGTTTACTATGGTATTTATCTGTTAAATATACAAATACACTATTTATGTATTTACACAAGTATTTGTTTCTAATAGACCCAATTCTCCAATGGCAGGTTTGCTTAACTGTTTCAAGTCTTCAGTTATAAGGCAGGTAATACAGATATTCAAAATTAAACCGTTTAATTGAATATAGCGGTAGCAAAGCGAGGTCATCCTGCTGTCCCTCAAATGTTTTCGATTACAGAGACCCTATCAATTCTTCCTAATGGCCGATTGACAGACCGTACAGAAAGACACCTTATCTTCCCTGTTCTTGCCCTAACAAAGGCCTATAAGCCAGGTTGTAAACCAGCATTGGCTAGCAGCAATTTAGAATTCAGGAAGCAGATATTTGAATAAGCGTGTTTACAAAGGTCAAAATATATAACTTAAGTTGTTGCTTAAATTACTACATTCCTGTTTTTGCTATGGGGACAGGCAGAGGGATGCTGAGAAACCCAACTGGCCCCTAGCCGAAGGGATACCTTGCTTCCGAAATTTCGGCCTCTCTTTCCTCCTTTAGTAACTCCATTTGCCGGGACACAAACTCTTCCACCAATGCCGCCATTGCTGCCGGCTTGAGCGGACGCTCCGAGAAGCCCCGTTCTGATGACAGCAGGCACCGGCGTGCCGACCACGAACGGCCCTTTAAAACCTGGCTCGCGTTGCCCGACGGTCCCTATAAATGGCGCCCCAGCTGTTCCCAGGGCTCAACTTCCGATTCCGGTCGGGAGCTAGCGAGCGGGAGAAAACCTGGCCGTCTTGTAATGGCAATAGCGGCGTCTGCCTTTGGTTACGGGCAGTTTCTTTCTCGGACAGGTGAGCGCGGGCTGCGGTCTTTTAAAACCCAACGTTTATTCGTTTCCCGGGTTGGTTACCTTCTGGTGTTTTTCTGTCAATGTGGCTCGGCTGTTTTGTTCTGCACTTTCTGACTGCATTATAATTATCCTTTATGTTCTCTTTGCTGCTGGTTTTAAATAGAAAATCCTTTTCCTCTCCTGCATCGAGCTCTTGTTTATTGTGGCATTTCTCTTCATACAAGCCTTCCCCCCCACCCCCACCCCATTCTCCATACTCCCCAATTACGTTGGGCTTCATCTCTGGCCGGTCGTATAATTAAGAATGCTTCAGTTTGTAATTCACCTCAACCAGGTGAGGAAGGGTAGTTCAAGTCATAGATAACATGTGTGTGTTTTGCCTTCTTTATTGTGTCTTCGCTGCTAAGAGCAATTATGAGTTGTATATGTAAGGTCCCCATAATGCAAGTAATTCCTGTATTTATGGCCTTTAAGAAGTTAAGCATGTTTAGTCAGGTTTTGAACCGCCAAAGCTCAAATGTTTCTTCCATTTCCCCCCTAAATTTCAATGAGGCATGAGTGATTGTATCCTCTGTATTATGTTTGCATGCTTCATTTATATTATAAAAATATGTCCAGAAAACCTGAAGCTTTCTATTTTTGAAAATTAAAGTCTGATTCAAACCAAACTAGCCTAATAATGGTAAGACTGATATTGCTAATAGTGCCTTTTACTCTTTTTAGTCTTTATTTTATTAATTTGATAGTGTAAAATAGAATACTTTCAATATTCAACTTTTTTGGTCATTTGTTTTGAGTGCTTTGGTAGTTTACAACTTCATAACTGATTTTATAGCTTCATAACTGATTTTTTTTTAGCATTGCCAAATTTTATTTCTTAGGGTGTAAGTATATGATAAAACAAATATTAATCTCCATTCCAACTGAATATTCTGTGATGGCTACATTCTTGCTACATGTTTTTGAAGTCTAGTAGTTAAAGTGACAAGTTTGGTAAATTTCACTTATTTTACTCTTTAGTATAAATTCAAGGTTACTCAAGAGCCACTCAAGGTTATATTTACTTTTTAGGTATGAATAGTATTAAGCAGCACCCCACATTTAATAAAGAGTAACATCTGAGTTACTAGGAAACATGGTGGCTCAGTGGCTAAGATGCTGAATTTGTTAATCAGAAACGTCAGCAGTTTGAATCCCTAGCACCGCATAACAGAGTGAGCTCCTGTCACTTGTCCCAGCTTCTGCCAACCTAGCAGTTCGAAAGCATGTAAAAATGCAAGTAGAAAAATAGGAACCACCTTTAGTGGGAAGATAACAGCGTTTGTGCACCTTTAGCATTTAGCCATGCCGGCCACATGACCACGGAGACGTGTTCCAACAGCGCTGGCTCTTCAGTATTGAAACAGAGATGAACACCGTCCCCTAGAGTCGGGAACAACTAACACGTATGTGTGAGGGGAACCTTTACCTTTAACATCTGATTGCTCCAATGGCAGTCAAAATTGAGATCCTACTATTTCCTTACTCAAGATTAAGTTTATGCCTTTTTAAATGCCATTTTTCCTTCTATTTCATAACAATTGCTTTTATATACAAAATTAAAAAATCTAAAAAAAAATTTGGGGAA
Source organism: Natrix helvetica (assembly GCF_964273705.1). Classification (NCBI taxonomy): domain Eukaryota; kingdom Metazoa; phylum Chordata; class Lepidosauria; order Squamata; family Natricidae; genus Natrix; species Natrix helvetica. The sequence continues at coordinate 115,850,717 of NC_138548.1, read as the reverse complement.
GAATGTTGTAAGATGCTATAAACAGGAAATGGACAATTAAGTGGGTGACCTCCAACATAAACAGGAAGAACTTCTTGAAGGTCTCTAGTCTAGACATTTCAGGACATTGTTTGAAATGGTTGGTTCATAAATCTGAAATAAATTAACCTCTTTTTAATTTGGCACAATATATTGAACCACAGAAACAAACAGGCTAAATTTATGTCACATTGAAGGACAAACCAAACCAAATTTCACCATTAGGCCTTTAATTGCTTTAGCTAGGAATGCTATTTGAACCCAGGTGAATAAGACTGTAACAAGACTTTCCTCCTTCTGGAAAAGATATTTTAAAACTATTTTTGGATTTTTAGATATACCGGTAATTACATACACATAATAGAATCTTGGAATAAAAATTACCCATTTATGAATACTGAATGAACAATAGCAGTTATCTGCAGGAAAATGCCAGTAAAAATTGATGACTAAAGTCCTCAGGCTTAAGTTTGCTCCAACTAATCCAATACTTTTCTGATAGACAAAAAAATGCACATATACTAATTGAAATAGTTCTTTCAAAGCATGTAATGACAAATAACTTTACTTTCTTGGAATGCTTATTTGTGTGTGTGTGTGTGTGTGTGTATTGTTCAAAAATTACCAACTTGAAAGAGTAAGGAAAAATTGCATTTAAAAAGGCATAAACTTAATCTTGGCCATATGGAATATTGCTACTCAGTCTATACAGTATGTTTTCAGGAATTCAATTCATATAGAAGAGTGAGCACACATTTTAGGATTTAAGATCTGGTGCAGCATATTTTCATAATATTTGGCTATGTTCCAGTATACCACCTTACTGACAACTATGCTGATTGTCTAGCTAGTACCTCATTAGGCCTGCCTTTATATCTGAAGCTCTTTATAATTCTCATAAGCCAGAGGTTTAACTGATTAAGTCTGCCCAATTAAGTAAGATTATTTACTGTTAAACTCTTGCCTCTCTGACCCCAAAAAGGTTGCAAAGATCTTTTTGTATGAATTGTAAAGTATCTAAGGAGGAGTATGATGATTCCAGTAGAATTTTTACTCTTCCTTAAAAAGTGTAAACTATTCTTACTAATTCTAGAATTGGAACATCTTCGTCCTATCTGAGTGACTTTTTGTCCCTGGTTCTCTTTCAGCATTTCTGTTGAGGTCTACAGTTCGAAGTCTGAGTGCACAAAACACTTCACCAGTTCACGGGTAAGAGCAGTACATTGCAGAATGTTTTCTTTTCTGCTTTGGTATTCTGATTTAATTTTGTTAGATTTAAATAACAAATTTAACCTTTTAGCCTCAATATTGTGTGAAAGACAGTATACTGTTAATTAACTAACATTTTACCCAAGAAGAAAAAAGGATATATTATTCAAATCATATTTATTTGAAATTGTCTTTGTGTTACTGCTAAATTGAATTATATGAATATGTTTCATGAATCCTTCCTTCTTTTTCATCCATTATTGGGACATTATTGAGCCGTAATATGAGGACCCAGATTGTTAGGGGCAATATGCTGACTCTGTAAACTACTTAGGGCTGTAAAGCACTATGAAGTGGTTTATAAGTCTAAGTGTTATTGCTATTTAGGGGCTCTTGGAGCACTGTAGGGGTGCCTAGTTCTTTTTTCTCTTCCTCCTCCTCCTCTCATGATTTTGGGAAACTTTTTACACCTTTTATGCTGTCGGGGCTTTGGGAAAATAGCAATTTTTTGTTGCAAATAATGGTACAGTTATTTACTTATGATCATTAGTCACTTTAGAGCAGTGTTTCTCAAACTTGGCGACTTTAAGTCCTGTGGACTTCAACTCCCAGAATCCCCCAGCCAGCATAGCTGGCTGGGGAATTCTGGGAGTTGAAGTCCACAGGACTTAAAGTCGCCAAGTTTGAGAAACACTGCTTTAGAGTCTCGTTGTACAAAATGGCCTACAACTAATCAATATAAGCTATTGTAACAGAAGAAAAGAGGGATTCCAGCATGCGAGAAAGCCCATAATGATATCCTTTTTTTACATAATGCAGGCCATGTTGTCTTTCTTGCAGTATTATAAGACAAGCCCCAATGCTGGGTAATTCTGCGAGACCTGAATTTACATACTGATGCTATAAGACACTTGAAGCAAGTCAACAGTTACATAGTAGTTTAAATGTTTCCAAACATGTATAAAAGGTCTTTATGTCCTACTTATTCCTAAGAAGCATTCACTTTTTGCATTCATTTTCTGGTTTTCTCTTTCCTGGCTTCTTTTATAAAGGTAGCAGTCAAAGAAGTCATAGAGATTATCACCTCAGAAAAATGATCACTTTGCTGCACATGCATTTCTTTGCTTGAGTGTATAAACAAAATTGACAAAATGTTTAATTTTAGGTGGTCTAACCTTAAGGTATGACTGCCAACTTTGGAATAAGCCAGAAAATTACAACAACTTTAAGTTATGGTTTGATATTCTTAGATTGCACCCAAAATTGATAACTAGTTTTTCAATTCAGACAGAATTAATTGAACAACTGGTTGGCTCAGTTGTTTGAGCAGAGGTAAATATAGTATCTGCAACCAGAAGCCTTGCTTTGACTTAGTATACTGCAATAAATTGTCTGAATATCTTCATTCAATAGTTTTAGCTGATTATTGGCTGAAAAGAACAGAGAATGATTTGTATGTACTGGCTTCTGAGCCTAATCATGTTTTTTTCCTACTTTAATGCAGTTCTAAAGTATAACATTTCAACACAAGAGTTTGAACTTGCTCCCAGCTTTGCAGTACGTGGCATTAAAGAGATCACTTTAATGGTTGTTGTGTTCTAAAAATTCTCCCATTGTATAAAGATACTCCAGAATATTCATAATCAGAACTGTAGAACTGAGTTGGCAGCTAAGCATTAACCAGCAGTTGGAGATAAGGGAGAAAACAGATATTCTGTGCAACTTGTTCCAGTCCTTGCTGCATACCATGAAGTCAGCCAGTGTGAAGCTTGATGGAACCAAGAGCAGAAAAAGCAAAAAACAGAGTCCTCTCAACCCAGCAACACCTTCTAGTGGCCCAGGCAAAATGGCTACAGGAGCTACTTCTAAAATCAAGAGTTTCTCCTTGCCATCCATTTCTTCCATAGCCACTGTAGAAGCTGCCTCTATTGGCTCTTCTCCTAAAGCTGGCCCCAGTTTTCTGGATGCAGTTGTCTCCTTGAGTGTTAGCAGAGGCATGGATCAGGAAGAGATTCAGAAGGAACGCTATGGAGAGAGGACTCCCCTGCAAATTCCTAACCAAAGTAGAATGTCAGCTTCAGCTGCAGAAGCAGTATCAAAAATAGAGCCAATCAAACTCGATGAAGGTGTAGAAGTAATAGATCTCACCGGTGACACTTCAGTGGTTGATCTTACACATAATGATTCCATTGTACTTGCGGAAGAGACTAGACAACAGCAAAACCAAAAATTAAGAAGCCGCCCACTGTTCAACAGCTGTATAGTATGTAATGATAATGACAACGAATGTAGTGAAAGTGAGGAGTTGGCTGCCAGTAAATTGCCTAGAGAATTAGAAAAGGAGAAAATTGGAAGTCCAAAATTTTCAGGCACTGTGAGTTGTCCAATTTGCATGGATGGCTATGCAGAAATTATCCACAGTGGACGACTTATAATGTCAACAAAATGTGGCCACATCTTTTGCAGTCAGTGCCTTCAAAATTCTCTTAAAAGTGCAAACTCTTGTCCTTCTTGTAGGAAAAAACTCAATCGCAAACAATATCATCCAATATATATATGAATATATGGATGAATTTGGTAATCTAACATTTCTCATTTGGCTGCTTTGTGTTTTGTTTATTTTATGTAAACTTAATTGTGTAAGGAGCATTATAGCTCAGTTTACTAGGGGACCATAGACTCCCATCTACTGAAACCTATGTTTAAAAAAACCTGTACAAGTAGTAAAGAGAACTTATTTTTTGTTTAATTGTAAGCCAGTTATAAAAATATTGATGCAATCAGGCAGAAGCTGATGAAGAATGTAGGGCACTGTTACAAGCATCTTATTAGAATTAAATTAATAAAATTGAACGCAGTTCTCTACTTTTTCATTAATTCTCCTGCTTGAAATTACACAACTGTCTGAAAAATAAATATTACTTGCGTTTAAGAGAGGAAAGTGCACTTTTGATATTTGTTTTCAAAACAGATGTTGGCTTAGTAATAAAGCTTTAAACAACCTTCAGATATTTGTTCTATAAGCATATAAATATATATGCTTCTGTATTTATAGGCAATTGATTTTAATTTATGTAAATAAAGCTTTTGATGGTTTATGAAAAATTCATTTAATTGTCATGTTTTAATCATTTGTCAGATATTAACTATTTCCTTAGAATTGCTTACTGGCTTTTTTCTTGAATTGTAGCTGAAAAATACAAAGTGGTTCCTTGGCAGAGAAGTAGATGGTTTCTTATCACTTTTGTTTATTGTTAACTAAATTCTTAATTAGTGTTTCCTAATACCAGTACCAAAAAGCAGGTTATGGAGAGACAGATAACATTTGTTCTGAACCTTCACAGACAACTGTGCCCTTAAAACCGGGACTTTTAAAAATACAGAACAAAGGTTTCTGGTGACAGTAGGGAAGATGCTGACATTAAACCAGATTGCTTTTCATGCTGCTGCAGAGGGTAGCTTAAGAGATCTTTGGAAAAAGATACAGCTGTGTTAAGGAGTTCCTGACAGATGCTATGTGAGCATCTTGATACACTACAGAACTCCTTTTTCTCTTTGACAGTTTCTATAATAAAGAAGTAGCGTGAACTTGAATGGAAGATATCTAACAAACTGGATGAAATGTTTTGGGCCCAGCAGGTGGCAGCACATTTTGAATGTCCTTGAAAAAGCTACAGATAGATGTTAGTATTTGGGATATCTGATCACAGGGAGATAATTTGGGTGGTAAACTAGATTAGGAAGCTGAAAGGACAATTTGGAAGAAAGCTGTGACAAAATGCTTCTTTGCTATTGCCACAATGTGCCCATCTGGTCCCCAGGGTTGAATTGAATGAATGTCTTTATGCCTGCCTTCTCTCCAGGAGGCAGAGAACATGCTTCTGTTTGCATGAGACTCCTGGGGCTCTGTAATGTCCCTGTCTAGCCCTTCAAATAGCTTTATATTCCTTGCCTCCCATCATAAAGTCAAGGGAAGAATTATGTTCTCCTGCCTGTTAGCTTCTCTCTATATTCACCCTTGTCTTCTGACTGGTAAAGCACAAAGACGTGATTACATCACTACCTCAGGTATTTGGTAGGAAACACTTGTCTTAGCATTAATAGCAGTATTAATAGCAATACATTGAGAGTTAAGGTAGCTATTTTATTATATAATTGCTATTAAAATCAGCTGTGGAATTTGGGCTCATATAATACCATAACTTCATGCTCTTTAGGCATGCAAAGTCTGTCCCCGACATGTTGGTTTTATTTTATTTTAAAATACTTGAGGCATTCCTATTTTACATAAATATTCATCTCAATACACCATCTCTAGTTTTCATTCTGTGGTTTGTTTCTGGTGTGTGTGGTATTTAACCTAGTATTTTACTTCTTAAAATCTTATAATTATCCACATGAGCCTTAAAAATAAGATTTAGTTCTCATGTGCTCAATATTTTCTGAGGTATTTTCAATATTTTTCCAAATCCTACACATTCCCACTGATATGAATGATATGCTTGTAAAGCATAGCAATGAAGCACTACAAACATACTTTTTTTTATTCAGCCAGTACAAAAATTACTTTTGGTATACTATCTTTTCAAGAAGAGTATCTTAGATACGTAGCAGGATTTCACATGCTAGATTTATTTCTGTCTCTGTGTTCATTGGGATCTTTGGTCTCCAGAGTGCACTACTGATAAATATGCGAAGATATGGTGTGGACAGTTCTGGAGCCCCTGGGGTGGCAGAAGTGACACTGCTGTTATATGAGCTGCACTGATTGCCAGTTTGCTTCCAGATCCAATTCAAGGTGTTGATTATTACCCTTAAAGTACTTTATGGCAGGGTTCCAGAGTATCTGAGGAATTGCCTTACCGTGTTGAGAGTAACCTGCCCAATTAGTTCCATTACAAAGAGCTACCTCTGATCCTGTCAGCCAAAGAATTTTGGCTGGCAGGATCCAGGAGGAGAAGAACCTTTTCTGCTGTGGCCCCCTTGCTCTAGAACAGGGGTGTCCAAACTTGGGAACTTTAAGACTTGTGGACTTCAACTCCCAGAATTCCCCAGCCAGCCGGCTGGGGAATTCTGGGAGTTGAAGTCCACAAGTCTTAAAGTTCCCAAGTTTGGACACCCCTGCTCTAGAATATTCTCCTGTTCAGAGATTAAATTGCCCCCCACACTCCTGGCCTTCTGGAAGAGCCTAAAAATTTGGCTCTGCTGCTACTACATTGTTGATGAGATAGAGAAGATTCTCCCCCCCCCCCAGGCTGCCCATCATCTTGGTTTCTAATTTTAATTTTTAACTTTTTATTCTATTTTAATTCCCCCTCCCCACTTTTTAAATTCTATTGTATTGTAAGCTGGCCACGGTCATTGTATTATTGAAATGGGCAGCATATAAATTCAATAAATAATAAGATACATTTGTGGATACCTCTGTTACAAAGAGGCCTTTCATGTTTTTCAAAGTTTGCTATGAACAATATATGGAATTCTAGTTTACCACATTAACCAATTTGCCTGAGTTTGCTTCTCAGACTGGAGTATAAATCAACTATTCTGGTGGGACTCACACATTGCCTGAAGCCATAAATTAGCTGACCACATTTTAACTTAGCTGTTGCATGAACCCAGACAATCTGAAGTGAAGTTTGTCCATTTTTAAGAACCAAACACATCCAGTAGCTTTCTTAACAATAATAAGGAAATGGTTTACCACTGCTGACTTTGAGACAGTGACAAAGAATGCAGCTATGCACATTGTACATATCCTAAGCCCCCATTGTCTGTGAACTCTCACCTCATTCAGAGAACAGCACGAAGTGAATTGGAGTTTTGCTACCACTTTATTCAGGACTTTAGTAAAGCAAAATCTCAAACTACTGTACACAAAAAGACTGTAATCACATTCTTGCACATAGAAATACAGCTTTCCTTCCAATTTCTACCTAATGTGTGTGGGGGGGGGGGCACAAAATCTTAACTCTTAAGAGCAGCCCTATTTTTCATACTGCACTACATGCATTTGGTTCCTGCCAGAGCCTGGCTTCTGTCCAAACTCTGAATCTATTAGGCTCTTGGGGGCCTTTTCCAAATGCCTAGCTGAAGTTTTCCATCCTTGGCAGAAAAATAATTGGTGTGGAAATTGCCATTTCCATTGCTGATCCCTGTCCTGCCTCTATTGCACATCACTGCCCCCACCTGATTTCCCTCCAGATTAAGGAGCATTGTAGACTAACACATTGTCTCCCTCTTGAAGCTGCCTTTGGACCGTTTTGGGAATAAAGGATAAGTAGCACTTTAATAAGAGTTCAGCTAAGGCTGGTTTAATTCTACCTCATGGTTGGAAATGAGTTGAAAACAATATCACAGAAATAACGAGGGGAAAAAATGTTGCTGGGGAGCATGCACTATTTTAAAAAAAAGATGTGAATAACACAGGTAGTAGTGAGTTAGCCAAAGAGCACTGGTTTGCATTGCATTGCTAGTTTTGTTAGGGACCAGAGCGAGACCTATTTCAAAATTATTCATTTCAAATGATAAATGCAAAACACAAAAAGATACGCTGTGTGCTTTTCTAATGGAGGTTAGAATTTAGATTTGCTCCCTTTGGGAAAAGACATAGTTTGCATTTATCATACACGAGCGCAGTATTGATCTTTGGGATTCTCCATGCTTTATTACAGTAAATGGCAGTGAGCGTTTGAACATCTGCTGCCGTCATTGGAATAAAAAGTATGTGCTTCATTAGCAAAGCTGGCTGAGAGGCAAGACTTTTCTAGCTGGTCTAGGCCAGTAATTCTAATTAAGTATAGAACACTGGGATCCAGCAGGTAGTTCATTCAGCCACCCAAGATTCAAGGGCCAGAACGCATCACTACCTCAGTCTCCTCCATTCTGACAGTAATTTAACTCATAATAATAGATCAGTGACTGGAAATTGGTTCATTGAAGCACACAAGATGAAACGCAGGTAATGATATGATTTCTAAAATTCAGAAAACTGACAGCGAACAGGGCTTGAGTGCCCTGTTATTAACCAAACTCATCTGTGCTAATCTAAACAAAATTGGGATCTTGCACACACACACACACCCAAAAAAAGTGCAAGTCGGAAATAAAAGGATGGATATTAAACTCTTTGAGCGGGAGATCTATTCACCTGTAGCCCCCCAATATTTAGAAGAAATTCCTGACCAGATTAATGCTAAGAGTTGTTATGATATGGAGTACATCAAACCATTCAAGTGCAAAGATTTAACTTGGAATTACATTTTTGGTTCAAAATTTACTTTTGAAAGACCTTTAACTGTAAAAGGGATGAGAAGGCATACATAAATGGAACTCGAATTGGGCTTTTTTTGTCCAAAAATGAACTGTTTCCTTGAAACTAATCAAATAAACCATCTCCATATTTTATTTCTGCCAGCTATCTTTGAAACCCACAAATAAATTTCTAACCATTGCTTTCCCATATCTCTTTGTCTCAAAGTTCTTGTCACTTTTATCAAAATCCCATAGAAGTCCTAGTGAAGCAGCTCCATTAAATTCCTTATAATTCAAAATAAAAACAATAATAATCTACATCACTATTTTGGTTTATTCTATAGCTTTTTAAATGTTTGAGTCATCCAATTCTATTTGTCAATCCAATCTTTCCCTTTCTTTCTTGTAAATTGTAATTTTAAAATCCAACTTAATCTCTATCAATTTTATTCAATGAAACTTGTTTCTCTTCAATACCATCTGTTGATTTCATTGCAGAGTTAAACAGCTTGAGAACCAAGCCTTAAAATTTTCTTTTAAAGTAGCCATCTGGTGCCCTCTAATGTCCAAACTTTCAAAGACTTGTTAATAAGATTGTAATGTAAGCAAAAAAATAATTCTCATGAGAGAGGGTCTTTTTAATTAACTTCAAAATCTTTTTAAATTCAAATTCATCTGAATCCTTAATCCATTTACAAAAATCTTTTTATGATCAAACTGTAATAACCCTTTTGCTGTGTATTGCCAAAAAGAAAAATTCTTAAAACTGTATACGTATATTTTCCTTTTTTCTAAATAGATTGAAGAGAAACACCCAGCAAGTGCCAAACTTGCAGTTCTGAAGGGTTTCTTTTTAACTTTCACAAGCAATTAGGGGGGGAGAGCTCTAAAGTAATTAAACAGGTGCTTTGGTTGAACTTTGAGACCCCCTAAGAGGCTAGAATAGAGTAATGGTTCAGAGCACAATGGAATTGCAAGACTCCCAACAGTTTGCAAGAGACCAATAAACATCAGTTTCTGCTCACCAAAAACAGCTGTCTGGAGTATGCATAGGACGGGAATAGAATAGAATAGAATTCTTTATTGGCCAAGTGTGATTGGACACACAAGGAATTTGTCTTTGGTGCATATGCTCTTAGTGTACATAAAGAAAAATAAAATAGAATACATTCATCAAGAATCATAAGATACACTTAGTGAGGGTCATAGGTTACTAATAAGCAATCAAATTATACTAGGAAACAAATAAAACAATATAAATTGTAAAGATACAAGCAAATGGTTATAGTCGTACGTGGGAAGAGATAGGTACTAGGAAGGAAGAGAAGAATAATAGTAATATAGTTTTAGTAGGTAATATGACAGTGTTGTGGGAATTTGTTCAGCAGAGTGGTGGCATTTGGGGGAAAACTGTCCTTGTGTCTAGTTGTTCTGGTGTGCAATGCCCTATAGTGTCGTTTTGAAGGTAGAAGTTGAAACAATTTATGCCCAGGATGTGAGGGGTCTGTAGATATTTTCGCAGCCCTCTTTTTGACTCATGCAGTATACAGGTCTTCTAAAGATCTACCCATCTAGAGAGAATTTTTGGCAGTCTGGATCCAGTATCAAGCTGCTTTTCAGCTGTAATATCTCAGTTTGTCATTCCTCACTGGAAGCAACTTCAAAATACAGGTAGTCTTCAACTTACCATTTTGAGCCCAAACTTTATGCTGCTAAATGAGACATTTGTTAAGTGAATTTTGTCCCATTTTATGACCTTTTTTTGCCACAGTTGTTAATTGAATCACAGTTATTAAGTGAATTTGGCTTCCCCATTGATTTTGCTTGTCAGAAGGTCGCAAAAGGTGATCACATGACCCTGGGATGCTGCAGCCGTCATAAATATGAGTCAGTTACCAAGCATATGAATTTTGATCACATGACTATGGGGATACAGCAACAGGTGTAAGTGTGAAAAATATTATAAGTCATTTTTTTAGTGTAACTTTGAACGGTCACTAAATGAACTGTTGTAAGTCAAGGGCTACCTGTATTAGCTTTTCTCTCATGGGCATAGAGAAAGAAATTGAATCAGTTAGTTTCCCATCCAATTTACCAGTTTCTTTCTCAAGCCATAGAGAAAAATCTTCAGCCATCAGCTCCTTGAGCTGCAAACAAATTTTCAAAAGCCTCCTTTATGTTGTCCCAAAAAGGGATTTATCAATCCTTCCGTTCCCCATCATTCAGTGAGAACTGAAGAATTCTTGGATAAGAAGCAAAACATTTTCAAGAAATAAACCAAGAAAATCCAGTTGCCATTTGGAAAAGCACCTTTGGAACAACCATGACCTGGATGACTAAATATCTCCATAGGTGCTTCTTTATGCGGGTTGGGACTTTTGGAATGCCTGATTGCTATGTCAAAGGGAAGACTGGCATTCAGTAGAGCAGGAGTGTCCAAACGTGGCAACTTTAAGACTTGTGGACTTCAACTCCCAGAATTCCCCAGCCAGCTCGCTGGGGAATTCTGGGAGTTGAAGTCCACAAGTCTTAAAGTTGCCAAGTTTGGATACCCCTGCAGTAGAGCAATCATCACCATCTCTCTGCCTGCCTGCCTGTCTGCCTGCCTGCCTGCCTACCTGCCTGCCACAGAATGGTGCCACCCTGAGTTAGCTGAACCCTTGGTTAGATGACAACATTTTACGGGACAGTATGCACAACACACAGGGATTTGAATGAATTGGATGTATATTTGTAGTCTGTGATTTGGCAATCACTCTTTTTTTCTTCCTCCAATTTTATATACTGGAAAACGGAAGGAGGAATCAAAAGATATGATAAAGAAATATTGAAAACATGTTCAGAAGGCTTTTTTTCATTATTGAAATCCTGTTGATCATCCATGGACAAAAAAACATAGTTTCATCTACTGTGGTTAGGTGAATTAGCCACTGACGGGTGGACTTATTCAAAGATAAGCTATAATTCGTAGTTAGGTTTATGCCAGGTACCCAAACTTCCCCTGTGTGATGCTGCTTTTTAATGGAAAGCTTTAAAAAACGAGTGTATAAGCAACAGATTGGCTGCACAGTATCTGATAAACATGTCAGTACAGGCTCCAAATGACCTCCCCAACTGCTGGAAGTAGTCTAATTATATTTTAAATCTGCTCAATACATTGCTTGTTTTGAATTACTTTTCCATCAAGCTTCATGTCACTGCGTTAATTGTTTGCTAGCCGAGCTGAAAAGTTACTGCGCAGGTCATAGGCCCTTATCAGCAATGATTTACTGCGCATGCTTCTTAACATGTTTCATATACATCACACATTCCAGAGACTTCTTTCCTTTTGATCTTCTGTTCGTCTGCCAAGAAGGTGGACGAGAATTGCTTTTGCCAAAATGTAACAATTAGATAGATTTGTTTATTTTCTTATTTTCATATTCAAAGTTTGTTTTAATTAGAACTTGTTACTGGATCTTACTTTCGCTTTTTGAAGATATGCTGTTTGGAAAAGCCATCAGTCTAAGACCTCATTAGCTCAGGGTGAAATTTCCCCTGACACTTCATTATGCCTGAAGGATGAAGAAAGCCCACTGCAGCCCATAGTAACTTTTGTCACCCTTTCCCCAAGCCTGCACCCCACCCCTAGACTCCGAAATCCTTTTAAGCGAGGTTTCCACGTTCTTTGAAACGGAGACATTCTGCTTGAAAAAGGGTTGAGTTGTCCAGCACAAAGTAGGGGGGCTTCTACAGTATAATCAAAGAGTTGACCGGAAATTGACTTCCCTGCTAGCGCAAAAACCTGTTGCATTTCGGAATCCGTTAGGTTAGGTAATTCATTCTTCTCTTTCTGCTTCTCCTGTAATCATGTTTTACGATTCATGTTTCTGTATGTGAAGCTTGTTCTAACGCAAACTTTAAGATAAGGCATTAGCTGGGAGAGGTGTGTAAAATTCTTGCCTAGAGGACTACACATTTTTTTAAAGAAATGGGGACTTGAGAGATGCAATCAAAGCATTCAGGAATTGACTGTAATATTTATAATCGCAGATTCTTGTTATTTCACAGGCTGCTTCCAAAGACATCCTTGTCATCACCTCCATGGCCTGAAATCAAGCTACCAGATCCGGAAGAAGAGGCAGAACATCATAGAGGTAAATAATCTAGACCCTCTCAACAAACACAAGGTGTGCCACTTCTGTATGTTTCATTTTGATATTGTCATTGCCTCCCATTTGTTTCTGCTTTTGATTTAATAAAGACATGGAATCATTAACACAGAATACCAGAACGAGAAACACAAGCAACTCTAGCGTTAGTGAAGTTTTCAAATCGGATTTGATACAATACAGAAAATAGCTAGATTTGTCTTCTAGCTATTGTCATGGTGTACTCTCTTAGCCAATGCAATCACTATTAGGAGACTGTTATATAGTCAATAGCGTTCCATGCACCTTCGGCATTTAGTTATGCCAGCCACATGACCACGGAGACATCTTCGGATAACGCTGGCTCTTCAGCTTTGAAATGGAGATGAGCTCTGCCCCCTAGAGTCAGGAACAACTAGCACATATGCACGAGTGGAACCTTTACCTTTACCTATGTAGTCAATGTTGCCGCTTTAGAGACTCAACCTTATCTCCTATGTTACATAAACTCAAAGAAAAAGTCCTCACTTTGATTAGTGCTGTGTCCCATTCAAGGACAGGTGAATGAAACTGTATCTTTTTCTAGACTTGAACAGTGGCCATGTAGTCTCTGGAAATGATAGGTTTTGAATTCAGGGATCAAAACACCATGCTACACCTTCGTGCTCTTGAACTCATGTATATTTCTCAGGACATTGCCAAGAAATAGTGCAGCTTTTGTGAGAAGATGTTCACAAGTCAACGTGCCTATGGCCCTTCCTGGCTTTAGACTCAAAGCAGTGTGCATTTCCCCTTATCTTAAATTTTGCTTTAGAATCATTTTTTTAAGTATAAGAAAAGCAGTACTATGGATACATAATAGGGCTATTTATCCAAGCAATTATTCCCCAACACTCATCTCAATATAATATTATTTGTGTAGAGAGCCATGGTGGCCTATACTTTAAAATGTTCTCAACTAGAAATGGGAAGAACCAGGTTTTACATCTTCAACCATAAAAGGGACCGATCACTTCCTCTTAGCCTAAACCAGGGGTCCCCAAACTTGGCAACTTTAAGACTTGTGGACTTCAATTCCCAGAATTCTTCAGCCAGCAAAGCTGGCTGGGAGAATTCTAACAGTTGAAGTCCGCAAGTCTTAGAGTTGCCACGTTTGAAGACCGCTGGCCTAAACTATCCCAAGTCTTGTGTGGCCGGAGGCGGGGAGGGGGTTAGGGTTAGGGTCAGAATCAGATGAGGGAATAGCCTAGGTACCATCTTGAGCTCCTGAACAAAATGTGGGATATTAATGTAAAAAATAAACTCACCAATTTTCTTCCAGAGCTTGTACAGAATGTGAATGAGTTAATTGCCACTGGGCAATATGGAAGACTGTTTGCAGTTGTTCACTTTGCCAGCAGACAGTGGAAAATAACCAGTGAAGACTTGATTTTAATTGAAAACCACTTACCTGCTGAATGTGGAGACAGAATCAGAATGGAAAAGGTAGGCTTCATGTTAGCAATCATTTTTTTTTCTCCCTGTGTTAATCCGAAAGATTACTTTACTTTAAATGTATCATTAAATCAGCATAACACACACGTCTGCCTCCGCTTCACCATATCATTAGCTACCTGTTAGCATCTCCCGCAAGAGCGCATGTCCTGTGATAGGAGAGTAAATACTGTATTAGAAGCAAGGAGACAGAGCTAAAAACATTAAAGAATGACTTCTGGGAGCTATTTATGAGAACATAAACGTGTTTTTTGCTGATGGATAGAGAGAAAAAGATGGTCAGGAACCCTTTAAGATTCAAATGGCATTCCAAGGAGAAAAGGAATTAAGTGGTAAATGATGAGGTGTGGAAGAAAGGTTACTGATAGACCTCTGGGTGTTGTTCAAAGGCAAGGTAGGAGTGGAGAAGTATTAATAGCCATCTTATCTGTTTCCACTAATCAAGGCTTTTATCTAAGCTTCCACCTCTTTATACTCAAGTTAAATAATGCATAAGGTGTACCTCAGTTTCCCCAAGGTTAGAATTTCTGTGCCTCTTTCTCTATTATTCCAATTTGCTTCTCTTACTTTGTCCTTTTCTTACTAGTGCAAATTCCTTTAGCTGCTGCCTAAACTCTCAATCAGCCAGTGCAGTGTTGTGTGCCCTTTGGTGTCAGATACTGGCCTATGCCCCTTGTAGTGCTACAGATCCCTATTGGCAACAATTCGATCCTCTTTAAGATCTCTGTTAGATCCTTCTTTTTTTGTGACTGCCATGCTATCACCAACCCCATCGATGTTTTCAAGGTTTTGGAGCCTCTAACTCTTCCCCCTTTACCAATACATGTAGTCCTCGGGTAGCAACCACAATTGGGAGGGGCAATTTGGTCATTAAGCGAAGCAGTCACAAAGTGAAATCATGATTGTACTTTTGATCTTGCTTCACCTTTCCTTTGCTTTACAGACCTGGGGAGGCTTTAAATGGGAGGATTGTTGGGAAAATCATCTTTTCCTCCCTGTCATAATTGAACAGTCGTTAAATGAGGCAGTTGCTAAAGAGGACCATCTGTACTACTTGCCACACAGTTTTCAGCCCCATCCACTTTGCCTCTTTAAGGTGACTCACAATGTCAGACCCTGTGAGTTTGTCATGTTGCCTCTGTTTCTTGTCCCAGGTCATCACAGGGTTGAGACCTCAGTTTTAGTGGCTTTCTCCAGGAATGTAAATAATTTCAAAACATGCTAGCCAGGTTTCAGCAGCTTCCTCTGACCAATCGGAACAACATCCAATGCACAAAACAGGCTGTAACAGCGCTTATCATAGTAACCATGGGTGTCAAACTCGCTGCGTCGTGTTGCCTTTACATGATGTTTCGCAACGTTTTTCCCATTCGTGGAGCTGGAGAGGGTGTGGCCTGTGCATGACGCATCCAGCCCGCAAGCTGCCAGTTGGACACCCCTCTAGTAGACAAAGTATTGTCTTCAGTCTGAGAACTTTCTCAACACTATGGCACCTTCTAAAAAGTGAACATCTGACTTCATTCACACAACTAATTCTGACTTCCTCCATTAAATTTTTGGGGTTGGAGGAAAAAATACTTTGAATAACTTACTTCTCTTTGTTAGCTTATGTAGGCATTTCACCTTTTCAATTGATGTCTGCATGTCCCTGTGGCACTATAAAATATACTTACTTTGATTTGGATTGAACCAGCTGCCCTCTGAGTATTTTGGAAAACCCCTCACATCAACCCCAGCCATGTTTTGTAGGGGCTACAATCTCAGTTATTATTTGCCTAATTCAACCCAAACTAATCACTATCATCCTTTAGACAGGGCTTCAATGCATGAGATCTTTCTAAAGTGATTTATTCTGCTCCTACCCAGACATGTTTTAATTATACATTACCATATACATCTGCTCTGATTTGTAAACATAATTCTGATGCATAGTTCAATGCCCAACTAATCCACTTAACAATAAAACAGCCTGGATAATTGAAGATTCATATACAATCATACAAGATGCCACTGAGATGAACTGTGTTGTCTTGTATTCTGATGAAATATTACAATTTGGAATAATTTAGCAATGGAAAGAACTTTTCCTCTGTTCTGCTCCTTTAATTTTCATTTTGAAGAGAGATCCCTAGATATTTATGCATCGTTTAATCCAGTAACATAACAGGTGTGAAATAGAAGGAAATCATGCAAGAAACTATTATGGGAGCATGAAGTTTTGCTGGCTGGTTAGTGAAATGAACAAAAAGGTTGCACCAACATTTCACAATTTGGCATTCTTCCGGTATGTTGGGATTATAATTCCCAGAATTCTCAGACAACATGGCAAAATACATGATTTTCTTCCTAGTATTTTCCTGCAAGTGCGAGGTCTGCTTTTTTTTTCAAGTGTTGATCCATTAATTACAAGAAGAAATGACTAGCCAGCTTATCTCCCAAGCCTGACATAATGGGCTGAGAGAGAGTAACTGGCCCAAAGTCACCCAGTCAATGTTTGTGTCTAAGGCGGGACTAGAACTTACCACCCTCTTATGGTATTTTTAGCCTTGTGCCTTAACCACTAGACCAGTGATGGCAACCCTTTTTGGCACTGAGTGCCGAAAAGGGAGTGCATGTGCGCTCATCTGGGCCGCAACTTGGAAGAGGAGCTGCCCAAGGGGCAGGCAAGTGCCAGAAAATGAACTTCCAGTTTCCGGGACACCCATGTGTGCCAGCTAGTCGTTCGATTATTGGCGCGCATGCGCACACAATGATCAGCTGGCCGAAGCACATGCTCACAGAAGAGAACAGAAGACCAGCTCTTCCTGTTTCCGGCGCTGCTGCACACACGAAAGTCAGCTGATCATTGCGCACACATGTGCGCCAGAATTTTGAAATAGGAACAGGTGATGCCGTGCGTGCCAGGCGACATGGCTCCGTGTGCCTCTTCAGGCACACATGCCATAGGTTCGCCATCACGGTACTAGACCATGATATTCATAGTCCCATCAGGGAGCTCTCTGTACTATTTCCTTCAGATTGATTCTGAGGTATCAGGAACAAACAGGTATCCAGCAGGGTGATTTTCTTCTTTCTTTTCAAAATGTGTGGTTGTCACTACAGCACTGAAAGAAGTCATGTCATGCATGAAAACAGTGAAGTTTGCTATCATTCATTGTCTTCTCTTGGATGTTCCAGAGATGTGGGGGAAATAACACAATTTTTATCCTCAATGGTATTTATTTGGCAATCCCCTATTTCATCCTGGTCATTCAACTACCAGAGTGAGAAAACCTAAGTGCAGATTTAAGGGTGCATCTTCCATGATTGCCTTGGTAACGTTCTGGCATATTTTGTAATATGATGATTAACATGCATTATTTACTTCTGTCCCAGGTACTGTTGGTGGGGGCTGATAACTTCACACTGCTGGGAAAGCCTCTCCTGGGGTAAGGTATGCTTTGGGGTCATTCAGTCATGCTGAATCTTTTCAGAGTCATGTGCACTGGTCTGAAAAGGAGTTCGAAAGGCTTTAGAAAGGATTTTACCAAGCACTCAAAAGCAGCTGAGGAAAGATGTGTGCAGAAATGAAGGGAATTGCCGTAGTAACTCCATTGTATTTGAACCATCTTTTAAAAAGCAAGTTGAAATAGTAGAGAGTTGCAGTTAGAATCCAAGAGGGAAAGAAAAGAAGGAACTTAAGTATTCAAGGATCTGGGGGCTTCTTATCAAAACAAACGGTCTGTAAAAAGCTACGAATTCTCTTTACCAGGGAGAATCAAATCCCATGTTTCCTATTTTTCTGTTCCTTTCAAACTCTGAGGTAAAACACTGAGTTAAAAGAACCATTGAAAGCAAAATCCATTATGGACTGATATATGCTCATCATTTCAGTTTTGTGGGCAGGAAACAAAAAAAAAATCTTCATTTTAGAATTTTGCTTTAAAAAGCTCATTAAAAATATGGTGTCTTGTGACTTAGTATACTAAACATAATCTAATTCATCGTGTTTCCTTGTTCTGAAATGTTCCTTCATGACCAGCAGTCATCCACTTTGTTTTATTTTCCTGGAGAAATGAGTCCACTTGTAAAATCATAAATGTATATTTCAAAATATTGTTGTAGTTTGCTGTTTTCTTTGATATTATTTCTATATATGCTTTGTGTTATTGTTTGTTTTGTAAGCTACCTTGAAAAAGTTCTTTAAGAAAATAGATATGCAGTAAATAAATAGTAATTGCTTTAGAAATGTTTCTATTGCCATTGCTTATTTTTTCAATAAGCAGGGTTTTTTAATATCTCAATTTGTTATAAAGAAAGGACCTAGTCCGTGTGGAGGCCACTGTTATAGAGAAGACTGAGTCTTGGCCAAGAGTTAATGTGAAGTTCCGTCGAAGGAAGAGTTATGAGACGAGAAAAAGTAAGATGAAAAACATACATATATATTTTTTAATCTAAACCCCTACTAAGCCAAATAATTGCTGTAATGATGGAATGAACTATATATAAAATGGGGAAAATTGAATTTGACTACAACACAAATATCTCCCTTTCTCTCTTTTTTTTTTTGCCATTTTAAAAAGAAAAAAATGTTTTTCTTTGGGTCTATGTTGTTGTAGCAACATTGCAAATATAGCTTGTTGTTGCCTCCTTTCAACTTTTTTTCATTGATTTATTTTGATTTATTGTATTTATTGAGAAAATGTATATGGCTGCCCCATTCACAGTAACTCCAGAAAGCTTACAGAATTGGAATAAACTCTAAATTCCCATTGAGCCCATCAGATCACTTGATGGGCTCTATAACATCTGGGGTCTCCAGGCATGCTGGTAAACCCATGTCTCCAGGGCCTTTCAAAAGAGTATCAAAGTGGGGCCAATCTTATCTCTACAGGGATGATGTTCTACTGGGGGGGGGGGGGGAGTTACCACCAAGAAGGCTCATGGAAGGAAGCCATAACATATCCCGCCTCCCCACTCTTGTGAGTTAGGCAGATGTACCTGTGAAAGATAGTCCTTCAGATAACTTTCTAGTTGTCTCCTATTTAAAAATTAAGTTTAACCCTACATAGATATAAACAAATCAGCCAATGTTGCATAGTTGCTGTTAGCTTGTTGGACTTTTAGCATAGTATCCTTTAACTGTACCTGATTTAGATTTCACTGAATTTAAAAAAATTTAAAGCAAGGCAGTTCCTTTCCAATAGCTCCAAATCTTGCATGTGATTCCATACATGTTAACAAGGTAAAATAATGTATTTTAACAAATACATTTAACAATGTATTCTTCCAAAGTAATGGTTTATTTCTCAGTGTGATAAACAAGCAACCTTTTAAGATGTATATTCTGTGATCAGTCATGAAATTATTTAGCTCTTTTTGGCAAATTATTAAGTAATTCACTTGTAAAGTCAAGTCCTGAATTTAATCCTTTTTTTTTTCTTCAGTTGTCATTCAGCCGCAAACTGTTCTCCGGATAAATTCCATTGAAATTGCTCCTGTTCTGTCATGATGGATTGTAACATCTTGGGAACATTAAGAAAATAGAAAATGTTCGTCTTTCATGTGGTTATTCTCAGTAAACATTTTTTAAAAAAAATATTATTATAATCATTATTGTTGCCATCACCAAAAATCTTCATTGCTTGTGTACTTCTTATTTTTACATTAAAATATTGTAAACAAAACAAAATGTAAAAACTAAAATCAGGGCAATATATGGGTGTAATATTTAATTATTTAATAAAAACTCAATTAATCTGTTATAAAAATTATCAAATGTATTAGTACAATTAAGATCATCCAATTAAAATGTTTGTATTTTAAGGTTTCAAACTGATAAGAAAATACTAGCACCAAATTTCCAGAGTATTTTTAACAGCTGAGGTTCCATAGCCAGAAAGATTCTCTCTTATTTTGCACTAAGGCTATGTTTACACATAAAATAAGGAGTCTACAACAATTCCCCATCGCCAATTTGCTGTGGAACAACTTATTGTGGGACAATTCAACACTGTATTAATAATTTCATTTAGTTACTTTAATATTGATGACCATGTTTTTGTCGAAATTATAGTATTTCTGGATTGACTTTATTTTATTATTATTGGCCACTGTTCCGTTGAAATTAATTTAACTTTTGTATTTGTTGAATTGTCCTGTGACGAGTCCACCGTGGTGAGTTTTCCATGGCAAGTTGGCCACTGTGAGGACATCATTATAGAGAGAATAGATTACGAAAATCGGGCTGGTAAAGCTTGTTAATTTTTCACTTAAACAAGTCCCATGGATTTTTTTTTAATGGACCAGCCCATGTCCATGGATTTTTTCTTTTAAAATATTTATATTCATTGATTTTATATAACCAATAAAGCAATTCATAGGGTTTTGTAAAAATATGTGGGCCTGCTGACTTAGATTTTAGGTGTGGTTCATATTAAATGCTCATACCTATTGCTCAAAACCTACAGCATGAAGAGATTGTTGGCTTATCAATGGACCATTGCTAATTTAAATTACAGGCAAATTTTTCATATTCTCTTATGCAGGTTTCTCATTGAAGCTGATTTGCACATTATGTTGCCAATCAAAGGTACAGAAACAGCTGTCACTGGAGCCTTTTAGATGCTAACATTGCTGTAACAGATGCTATAGAAATTAAACAAACAAACAAACAAAATAAACTTTCTCAGAGACATATAAAGAGTTATACATATGCAGAGAGAATCATAGCTCTAGAACTCTGGAAAACATCTGTGTGAATCTATTTCAGTCTTAGACTAACTGGACAATAGTAGAATTGGATTTGCACCTTCTGCCTTTGGAAATCTCTGAAATGAGTATTACAATGTAGCAAACACTGCTTTGACAAACATTTGAGGCTTGACACCACAATGATAAATATGCTCTATTCATACTTTTGTTCCAACAACAGTTTTGGAGGATATCTTTAAAAGACTTGGTTTATTTTTACTTTATTTTTCTAGGATATCATGGTTCCATTCTAACTGCAAACAAAAAATACATTTCAATAATCTGGGTTCTGATAGCCTGCAAATGTCATTGTCATTGCAGGTGGGGAGTGACACATGGCGTTGCAATCCTGATTAACAACAATGGAAAAAATACTGCAACAATTTATCATCACAGCATATACTAGCTGGATCAATAATTAATGCTTAGCTATAAGACAGAAGAAGTTTTTAACTTTGAGGCATGGCCAGGAGTGACCATAATAGCTTTTTAAAAAGGGCAGCTCATTCCTAATTTTATAATATTGGTGATAGTTGATATGAATATTAACATTTATGCAGTATTTCATATGAGCAGTGTGGTGGCCTAGTACTGAAGATACTTGCCTCCCACTCAGAAGGTTGAGAGTTCAGTCCTAGGTGGCAGCAGATGTTTCTCTCCTAGGGTGCAAAGAAAGAATATCTGCTGTGAACTCTGCATGGCGTCAGGAAGGGCATCCAGTCAGTAAAAGCTCAGCTTTATCCAATTGCCCCAAATCTATCCCAAATTAAGAGATTCCAAGGTTGTATAAAGATATTTTTGTGCAGTGTTCATGCATACTATTTCATTCATTTTCATTTATAAATCAATATCCTTACATTACCAGTAGAAGGCTCAGACTACTTTAAAGAGTTGCACACTTACTAGGAAACATGTTTAAATCACTACGACTGACTTCTGTGTAAGGCTATATAGTTCACAAACTAGTACAAAAGGAGGAGGGCTTCCTGAACTACTAGTGAGGCTTTTAATGCCAGCCCTCTTTATCTATCAGCTTATTTTTCTCCATGTCCCATCTTTAGCAATAGCACTTAGACATATACTTCCTTACAGTGCTTTACAGCCCTCTCTAAGCAGTTTACAGAGTCAGCCTATTGTCCCCAACAGTCTGGGTCCTGAGTCAAACTTGAGCCTGGTGAGATCTGCCAAATTGCAGGCAGCTGGCAGTCAGCACAAGGAGCCTGCAGTACTGCACTCTAACCACTGTGCCACCATGGCTCTTTACTACACTTCCCTAAACTTACTAAATTGTGCTACCAAGCACATGAGATAAAACAGCATCAAGATGACTATGTATTTGCATGGCACCCCAAATGAACTTCTCATTAGATCCACATCGTAAGATCCTGGGGCTGTGGACCAGACAAAGATTACCATGGAATAATGTAGTTGTAGTTGAAATCAAGATTCATAAAAGGTAAGTAAGTAAAAGGGTTCCTCAGACTGATTCTTTACATTAATCCTTACTTTATCTGGACTAAAATGGAAAGGTCAATCAGAAAGTTAATCTTGCTTTCTGGTTCTAAACACAAAGATAGGCAGCTGTAGAGTGGAACTATTTGACCCATACATCTCTGCTGCTTGTTGTATTTTTCCCAGCTAGTGTGTATTTGGAAAACAAATGAGATATAATTTAACAACAGGACACAATCATGACTTCTGGTAACTTATCTTTACCTATGGTCCTTTGTAGAAATTCGGTCACTCCGGGTTTTTCTTTGTTGTTTACAATTTAACACAAAAAAACTGAACAGGAAATATTGACTAGCATAAAGGTTTTTGCAATAATATAAAAGTGAAGGATTATTAAATCCCAAATCAGTCAAAATTTCATATGTTGTCTGGGTTACATTCAGTAGCTGAGTCCTTTCATCATAATTAATCCTTAGTTTCTCATGCATAGGTGTCCATAAGAAGCCACAATGAGAGAAATGATATAATTCACGCCATTTCATCAATGATATGATGCTAGGATAGCCCCTCCCCTCTTCTCTATGGATGCCATTGTATTGTGTGAACACAGATGGTTTTTTATTAAGATTTCTGAGCATACACAGTACCTGTTTCATTGTTCTGTTATTCGGAAGTGCACTTGTTCCTACTCAGCAGCAAAACTTTATAATCTTTGGATTTGTATTAGAGCAGAAGTTTTCAACTCAAAGCCCGTGATCTTCCTGTGGGATGCTTAGTCTGGCCCATGGAACTGACCTGGAAACAACAAAGGAGCAGCCCGCACAGTCCTCTCAAGCTCCATTTTCACTGGCAGAGGTTGCAGAAGGCCATCGCAGCCAAAAACGGAGCTTGTCCACCTCAGCCCCCCTGAGGTCAAACAAACCCTGATGCTTCCCTCAATGAAATCGAGTTTGACACCCCAGTATTAAAGGATGCAGAAAGATGACACTAGAGAGAGATCCACAAATCACCTTCCATGCTTTTTACACCATTCTGCATTTGAATTTCAAGTTGAGGAAAGCAATGAAAAGGAAATCTGGCAGACTTCAGGACTGATGAAAATGCAGGGACTCCCTTTGGATTTTTCTAAGAATTTGCCAAAGTCATCAATATTTGTCTCAGTTGGATCAGGATGAATAGATGTTTTCTTTTGTATTTAATTTCTGCTCGAAGTTGAGTGTACATTTTTAGACAAATTATGGTTTCCGTTCAATCTTTATTGGATGTTCTTTTTTGTGTTGGATTCTTTTGCTTTTGCTATCAAAAACCTGCAAGCAATGAATGTAAGCAAGGGTTAATTAAAAGTTATTCTGCCACAGAGACTTTTAAGAAAAAAATATCTGGTTGTTCAGAGGCTTAAGATAATCATAGCTCAAATTAAGGAGAACTGCTTTCTGAGAATAATTATAAGATTTATGGGCAACTTACAGTCCACAATAATGGATAATAGCATTAATAAGGTATTTAATTATCCGTTCTTTCTGTGTATCATTAAATTATGTGGTGGCAGCTTGTCTCTAGAACTTTTCTTTCCTTAAGCACAGCAGCCATAAAATCTTCCATCCTGAAATAGGCAGGGACATCAGCTAGGTTTTGAGTGGCTTATTTTCAGATAAGTGGCCCTAAGCTCTTAGCTCAACAGCAATCGCACTTTGACTATTTACTTGACAGCACTCTTTGAGAGGTTTACAATGTCAGCCTATTGCCCACAACAATCTGGGTCCTCATTTTACCAACCTCGAATGGATGGAAGGCTGAGTCAACCTTGAGCCGGTCAGGATCGAACTCCTGGCAGTGGACAGAATGATCCTGCAATCCTGCATTCTAACCACTGCGCCACCACAGCCCTTAAAGCTCAAGCTCTTTCCCTTTTCATCTGCTGCTACTGAGATGAAGGGTGCTGTAACACAACTATGGAAAGTAGCAGATTGAAAGGGTTAGGTTGGGTCCCTTATCAGTATGATAACACAGTTTTAACAATTGTAGAGGTGTGTGTTGCCAGTTCTGGCTCCCTGGTTTCAGAATACATTTTCTAACTTCAGGATTTTAGTGTTTTGGAACAGATGTCCTTTTTGTTTACTTTCCTGTACGCTACAAAACATCTCTGTTTCTTATGTTAATTGATATTCAATTTACTAAATTGAATAAAAATATAAACATGCACAAGGTTACCAAAATAGTTCCCAACTATGGAACCAGAACAGTGTTATCCAAGATGCTCTTGCCAAACTTTTTTCCCATTCATCTTTCTATCGGATTCTTTACACCCATTTTACACCGTAACAACTTTTTCCTATAATTGTTCTGAACCAGCCTTTCAGCCAGATAACATATCAAAAAGTAAAACGAATTAGGATGAACCAAAATATTATTGGGAAAATAAAGCTTGTGTATAACTCTATCCTGGACCTGGAGCTTTTGATATTTGAATGTTTTGCAAATGGTCTACTAATATACTACGGTCTCTCTACTAAACCACTATGTGGTCTTTTTCTTCCAAGGTAAGAAGTCATGCAGTATACTAACTAGGCAGGGGTGAAATGCTACCGGTTCAGACCAGTTCACCCGAACCAGTAGTAAAAAAAAAATGCTACTGGTTCACCCGAACAGGTAGTAAAAAAAATGCTACTGGTTTGGGCAAACCAGTTTTTCTGACAATCAGCTGTGACCCATGATTTATATTAGCTAGAAAGCAGGATTTCCTGCTTTATAGCTCATCTAAATCGTGTGGCACAGCAGATTCCCCCCCCCCCTCGCTGTTCACTTACCTTTCCAGACGTGCTGGGTAAAAGTCTCCGCCCATCCGCCCGGACATCATCACATCTGTTTTTCACGCTCTGCACATGCGCAGAAGGTCTTGTGCATGCCTGGAAGTGGAATGCGAGTGAAGCTAGTGAGTGCGCAAGCCTGCATGCATTCTATCACATTGCTACCAAACCAGTAGCAAAGGTAAGTGGATTTCACCCCTGTAACTAGGTATATCTCAGTGCTCAGCCTGTTCTTCAGTGTTTCCTTAACATTTCAAATGAGCAGATGACCAATTCTGTGCACAAAGCTGGTGCTCTCTAACGAAGATATAGAGCAGTGGAAAGCCCAACAGTATGTGGGAAAAAATAAGTTTAACACCCAGAGTGCTAGTTGTTCTTATCCATTCATAGTCAAGAAACAAGCGCACTACTCCAAACGTTCATCAAAGAAAGCTTTGTGTGCAATATAGTGGTCTAGTCTTGAGGTTACAAAGTAAATGACGATCAATAAATCTGGATGTCAGCAGTTCTGAATATTTTCTCTTCAAAAATAGAGAACTAAAATGGCATTATTGACTGCATGCAAGGGTCATGTAATATGTTTACGCACTCATCCAAGCCAGTAAATTGTGTTCTACTGGGATAAACAGCTACTTCATTTATTCCCAGTGATAAAAGGGCAAGAAGTCCCATCAGCTGAGAAACATATAAACTACAAGTGAATTGAAAATGACTAAGTTGTTTGGGTAATCCTTACTTATAATAATGATTTAAAATACAGCCCAGGGGTTAGAAGGGCAGGGCACTGGCAGAATTTAAGGGAAAAATACTTAACATTAAAAGTGTTTTTTTTAAAAAATACCTTAGTCACCTCCAGTAACCCTACAGCTAAACTGGGTGTGGAATTCTGGCTCTTGTTTTTCAAACATTGAAAAACGAACAAAATACATGACTACATGTATAAATTGCAATATGGAGGGTTAGTAAATTTTTGGAACAAGCAAGGTTCCATCCAAAAAAAGTTGGGTTCTGCCCAGGGACATCAAACTGTTGCAAATGGAGAAAAGATGGGCTCAGAAGTAAATGCATTTTTATTAATACTTTACATAAAATTTCATAAACAAGAAGATAGAACAGTGGACAGAGTTAAAATATTACTTTATGTCCATGGCTTGTTTCAACATATTTATTACACTATGCGAATGCAGCAATTATGTGCAAATATGTGCTATGGCTTAATATGTGGAAGCCCAAATAATTATGGTTTGTTTAACAAATTGAACTCTGTAATATATGTGAAACATGGTACTATTAGTTCAATTAAGTTTTCATTATCAACTATTACAGGGCTAATTTTCTTTTTTTTTTCAAGTTTAATACTTGATTTAAGGAGGGGCAGAAAACCAGGATAAACCAATGATGCAATTAAAAAGAAGGTGTGCTAGAAATGCCACCTGTAAGAATATATTGCCATGCCAGCTGTTTATCAAATGGCTTGACAAAACAGAAAAAGCTCATCTAGCAGTAAAACAAGACTGAACATTGATGGAACGGCAAGTTTTGTTTTAGCTTGACTTAAAGCAACACAAGAAAGCCCTTAGCAAAAGTTACATGATAAACAGCATGTTGAAGATGTGGAACAAGAATACATTAAATCACCCAAAATAAGCAGCAACTGCAATTATATATGGTCTTGATGTTCAGAGGCTTAGATTCTGTTCTGTGGGGGGGGGGGAGAGAAAGGGAGAGGGTGAACAGTTAACACAATGTACTTAGATGGAGAGATCTTGCAGCTCCCTTTTCCAAATGGGAATGAACTTGCTGAGCTTTCTAGAAGTATGTCTAAACCAACTGCCTATTTGCCCTAGGGAGACTCTTAGCATCCCCCTCCCTGCATTTTGATAGAATTTCTGATGTTTCCCCGAGAAAAGACTTAAAAGGCAAACTGAGAACCATTGTTTCTCTTGATGGCATCCCTGCATCTCAGGAACTCAGATGGTCTTTTCATGCCTGTTGCTGCTGTTGAAAGAAATGTCCTTCTGGGTTCGGCTCCAAGTGGGGAAAAAGACACTGGAGACATGGAGGCTGCTTGGAAAGATGGTTTTAATGGTGCACAGGACCACATGGCTTGAGTCCTGAACAGAAAAGGTGATCACATGCTTCAATGTTGGTGGAGAAGAAGAGAAGGGCTGAGATGCTGAAAATCCCTGGTTTTATGCCCTCTCTGGCCTTTGATCTTGAGCTTGTCTTCTGATTGGTTGTCAGACTCCCATGCGGCCATGCAGAGCAACTCTCTAGGCTGCTTTTTGAATCCAGGTTTGGTTGAGTTCTCAGATGCCATGTGGTGAGTTGGGTAAAGGGCCAATATTATCATGCCTTAATCCCATCCCCCTGGAGCTGAAGGGGGAAACTCTTTATTATGTAAAGGGACTGGCTTGGCCTTCTTAATGGCCCATTGACAAAGTGGGTGGAGGCAGGAAGCTACAGGGAGCTATTCTCAATTTAAAACATGTTTCTTCCTTTTCACATCCAGGGAAATATAATATTCTGCCTTTTCAATATTTCCTAGGATATTTTATTTTTCTGGGAGAGGGCTGGGTGATAACTTTCCACACAGCAAAGTAACATTCTCACCAATCTGCCAACAGAAGTTCATTGGCAGGACTGGAAACATTAAGCAGACAGGCAGCCTCTTTTGGGTTCCCAGAAAATGTTAGGTTTTTTTTTTAAAAAAAAATAAGCAAGTATGGTGTGGTCATGAGGTGAGCAATTTTAGTGTTCAGGGTCTATAATATTTATTGGGGAAATGATAGGTTGGTGTTTGATGACCTTTCCCACTTTACTACTTTTGTAAATGGGAACAGCATTTTCTGAAAAGTTTTTCTCCCAGGTAATTTGAGAAGGGAAGTGACCCCCCCCCCTTTAAAAAAAACTATATTAAGAATGATTTATAATACACCATTCTGTGTTTCTTACTTTAAAATGATTGGGAAAAAAACTACCACTGATTTTCAACCATTGTGCCTGGAAATCTGGAGGCATAATTAGAAGGCTATTGAAGTCAACTGTCTTATGTTAGGCATTATTCACCTAGGTACGATTCATGTTTTGAATGGGACTAAAGCACAAATAAATCTGATTCCAATCTCAGGTGATTGGTCCATTTGTATGTGTGAATGTGGCACATTCACAGTTAGTTGAATGGAAGGTCAAGGGCACTGCATATGGGTTTTGAGATCTGTCTTTCAGCCTGTTATAAGGATAGGCAACAAAATTTGTGCTTGCTGTTGATTAAACCCTCTATAGAACATCTGCAGAAAATAGCAGGCTACATGCATGGAAAGAACAGGGGAATAGTTGTTAAAGCAAGTTTGATCTCACTACTAAGCGCTGCTGTGTAAACAGTCTATGTTATATGGTTAGAGCCAGGCTCTACAGAAAAAAGACCATATTGCAAGAAAAGAAGGGGAGGAAAATGCCTCGGAGGTAGAATTATGAAACTCTTGCTTCATTTATAAGAGTCATGAAGTGATGGTGCCAGTCCAGCGTGTTTATTCTACTATTTTTGGTAGTGTCTTTTGTAGCTGCCTGCAAGAAATCATATTCAACTCTAACTGCCAGGATGGTAGGAGGGTACCTGAATTGTTTTGCTAATTCTAAGGTTTCCTGATCAGGAGGAGCATATTATTGATGCAGTAGGGCAATAATAACAATATTAATAATATAAACATTGTTAAAAAGTTATAGGTGCTTTGGATGCCATCCCAAAACAACTGGAGGACCATTTGAACACCATTGGCATTGACAAATTCACCATCAGTCAATTGCAAAAGGCGGCTTTACTCAGAACAGCTTACATCCTGTGACACACCACAAAACCTCAACATCTGCCTATCTCAGGTGCTTGGGAAGGACTGGATAGGTGGATAAAAATGCCAAATCCAGTCTGAACATCTAACTGACTGTGCGGCGAACCATAATACCAGCTATGGGGGTTGCATCCACAGTACACATCATCAAAAGAAAAAAAAGTATTAGGAAATGTAGCTTGGCATTCATAGGCTAGTGATATAAAAGGAAATGGATCCTTATAATAGTTTTCAACCAAGGTGGATGAAATTGTCAGTAATAGTTTTTTTTTCCTTTTAAAAAACAGCCAATTTACAATCCATTTTGATGGAATCTCATAAATTGTAATCCCAAATCACACAAATATTTTGATGACCCAACAGTAGTTGCCTCTGAGTAAGTGGAAACAGAATTCATCATTAGGCATAATGCAATCTATTTCTAGTTTATCATGTAGTTAGTTATCTTTTCATACAGATGCCATCTTTTGGATAAGATGGCATCTGTTATCTTTCTCTTTAGAAACTAATTTCTTATTTTGCCCATTGGGCTCTTGGGAGAGCTTAACAAACTGCCAGAAAAAGGAAAGATATTTTTTTTTATTTTAAAAAATTGCTGTATTACCAATACATGATTAGAACATAAATTAGGGTTATTAGAACAGATTGGCATTCCCCTCAACTAATTTAGGAATGGCAGAAAAAATGCAATTAAAAATGAACATATGCTTTCTGTCTTCCTCCTGAAACAGAATCAAAACAGGTTAGAAAATTGATATGAACAAGAACAGAATTTTCAGTATGGGAACTTAGAATAATTGGTGTGATACAATGTTTGTCTCTTGATCATTCTTCATCACAGAATACTCTCAGCTCGTATAATCTATCCAAAATGTCTAAGAAACAGAGCTTTGTATTTAGGCCTCTAGTTATTTTAGCTGGATGACAGGATCTAGCAGGCAGGAAAGCTGGACCCAAATTTGTCCAGGGACATTTTTGTTTAGCAGTAAATTCTGCTGTTTATCATGGGGCGAAGCCCCTTTAGTTTTGTAATGGAGTAAAAGCTTATTCTTCCTGTTGTAGATTATGAAAGCAGCAAGGCCTTTTTATAACCAGTGTCTTTTAAGAGTCTTGCAGGCAAAAGGCAGAAGTGCAACTGATCAAAAGACAGCTATTCTGCACAGAGAGAAATAATGGGAAAATTTGCCACTGCAGATTGGTGAGCCACATGTGCATGGATCTGCCAAGACCAAAATCCATGAATAAGCAGAGCAGTTGTCTGATAAAAGCTGGAATATCAGAAATCAGAGTTGGCAACAGTACAAAAACATTTTTTCCATAGCATTTTTTTGGAGCTTTTGTTAACTTCCCATTAGCTTATACTGTTTTTCTGGTGGTTCTCTCATCATATACTAAACTGATCCAATCTAGTTAGCTTTTTCAAAATCATGCAAGTTCAGCTAGGTTTTGTCACCATCTATAAATTTTATAATTAAAGAGCATCAACATGTGGTCGCCACGATGTAGAAAAGATGTGGAGATTCTAGAAAGAGTGCTGAGAAGAGCAACAAAGATGATTAGGGGACTGGAGACTAAAACATATGAAGAACGGTTGCAGGAACTGGGTATGTTTAGCTTAAGAGAAAGAAGGACTAGGGGAGACATGATAGCAGTGTTCCAATATCTCAGGGGTTGCCACAAAGAAGAGGGAGTCAAACTATTCTCCAAGGCACCTGGGGATAGAACAAGAAGCAATGGGTGGAAACTAATCAAGGAGAGAAGCAACTTAGAACTGAGGAGAAATTTCCTGACAGTTAGAACAATTAATCAGTGGAACAGCTTGCCTCCAGAAGTTGTGAAAGCCCCAACACTGGAAGTCTTTAAGAAGATGTTGGATAGCCATTTGTCTGAAATGGTATAGAGTTTCCTGCCTAGACAGGGGGTTGAACTAGAAGACCTCCAAGGTCCCTTCCAACTCTGCTATTGTATTATATTGTATAACAGTTTGGTGAGATACTAAGAAAGTCTAAATTAATTTTCACTAGCCTAGTTTAGGACCTTCTATCAATATGTGAGTCAAACCAAGATGTGTGCAGCATGCTGAAACTGCATTCTCAAAACAGTGGAAGAAACTGTTTGGGGGGAAAATATTCAAAATATATAAAAGAATGCGTGACCTGAAAAATGAAAGGCATGTATTTTGTCCCTTAACCTCCCCACATTCCTCCCCCAAAAAGAGAGAGAAGACTGAAAATTTCAATCTCATCATGCATAGATCTCTGCAAAGATCTATGCACTACATAAGAGATGTTGGTGGGCTACATTTAGCTATTTATTGCTGGCTTTAAAAGGTAAAGGTTCCCCTCCCATATATGTGCTAGTCGTTAGGGGTCAGTGCTCATCTCCGTTACAAAGCTGAAAAGCCAGTGCTGTCCAAAGATGTCTCCGTGGTCATGTGACTGGCATGACTAAATGCCGAAGTTGCACAGAATGCTGTTACCTTCCCACCAAAGGTGGTTCCTATTTTTCTACTTGCATTTTTACTTGTTTTCGAACTGCTAGGTTGACAGAAGCTGGGACAAGTAGCGAGAGCTCACTCTGTTACATGGCACTAGGGATTTGAACCACTGAACTGCCGACCTTTCTGATCGACAAACTCAGCATCTTAGCCACTGAGCCACCTTGTCCCCTATCATTGGCTTAGTGACTTGCAATACTACAGTTTTTAAGATGTTCTGAAATTAGCTAATTAGTTATTTGCTAGCACAATCTCTTGAATTAGCAATGATCACATTGTACTCCTTTTAAAGAGGTTTAAAAGAAACTTGGGTCTTTCGTATCTTGAGGCAAGAACACACCAAATTGATCCTATTAGTTCCTTCACAATTGTCTATTCAGTCTTCACTTAGAAAATGTTGTGGTCCTATTGAATAATATGGAGTTTCTTGATGGGACAGTTGTTGAAACACCCTTGGGAAATAGCCTGGCATTTCCTCTCATCGTTTACATTTTCCACTGCAAGCAATTTGCTCAACATCCAGTGAATTTCCATCTTTTAGAGCATCTGGGTCCCATGCAAAGGAAGGAAAGATTTCTTGTATAGTTGGAGACAATAACCAGCACTATGGAAATGATAAATTGATGATAAATTCATCCTCCAGCAAGAAGCAGAATTGTTTTGTTCCAGATTACTTAGTTGAAATATACAGGATCTCTTTAAAGTTATATGAGATTTTACTCAAATGAATATTTTATATTACAGTAAAGGCAATTAAAATATTCTGTTGGAGCACCCAACCGATAAAGTTGCCTATTTTTTTCTCTAGATTTGGTCAATGATAGATAGAAATTTGACCTTTAAAGGATCTCATTCATCCCTGTATTTATGTGCCAGATGTTGCATCTGATAAATATGCACTTGCCACCTAGCTGTTAAAGACATAGAAAAAGATAACTTCTCAGATTTTATCTACTTAAGCTCTTCATGTTTTATCTTCACCTATAAATAGGCAACGGTGTGCATGTCACAATGGGCAAATTCTCTAGTAATTGTAGGCTGATCGTTAAATCAGCTAAGCAGGGTTGGACTTGATTAGTACTTGAATAAAGAGTCACACAATTGCACCCTGGATCCAACATTGAAATTGTTTGAATGAATCAAACCATTTCAAGTTGGATGCAGGAGTGGGAAATTGTAAAAATCCCAGAAAAAAATGGCAAACCGCTATTACACAATCAATCATACTAATATAATCACCAAGTGTTAAGCATGAGTTCTTGCAAAGGTACATGTATACACATATTTATAGATCAAAAGCTCTGATATTCAACAATCACATATGTGTAAGAAATTTTGGGAAGGATGGAAACCCTGGTACAATATGGAAGAGAGTGGGCAAACCACTTGGCAGTTTATCACAAAAACAGAAAATTAGTGCAGGTGGAGTGAAGTCTGGGAAGAAGCTTTTCAAGGTATTCAAAGAGACGCCACCTTAATGAGCTCATTATAAAGGCGGCCAGGAAATTCCTATCACACTTTTCAAGATGCTGTATTCATATCCCCCAGCAAATTTACTGAAAACTGTGTTGGCTTGCTCCCTTGATTTTTGCCCAGCTGCCTGGGCAAACAATATGAAGACTTAAACAAAGCTCATAGCATAATGCCTGCCTTTCAGATCCCACAAGATTGTTGTCTTGGTTGGACATTCTGTAACATTTTAGTCTTCTGGAGAAGATGGTGTGTGTTATTAATTTCAGTTATTAGTAACCACCACAAAAACAACCAACTCTGGGAGATCTGGCAAGCAGATATCATGCAAACCATAAATGATGAGTTAGCGTCTTATACACCCCAACCAAATGCAGTTTATTCAATCAATCATGGCTAAGCCAACCGTAAGAGCACGGTACGTACTCCCAATCCTTCATTTAAATTGGATAATAGGAGACAGAATGAAATAAGGCATCTCCCCTGCTTGACTTGCCGCCCTCCAGAGAAGTGCAATTATAAACTCTGTAGTCATGGCTGCAGTCCCTGTTGTCTCAGACCCTGGAAGACTTCAGCTTAGGGTAGAGAGCGTGCGTTTCGATCAGTTCTTGGATGCGCTCGGACCAAAGGTGCTTTTTTTTTCAAAAGGCCACTGGACAGGGTTTTGTTTTGCTTTGTTTGTCTCGACAGAAGACGTTTCGCTTCTCATCCAAAAAGTTTCCTCGGGTCAGAGCCGATAAAGCTTCTTGGATGAGAAGCGAAACGTCTTCAATCGAGGCCAAAAAGGCAGTCCAGTGACTTTTTTTTGAGGGGGGGAAACCCACCTTTGAGGCAATTGTGTCCTGGATGCCTGAGAATCTCCACAGACGCTGGAACCCCCCGGGAGCGCCTCAGCGGCAGCAACCTCCCCTTTATACGGAATTCAAGCGCCCCCGCTAATTAATGCTTAGAGCCCCCACCCCCACTCCGAGGCGGCGGCTGAGGGCGCAACTGGTACCAGCTTGCCGTCGCGGCTGAGTTTAAGACTTAGCCGAGGCTTGCCCGACGGCCCAGGCTTCCCCCCCTTTTTTTTTTTCTGTGCGCCGCAGCCACTCTCGCGGGCGAGGGGCGGGGTCGGCGGCCCCAGAACTGGGTTACGCGATCCCAGGAGGAGCCGACGGCTCTGACCAGCCCCTCCTGGGCGGAGCTCCACTCCCCCCCATCACACATACACACACACACACAGCCGTCGACGCCCGGCTGTCGAGTGGCGTGAGCTGGAGTCCGGGTTGTGCATGGGGTTCCCGGTGGCAGCGAGCAGCGGCATCCCCTCAAGCGTCCTGCGCGCCGTCGAGTGCCGTCCTCGCCATGAGTTTCCCGCGGCCGCTGCGCAGAGCCGTCAGCTTGACCCCCGCGCGGACTCTCCGGCTGGTGGTGCTGGGGCAGGGCGCCGTGGGCAAAACAGGTACCCATCCTTACCTTCGGGGGCGGGAAAGTCTGGAGCCGCCGTGCTGTTTCCCTATTCAAATCCCGACGCTTCCTTCCCAAAAGTCAGGTAATAACCCGCCTCTGCCCTCCAGGTCGAGGCGTCAGTCACCAAAGTCCTGCGGTTCTCTCCCCCTTCCTCTCCCCCCCCCCCCGGGAGAAATCGCTGTCTCCTGTCCTGTCAAAAGTGGATCGGCTCCGTCGTCGCGTATTTGACCTTACCAGCGGGAAGCCACTTCCCATCGCCAATTTATTCGGAGATTTTTCAAAGCGAAAACTTCATACTTGGCGTGGTCGTTCAAGGATCAGTTAGTATCCCAGGTGGGTGGTGCGGTTTGGGGTTTAGAAAAGGAGAGGAAGCGCTGAACTCCGCTGGCTACCCGTGGGAAAGCGTGGGGGGAGGGTTATGGATATGTGGACCTTTCTTGCTTGATCCAACTCAGAATCTCATGTAGTGCTGCAACATCATTGCTCTACCGTGAGCAGTTGTACGAAGTGAACGCTCAGGTCTCCAAGTATAGTGCTGGAGCTGCCTTCCAGGAAAAAATAATACATCTGTTTTTCAGTTAGATAGGGGAGCATTACCTCTATTTGTCCTTTACTGTTTTATTCAATTTCTCAAAATCCACAAGCCTTCAATGATCTTCTGCTTGACTAGTATAGAAGCTCTTTAATACAATATCTGTGTTTGAGAAGAGTCTGCTAGTGCTTTTTGAATTAACAGACTTATTGAAGACCTGAGCTTTTATGCCATTTTATGCCTATACCTGTGTTGAATTATTTTGACAATACCTTACCCTTTTTGTTGGGAAAGTAAAATGTTCCCAAATGGAATCAGACCTGGGATGGCTTTCTCCAGCACTCTGGATCAGAAATTCAGGCAAAAGAAGTTACCTGAACAAAACACAGGTAACAAAACACAGGTTTTGTTCACAAGTGATTTATGAGTCGCCTGCATAGCTGTGGCTTTGTCAATCCTGTTTTATTTGCTTTTATTAATAGGGCTTACATCCTGCTGTCCTATGAATCTTAATTTTAGTGTGTGACAGGAACTTCAACCCAGATCTCCCAGGCTGAAATCAAAGAGAGTCCCAGCTGCTCATGTTAGTTCTTGTTTTACATTTGTCACATTGAGGCTTCTATTCCCAATTTTCTTTTTAACTGTGGAGGAAATTAAAAGTTAGACCTGTTGCATAGTTGCATTCTCCACTGATATAATTTGCCACCAAACTTCTTCCCCGAAGTATTTAAATCATACTTGTTGTTGATCTGTATCTGCAAAGGAAGGAAAAAGACCATTGTTTTACAATTATTTAGGGGAGGGTTTAAATATGGGAAGTCTATATTTGGCTGCAGTCTTGTCCATAGTATGTCTTTGCATCTAGCCAACTCTTCATCCAAAATATACCCCAACAGCCTTTGCAAACTGAAAGAAAGTGAAAGGATTGTTTAAAAGGGAATAGAACAGGCTAACAAAAATCAAGGAGATAAAAAGCAGGAACGTACAATTTTTTTTGGCTGAAGGTACCGGTAATTTTCTTTTAATAGTGGGCTCATTCATGTTGCTGTCAAAATGCAAATTAAAATTTGAAGTACAGTTATCCTAATCCTAGCCTTCCTTCACTTAGAGCATTTATTTATTTATTCATCTAGTAAATTCATTGGCTACCCACCTCATATACATGACTTTGGGCTGTCCACAATTTTTAAAAAATAATGTTTTTAAAATCAATAGCATTTTGTTAATTTGAGCAAGGCAGATATACAAAGAATCTCAAGGTATAGTACTGGAGTTGCATTCCAGGAAAAAAAATCACCTCAGGCACTATCACTAACATTTGCTATTTGTACCAGGTGAAGCAAGTTTCTTTTCTTCCTAGACACGCAAGTCCTTTTACAGTATAGAATTTATTGAAACTTTTAATCCTATCTATCTACACCTACATATTTTCCTTTGGTGAATGTCTCTTCAGTTAGAAATCTACAGAGATTTAATACCCTCCTTTTGCATTTTCTGCTAAAGGACAAAAGAGGTTAAGCACATTTCTATGAAGCTCAGTGAAAGTTCCACTCAGATTGTCTTAGTAAAGTGATCCTTTGATGGAATCTGTTTCCTGGGGTATATATGCATTCCTGCCTTAAGCTTCTGAAACATAGACACATTTTCCCACTCTCTTCCTTTCTTTTTTACTCTTGCACTGATTTTTGATACTTGACTCAGTTGACCCAAATTTTAAAGCAAAGGATTCTGAAATCATAGTTTGGGAGGGCGAGTAGGATTAAATTATGCAGTATTGCTCTACTGCAACCACCACCTGGTTAATCACACTTTCCTTCATATTTCACACTAACTATGATTTCAGAATAAAGTAGATAGACTTCTCAGTCTACTTTGTTTCTGAATTATTCCACCTTTGGTGAGGAGACAGGTATTTGCATCAGTGGCTCTTGATCTTTTTCTTTCTTAAGTCTCACCAATAATACTGTCAAGAATTCTACCAGGATAGAAATGAAAAGCTTACCTTTTTCCAAGAAATATATATTTGCAATAACTAGCATTATGTTATTATATTTATGAATTGCAATTTGTAAATGCAGTGATAATTTAATAATCCTACTGCTCTAACTAAAACTTGAAATAATAAATGATTTCATCACTAAGAAAGATATGAGATTAATTCGTAGGGAAAAGTTTATGATTCTATTTCACCAACTAGCCTCTCATTTAAAAGAGAATTAAAGGTCTGTTTACAACAGAGTTGCATATTGCTGCAAAGAACTGTATCTCAATCTAATGATAATCTTCATACAATCCAAATAGGGTAGCTACCCAACTCTGGACAACGTCTCATAGATCACTAACTTGTAGTCTGTGGACCACTGGTGGTCCGTGAGAAAATTTTGGTGGTCCGCAGAAAAAATTATTTGCATTTTTTATATTGCACTAAATACTATTTATCTTTTTTAATAAATCCATATTAGTGGTCCGTGGGATTTAAAATTATGAATTTAATGGTCCCTGAGGTCCGAAAGGTTGGTAATCTTTGTCATAGATGGTACCACTTCTCTTTCTCTGGTCATCAGCCATTCCTGAGCCCTAACCCCTTTCTAGTACCAGCTTAAAAAAGGGAGCATCAAAAAGGGTGACACACATCAAAAAAGAGAGGGCTCCAATATTGTTGCTGTCTTGCCTTTTATAAAACCTCATTCCATGGACGCCTGTCAATAAAAGTCTTTTCCTGCATGTATATTGTGAAGTGTCTCATTCTGGTTCCTCCTGATGGGCACTGCTTCAGAATTCTTGGTTTGGAGATTGTTTGCTCCACTGCTCTTTCTTTGCTCTCTTCTCTCCCCTGAGCACAGATTTGGAGCTGAGAATTGCTTTGTACCTAGGGCAACTCTAAGCATCACCAGTACACATAACGCCACATTGGTGTACGTGATGTTTTCTTTGAAAAAGAAAGATCCTATTTCAGTTCTTTTTTCTAATCCCTATGGAATTCTGAAGGGGAAAAAATATCTCACTTAAAAAAAAAAAAGCCAATCCATCTACCATATGGATCTCCTTAGTTTCTATCCTGGTAGAATCTTTACACTGCTGCCTTCAAGCTAGCTTTTATTTCTTGTAATTGTTGGACTCAATGTGGCTATTATGTTTTGTTGAGCAACTTTTAAGGTTACTGTAATTTCTGCTTGGAATATACCCTCCATCTTGAGTCAGCAGTTCTTGTCTATCAAAAGAAATAATGTGCTATTGCCACAGTACCATTATGGATTCCTATTTCCTAGAGTAATGGGAGGTGAATTGGTCTTGTTTAATTCCTTTTAATGAAAAAAAGTATTAGAAACCTCAAATTTTATTGATTATTTATTTAGTAACAAAATGTATAGGGCTGCCCAATTCATGGTGACCCTGGGCAGCCTATAGAAGTAAAAACCCACACACAAAACCTAATAAACATACAGTCGAACTATTTTATTTTTACATAGCTACAAGTTATATGGAACACACTTATATAAAAAAAAGGAACAGGCATCTTACTTTCCATCCCATTATACCTCAAGGTTCAGAAAAGTCCAGCTAGACAGCTGCCTCCCTCTACTTTTTCTTTTCTTTTTTTTCAAATATACACATACGTATATAGTTTGTTTTCAACCTGGTTGAATGAATAAGCCACATTTGTTAGGTTTACACCACACAGTAAGCTAGATTTAAGCAACATTTTCTAAAATAAGTGATATTTGACTGGGTACAAATAACATATTAAGCTACAAGCTATGATTTACTAGTGCAATTGAATTTGGTAATATTTCACAGCTGCATTTCAGTAAACCTCTTTAAGTCAATGTAGGAAACAACATTCTATTCAGAAGCATTTGTACTCTTTCTGTGAAGACCATGATTATTGGCATCAAAGTGATCACATTTCAGGAAGCAAAATCATTTTTAAAACTAGCTCTGGCACTCCATTTTATTTAAGAGCTCAGGTACTACTTTTCATTATTACAGAAGAACAGGTACACTATGTTGCCAAAAGTATTCGCTCACAACTGAGTCTGTGGATGGGTATCTTCAACAATACAGCAGAAAACTTGATTTGGTAGGAATGGTCCTCAGACCTGAGTGGGAACATATTCCCATATCCTCCTGTCCTCCTGTAATTCAGCCTAAGTACATACCTTTGAAAAGAAAATTACATATAGCATTTCCACTCCCTTTTCTCTCCAATGTTTTTCTTTCCTTGTCTCAGATTTTAACTTGCAAGTTTCTTAGGGGAAGGTTTTAAGCTACTGAGGATTGGGATCAGAGGTGGGTTGCCAATTTCTTTACTACCAGTTCGGGCGTGCTCGTGCATGACACTTTGCAGAAGCATCTGGGTGGGTGGGCGGAGCCTCCCGCCACCACAACTACCGGTTCGGCCGAATCGGCAGCAACACACCTCTGATTGGGATCTGCAAAATGCCAGGCAGGCTGAGTTACACATATACAAAACCTATAATAATAATTCTAGTTTTGACTCCATCGTGACCAAGCCCAAGAGTGAGGGGATTGCTGAAAATAAAGTGATGCCAGTCCCAATGCTGTACCTGTTTGACTCAGCAGCGTACCTTGTAGGCTTGTTACCAAGGCAAAATAAAACCTTGCACATGCATTTTTAAAACCTCTGCACTGAAAGCAACTTTTATAGTTCCACATATTATATCGCAGCATTGAGGGCTTGCAATTTGCCAGATTTGGCATGGAGGAAATGTAAGTAACGAGGAAAGACACCCAATTAAGAGGCTTGTTCCGTCTTCCACTGGTGGCCGTCAGAGGCATTCCGATGTGCTGCTTAGAGCTGGGGAGGAGGTGAAATGGGACAAAAAAGTATCTTGAAAGGACACTTACAGCCTTTTTCACTCTTTTACAAAAATCATTTTTTTTCCAGCATAGACCCTGATTGCCACCAGAAAAGTGGGGGAAAGGGCCAGCTTTAATTAAGTATATGTTGGAACTTTTGTGGCCTTTATGTGAGAAAAAAAAGCATCCTTGTCTTTGCCTGCCTAAAGTTCAGTCATGCAAGTTCATGAAGAGTCTAATGCTGCAATCACTTCTCGTTCCTGGA
The DNA here is from genome assembly GCF_964273705.1 of Natrix helvetica. Classification (NCBI taxonomy): domain Eukaryota; kingdom Metazoa; phylum Chordata; class Lepidosauria; order Squamata; family Natricidae; genus Natrix; species Natrix helvetica. Next base: position 115,810,736 of record NC_138548.1, on the reverse strand, counting down.
GGAAGATCTCTATTAAAAGGTTCTTGATGGCAAGATTACCTGTATCATGACATTTATTTTTGCTTCTGGTTGCAAATCAACCCTACAATTAGAAATGAAGCCTCAGGCAATAGTCACCAGAGGTGGGGACATAATGGTAGTTCCCAAGTTGATCTTTACCCCACACAGCTATTATGTTCTTGGAAGGCAGAGTTATGTATACCACACAGCCTGTTTTTTCATCCCCTTAAACATGGGTTTCCAAATGTTTAGGCTGTAGAATCTGCTGTTTTTTTTAAAAAAAATCTTGGGACCCCAGATCAGAAGGGTTGCAGCCTCTGGAGGTCAGAGGATAAATCCTCTCTCTCTCTCTTCTGTTCTGACTAAGGTGTCCATCCCTTACAAAGAATTGTTCTCCCTTATTTCCTTGTGAAAGGTTTTGCATGGAGATTAAGGAGAAGAGCTCTCTACAACAAGGTAAGAGGGGGAGGGAAGCTCTCCAGAGACAGATTCCTCCTATTCCATTCAAATCCTTCTGCAATACCAGGATTTTGTAGGACACCTCCACCCATTCTAAATTATTGGTGTCTCCTCCCAACCCTTTGCCTGCTACCTGAGATCTGATGGATTCCTACCCTTTTAGGCTATGAAGACCTGGTTCTTCCCCAACCATTGGGCTAGCATGACGATTGACCTCTGAAGATGATTGGTATTACACCTGGAGGTAGTTTTGTTTATAACTATTTTAATGAATTGTTGTGAGCTACCCAGAGTCATCATGTGAGATTGGTGGCTATATAAAGCAAATGAATGAATGCGTGAATGAACAAATGAATAATATTCAAGCATGATAGAGCATCCCAAGGCATTGTCAATGCTGAAATAAGAATTGACTAAAAAAACAGTTGGCCTAGAGAGAGGGGAGTAGTCAGCCCTACCATTTCTGATTTTTGTTTATTCAGTCTAGCTTTCTCATCCTGGTGTATTATAGTTATACTAGGACTACAACTTTCAGAATTCCACTTTGCAGAGAAAATGGAAAAGGCATCTGAAGAATGCCAGCTTTAAAAAAAAATCTGACTCGATCTCTTACCTTTTGCACATGGTATAGAATAATCAAATCACAGAAATATAGAGTTGGAAGGGACCAATTAAACCATCCATGAGATTTGGCTGTCCTGCCTCTTTTTAAAATCTTCCAAAAATGGAGAACAAACAACTTATATAGATAAATTCTTCCCCTGTTGTTCAGATCTTACATTGTGAAATTTGTCCTTATTAGTGGAAAGCACTTGGAAATATGTCAGAACAAGTGGAAAATAGCTATGAAACAATGCAGATAGAGCCCTTGTGGTAATTCATCACTTTTTTCCTTTTAGCCTACCTTAAAGGAAATATTTTACTTCACTTGTATCTGTTATGAAACTCTCAAAGGAAATATCTCTTGCCATAAAAGTGAAAAAAGGTAACCGTACAGAAGATATTGCAGGTAAATTAGTTCAGTCCTTCAGGCTTTGCTGCTGTAAGTTCAAAAATGGGAGTTGAATTGTGCACTGAGGGTGAGGCTAGGTGGCTCTAAGCAGTGTTTCTTAATATAATATGTGATCTTCAGATAATTATTGTAGCTTATTGAACATATCCTGTTTAAAACAAATCACATGATGTGTGAAACAACCATTGAGTTGCTACTATAGTCTTTAACTTAAAACATTTTTCATTTACTCACTGTTCGAAGTTACAGTAACCCTGAAAAAAATGACTTATGACCATTTTTCACATTTATGGCCATCACATGGTCACATGATCAAAATTCACACACTTGGCAACTGACTCATATTATGACAGTTGCAGTGTCCCTGGGTCATGCGATCACCTTTTGCAACTTCTGACAAGCAAAGTTCATTCACTTAACAGCTGTGTCACTTAACAATTGGGACAAGAAAGGTTGTAAAATGGAGCAAAACTCACTTTACAAATATCTCACTTAGCACCCAAAATTTTGGGCTCAATTGTCATAAATCAAGGACTACAGGAGGCAGGAGGAGGAGCCACGTCACAATGTTACAACGTGCAGTCTCGACACTCTGAGACCGCCATTGACACTTTTGCCGCTGGACGGTCCAGCTGGACCTAAACCGTCCCATAGAGACAGTGATCAGGAAGACAAAGCCTTGCTGGTCTCAGGGACATCGCAAAGTCCCTGATTGACCCAAGGGAAGGTCTTCAAGCCGGCAGTAAACAGGCAGCCCCCAGGCTGATGAAGTCGGGACACTCCAGAAGGAAGTGAAAAAGAGAAAGCTGGTCATCTGGTGAGAATTTTTACTATTTTGGAAAAACTGCCCAAAGAAACCTTTTTTAAAAAAAAACTAACCAGATCCTCAATGAAGAATTAAGCTGCGAAATTAACACTGGATTGCATTGGAAAGCTTTTTTTTCTTTGTAACTATATTTTGT